>NC_139482.1:5760698-6360698 GCF_008360975.1 Lichenostomus cassidix
AGGGAGGGAGGGAGAGAGGAGGAGGGAGGAAGGAAAAGGAAGGAAGGAAGGAAGAAGGAAGGAAGGAAGGAAGGAAGGAAGGAAGGAAGGAAGGAAGGAAGGAAGGAAGGAAGGAAGGAAGGAAGGAAGGAAGGAAGGAAGGAAGGAAGGAAGTTAGTTGTAGGCTTCTTTTTTCATACACCTTAAAAAGGTGTCTCAGAGTTCTTGTAGCTTGTGCTTAGCTGCCACCCTCCAAAAATCACACCTCTTTGAAGCAGCTCTCAGTGGGCAGGTGCCAACATTCCCCTTTAAATATAGGCTTAACAAACATTGTGAGGCTTTCTCCAAGTGCCCCCAGCACTGACAGGGTTTTCCATGAGGGGACACTGTCTGCAGTGCCCTCTCCCCTGCAGTGCCAGGGCAGGGAGGGTGGCAGTGACTGATGCCAGGACAGGTGGCATTACTTACGCGCCATCGCCGTACACTTTGAGGGCATTGATGCAGGTCTTGTCCCAGCCTTGTCCCTGCAGGAAGGAGCAATCCTCTGTCAGCTCCAGGCTGGGACCCCTGAAATGGCTCCCCTCAAATATTTCAATCCTGTAATGCTCGCCGTGCTGGGGACAAAAGGATTAGAGTCAACAGCAACACCAAAAAAAGCGCAACAAACTATTTCTCCGGCTTTTATAAGACAAATATCCCTCGTCCCTGCACCCAGCTGCACCTTCCTGCAGATGCCATCCACATGCAAACACATCGTGGGGCACATGTTCAGGCACAAGCACCCCTCACCCATCTGCAGATTTCCCCCACCAGCCCACAAACCCTCCATCCCAAATGCAGCATCAGCTGCAGCCTCGACTCTCTGTGCACCCAAACAGTGAAAAAGGAAACATATCCCAAGTGTACAAAGATGTTGGACTATTCCCCTTAACCAAACTGTATTGCCTCCAGTTTCACGCATAGCTGCTGTTCCTGGTGGGAGATGTTGTGCCGTTCTTTTAGAAAAATAAAAACAGGGGGAAGAAAAGGAAACTTTCCCAGCATCATCACTGCTGCGTGAGCCCTTGATGGTCACACAACATAAATTACTCTGGGGAGATCTCTGCAGCCTGCGGCAGGGCTATGTGGGACAGAGCGAGCTCAAAGGACTTTTTAAAGCCAAATTCAAAGAATACCTAAATGCATTTTTCAAATAAACAACGTCAGCGCACAAAAAGACCGGGCTGGGATGCCAAACCCCACAGCAGGCAGCCGCCGGCAGCAGCCAAGCGGATACCGTGCCTGAGCAAACATTCCTCCGGGAATCTGTGCTGCAGAAATGCCTCGAAGCCTTTACTGGCTCTCACAGGGAAAATCTTGGGCCAGGAAAGGAGGAGCACATCCTTGTGCTGGCCAGGGTCCAGGGCCTGGGGCAGAGCATCCCTCCACATACGGATCATGGAGGTGCTTTGGGAATGACGTTACAGACCTGAAACAGACCCATTGCTGTGCCAAAAGCAGTTTCAGGGCCAGTGAGAAACCCCATCATCTTCAGCTGGGCTCAACATTGCCCCAGAGGTCCCCAGTGGTAGGAGAATCAATTGGAAAGACCCAACCCACATTAATTTTTCTTTGCTACTTTTTAATGTTCCAGTTTAAACCTTTCCCCGGACAGTGCTTTTAAAAGTTTGATAAGGGGAAGGGAAAATAATGGATTTAGTTTAGGATTACTCGGGTCAGGAGGTGGTTTGCAACAGCAGAGAATTCATCTAAAATGTGCTAGGAGCAGCCCTATGGTCTGGTTAGAAAACCCTCGGGCTGCCCTCTCCCCCTCCAGCTGTGTGGGGAGATGGAGCTGCCACAGCTCAAACTTGCCTTGGGCAATGAATCTCCTTCTGAATTCCCCAGTGAATATCTCATTGCAGCTCACATTAAAAGGAAAAGCACGTGGTACCAGCAGGACCTTGCCATCTCAACTGGAAAACCCTGGGAATGCCATCTCAACTGGAAAACCCTGGGAATATCTCATCCAGTTAAAGGCACCGGGTTTCACTGTGGAAGGAAGAAGATTCCTCTTCCTTCCTCCTCTCTGGAGACATGGGAAATTGTCACGGTTTTGTGGCCTAAACAGACAGCTCCAAATGGGGTCAAACCTACCCAGGAAACAATTTCCTGCTCAGTGGGACACTATTTCTAAAGAACACAAACTTTTATGGCACTTATTCCCGGGGCTCCTGTGACCAGGAGAAACCAAACCCAACAGTGCTCGGGCTGGAAGAGCCAAAGGCCAGCAGCATCCCACTCACCATCCCGACGGGCCGGCAGGAGCCCAGGTGGTCACTGCGTCCATTCCAGCGGTAGAAATCGGGATACTCGCCGTGCTCCAGGATGTACTGCTGCCCTCGGAAGTCAGGGTGGTCGAAGCAGACCCAAGCTCCACTCTGGACGCAGATGGAGTTGACCCGGTTGAGGAAGCCTTGCTCCTGGAAGCTGTTGCAGCTGCCGCAGACATCCAGCTTCCTGCCCGTGAAGCATTTGCCTTCGTAGAAAGTGATCTGTGGGAGGGAGGAGAACAGGCCTGCAGTGAGGAGCAGGGGCACGGCCAGACTCCCATTCTGAGCAGATGGGAGTCTCTTGCAGATGCATCACTTCAGGGTGGTGTGGGTTATTTTAGCTGCTTTGCAGCAAAAGGAGCACGGCATGGCTGGCATTTTTTCCTAAGAAGCGTATTTGTTTTTCTGGGAACGCAGTGCATCCCGCATTTATGACACTTCTCGCCGCCTCGTGCTCACTCACACATATTTCCAGCAGGAATGTTTAAACAGGAAATTCGGCTCCCAAAAGGCAGCTCCTTCTGCCGCGCCCTCCCCATCCCTGCTACCAAATTCGCTCCCGGGATCACCACTCATCTGCTGGCTCTATTATCCTCATCACCTCCTTCCACCCGGAGGATGCTCAGGCTCTCCGGCCCCAGGCTGAAAGGGAAGCGGTTGGGTCGTTACTTACTTTTCCTGAGTATTGAGACATTTTCTGCTGGCTGTTATCCAAGACCAAAAGCGGGAGCCAGAGCAAAACCGCGATGGACAGATGCTTGGACACCCCACTATATAGGGGCCGGCGGGGGGGAGCCGGGCGGGGCTGGACTGGCGAGGGCTTTTTAACAAAGCCGCGGGAACCAGGGGCTTTGCACTTTCCTGCTTTGTAGGCAGAACCGCCGGTATCGGGGCCTGCTGAGTCCGGGGTTTTGATTTTGGGCAGATGATCTGACAAAAGATTTGCATGGCAGGGCTTTGGTCGATTAGCGGTGCACATTTACTGCTCCTTTTTGGAGGACTTCTTTTTTTTTTTTACTTTTTTGACCTTTTTTCCTCTTTATTTCTGTTTCTTGTTTCCTTTCGCCCTCCGTTTTCCCCTTTTTTTTCCCCCACCCTTTTTCTTTTTCCTTAGAACACATCACAAGTAAAGGAGAAAACAGCAGCTTCTCTAAGGAGGGCACATTATTTCCCTATGTCAGGTTTTCTTTTTCCCAGCTTCTTCCCACCTATTGCAGTGTGGGTGTCCAAGAGAGGGTGTCCTTGGAAGACTCCTCACCAACAAACATTGCACTCCATCTGTCAAACCAATAGTTTCTCATTCAACCTTTGAACCTCTCTGAATGGCACCTCCAAAAGCCAAGGACCTGATCCCCTCCAAAGCACAAATGTTGGGCTCACAAATCAACCAGTGTTACTCACAAGCATCATTCTCAGGAATGTTTTGATCTTCCAGCACTGAAGTCCTGACCCCCAGCTGTAAGTCAGGATTAGAGAGACTTTTGGACCATAAAGTTACCATATTAAAGTAACTTACATTGCAGCCATATGGGACCATAAAGCCCTCATCTGTGTTATATCTAGAGGTTTTCACTGTCTTATTCCCAGGACAAAGAGCAAAGGAAGCTCCCAGCCCATAAACCCCATCAGTTTACATTAACAAGCCTGACTAGCAAGAGGTAAAGGCAAATGTATGGGGGTGGCCCATGGTCAAGCATGCAGAGATGTACCAGGGGGCCACATTAAAAGGAGATTTGTCTTTTATGCTTTTTAATAGCTCTGGAAAAGACTTCAGACACAGTTCCTGCTCACTGAATCCTCACTCACTGGGCCCCCATCACCTCCCCTTGCCACTGCTTCTCTCCCTGGCCCATCAGGCACACACTTTAATTCCGAACCCTAAAACCTCCTTTCTTGGCAGGTCACTCCCATCCTCACTCATGCCAGCAGCCTGGCTCGGCAGCCCTGCTCTGCTGCCTTGGCTCTTCGCTTCATCTCGAGATTAAAGAGTACTTTGGGAGAGAGGATGTCATCATTAGGGCTCAAGCGTGCGCCACCCTTTCAATTAAGATGTAAAAGTTAATAAGTGCATGTGCAGACACACGTAGGCTGAGCTGGAGGTTGTCATTGACTGGGATGCTCTGGGGGAGGAAGGAGGGAGGTGGCACTTAGTGATGGGAGAGGAAACACATCTTCCAGCTGGTGCAGGCAAACCTGCCTCAGCATCACAGGAACACAATTCACACGTATGTGTTCTGATGTGACGCAGGAAACAATGAAAAACCCTCATCTGATTAAAAACACCCTGCCCAAACCCTCTTTGAAATGCCAGTGCCAATTTTAAGGTGTTAAATTAATCACCACAGGGTGCAGGGAAAAGGAACAGCACATGGAAAGTCCCACTTGGAGAGCGGCAGCCAAGATGGGGGGCATTAGCAGTGCTCCCAAAACCCAGCCATTCCCTGTGGCCTTGCACTCAGTGCCCTGGGAGGGAAGGAGAAGTGTCCCTCTTCTGAGTCATGGCTGGGAACATGAGGACAATGGGGTGGCCTTGTCACTGGCATTGGACCCAACTCTCCATCCATTGGGGTCATAGCAGCCCACAGGCTCTTTGCATTGGCCATGGGCTGTCGGGTGCCTGGAGAGGAATACCCATGGCAACTGTGGAAAACTACCCTAAAAAAACCCAGGAAAGCAGATACTGCCTCAGGAGAGATTTTTATAGAACCACAAAAGCCTGGTTTCCTCCAGCTCTGCCTCATGATGGGATTTTCCTGTTCCTCTTAAGGTGTGAGATTTAATTCAATGTGCAAGAGCTTGATGAATCTGAGACTTGTGCCCAGCTGTCAAATTCCTCAGAAATTGTCTAACAGGTTCAAAAGCTATTTCAGGAGAGATGGAAAGAGGCCGTGGTGACTTAGTTCTCATTTCTTTGAGAAACCATGTTAAAGACATGAAATAGGAGAGTGCCCATCTCTAGGAAAAAAGGAAAATGATGGGAAAAAAAGAATATGGAAGAATGGCAAATCAAAATTCCTTGATAAACCCCTTAATTCCTTGCCAAAGATGGAAAAGCTGCCAATGAAAGAGAGAAAAGAGCAGCCTGAGGAGCCTGTGACCACTAGCAGTATTTCAGACACGTGATGCTGGGGCTGACTTTGCCTCCTGCTCGTGCCCAGGTACAGAATCACTTCTGACCATGAGCCCCACAGCAAAAGGGCTGTGGGCAGCCTTCCTCCACTGTGGCTACTTAAAGGATGAAACACTGGAAATGAACTTGGAAGTTTGATTATTTGGCTTTAACAGTCAAAACCCAAAAATCAGAGATTCTTTTGTGGGTTTGTTTTAGAGGGAGGAATTTGGTTTGATGTCCACAGGGGCAGCTCCAGGCTGTGCTATGCCTGCCTGCCTTTGTTGCTGTGAAGCTGAGGAATGAGGTGGTGAGAGAAAATTTGCTCTCCAAATTGTCCAGGGCAGAGCCAGGGGAGCTGAGCAGGGTGTGACTCCTGGAGGTGAATCTTTAGGAATGACCTCACTAATGTGAACATGAATATTGCTTGTCAGAGGCTTAGCAGGATTAGCATTCTGCTCAGAGGTACCTATAACACTCATACATCCCCACACAAATAACCTTTAATGGAGCAGCAGCCAAGGAGTTGCTCCACATCCTCTGAAAGAGCCACACTTCAGCTTCTGGAGGAACCTGTAGTATTTGCAAAGCAGTGTAAGACCTGGCACAGAAAATCCCTAGCTCAGGGCTTTCAAAACACCACCTTGCTTTGAAAAGCTCACGGATTTTTTCACATAACCTCAGTATGAGATACTTTGAGCTCATTAAATATGAAACAACCATGGGTCTTGCTGCTTTCCATGGAAAATTTTTTGGCTTGCAGCTGGGAATGATGAGCACATCCTGTGGGGCTCTTCAGAGCAGCAACAGACTTGAGAGTGAGAAACCAAAAAACCTCCTCAGACTGAGCAAACCCTGCCACAGAACAAAGGATCTGTTTGGGTTCCTGCTAGGAAAAACAGCTCCTCACTTTGGAGATGGGACCTGCTGGTCAGGTTTAGCCAATTACTGTCTTGTTTTCAGTAATATTCTGTCCAGGCATCATCACACACCTCAGCATCTGACTGAGATGAGGCTTGGACTTCATTGTGGAAAGCATTAGAAAGCCTAGTGGGTGAAATCCTTTCCGTTTTCATTGTATTTCAAAAAAGTAAAAGCCCCAGCAGGGAAACAGGATATCCAAAGAAAAGCTGTATGCTGAGGACTCCCAGACTAGTTCAGCCACATTTCTGCATGCTCACAGTAGTTGAAGGCATCTGTGCAAAGGTTTTCACTCCCCTTCCCCAGTTGTCAAAGGGGAGCAATTTTGACCTTATTAGATGAAGTTGCGAAGATGAGTCATTATTAGCAAAACGCTCTGAAGATGAGCAGTCCTGATTACATAAGGGCTAATTAGAAGCTGTTGATTTCTCCTTCTGGAGAGGCTCAAGCTCAGCAGTGTTAATTAGCAGGGAAGGCCCAGCAAGCCTGGGCACATCGTCACCACCTGCACTGTGCCTGCACAGCACCTGGGACATCTGCACCTTGCCCAGATACTACAGCACAGCTGCTGCAGACACACAGGAGCAGTGAAAACACTTTCCCAGCTTTTTTCTTCTCCAGCATGGACTCACCATCCCTTTACAGAAGCTGGAAAGAAGCGTTACACAGAAGATCCCACCCACAGCTGACTCCCCAAACTTTCCATGTCATGGAGTTAATCAGGCAGGGACAAATCTCACTCTGCATGGTAACAGGAAAAAGAAGGCTCAGGTATCCACTTAACACCTGCAGTCCATCCTCCCCCTGCTGAGCTCACCTGCCCCACTGCCCTCCTCATCCTCAGCAGTTCCAAGCACATTTCCCACAGAATGGGAGATGGGCAGCTCCAGGTCTGGGACTCAGGATAATTCACTCAGCAAAGTGAGGAGCTGGACAGGAGCACAAGCAACACAGGAGTCACTTCCAAACAAGAGCTTTGTAAATCCACACAAGTCAATAAGAACTTGACTTACAGTAGCTCATCTTCACATAATCACAGAATGGCTGGGGTTGGCAGGGACCTCTGGAGCTCACCTGGAGCTGGTTGGCTGGGACCATGTCCAAGTAGCTTTTGAGTATGTCCAACATGAGAAACTGGTGGACTGTGCTTAACCTCACAGTGAAAAAGATTTGCTCATTTCCTCAACAGGAAAAGGATCTTTGCACTTTCGCCTTTGCAAACGATCATCCCTTAAGAATAAGGTTATTAAGTCTACATAACTCTTTCCATAGCCTGGACCAGAGAACTTATTTCCTCCATGCCTTACCTTTTCATCCATGCACCATTTATCACAATGCTCCAGAAGCCTCCAAAGGATCAAGGCACCTGGCAGACAAGGCTGTATAAATTCATCAACTCCAGGCAGACAGCAGTTTGCTGGATAGCAATATATTGATTCTGTACATAACAGGGCTTCCAGGATTGTCCCCCAGCACTCCCCTTCAGCACTCTCAGGGTGAAGAACCCAACCTGTGCTCACAAGGAAGCACAAGGCTGCCCCAGCCTTTAAGACTGCAGCTGCTGAAGGTGCCATCCTGAGAAGCCAAGTGAAATCTCTGTGCAGCCAAGGATGAGGAGTTCACTGATCACGCTTGACTACACGTTTCAGCAGAACTGCAAGACTATTGCACATGGCTGGTCTTTAGATCTTATTAGCAGAGAAAGGCTTGGACGAGTGGAATAATTTCCATTTTTTACTGGGTGAAGCAGAAACAGGAGGAAAGGAACAACATATGTGGGTGAGTTCAATCCTTCAATTATGGAAGATGCAAGAGCAGTACATGTCTGTCAGTGCTGAGTGCATGAACTGTTTGGGCTGCAAGGGACCCAAAAGCCTATCCAGTTCCAAATCCCCTGCCATGGGTAGGAACACCTTCCACTGGACCAGGCTGCTAAGAGCCCCATCCAACCTGGCTTTGTGGAGCATCCATAAACTCCTCTGGGCAGCCTGTTCCAGTGTATCACCACCCTTAAAATTTTCTTCCTGTAATTCTAAACTTACTCTCTTGCAATTTGAAGCCATTGCTCCTTGTCCTATCACTACATACCCTTGTGAAATGACCCTTTCAAATCTCAGAAACTCCCACTGCAAATTAGCCAAAGAACCTGCCCTTGCCTTTAAGCCCTCCTGGAAAGGCTCACCCCTGGAAGGCAGGACCTCAGTTACCCCAGACTATTAAATTGCACATCCTCACCCATCTCCTTTAAAACTCTTAAGCAGCTGGCACATCTCAAGAAGCAATGCACCAGCTATTTCAGAGGTCAGACTGATGCCAGCACACCTGCAGCCACTGTTTGACCAAAAAATGGAGCAGATGTGGTCACTGAGGTTTGTGTTATTCCACAACTTCCACCCTGTGACGCAGAACATGACACTGTGATGCAATGCCACAGCCTCTGGTCATGCAACAGCTCATCCATGCCAGGGATTAGGCACTGAAGGAACAACTGAACTGACACACCTTGTTCTGTGCTCCTCAGGTCATGCTCTGCATCCTCAGCCATTCCACTGCCAGCCAGGCGACCCTCTCTCCAGTGCCACAAGTTCTTGGGAAGGAAACAGCCCCGGCTCAGTCTGGTTCCAAAATCAAAGCATGGACTCATTTCCCTGAAGGAGCTCTCCGACTCTGCTGAACTCCAGCAATCCATCATGCATGACAATCACCCAGCTACTCAACCTGTGCTTGGCACAGGGTGTGAGAATTCATTAAACACAGGTTTTCAGAAACTTTGGGAAATATCTTAAGTGGAGAAAAAGGGCAACTTATTTTTGTCAGTTACTCTCACGATGAAGAAAGAAAATACCAAGTTTTCCACCATTCACTGTTGAGAGGTTTAGACCATTTTTTGTATCATGAGGGAACAACTTTGCGAAGAAAATAAAGGAACAAAAATGCTTCATTTGTATCTTCCAGCACAGACAGGAATATAAAAGCTAATTCTGTTTGAAAAAACCCTCCAGCTTTCCCGTCCTATTTACTCCTGCCAGAAATTAAGTTTCCAAATGAACACAAAAATGCAGGAGAAACACTTCATTTAATTAACTGTTCCCCGAGTCAGCCTTGTTTGTTTTTGCTGTTTTGGGTTTTGTTCTGCTTTTCAATACAAAGTAGGTCAACTGCACATTTTTGAAATACATAGCTGTAAGTAGTTTGTTTCCAGACTTGAGGGATTATGGCTTGCTAAACCTCTAGTCCAAAAGCCAAGGAAAAGCTTGGAGCTGGTTAGGGAAAGCTGTACAGGGATCCAAAACTGTGCATGGCCAGCAGGCATCAGGAGGCCACTCACCTCTACCAGCGCTACCCAGGAGTACAGGAATTCACGACAAACAGCCCACACCGATTTGTTCAGGACGTGCAATTTATTTTAAATGACATTTTTGTTCTCTTAACAAGTCTACGCTTGTGACCTGGATAAATCCACTCCATCCTGACAGCGCTCGCAGTTACAAGTCCGCGTGAACAGTCCGTAGCGCAGCAACTCGGGGCGGCTCTGCGCACCCTTCACTCAACGGTTACAGAGGAAAAACACAGAGCAGGTTCTGACTGAAACCCAGGCCTTCCCTTCCAAATCAAGCTGTCACTTGTCTCTCCTTCCCGTGACCGGGCACAAAGCAAAGGAGAGCTGCTTGGCCAGCCTGGAGTTCCAGTAGCAAAAACGTTTGGGATCAAACGCAAACAACTTCCCGAGCAATAGTCAAACAATCCATTGGCTCCAAGGATCTCACGCCTCCTCTTAAGGTCAGCAGGTGAACATTTTTCACAAAAAAAAAAAAAAAAAAGAAAAAAGTTGATATGGAGTAATCAACGAAAAATTATAAACAGAACATTTAAGGTTTGCAGCTATTTTATTTACAAGTATACATTTAACACAAAGAAACACTGATATCCAAGCCTAGTTAATAGTAGTGTAACAATATGCATCATTTTGATGATTATTCTAACCAACAAACTACACTGAAAAATTAATGCCAGTAAAATTCTTGGTCATAATATTAAGAAATACAATATATAAATTGAAAATATGATTGCTTAAAATTTGAAAATGGAAGTGAAGCCATTTGCACAGGAGTCAGAGTTTAACATAATCTGAAGGGAAAGGCTCCAAACCAACTGTTTATCTTTCAGGTTAACAGAAGAAAAAAAAACTAAAAAAAAAAAGAAAAAAAAAAAAGAAGCATAGTTTATCCTTAAAGATAATGGGCAGTTTTGCTTCTTCAGGTAGAATGTATTCCCAGTGTTTTCAGGTTCTGCAGTGGAATTACATTACTGAGCATGAAGACTTCCCTTGTGAAGCTGCCCCATCGATTTTTTCTGCCTCCAAAATTATCCTCTTAAAAACATCAACGGCAGTCTGCAAAGAGAGAGCACACCATTAGGAAGGAAGGAGGGACTGCCTACTTACTGAAAAAATAACTAAAAAAATGTTAGCAGTTTAACCAGCTACATCAGCAGATAAATGCACATCTAATGCTTATGTCAAAAGTGAAGCAGGAAAACACAGTGATTTTAATTTCAAAGGGAAGTGCAAATTCCCATCCACAGCAATCCTTGGCAGGGAGGGCAGGCACAAACTGAGCCACATTACAACAGAGCTAATAACTGCATTTTGCATAGCCTGCCCTGAGTGACTGACAGCAGGAAGGTTTGTGGTGCTCCTGAGAATAAACCAATCCGTTTGTTCTCAGTAATCTTTAAGATAATGAGTAATTACAGAAGGCAGCAGATTTTTCAGCTCTCAAAACTGACTTTGCACAGCTCAGTACGAGTGGTGACTTTAGTCTTGATTTTCTCATTGTCCCTATCAGTAAGACCAGTATTACACACAGTGCAAGGACACGAGGAGAAAGCACAAGCTGAACTATCACTAATATTAAGCAATATCCTTTGCTTAATAGAGAGAAAGGGGATTACATTTTAAATAGCCTGAACTGTAAGACTGGACGTTCAGTATATGAATCTTAAGCTTGGAAATGGTCTCCTGACCATCTCACATTGCCATATGATCCAACCTCTGGCCATCCAGAGGGAATTCCAAGCACAGGAAAGTATATTCATTATATAAAAGCAATCATGCTAGAAAGAGGATAAAAAGGGGTTTTTGTTGGTTTTAATCAGCAGGCTGAAGAGCACCCTGTGATTTATGGCTACGTATTCTGATCTAACAGATGTTTTTCCACCTCCACAAGATGTAATTCTTAACTGGATCACTTCCAAATTAATCCCATTGAAACCTCACAACAATCTTAACAAGATTAGACTTAATGTTAAAGTCTCCCACATTTATACTGTTTGTGCACACTACGATCTCTGGAACTATTTGAAGTACTTCACCAGCTGGAAATAGGGTATTCCTCCATATAATGGAGTTTCCAGCAATCCCAACAGAACTTGATGGAAGTGGCTCATTAGTTCAGTAATGATACAACACATTTCCTGGGCAAATTAAGACTTTAGGAGAAACGTGGCCAGGACTGCAGTTGCTATCAAACTGCTTCTACTAATGAAGAGCTCCCCTTAATCAAAACCTGGTGAGATACACCGGTTTACAAATATACAGCACCACTGTTCCCTTAGAGTCAAAATTTTCAATGGTTTCATTTTAATACACAAGGTTTTTTTGCCCACGTTTCACAGCACCCATTAAAAAGCCTCCACAACTTACTCTGTCAACCAAAAAGCTGCACATTCCCTGTCAAAGATGTGCTGTTTGAAGCACTAAGATGTAGGAGTTCACAGGGTTTGTTAATTCATTTCACAGAAAACACGTATTCACTGGGAAGGTTTAATCAGTGTCCTACAGTGAACACTTTGGAATTTGTCATTCAGCTCAAACATGCTGAAGAGTTTTAGACTGAGCCTTCCAACAACGCAGGAAGCTGTGTTTTGTGACAAGGAATAAAGGACGCAGCCAGACTTTATATGCATCTGCCTCCATATGGTCCAATTATGGAATGTGGGTCACACCTAGCCCACAAGAAGCCATCTGGCTTTTCATTCTGTATTTCTCCCCAAGGAAACAAAAGAGATGCCAGCCTGGGAAACACCTGCTGCCCAGGGAGCCCAGCAGCGAGCAGGGGACACCAGAGGCTCAGCTGCTGCTGCAGATGTGCCCTGGGTGTGAGCAGGACAGGCAGAGCAGGAGGAAGATTCCCTGCATGAGCAGGGAGTTGGGAATGTGCTGCCAGGAGCCAGCAGGAAGGTGCAACCACCCAAATCCAGCCCACAGCGCCAGAGTCATCCTTTGGCAACTGTTTTATTGTTTCAAAGAGGAAACTCTCAGCTGCTCATAGTACTGGTTTATCCTAGCACAGAACTGGGCACAGCAATTTGAACAATGGCCAGGTAAAGAAGGGTTCTTCCCCCCATCCTCTGCCAGTCCAAACATGTCAGATCACTGGATTCCAAACTACTCTGAAGGATTTACTGAGCACAGCATCTTCTAAACTCCACGATGAAGCTGCCCTTGAAAAAAGAAGCACAACCTAGCAATTGCTTTTTAAGACAGCTCCATTTTGGTAGGAAGCAAATGTTTTGCTACTTCCTGGCTCCTTTCACAATTTATCTAATGAATTTTGCCTAACTGGATAAACACAATTTAGTTGCTTGTTACTTCCTAAATTCTTCCAGCAGAAGCTGGCTCCCAGCTTCACCTGGGTTTAAGACCAATTTGGATTCTGGCTGTATTTGCAAGAGTAACTTTATTGCACAGGGATTCAGATGAAGCACTCTAGTGTTGCCTAGGTGACACTGTGTAGGGAATGCCACAAGAAAGGCCTGAAATTCCTGAAGTTAGCCAAAGCAGTTCAACATGCCTGATAATAATTAAGCAGCTTGAGAAGGCACGACAGTAACAGCCCAGCAGTCTTCTCAGGGAGGTCTTTTCCATTTAGTGTCAGGATTGCCTTCCCAAAGCCCAGGGATTTCCCTTGATGACTGATGTGCTGGTGATATGCAGGCTCCTCCCAAAGTCCTACCAGGTCACCCATGTCTGGAGCAGTTGGCACATACTCAAGTCTATCTGACCTTGAGAACTCTTGCCAGCCACTATCATTTATCATCACCGCAGCTTTAATCTTTGCCTCTCTCACTTTCCATCTACTCCAAGTCATGCCACTTCTGGGACGTGTTATCTTTTGATAACTCTTGGCAGAGTAGGTACAGTTTGTTTAAGTTAATCTACAGAACTATTTTAATTGCCCAGTATAACTGAGTTATGCTCCTTGGACTCTCACATATGCTCCAAACAGGAATTTTTTTATGGGAGGCATGGGGGGAAAGGGGAAAGCAGGAAGGTAGAAGAGTGGGAAGAGAGCCTTTGCTATCAGAGAGATCCCCTCTCCTCCCCATTGTGAAGAACATCACATACACACAACCAATCTCAGACCAACACACCAGAAATTGTCACATTTCTGCTCCACATCAACCAAATACACATGGCTTGGTTTCAGAGAGAATTAACAGATGTCGCCCCAGTCAAGAAGCTTTGAACTTTCTGCTCAAGTTCCAAATCCCTGATCCGGTTCAGCTCCTGCCTTAAGCATAAACCAGCTTTCTGTTAAGCAAACAAAAGCTGAAGCCCTTTTGGAAGGAGTTTGGAATTAATCTGGATAATCAAGTTACGTTTGCTGTACCAAACCAGTACAGGTGATTATTTGGATAAACCCCCATGCAAAAAGTGCCAACACAATTCTTTTTCCAGTAATGCTGACTTACGTAAGGTGAACACTCAGTACCAGGAAAATGACAACACACTTTGTCATCAAGTACAAAACAAACCCTCTTTCCCCCCCAGACCAGACACAGTTTCAGAGTAAGAAAAGATGCCCTGTCCTGACAGAAGTCTATGTGTCAGCTCTTTTGATCCTGTCAGATTAGGATTTGGAGGAGAAAAGGCAAATGAATTCAGAAGTGCTCCTGGTCCAACTCCCAGGGAAGGATGTTACAATGCCTGGTGTCTCCCTTTCCCCCAGCTCCTCACAGCTCCAGACACCACACCTGGCTCTCAAAGCTCAATCTTCCACCTCTTCAGAGCTGGAGATGTATGAGAAGACTGAGGCAGCTGTGCCAGTGTTGGGCTCCTTAACACTTTATTCCACACTTCCCAAGCCTCCAAAGGAAAAGTGCCAGAGAGCCTCAAGGATGGTCACATGCTGTGGGCACCCACCTCAGAAGTGACACCTGATCTGCCAGACTTCTGAAGCTGGACAAATTTACCAAGTGTATTATGTAGCAGGCATGAAGGAGGAATTGTGTTCAGGCACCTGCCTCTAAAAACCTGCTGCTAAATCCAGAGAGGTGGAGTTTACAGTGACCTGCAATAGCTGCTCTGAAGGATCCTGCAGAAAGGAAGACCTCTGACAGCCAGAATGCACAGGAGTGCTGAATTTTTTTGGTGGGTTTTGTACGGGACTGTCCAGGATTTTGAGTATCTGACATATAATTGCCATTTTGAGTTCCCTGAAGGGTACCAAGTTTGATATATAAACTCCAGCTAGCAGCTTAATGTAATACAGTAGCACAAACACATGGCAGTCCTGGGGACTTTGTCAGTGCAGCAAGTTAACACACAGGACATACCAAGCATCCTACAAAGCTTGTAGCTTCTTTACATAAATAAATGCAACTTTTTTCTTCTTGGATCAAGAACAATAAAGACCTCCTGAAAAGTTATCAGTAAATTATTCTTCTGCTGGATATGAATTGCTGTGCTGTTACACATTGTGAACATAAGCCAAAAGAAAAAGAGCACAGGCAACAGCTTTGCCTAATCCAGAAGCATTAAGTTTAAAAGAAAAAGAGGTGGAAAAAAAAGATCAGATATTTTTAACAGGTTTATTCTTTACACTGTCAATTTAATTTCCTTTGGTATGCATTTGAAGCCCTCCAGCAGACAGAGAAAGTATTGAGAAATTTCATGCTTCCATCATGCCCACTTTTGACAAGGTTAATATAAGTCTTAGCCAGAAACAGAAATACTGATAAACTAACTCCAAGTGTTCCATAGCTGGTGACAAAAAATAATCCAATTTTTTTCTTCTAGGGAAAATCCAACTTTTCTCAAGTAACCTGTAGAATTGTTGACCACAAACATCAGACAAAAATTATTTGTTTTGATTTTAGGGATGGGGGAGAGGGAAAGAAGAAAGAAAAGCTGCTTAAAAAGGGCCTGTCATAGCTACAGGACTGTCCTTCTGATTGTTACCTCATGTTACCAAGGAGGACAAGGAGGGAATATGCTACATAGTATGTGAGACCTTATGTGTCTGTGTTTTTAAAAATCAAAAGCTTTGATGCTGTATAGGAAAAAAAAATTAAAAAGAAGGAAAAAAAGAGCCCTCCTCCACAGTCTGCAGCAGTCATCCATTACTTCAAACCCAAATTAGGAGGCTTTTGTAGCTTAGATATGTAAGGTGTCAAGTCAAAGTATTATTAAGAGCCCCAGGAAAAATTCAAACACCAGAACATATTCAGGAGGCATTTTAAAGAGTTATTTAGAGCAACCAAGAACAAGAAGTTATTTAACAAGTAATTAAACACTTTTTTTTTCCCTGACAGGAAACCAACAAGTGTAAATGTGTGCAGATTAAAATGCACCAATTGATACAGCTGGAGTGAAGTTGCACACAGCAGTGTCTGACAGCCTCTGCTGTGTTCTAACACTTTTCTGTGTGCTCCTCACCCCATGGACCCACAAAATGATTATTCCCCACACTGAAGAGACTGAGCCTGCCCAGCACCTTAAAACACAAGGTTCATCCCCTTATACCAACTCACTGCTCTGCCAGCAACAACTCCTATTTAAGGTAACAGACCCTGTTCCACCCACCCTGTGGATCTGAGTTTTAGTTTGTCACTACATGTTCTGATATGTTCAGTGAAGCTGAACTTTCTGTTCTTCACTTCCTCCTCCCATTGACAGTTGCAGGGAAAAACTTGTGTACATAAACCTGAGTGCAGACAGACGTTCTGCTTCCATCTACACAAAATATCTGTAGAGTACATGCAAATATCTTAGCTTCCTCTATTAAGTGAAACTCTGAGTCATCCATTACATTGCTATTTGAATAAAGTAATTCTTAAATCCATTACCTGATTTTCTTTAGCAGAAGATTCCAAGAAAGCTGCATTCCAGGATTCTGCTAAAGCTTTCCCTTCTTCATAGCTGATCACCCTGAAAGAAAAATAGGTTTCTTATAACTTGCAGAAGAATTGGAATCTGGTATGTCAAGAAATACCTCAGAGTACCAAAGCACATAAGTGCATTGTAATAGCAACGTTTTGTGAAGTCTGATCCAAAGCATTTGCTTTTGGCTGCTGTCAAATGCACTACTGGGCCAGGTAAAACTGCTCTGTGCCCATAAGAGCAATTGTCCTAAAATATTGCTTTGTTTTCATAATCTGTAATATCATCTGGTATTGCTGTTGTGACAAATACACTTCTGTTACTTACTTTGAAAAAAACCCAGAGTGTTAAATGACTGTCCCTGGAACCTCATAGCAAAAAATCAACATTACAACAGAAGTTCATGGCTCGTAGTTCACATTCTGGACACCACTCCTTTGCCAGTAACTTATTTTAACCTACAATTTGATTTTAGCTCTGGCAAGCCAAGAACAAACCCAGTGCATTGCAGCCACAGGAATGTGGGCTGCTGCCTTGCATTTCCCACATTCTGGAGTTCACATACCGTTCCATATGCAGGTCTTTTTTATTTCCAACCAGCATAATGGGTATTCTGTGAAAGAAAGTTCAGAACTTCAGAACAGTTACAGTATACTGAACAAAGCACTAGCAACATGCCTGCAATGAAATGAGATGAAAGTGTCACTACTTACTGGACTTTTCCCACCATATCCAATAACTTGCCATGGATAACTTTTATCACTTCAAAACTGCAAAATAAAGGGATGAAGTCACACATGCACTCTGATGTTTATCCTCAATACCCAATACACAAGCAATTAAATGCACATGTAGGTTGTGTTTAAAACTTACTCTATGTATGCACAACTACAAAGATGTTGGAAATCTTACCCGTTTGTGTACAACAGCAAACTGGTCCCAGCAGCAGCAGAGACCAGCCTGAGCCTAACCTTACAGCCTCCCCAGCTATGGCATTTGCAGAAATAAATAACATTACCCAGGACTGATGCATCTAACACAGAATCACCCCAAGTCCCTCCCACCTCTCATCTGGTTTGTATCTGCAGTGAGAAATTGAACTGCTGCAGTCCAACAATACTGGATGAGTATGTCAAATTAAAGCAAATTGGAAGAAAAAGTAATTAGTTAAGCAAGCTCCATCTTAAAAGAACACATTGTTTTTTAAGAACATTTAGTTCATATATAATTATTAAGTTTGACTTATGTGAAAGCCAAAAGGAGCCTAAAATTCTAATTTTCTACGGAAAGTGAGTAAACTGATCTGCAAGATGGCATTGAAACAGTGATTACTCAAACATTTGTTGTCTGCTCCCCTACCACATAGGCAAAGTTTGTATGACAGGAGGTAAGAAGCAGTACTGTAAAATATCAAGTCAAAAACCTCACTAACAAAATCCACTGCATTTGACATTTGGTTCTTCTGGGAACAAGCTATCAACAGGGTTGAAGAGGAGATCTTGTGCTCCTCTGGTTACATTATGGAAAAAATGCTGGTACACGAAGTGCACAACTTGGATTTAAGAGGCACAGGCTCACAGATGAGACACACAACTAGACAGCAGAAAAGGGACCAAAACTTTTCCAGTTTCCAAGGTTGTTAGCTACAGGCAGTGTCTGGACTTGCACTGCATTTTAATTAGAAGCTAAACTCTTAAAAATGGAGCACCACTCAAACACACTTCCAGCTCAGAGCAATCAAAGACCTGGTGCCTAAAAACACCATTCAAAGCATTAATACCTCTCACTTCTGGAACAATAAACTCTGCCACATTTAAGATGGATTTTCTGTCAAGCAGGTCAATTTGCCTGACTCCAGCAATAATTTTTGACACTGTGTGGAACACAATACTTCTCCATGCTCAGCTAATAGTTTCAGTGTATCCTATCAAGAAAATGAGTTCTTTGTAAACAGAAGCGTGACTTAATCTGGCACAACTTGTTACTGGAAACTCAAGTGGGATACTACAGATCACATGAAAATGTGGAATCAGTGAAAGAACTTCAGGGACACAGGGGCTTATGCTGAAAAGGTATTAATGAAATTCTGGTCTTGAGAACTCGTCTTGGACACTCATAATTATTTAGAAAATAAAGAGTTGAATGGAGTTTGGCTGTGACAGAGTCAAGAGGCATTGCTACACACAGAACTAGGGAACCCTGCAAACTGAAAGGATAAAAGTGCCATCAAAAACCCATCTGCTACAGACCACAAAACTGTTTCTCAGTCTGCAGCAAGAGGAAAGACCTTAGCACACTATCCACATGTGACAGTACAATCACTGTCTCCTTTCCCCTGTCAGGTGTGTTGTTTCCAGCTAAGCCAGAACAACACCACAGCACCCTGGCAAGTCCTCACCTGAGGCTCGTGTGCACAATGCTGCCAAGAGCTCTTGTCCAGCCTGGGCTCTCCATTTACCTACTTTGGGTACCTATCTGCTTGTCCAAGATAGTTCATGAGCTTCCTTCTTTAGTGAAAATACTACAAATAAAAAACTGATCCTTGTTAACAGATCAAGGTGGGAACCACAGGAGAAGTGCTATTTAAACTCAAACACTATTCTGACACAGAAACAAGTTGCGAAGAACTGCCAGGAATGAAACTGGCTTGACCAATTAATGTTCTAGAAAGCTTTCCAAATTAATTACGTTAAAAGGAGCAAGGACAAAAAAGAGCAAGGACAAAAAGGAGCAAGGACTGACCAATCCAAAAATAGCACCATCACATCAAGCTGTGAAACTGTGAGATTTGGAGACCATAAGAGGTCCCTTCCAGTTCTGTCAAGCAAATGGGTTACAGCAAACAGCTCGATGTGTGAAATAAAAAAAAACCCCACATTACTAGCTGTAAGATAAATGTGTTACACAAAATCATGGAACCTAGCAAGATACAAAATTGGAATTTAATTAACTTGAACTAGAGCAAAAGCCTTCCAGTAACCTTGCTGCTGAGAGCCTAGGAACATGAAAAACAGGGCATCAGCTTTTGTTCAAGTCCTACTTAAACTTCCCACTGGAGGTTAACAGGGAAGATGGTAACTTTAAAAAGAGCATTTCTATTAAGTCTGCTGTCAAAGCTCTGGCCCCAGCTGGATCAATACTTGGATCAATATACACACTTTGACAGAAGTGAGAACAGATGGTGACTGTGATCTCACTGTCTGGGCAAGTCATCAAAGCTACCAGGGTATTGTGGAAGATCTTTCCTATCACCTAAACACTGTCTCAATACAGAACATTAGGAAGGGAACAGGACAGAATCATTGATACTTTGAAATTTAAAGGAAGAAACAGCAACAACAAAAACTTGGAATAAACTGATCAAGACTAAATACCAATGGAAAGACTTTCGATCTACAGCCTAGTCTGCCCTGTTTGTGTTTTTACCATAACTTGGTTTAACTGATTGAATGCTACTACAGAAAACAGATGCTCCTTTCTTCACCTGCTGAACTCAAGACAACATCAGGCAACAACTGGAGTGGCTGAGAAAGAAGATGTCCTTTTAGCTGCCAAACAGGGAACAGCACAGGTTGCAGAATCCTGAGTGATGCACATGGGTTTCAGTCAAAGACACTTCTGTCCTCATAGTACCACTTATCAGTGGACATCTTTGTATTTGCTTGAGCAGCGGAGCATTGTCTACTTAAGGCAGAGAATGCTGACTCCTATTTCATACAAGTTACTCAGCACCAACACTGAACCTCTCACTAAAAACCCCAGACCCAGAGAGTTGGGTAGTTTAGTATCTCTAGACAAACATAAAAGCCTAACGCTTGGTTGCCCTTCTCTACTTCAGAACTGAAGATGAAAACCAAGAATGAAGAACTGTGAAATCTGTTCAACATTAAAGACCTTGCAAGCAGCAGAATTTTATAACCAGACTGTCTCCTTCCTTTGAGAAGGAAAAAGAGCCAACAGGCAAGTTGCTTTACCTGTATTTTATGATGGTCTATCAAAGAGCTTGAAATGACCAGTTTTGTTTGATTCAGAGGAAAAGATATGAAACACTTCAGCACTCGTAAAAAGCTGATCAACTGCTTTGCAAGTAGAAGAGAAGCATCAACTTCTCTTGTACTTGATGAGACTGAAAGATCTAAGGTCTCAAACACTTTATTCAAACAAGAATTTCAGAACATATTCAGCTGTCCTAATAAAGATGCTGTACGATATTAGAAAATCAACATCTATGCAAGGATCCAGTACTTAAACAAAGCCAGAGGAAGGCAGGAAATAACAGAAGATGACAAAGTCATACAAAGGCTGATGTGCCTTGCATGGCTCCAGGTGTGATGGACTCTGACCTTGTGTCAGAAGGGACAGGGAACAGCATGGACAAAAGAGATTCACTGGGACAACCTTCAGGGAAGATTATTTGCTGCAGCATGTCAGGAGTGAGTCATATATTGCTGTTTATATGAATATTTCTGATGGTTAATCAGGACAATTCAAGACAAGAAGTCACAGGAATCTCAGTACTGTAAAAAGCTACAAGGCTGAAGGAATGATCCAGCAACTAGTTTGGTACTTCACATAAATGTACAGTGCCCTTTAGCTTCATATTTAAGTCTGCCTTTGTATCTGATGCAAGAGCAATGACCTTACGTATATCTGAAATAATTCTTTTTACTTTTAGTTACACCTCAAAACAATGTAGTTTAACACTGTCTCATTTCTTACATGATACCTTGCATATTAATCTGCAAAGTGTCTGTGACATTTGGGAATAAGAGGACATTTCTGAAAAACGTTAATAATAATTTCTATTATATTTCTAAGGAAAAGAGAGACTAATTGAAATAATCACAGCTAAACCCAGAAATACTTAAACAGAAGAACACAAACAGATTTTATTACCTTTTTATTGACGTGACTGAATAAACAAGAATGTAGCCATTGATGTCTATGGAGTACGTCTGAGGAAATATGGAGTATTCATCCTGTGGAAGGAACATTGCATTTAAAATTAAGGGTGACACACTTCAGAACTTGATGCCGTTAGATCAGCATCAGGTAAGCTGGTCATATCTCTAGGACATTTTGTATAGGTAGTACTTTCAGAATTTTTTCATCATAATGTCACATGTGGCATCTTTACCAAACCAGGAGAAAGCTAAAAGTCAGTCTGTATACTCTACAATTTAATCTACAGCTTTTATGGTTTATTCCCTCTAAGACTATGGATGAGCTGAAGCTCTTCCCAATCCTCTTATCCTGCTTAATTATCTGTTTGTATTAGTACAAAACATCCACTCTGTCCCACCACTAATTAGCAATTACGCCTCTTATCTTGCTGGTGATACATTTCAAAATCTTAATTTCAACAGCTGACGACAGGATCTAGCAGTTTGTAATTTCAAGTGACACTGATCACATCTAAATTACCTAAGGAATCTGGTAGGAAGTGAATAATTGTAGCTTACTAACTCACGCTTATCAACTACAGATGCAAAAAATACAGATATTAGTTGTTTTATGACAAATGTAAGTTTACATTACATGACAAGTGTTTACATAAATAAAAAAAAACAAACAAAACCACCAGAAACTTAACCAGGGAATTTAGTACCCCTCTAGAAAAGGGACTGACCAAACAGGCAAACAAAACTGACATATTGCAGGTAATGCAACACAAATACTGTGAATCCAATGTTAAAAAACCATTACAACAGATATTCCCATGAAATCTTTCCATTTTGACAAGAGCTATCCTTCCTAATGTATGGTTTCTCAAATTGTTAAACATATGCTTTTGAAGATGGTAGTTTTAGCTGAAGTTCAAATAACCTCTCGGCTATTGTCATGGCTGAATAGATGGAGCAGTGCAATCACACAGCTTAAATCTAGACAGCCAAAAGGAATCAAACTTCCCTAACTTGCAGAAGAGGAAAAACTCTTTATAAATCAAGTTCACAGTTCCAGCCAAAAAAAGTTTGAAAGAATGACACTTGGCAAAAGCTGCCCTCATTTGCCTTCACTGCTCCACACTGAGGGGCAGCCCTCCCCCATCTTCTCTGAAATGCCAAAGTGCCACTCCAGTTGGATGTGTAATCCCAAAGTCAATACAAAAGGGATCTGAACTAAGTCTGTGTAAAAAAGGTGAAAGTGCAACTCTGCAGTGGCTTGACTTTACCCGGAATTTCCCAGGACTGCCCCAGCTGGAATTTGGTGTTAGGTAAGATTTCCTTTTACACTCCTCTTCTGTGACCCTGTATCAAGGTTCCTGTTGAACTGAACTGCACAAAGCTCAGTAAATAACCAGGAAAGCTAAAGAGGCACAGGACAGAGGAGGAATACCAAGAAAAGTAAGTGCCATAACCTCAACTATTCCTAATTTGTGAATTTATTTTTAGCTTGTTAGGAGATGAAAGGAAAGCTGCTACGCTCTCTGGAACTTGTGGGTCAAATTAAGAATTTGTCAAGTGATAAAACAACGTTGCTACAACTTTTCAAGCCACAGCCAGGTTTTCAAAAGTACATAAGAAATCTACAATACAGCCCTTGCTGTGTTGTATACACGTGAGTACTCCCTATGGGCCATTAGGCAACACAGACTTGAGAAAGAAATCTGTCCAAGCCACACCTTCCATAACCCAACATCGTCTCTCCCCTCTAACCGTGTGAGCCAGAAATCAAGTTCAAATCATTCCATGTAGAATTAAATCTGAAAATAACCACAAGCTGGGAAAGAAGCTATTTAGGTTCCACAATACTATATAACATTAAATCAATCCTCAGCAATAGAGGTATGCTAGTGGTGAGTCACACTGCCTTCCCAGAAGGCAATTTCCTCCTGAAAGAGGAATTTTTCTTTTATCACTACACTACACAACCGGAGCTGTAATGCAAATACACTTACAACAGCACAGAGTGACACCCATGGAACTTTTTCTGCTGCTCATACTCCTCAGCCTGTCCCTCTCACCCTCACTCTCCTCTGCAGAGCACTCCCCATCCAGCAATCCTGCCCCAGAACATGTGGCCAGTGTTGTGCTCAGACACCTCTGAGTGATTACACGCTGCTGATGAGCACCACAGGCTGACAGCATATAAATACAGCATGGCTATTCCCCAGTCCCACAGCTCTCTTCAAAGAAAGCAATCAAACATACCTAGAAGGTTACAACCCTTCTGAATAGTCTCCCAGCTATGAGAAGGCGTCCTGCAGCTTTAAAGCCTCAAGTACTGGCAGCAGATTTTACAACAGTAACATTGTTTAACACTACTCATAGTTTGGAAAAACCCATAGGCATAGTATGAGATCACGGAAGGCAAGAGCATGTAAGCAAAAAAAAAATAAGAGGAAAAAAATACAGGGGTTTAGTGGTCCCTGATGGTTTTTTTCCCTAATAGAGTCTCTCAAAAGACGCAGCACTCACATGCATGGGTTCAGCCAAGCAGCACTATGTAATGAACACCTGTACCTGTAAATAATGAAGACCTGCACTTCCCAGAGCTCCCCAGCACGCTGCAGGACACGTGCTCCCCATCTCCTCCTCACTCCCTGTCATTACGAGGAGCTCGGACACACACATGAACCATCACGTTAAAATGCAGACAAACTGCAGCAGTTTATTGGTAACTCAGCAAGTACCACCTACATGAATCTGTCTGCTCCCCATGACTGCTTCGTGGATACAAGTTGTGGTGGTGTAACTGGAGCACACCAACTGAAAAAGCCATGAAAAATTTCCCCATGGTTTACTGAAGTGACATATTCCATCTAAAGCAAGACTGCTCATTTACTCTGTAAATATCACACAAGCTACTGATGAACTTTTGGGACATCAGAGTTAAGGCAGTCCCCTCTTCCCTTTTTTTAGGCACTCATTCAATACATAGGGGGGAAAAAAACCCCAAAATCCACTAACAAAACACAAACTAAAACTTTTAAATAAACACTACAGGAAAAATTCTTTAGTGACTAAAGAACAAGTCAGAATCATTTTTAAGTTAACTTTCACCTCTGAATGCAGAGTCACTAGCAATTTAACTCAACAGGAGCATGAATACCTGTTGTCATAACGTGGAAGAAAGTTTCAAAGAAAAATAACTTACCTGGCCAGCAGTGTCAACCAGCTGAAGATGATATTCTTGGCCATTTACTGTGATCAGTTTTGTAAAAGCTAGAACAAACAAGAAATACATAAACAGGTCAGAATTACACACAAGGAAGAAATTAGAAGTCACTCATCTGTGCTATCATCAGCCAAGGCATGAGGAGAAAGAACTCCAGTTGCAGGTTTTTAAGTAGCAATATAAGTCTAATCAGGTGCTGTACTTTTAACTAGTCTATTGCAGATAGCAAAACTCAGAAATTTAATTCAAGATTTCAAATTTCAGATGATTCTCACATTGGATGCAGCAGCTTCTTCTTTGCCCTCTTAAAAGGAAAGAAAGAATAAAAGGAATAAAAAGGGGGTTTACATGCATTTCTATGAGACTTCCAGACAACTCTAATTTGTGGTAACACAAGACACTTCAATTCAGTTGACATCAAAGCTAAGTTTGAACTTATTATAGGATATTTTCCTTGGTTTCCAAGCAGTTTAGCAAGATCAATTTCCTAAATGTAAATAGCATGAAGTAAGTGATCTGGATTGAAAAAATGAAAAACCTTTGGGGGCTAAAACACACAGAAGTTATGATTATATTAAACCTAAATAATGACAATTAGCTAAAAGTTCACCATGTTGCTTTCACATTTGCTTTAGCTACCAGCCTATGCACTCCTCAGTCACGAAGTACATTCAGTCCCTAAAAGAGATGAGAATTGCTTCTCTTCCTCGGATTCATGAAATGCCAACGCTCTGTGAGCCGAGGAATCTTACTCAGTGTTGTGTTATGCAACTGCAAAAGCAAACAGTGTCACAGCTTTTGCAGGAATAATGTCCCAGCCAGAGCACACAACCCTGGCTCTGGAGGTCTGATTTGGCCTTTGTGACACACTCCAGACACCATCACTGGGCAGTACTGATACACTGAGTGAAGTCTGTGCTGTCCTCTGGTTGTGATGGTTTTCCAAAATACTAACAGCCCTCAGAAACCTCATCTGCCACTGCACTGACGGGCAGGGAAACAGAGTAAGATGAGCAGGTCACTTAGGTGAGCTGAGTTGTCCACCAGCTTCCCAAAGCTGCAGAGTTGAACGTTCCTGACCCCACTGTGCCGTCCCTGCCCACGCCTGAAGTAGCTGGAGTTGGCCAACTTTCCTCCTCCCAGCCAAAGCTTGTTGCCCTGTCAAGTCCCCACAATGTGAGCATTATCTTGAGTAAGTGGGCTGAAATAGCTGAAACTGGAGGTTTCAACCCACCTCATAAATCAAATCCTCAAAAAAAAAGGAGCAATTCAAACAGCAAAGCCAAGTTAACAGTGTCTAAATCAACAGTGTAAAGCGCACCTACAGTTTCCATTACAAAATCAGCAAATGACATTTGAAATGGAGCCTCAGAGAGAGCTCCTGCCTTACCCTGGCTATCCCCTAAGAAAGCTGCTTTAGCACGTGCTGCTTTCAAACCAGTTTGGATGCTATTGTTGTTGCTGCAGAAAAGTTTTAGGTTATGAAACACAGATCCACAACGGCTCTTTGCCTTGGATGAATATGGTGATGGGGACAAACCGTTTGTTTGAACAGATGTTAGCAGGCAGCTGCTATACACAATACCACTGCTTGGAGTCAGAGGGAAAACAGACCCCTCTGGAGACACACTGCATTAAGAGGTGTATGGAAATAACAGTCTCTCCAGTCTCTTGACACTTCACATACACATCAAAGCACACTGCACTCAAATTAGCTTCAAGAGCATCATGAAGTTAATATTTAAAAAGGGACAGACGGCAGCTTTTTCAGACTATTCTAGAAGCCTAGAAGAGACACAGCAACAATGACATCATCATCATTATCATTGTCATCACTACTGGAAGCAGAGTGTGACAGAGACAGGAGAAGGGAAACAGTGGAGGAGTCACCACAGGCTGGTGAGGAGAGCTGTTAGTGCAGAGCAGAGCAGAGCAGAGCAGAGACTTGCAGCACTAAGCACAGCCCACTGTGTGAAGACAAATCTGCTTTGATGAAGTCACAACTAATGATTCCTATTTCTTTGCTGAAGCTTTTTAAGAACATTGCTGATTAGAGAAGTTAATTTTGTGAAAAACCTGGTCCCTTGATCCAGAGGAAATGTTCACTTCCAATTCCTATTCCAATCACCTATCATCCTGGGACTTCTGCTGTGCTTGTGCACAAGACAAGCAACAATACAATCCCTGCACAGCTTGGCTCTTCCTAGCAGGCCAAGGACATTTCAGCAGACCCGAGCAGCCTCTGCACCCCTAATCATCATGTGAGCATCTGCAAAATGCTGCTCATCAACTGGAACACAAATTTTGGAACAGGACATTCTTACACCTTGCAACACGTAGCTCCAGTGATCATCACTACCTGAAGATCAAGTACATTGCAATTAGACCAGTATGAATAAAATTATTTGCATATGCAACTCAAATTACAGCTGCTGTGGAAACAAGCCTTTATGATAAAAAAGCCCCAACAGTAACAGGCCTTTAGATCGATAGTGATATGAGGCAAGGTACAAGATTATAACATCATTGCCATAATATCACTGCTGGCTGGTAGCTAAATACAAGCACCTCACAAGGATTCCTTGGTTACCACCTCCTGCATCCCCTTCTACTTGTCTGCATTCCAAAGCCAATGCCTGCCGCTAATCCACCAGGACATCTTTCACAACACTGAGATGTGTGATGCAACAGAGCTATTTTTAGTTTCCCTCAGAAGCCTCACTTGCACCCCTTAGAAGGCTGCTCACCAGCAGCTCCTGGGGAGGAGCACAGCTCACCCTTCCAGGGCAGTTGCCAAGGCATGTGTAGAAGTTCAGCCTTGAAGATTCTCTAGCAGACTCATCTATACCTATAGGTGCCTCCTCCATAACTAGTAGGAGTCCTACAACTCCTGCCCCTTTCTAATATGCTTTTATTCACATTTGGAATAAAAAACACAAGATCGAGGTAGGAAGTCCATTGGGGAAGATGTCCCTTTCCTTAGGGATTTGGTGAGGCTGTTTGGGGTTTGAGAAAGGAAGACCACAGAGCTGTGAAACAGTGCTGGAAGCTGATCTAAAACAAAAATCACAGACCAGCCAGGCAGGCCTTGGAGGACACATTTGAGACTTGGGCAGTCAAGTCATCTTACCTGCAACACAAAACATCCCTGCAAAGATGAGGTGGGTGGAGTTATGTGCACATCTTCATTACCTGCTCCTTCTGACCTATTTGAGTTTCAAATTCAGATTCTATTTTTCATTCCTGTAAAATTGTTGAGTTTTAAATTGCACTGGTCCAAGTTCATGTGCATTCTGCAGAACCCCTCCAGCCAGTGTCCATACAGACTCCCTGCACACACTCCTGCTCCCCAAGGATCTTTCTCCTCTTTCCAACATTCCTGCAAGCAGTAGTTCCACTAGTTCCTCAACCTGTCTGTCTCACAAATAGCCACCTATTGAGATGTCACTCCTGTTGGGACATTCGGACAGGGAAAGTCCCTTTTCATGAGCAATTATCTCCCACTGCTGCTGCCACAAAAGCAAACAAGTTACTCTTCCTGATACACAAGTTTGGTAGAAGCAGCTGAATTCAACATGCTCCTGAACTGAAATAACTTAATTTTTCTGGTGCTAATGTAATATAAGCAAAGGTGAAGCTGTGCTAACCTTCACAAACACTAAGCAAAATCTGATGCACCTTAGTTTCCCTTCACCACTTCCAAAGAGATCTTCAGACTTAAAACCTGCCATTTTTACAATATTAGGTCTCAATCCTATTGCTCAAGGTTTATATACTCCACAGCTTGTTCCTGTTAAGAGCTTGACTACAGCTTGCCTTACATACAATTTAGCTTTGCAGTCAACAACTCGTGCAAGTTTTATTATTTGAAGACAAAAATTATAAAGATTACATTACCAGCAGTACTGCAGCCTTCTACCCTTTCTTCAGTGCTGGTGGAATACTGTAATACATATCAGCAACAATTTTCTGGAGCCAAAATAGAAATCACACAGGCCAGACTATCTTTTCCATGTCCAAGTTTTGTTACATGTGTAGACCCAACCACTAGATGAAATGGAAAAGGTTTTACAATCTACTATAAAACCCTGGAAAAATGTAACATTCTCCAACATTGTCTCTAGTATAAAAAACTGGACTTGTCAACCCTTTTTGTCAGCATTGTCCACCAAATCTGAAATCACGAGCTAGGAAAAGTGTAAGAGTTGATCACATACTTTGTGTCTTATGACCCTGCATAGAATCAGAAACACAGCTGGGAGTGTCCAAAGACTTCACTGAACAGAGATTTATATTTATTAAAAAACAAATTGAGATATTACATGCTTAAGTCAAAATAATTATTTTATACTTAACCCATCAAAACTAGTTTCACATCTGTCTTTAAAAAATTCTCAATAAATTTAAAATATTAGTGTTAAATTAAAATGTGTTCTCTTGTCTGTTCTTCACAGAAGGACACATTATGTCTATCAGGCCTTCTTGGGTTTAAAGATGGGATGAATTTCCCACCGTTTTGAACCTCAGGGCATAACCTCTATCTCTTCAACCTTTACTTCCCAGCAATATTTTCTGATGTCAAAAGGACCCTTCAATTCTCTACCCTTCAGAAAGAAAATTCCCCCAACCATGCCATAGATCACAAGACTTACACCAAATGAATAATGCTGTTTGTTTTCCAAACAAGATATGTGGAAAGTTAAGCCTTTTCAAGATGCCTCCTCCCAACAAGTCTTCATGGCCAGGATGTGCTCAGTGCTTAGAACTCACATCAAGCAAACAGTGCAGACTACGAGAGTCAAATAAGAGCAAAATTCACCTACAGTGTGTTTTTGTATAGTTCAGAAATGCTGAAGTTGTGAGACACAAAACTACAGAGTTACAAACAGCAGCTACAGACAACAGGTAAAGGATGAAACAAGGTAATCTTGTACCAAGGTGTCAAAATCCTAAACCAAGACAGGGACTCAGTATTTAGTAGAGACTTTGACTCCATGTCTCTCAATCTTTATTCATCCCCATGTAGTTGCAAAAAACTAAAATATTACTTTAAATAATTTGCATTTACATGGCACAGATAGTGAAAAATAACCTGTCCCAAGTGACATTAAGATTTAAAATATACACACTTAATCCCCAGTATTTTCCTAGCAGCTTTAATTTAAGACATACCTGACTTATAATTCAAATAAAGTAAAAAAGGATGATGGAAAGTGTTAGTGTTAATGACATTTGTGTAAGAGCTAACATGCAGGCCAAGGGCCAAATTATCCACTCTGGCTTGCTAAAGCAAATTTAGTCTCTCAAAAACTAGCATGTGAATTTTAGTTCTAAGCGATAAAATAATCCCAAGTAAAATATCCTGATAGTTACTGGTTTGAAATTATATACCACATACATAATCAAGGGAAACCTTTTCCTGCTGATTGCTTCATTCAAACTTCCAGAAAATCACATAGGCTTAACTTAACTATTGCAGAAGTTCAAAACACTGAAAATGTTAGCATGCAGAATCTTTAATGACTGCATTTCAGAAGTCATTAAAATACAAGAACCCCAGGGCTACAATCATGAAACCACTTTTATTTGCCACATGATTAAAGTAAGCCAATATGATCAAGTTACTCAGCCCAAAACTGCAGTTGTTCAAGTATTTTAAGGCCACTGCTAGCTCAGAAAGAGGTGGCTGGATTGTACTGAATGCCAGGTAACCTCTGAAGTGACTTTTTACCATTAGTGCCTTTACTCACCTGCTATGCCAGCTATTCACCAAAGTGCTAAAATTATTAAAATAAACTGCTAAGAGAAAAAAAAAGACACTTGAGAAGTCCAATACCCAGTATTTGCAGAAAGCTGATTGTGCACCAGCCTTGTTATCAAGCTGCTGGAAAGGAGTAATTAAAAAAATTATCATGTTATCATAGCCACAGCATGTCTACCTTCTAAGTTAAGTGTTTAATCCTGATGGGTATTGCTGGCTTTCTGTTCATCTGGATATACTGACCCGATGTGAGACCTCAGAACACTTAGTGGCACATTTTCATACAGGTGTGATGCAAAGAATTTAAAGTGCCCCAAGTATATTAGAGGAAGCAGATGTCCAACAACATACATAGAATATAAGGAGATGCATTTTAGCCAGATTCATTAGGTGTCCCTTCACTTAGTGGTAAAAGTTCAGCTGTTTGGAGAAATATAGACACAGTGATTTCTACGCTGCCATACTGTAAGCATTGGTCTAAAAGAGTACTAAAACTTCAGTGCTAATTAAAGGGTTTTAATGTTAATATGTAAATGACCACATAAGTAATGTGTATAACCCCAACGGCTTCTGATACAAGTCAGCCTGGTATAGAAGAGCAGCTTGGCAGTTATTTACTTACTGTTCTCTATGGTTGGGTCATATGAATCAACAAACTGTCCTTCCACAAACTGAATCGTCAGTGAAGATTTTCCTGTAAAGCAAAAGAAAGAAAAATCTGGAATGAAAAAGAGTCTTCAGGTTGTTATCACTTCACTGCTCAGTAGCAGATACACCAATTTTTTATCTATCCAATATGAGTTCTGTGTGGTTCATTTAAACTATCTATACATGACAACTGACCTATTTTTAATTTAAGTGCCTATTTCTAGTAACTGGGTCTCCTGAACATATAAAAAGTAGTGCAAAAGCTACTTGGCATGTCTTCTGCTTTTGTTTTAACAGGGCATAATTTAAATGACTCCTCCAGTTTAAAACAAATCTAAAAGCAGCAGTGTACAATCCTTATAGAGCTAAATTTAACTAACTGCTATACTTGGAACGTTTTTCTGTCAAGAAGCAAGTAAAATTCAAAATAATTTTCAGTAACCACAGAGAAAACTTGCATAGAATTAGCCAAATTTGGTCTGACTTGGAGACTGGACATATTTCTAATGACAAAAGGATGATCTCAGAATTCTTGAGACCAATATATTCTCATATTAATCCTCCTACTGCCACACCACAACAGGCCAGTGGATGCTGTATTTTAAGCAGTGACTGAGGGGGCATAATTGGATTTTTTTAAAAGCAATTTAACTGCTAGTTTAGTAGACAACTTAATGATCCCCGTTTCATTTAAAGAGTAATGCAAAGGACTGAAGTTAGAAGCAGACTGAAAAAATGAAAACTCATTTAGTCTTGAAAGATTTTACAGGATGGTGGAAGTGAATCACATACATTGACCATAAAAAGCACCTTTCAAGCTCTGCAACAGAAGACTTCTCAAAGCATTACTGAAGCCTTAACACTATTTCCATTACAGCACATCTTCTACATTTGGGAATCTCCTAGATCCTATTACATTATGTTTACTGGACAAATACGCTCTTACAAAGACTGCCAAGTGCATTAGCTGCTTTTGGACACGAGCACATTCTTCATGCTCCTTTATACTCTTTTCATTGTCAAGAAGCACAAACAAAATACAACCTCAAGTTAAAATTTTGACTCAAGACCATCCGACTCAGTGGAAACCTCTCAATGACCTCTTCAGTGACCAATGTTGTGATGGAAATATACAGTATGATTGTTTTCAAGAATAAATTGCTCTGGATAAAAACTGCCCACTTGCAGTACACAGAAAAAGTTATTTTCTAAGCACTCCTTCAGGAGATATTAAAAAAAAATCAAGTTTTCCATTTCATTCTCTGCCATGCTTACCACTTTGCTGTCTCCTATCAATCATGGCAATTTATTCAAGAAACAATGCTAAAAAAAAATTCCAGACAAATCCCACAAAGACCAACCATCACCAAGATTTTATAGAGCTGCCTTTTCTAAAATCATGCTCTTAAAGGCACCATTTTCTGGCCTTATCTAACACCACGGCTGAAGGTGTCATGCTCACAGTGCACAAGCTGACCGAAGACCTTGCACTTTAAACTGCTGCTCCAGCAAGAGACACCCCTGCCCCCCTCCCCCCCAAATAATCATAAAAAAGACAGATTAAGGACTGAAACTGTGCATCCCAGAAGCTTTCTGAAACTGTGTATTTTGGACACCACTTAGAAAATGAGTGAACTTTCCAGTTATTTCTTCTTTAGTTATAAACTTATGAAGTTGCTACCCAGAGTTCATGCTCCCAGATTCTTTGCTGATACCAGCACACTAAGCACTCCATCTAAAAAAAAAAGTTAACTACCCCTATATTAGGCTGTTAAATCTTCAAGATAAGAAGAGCTAAGTTCATTAAAAATCACTGAACTTTTTTCCTCCTAAGAACGATCCTGAACTAACTGAAAGATTTGACTGCTGCCGTCACTCTGTGCTAAGCCTAGAAACTGAATAGCAGAAAGAAACTGGAGCCAACAAAAAACGCTGCATTTCACACCCAGCTGTATTAATTACTGATTTCCTCATAACAGTGAAAGAGGAGGAAACAGACAAAACCAGTGTTCCAACACTCTCCTCCTAAGTTCCTCCAAGCTTTATAACAAGCCTTCCAGTAATGATGTGTTTGTGATCAGGGAGGAAGCCTGCTTTCTTCCATGAGCCACAGGGAAGCTCTCCAGTCTGGGATTCAGCACCTACCCCACCCCCTCGGGCTAGGAGCAGACAACTGTATCCCACTAAACCAAGGCTTCCATAGGCATGAGAAACCTAAACCCTGAGTCATTAACACCCTGCTGCCATGTCTCAGCCCATGAGCAAGCAGCAGGCAAAGCCATGTAAACAACAGCTTGGCTTAAACTTTGTCCCACAGGTTTTATTCCAGGCCTTTGACCTACGCTCGTGGACAGAGCGGAAAATCGAGTTGACAATTTAGCTCCTATCTGCTCTTACCCAAGAAAGATCAGGCCAGGCTTTCAGCAAGGATTGCAACACAAACACAGCAGCCGTGAGGCCAAGGGGTCGCACGCAACCTGCCAATGTGCCAACTCCATCTCGGAGCACGGCAGGGAAGACACAGCTGGCTGGATGTGCAGCACCATGGGCACACTTCAGCCTCAACAGCACGAGAGACTCTGACACCAGCAGCAAAGGCTTCATTAGCCGATTACTCAAGGGTGCACACCTCAAAGAGGTTCAACTCTAACGTGCCCTTGTTTGGAATGCAGCCACACGTTCCTGCAGTTTGCTAAATCTCTCCTTGTAGCATCCTCCATGCTGGTACATTCAACATATCCACTGTATTCAAGTTTTAGGAAAATAAACATCCATTGAGACCAAAAGGAGAAGTGACACAAGCAGAAGCGAGGCTGTAAGCTTGGTACAGAGCCTTGTTAGCGTAACTCTAAGCACCAGATACTCCGTGGCAGTTGTAAGCAAAATCCAAGTTTACTGACTCTCCCTCTCCCTGAAGGAACAGGACAGAAGGGAAGGGCTCTGAGAAATGGGTTTCATGAGTGTTTAGAATATAAATCCCAGGTGGCTGAAAACTCAACTCAAGTTGTCCAGAAGTACCCAAAGTGTATTTGCATATGCAATTCATTATTTATAGTATTACGTGAGAGTGGTAAAGAAAAGAGTTTTCCACTGTCAAAACAGAAAAGGAGCAGATTTTCAGACAGAAAGCCAGTTCAAAAACTAAAGCTGTCGTGTTTCTGTTCATACACCAGACCACTTGCACCATAAAGCGGAACATCCCATAAACATTCTGACTAGTGCAATCATAGCACATCAGTTTCAAATGCCATTGCAATTGTCAAGGCAAAGCAGTTGCCAAATTGTGTTTTACTCATCCTTTTACTACTTGGACAAGAGCTGTGGTATTTATAATCCAGCCCTAAAATTCAAGCTTTACAACACTAGGCAGTTTACCAAGCAGATGTGTAACTGAGCCTGGGTGGGCTTGGGGACAGCTGGCCTCCCCAAAGAGGTCATGCCCCTCTTCTGTGACCCACCACCTGCCTGCTGTCCCCATGCCACACTGTTCTCCCTGCAACAGCCACAGGGAAAGCCCAGATTAAACTTTCATGGGCAGCCAACTTCCCCCCAAACCCAGGAGATACAAATGATGCAAGCAGGCAGCAAGCAAGTCAAACAACAGCTCCACAAGCAGGGCATTGTACAAGCACGGCATTGTGCAAGCAGGGCTCTGCAGCTGCCCTCGGACGTGGCACGGGCACGCTGATGGCCACGGGCAGCACAGCACAGCTTATCTCAACAGGAAGGGTTTCTCAATCCTTCAAACTGCCCACACAAGCCATCAGTAAACAGTTTGTCCTGCTCAAGAACAACGACTACAGAAGAGCTGCAGTTCTGCTGGCAGTGTAGATGCTGAATTTCTTTAACCCATCTTTTTCTACTAAGATGCCTGATTATGCAGTTTGCATAATCATTACACATTTAACAGCTGGCAGCATCTCATCTACTCCTACCACAAGCCTAGCACCTTACCTAAGCTTCTCTCTAGACTAACTTAGTAACTAGACTTACCTAGTTAGTCTCCTTAGACTCTCTTTAGGTCTATCCTGTCTTGCCTACAGAACAAACTACTTTAGGCTTTGTCACAAAAAGCACTCAACAAATTCCATAATGAAATGTTGTCAGTCACGTCAAATTAGCTAAGTATGGCTGCACACTCAACTTACCACACTGCACAGAGATGAAGTTTTCATACTAAAAGATACACTCGATTTAACTTGAACATTGGGATCTTTATCTTCTTTAATTCATACTACCAAGGTGGGCAAAATGGAGACACTGGCATTTCCACAGTGCAGATTACCTATCCATCCATCCTCAGAGCACTGAGCAGGACTGAACGACTTCCTGGAGCCAATGAAGGTTAGTTAACTGGGTAGCAAAGAGGATTACAGCATCCCTCTTCCACAAAGATCTTCTCACAAGATCGCAGGCAATCTCAGAACTCATCACTAGCTCACCATTTATTCATCTCAAGCCACATCGTTAGCAACTTTCTATGGTTAATTAAGATACCCCCCCAGGTACTAATTATAGCTGTGTAGTTGCTGTTTTGCTGATCATTGCTTTGTAGTCTGGTGAATTAGTCTAATGACTATTGAAATGATACATCTGGGTCAATAAAGAATTCTGTTTCTAAACCTCTGGAGACAGCAATACAATGAGCAGTTCGTGTTTTACTCAGATGCAACTTAATTCTACAATTAGACTTTTAATCATGAGGAATTACAAAAACAGCTACTTCAAGCTGTAGCTTTATATGCTTTTGTAGTAATTTCCTCATGATGTCAACATTATAGCAACAGGATTAAAAAATTATTTTCTGATGCTTGGAGACAAAAATCCTCTTCAATTCCTGCAAAGAGTTAAATTCCTGTACTTATGATATTCGGGCTTGATTTCTAACACAGAGTGGTGGCACTCCTCTCTCAACATGCTCTCTGAGCCTTGTGGAGGACAGAGTAAAGGTTATAATCCTCTAAGAGTGAAAGTCTGAGGACCTCAATAAAACATCTTTTGGTAATGTGATAAGGGTCCTCAAATACTGCAGAACGCTTTACGACAAACCAAAGCACAGATCAGCTTTTCAGGACAACCACAAGGTATTTTTTAACTTCTTTGGCACTCTGTCCCATTGCTACAACTGTTCCCTGCCTTTTCTCACCTATATTTTTATTAGTGTATAATGACAGTCTAAGGCAAGATTTTGTAGCAAGAAGTATCCTGCTGTAAAAGAGGAGTTTCACATGATGGTTTGTTAACACCCAAGAGCATGAGCCTGCTGGGAGATGCTTGTTTCCCTTCCTCCTGCATTGCACAATCCTCTTGAGGCTTATCAAAGGTATTCCTCTGCAAGCCAAAAGAAATCTGAGAGCAGTCATTTAGAAACAAAGCCACGTGGCTTCCTTTATTTTCTTCAGATTTCAAAGAAATCGGTCAAACTCACAAGAGTACTTGCAGGCCCTTACTAGGCTGGCAGCAATGAGCCTTCAGAACACAAGCCAAGAGTCTTAATGCTATCTAAATTGTATTTTCTGTAAGGATTTCAAGAAGAGAGCACGTGCTTTATTCTCCGATATTTAGCAGCAGCCTTGCTCCATCCTACAGCAGTGTTCATCCCTCAGTGCTCACTTACACTTTGTTGCAAAGTATTAGAGGTACAAGCAAGTACCTAGAGAAAAATTCCACTGCTTTCCTGCAGCATGTTGTACTTCCAGGCAGTCCGCTTTGTCTACACTTAAGTCAGTAACCACAGCAAAGGACTGTCAAAAGAAATGCTATTTTAGCACACAGTCTAGTTACCTCTGCTTGCTACCCTTGCTGGCAGAAAAACAGAGGGCTGCAGCTTTCTTGCTATTTCCCTTTTAATAAGTTAAATGAATTTTAATTCCATGTGTTAACTGTCAGTTGTCAAAGATGGAAATGCTGCCACAAAGCTTTAAAAAAAAAATCCAGAAAAATTCTGTGGCATACACATCGCCTGGCCATGGAATGCATACATACCTGGCTGCATCCAAGATGCTTTAAATAGGAACTGCATCTTGGTGTTCCCTAACTACAAAGGAAATTCAGACATTCATACCCCAGACAGCCAACCTGTATTTTCTCAGATAAATACCATTCTCTGTATTCCCTTCAGACTTCCTGCAGAAACTGTGCATCCCTGCAGCACCTTCCCACAGCACAAGGCCTAAAATATTTCAGGAGGCAGAAGAAATTCAATGGCATTGGGAGGTGGGTGGTGAGCAACTGAGTTATGCATCACTTGTATATTCTTTTACCATTACTATCATTTATCTTTCCTTTTCTGTCCTATTAAACTGTCTTTATTCCAACCCACAAGTTTTACAATTTTTCCCCCAATTCTGTCCCCAGTCCCACTCTGGGGAGTGAGTGAATGGCTGTGTGGTATTCAGCTGCTCATGAGGTTAAACCTTAACAACTTCTAAAGGGAAGCTTTAAAGGGAAGCTTAAAGATCAGACCCTAATATTTCAGTTTATGACAGAAGTAAAGAGCCTGAACTTTGTACTGACTTCCTCTCAAAGGGGCAAAATTCAACTTCTACTGCTGGCTAGAATCCAAGTCCTTTCTCCCTACACACACACTTCAAGCAGCTCATTAGGTGTTTGAATAAACTTGACCTTTCCTTGGATCATTGGGTATGTACAACGTGAAATGTCTTTGAAAGATACTTTCAGGAACTGCCATTGTTTCATCATTAAATCAGTTTTAAATGCTATGTCATTAGAAGTAAGAAATGCATTCCCCTTTTCCATCCTCAAGGTTTTCGTTTCCACACAAGGCATCAAACTCCCAACTTCCAGTCAGTTCTTTCTTGCAGCTAAAGATTGCTCAGATGTACAACTTCAATTCCCTTTCTTTCTCAAAGTGGATTGTTCCAGCTGCAGTTACCAGCATGAGCTCTCTACCAGACATTGGCTGCTGAATTTTCCAGTTCCATTAAAAACCAGGATAAACTCTTCCCTCCACAAATCTCACTTGCATTTTCAGACTAGTAAGAGAGAAAGAGAACCCTTACCAAGATGGAAAACCTCAGTTCCACTGAATGCAGGTCTTCCCTAAGGATCTCCCCTGCAAAGGACCTTTAGGACTGAAGCCATAGGATTCACAGCTGCCAACACTGTGGCCACCATCCATCAATCATTGCTCACAGCCGCCACCAAGCAGAGGGCCAAGTCTCTGAAAATGTCAGTAAACCTGTCCTAGCATCATTTAAAAACGCAAGTTTAGGAACACAACCTCGAGCATATTGTGGCACCAAGTAACACCAAAAGCAGCTGAAATGGGTGAGGAATAGACCATCCTGGCAGTACTACTGAAATGCATATGACCGCAGGGCCTCAGGATCTTTTTGGAATTGCAAGAACAATAGTAAGAGATATATTTTTCTTTTCCTTGTTGTAGGATGGCAGAAGGCAAGCACCTGACAAAATCCTGACAAGACAGTAATGGTAATATTCCTTCTCTTGGGTAACATCATCCATGCAGGTAATGTGATGTACATTCTCTAACTACAGCTAAGAAGTTTCAGCCTTACTCTGAAGGGAGGTCCACAGAGCTCTCCATCACCTGTAACAAATGCTGAAGACACAACTGATTTGTGCCAACAGTGGCAGGCTACTTTAAAAACGTGTTATAAAAATGCATAAATCAAACTGCACAATAACCACTAGAAGAGATTGGCAACACACACAGCTCCACCCTGCAGCAGTGTGTGACTGTGAGGGGTCAGTCAATGCAACAGGCTCTCTGTGTCACCACTGATGGGTGAAGGTCTGATGAACCCAATGCCAGCAATGCACATGGCAGCCAAACCCTGACAGTCACGGACAGCAGCTACCAGCACCCAACATCAGCACACAGAACTGTTCACCTGCTGTTCCTACACTGGGGGAAGTCCCTACAGCTGCATGAAGCATCAGACACTGCAGTATCAACCCTGACAACACCAAAATCTCTTAACACAGAACAGGAAAGGTGGTCTTTGGGGATACTGACAGAGATTTGTGTTGACTCCTTCTTCCTCCAGAGGAGCAGGTCATGGCTAACTCCATCACATCTCTGTCAACAAATGCTCTGGCAGACACTGAGACAGTTTTGATTAATGTTCATATTGTTGAGCCATGACCACTTCTCCTGTGCTAGCCCAGTGGATCTAAATATAACCATGCCAACATAAAAACCAGCATGTGCCTGAACTGTTCCTTCCTCTACACAGCTCTCTCCCCACCACCAGGTTCCAACCATTTTTGTTGTTACTGCTGTCTCTTCTCCATTTCAGCTCTAGATCTTTTCTGAATCACCTGCATAGGCATCTTCCACGTTACTTCTGCTTATCACGTGAAGCTCCTCCCCTCTATTTATCAGGGTCGAAGAAAGCCACAATCTGCTAAATGCCATCTTCATAGCCTTGCACTTTACCCACTGGAGTTAGTCACCAACCCCTGCCCACCAACGCTGGCTGCAAGCCTCCTGCACTTACACACTTGCCCATCTACCCAGGAGTAGCTGCTGAATAGACAGGACAATCTGCCAACCCTAAGGAAGGCTTAAAGTAATAATATACCAAAATCTCAGCATGACACACATGGGTAAGACAGCAGGGCAAAAAATAAGACCCTGGGGTAAGAATACCACCATGCAGAACATCAGAAGAATCATTACAGCCCCCAACCTTGGGAAATGTTAAGGCAATTTAAGCCAAAGATCTGCCAGATACGACATGATATAGTTGATTTTGCCATAGGGCAGAGAAGATAAATAGGTAACCCTCGTTTGCTGTATCATATGATCAAGTTCTTGCCTGTCATGACAGCTAGCTGGCTTTCTTACCTTCCTAACCAGCACGTATCCATCTGTTGGTTCACAAGGTACTTCAAATTAAGAGGTTTTGGATAAGAATCATACTTTCCTATTCTCAGTTTTCATATTATGTAGTACTGAAAGGTCACAATACAAAACTCTGACCTTTACAAGGAAGAAGAAAAAAGCACAGAACAAATCAAATAAAACCACCCCTGCATCTCACTCCTACCCTCCCCCAAACACCTGAAAGTATCCCAGGGGAATAAATGAGGATGACACCTGCAACTTGACATTATAAATTATTTTTCTATTTTCCACAAGTCAAGCATCTTCCAGCCAGCCCAGCCTTAGCACCTGAGGAAGCTTTGCTCAGAATAGAATAGAATAGAATAGAATAGCTGGATTCTTCACTTCCCAGGGCTCCACTAGCACAACCACACAGCTTGGACAAGCAGCTGAGTACTGAGCTAAAGTTTGAGACAACTTAAAGTCAGGTCAGGCTTCAGGAGACACAGCAGCACATTGTATTTATCTACTGTACAGGTGTCAGCACATCAACCCATCAGTTCTACAAGTTTCAGTCTAGCAGCTCCTCCTCTGTCCTATCACCACACAAAATGTGCAGCTGAGGAAGGACAAGCAGAAAAAACGTTTGTCATAAGACTCCTATACACTCTGTATAAGGAACAAGATTTTGAAACATTCAGACAACCTATTCTTCCTACCTTTTCAGAAAAACTTGAATCACCTCCCAACTGAACCATTTTTACACTTAAGTTTCGCAACCTCAAGAAGTTTATGAAGAGTTTTGATGGTTTTTTTTCAAAATATACTAAAAGGTTGAAACAGCACAACCAACACCTTCCTCTAGAATTTATTCACCAGGGTCATTTCCAAGAAAGCAATGCAGAACAAGGTACTTCAGCACGCTAAGAAACATGGTGCTTGTTTATATGCACATTTCAAAGCAGAAATTTCCAGTTCTAATTAAAAAATGCTAATTTTGAAGCAGATTTCAGAAGACCAAAAATTTGTTATTGATGGAATAACAAGCCTTGAAGCAAAATACACTTTACTGCATTAATGTCAAGCACTTGATTGTTTTGACAGTTTGTGGGACAGATTTAATGGAGTTTTCCTACACATTATGCATCCCAGCTCTTTTGCATACAGCAAGAGTACCTTTAAAGGAGGTCATACATATTGAATGAAGTTTTGGCAATACAATCTGACAAGTTGTTGAAGCTAGACAGATGTATCCCACTAACTCTGGAGACAATGTTGTCAAGAGACACTTTCATATCCTAATTTTGTATTACACTTGCACATGTTTACATCCACACACTGAAGACCACTTATATATTCCCTCTTTTTCCAAATTAAAATTAATTTAACTCCATACCCCACAGAACACAAATAACTAGGTTTGGCACACACGATGTTCTGGTTCCCTGTAATCTAAAATATCCAAGAATACTGACAACCATCCCAGAATAGTGACTCTTCAATCTTTCAGACTTCAGTGTCTTATTAAAAAAAGAGTGTTGAAAGAAAAATTCACTGTTTAAAGCATAATCTATCAGTGAATTGTGATTTCTGCAGTTGATATCCATTTAACATAGAAGGACTAGAACTTTTCTGAACTAATCCTTTATGTGTCACACAGGGTCTTTCATTCCTTGAAAGCCCTTCAGGAATCATGCACTTAGTCTTATGCTTCATAACCTTTGGCCATTACCCACAAATTCCTGATGATTCAACCCAAATCAAACTGCTGTACATTTCCTCCTCATGTTCTAGCCTCAAGTTCTCTAATTCATATAAGTCCCATAAGAAATTCCAGTAGACTTCCTTTTTGCAGGAGCCCCCAAGGCTCAAGCTGGCCTTTTGCTTCTCCTAACTTCATCTTGTGGACCATTGTGCTAGATAATCCAAAATTTGCATTTTGAGAACCCATGTAATCTCTGTTTGCACCACTGCTTCCTTCAGCATTACCTCATCCTGCATCCTTCACGCAGCTATTCTTAAAAATGTCCATGTCCAGCAACCAAAGTGTAGATGTTAAACTGAGGAAGAACCAGAGCATCTCAACAATTAAGCACCTGTGAGTCATCTCTAAGCTCCAAGTGTCGATAAACACAGCTAAAGGAGCAGTCAACCACCTTGAGGAGTCAACTGGCATTTGCAAGAACACATACTTTGTAGGATATCCTACCAAAGACAGAAGATGATGCTGAAAAGCAGCACAGATTTTTTAAGATTTGTTTCCACTGGCTTTCCAAGTAGGAAGGCTATCAGTGACTTCGAATGCCTTTCACTTCCTTGGACATGTTGAAGCGAGGTGGGGGTCAGTCTCTTCTCTTGACCTATTGCATGTTATTTGGGAGAAAACAGCTGTGCCAGGAGAGGTTTAGATTGGATGGTAGGAAAAATTTCTTCTCACAAAGGGTTGTCAAGCACTGGAACAGGCTGTCCAGGGAAGCAGTTGAGTCACCATCCCCGGAGGTATTTAGAAGATGTGTGGATGTGGCACTTGGGGACATGGTTTAGTGGTGGACTTGGCAGTACTGGGTTAAAGGTTGAATTCAATGTTCTTAGAAGTCTTTTCCTTGAAGCTTTGGCTTTGATCTGTTGCAACATTTTTACTAGCACGTGTTTCCAGAATATTCCAGACTGTACCACTTGAAGCATCATGTGAATTTGAACACTTTCAGAACAAGGTTTAGGTTTACCCCAGGTCAAACATTTAGCTTTTTGTCAATTCTGCATGAATTGATTAGATTTGACTAGAAGGTTATTTAAACAAGAACCTTGAAAGCTTGATTTCTTTGTAGTTCCCTAGCACACATTTCACCAGCTGCACAAGGCCATCTTTTTCCCTCAAGAGAACAACTCCAGTTCAGAAGTCCCGCTGCCAAAAGTTGACCAAAACACATTCACGCCTATTTCAGGTGGTGGAAGAAAACACTTCTAATGTGATTTCATAATAAGTCTGACTGAAGAGAAGTCTGCACAGCCACAAAGAGCCTACACCACCATCCCCCCAAATCCCATGTTCCTGACCCCATTCCCCCTGTCAGGGCTGCACTCACAGAGCTGACCAGCTGAAGGATACAAAAACTTTCCCTTCTGTTTGCTTTACTTTTCAAAGAAATCAATTCCCTGAGCTGGTGGACAGCCTTCCATCACACCAGTGCCAGCACCTGGGTGGGGGCAGCAAGGTCCAACTTCCAGCTCCACCTGGGCCAAGGGATGCCCCACCCTACAGAGTTCATTTGCATCTGCCTTCATTATGTGGCAATTAAAAAAGAAAGTGGCTGGGATGTCTCTTGAGAAAAGCTGCACCTGAAAGCCTGTTTCAGCACTATGTTCAAAAACTGCCTCAGTTTACTTCCTTGTGGCAAGTTCAATGCAAGCAACTTTTCCCCACAAAAATCCCAATTCAGCATCCACTGTAGTCTGTATTTCTCAAAAAGGAAAGGCAACCTGAAACAGTCTATATTAGTACGTTTTCAGTAAACTTAATAATCTGAAACCTTGTTAAAAGGTCTGCTAGGCAACATGTAACATCGATTTTGTCCACACTGTTCCCTTTTCACCCCATCCCATATACCCTCATTTACAGGAGAGCTGCCATCAATGGGCAGGAACCATACTGGAATGCCGATGTCCTTACCAGGACTGGAAGAAAGAAATTTTAAGGAACAACCATGCCCCAAACTCGGGAAGCACATTTTCCTTTCGTACATTATCAAATTCACAACGTATCTGCTGTTCACTTCAAATACAGACCTCGGAAAACAAAAGGGAGCCTCTGAAATCCTTAAGGAGACAAATACACGACTGACAAGGGCTGCTTCATGTTTTTACACCCTGCGCTTCATGTCTGCAGCTTCTGATTTAGGGTAATTTGAGATGACACCAGCCAATTGACTCATGCAGGATTCGCAGAGCCTGAGTGCATTATGAACATCCCACAGAGAAGCTGTTTCGATTTTGGATGGAATACACGATTAAGTTGAGCAGTTTTTAAAGCACGCCCTTGGCCGTCACCTTCAGGAGAGCTACAGGAAGTTAATCATAATCGGCATTTATCACTTTTTAGCCTGCTCTTCCAATCCCCGGTGCGTGGTCAGGCTGAGTTTCCGCAGCAGCCTGTACCGCAGAGGTGGCTGCCTGAGCCAGAACCTACACTTAAGGCAGTGTAGTAGATCTAAATGAAGAGCTCCGACTTTATATAGCTTATAAATTACAGGATCTACATTTCGTTTGGCTTTTCCTGTCGACGTTAACTCCAAGTTGTGTAATCAAACACCAAAACGCCCCCATGTATACAAGCAAAACGTGCAAGCGTTACCACTGACAGAGCAGAGTAGGCAATTTAAGAGTTAATCCTGGAGCAGTGTCCTCAAATAACCCTACGGTGGCTTGATATTACAGCTGAACATGCTGCCTCTAGTGCTTCCAGCTACTGCTATCAAATGCTTCGTAGCAACTTTCCCTGCTGTAGCCACTATCGCAGCCACTAACAGCGAAATGCAATTAAAGCTGGCATTTGCAGCCTCATCCCAGTCCCCTGGGAGCTGCAACCTTTCTTCCTCGCAGCACTGCCGCACCCTGGCACAGCCAACTGCGGCCCTGGCGAGGGCAGGGCGATGGAAGTCATCTTGGCACTTAGGAGGGACTCGGGAAAATGTTAACCTTACGTATCAGCTGGCTCCCGAACCGCTCCATTTTCCTGTTACATCTCAGGCTTTCCCATGTTGCGGACACAGCCGATTGTGTAAACCGAATTACAGCGCACGACAGCGGTAATTTCTCCATTCCTCCTCTGTTGACATTTACACGGGCAATTTATCGCCTGCTAAAATTACCACTTCCCCCATCCAATCCCAGAGGGATCCCTGCTCGGGGCGGAACGCTGCTGTGCGAGCAGATGCCATCTTTCAGACACGAAGAGCAAAGCCTCAGCTCCATTTTACAATGCAAACCTCCTAACACTCAAACAACTCGCGTTTTCAAACCCCGTAACTACATTTTGCCATAACAATTATTTTTACTATTTATAGGTCCATATTGAAGTTACTGCTTTTTCTGCCTTTCTTGCTTTTCAGGCAAGGTAAGAGGCGGAAGAGGCATTTTTAAACTTAATACAACCACCTGGAAGCCCTTCCACACAAATCTAACGCTGACAGATCACTTTGTTCCATCAGAGGGTTTTTTTGATACCTGCATGCCGCAGTCAGACCATGACTACTTCTGCCTGCAGCATGGTCTGCTCTACACCTACACACACACAAAATTTGATTTATTTATCCGGGGAAGAAAATAGGTAAGTGCCCTATTATTAACTGGATTTTGCCCTCAGAGCTATAAACTGCCCAGGAGAGCATTTTCAGATGACCAGTCCGAACACGTAAAATTCACATAGAGAATTACAGTTTCTGCAAGTACATCTGTAAAACCAGTAGCACAACTTATACGAACAGCAGAAAAGAAATCAGGCTCAGATAAGGACCTACAACTGAAGCAGCTGATCCAAACAACACCTCCCTGCTCATCTTAAATGCATCAGTTCAATATAACACAGAGAATCCAAATAATAAGGTAATTTACAAGATGATCTAAGTAACCTCTCCTTTCATACAGGCATTTATGGTCTGAATTTGCATATTTCCTCTATAGACAAAAAAGGAATTAAATGGAGCACAAAGCATTTTTGACGACTCTACATTCCTTTTATAGGGGCTGTTACTTAGAAAAGAATCAGAAAATCTTAGTCCTGCTTGTTTTATTTTCATGCAAATCCATTACTTCCAATTATATTTGGGATACATTAAATTATGACCAAAATACAAGCATGAAGATTCTTTTTAGTAAAGACAGTAACTTAATAAAATTTTATGCTTCATCATGCAGAGGACAGATTTCATCCAGAATCAAGTAGCTGGTCCACTCTGATCACTTCCCAACCAACAGTAATCAAAGTCAAGTTCCTCTGCTGTGAAACTATTCAGATTTTGGGATGAAATCCATCTGATTTCTACTCAGAACGTTGCTGAAACAAGCACACTTACATAATGGAATTTAACTTTCTCAGACCAATTTAAGCCTGAGCAAAACCCAACGGAGACATTCTTGCATGATTTTGTCTCGCGTCGTGCCACAACCTGCATGCTATATCCACAGATAATCAGTCTTCCTCACCAAAAAACAACTGAAGCTCCTGGCAAATACTCTGTCTTGTATTTCAGAAAGTATGACTGCCTGGGAATTCACGAGGCTTCCACTGTGATCTCTCCCATCAGCAAAGAGTACGAGTTTCATGTATGAAAGGCTTGATGGTGGTGTTGAAAGATAGAGGGAGTGTATTCAAACAAGCAGACTCCTGAATTTTCTATTCCGAGAACTATTATACCAGAATACCACTCCCAACCTCTACTTTACCTGACAACAGCACTGGGATAAGATTAAAATTTAATATAAGTAAAATAAACACGGGCTTAGCATGAAGCCAGTACGATTTTCAGAGCCCATTTCTCAAATCCCCGTGCCCACCCCTCACTGTACATGCTTATAACCTGAGAGACCCACGGCATCACTGAATCATCAGCTGTAGGGAACAGCTCACTGCTTGAAATATGTCATCAAAACCCGGTTATTTCAGCAGTAACTGAGAGAGACCCGAGGAAAAGAGCTCCCCATTTTCTGACAGCTTCATCTCAAACACTGTAGTTACAGGGGGAGCACCCAACTTCTCAGAGCAAGTCACCTAAGCATTTAGGCCAACCTGTAAAACTGCAAGCATTTCACAACTCACCAGAGTTAGCCTGCCTCGTTCCAGGGTCAAGATTAATGTTAAAGGCAAAACAATACAGTTCCCTAATTATAAAAGGAAATTTAGAAAGCATTTCCTTCCAGTCCTTCAGATTCTGGAATTATTCCCCACCTTAATGAACATAGTTCTATACAATGCAGCATTTCCTCCAACAGAAGCGTTCTTCCTTTTCTACCACCCAAAAACTTGTCCTAAACCAAGATTATATCCTTTCTTACCCAGGGTTCAAGTGATACTCTTGCCATCATAGTACAAAACAAGACAATCAAAAGTTTCCCTGATGCCAAACTAAGTCCCCATCCTTCTAAGCTTTAGGAGGCACACTTGGCTAAGTAGAGGACCCAGCCTAAATCTCAGTTTAACCTTCTTGCTTTTCCAACAGCTTTACAAGATGGAAATAAGACCCCAATGGCCCATTTCTACTGCTCGAACTTTTACTTATTTGCCTAGAAATTTAATGACAACGAAAGTTAAGTTCCAGTAAAACAGATTTTCCCACCCCCTAAATTCTATGTTCATACAACCTGTAGCTCTCCTAATAAGACTGGTCTTGTCCCATTAAGCCCAACTCTGCATTAGTCTCAGAAAACTTTAGTTGAAGAAGCTTGGCAGTAGGTCTTAACAGTTAGGTAACTTTTTGCCCATCCTTTCCACAAGTACTATTGCTCACATCATCAACCAAACTAACAACTTTATACTTTTTCTCTATTTTTCCTCAACTGGTCCTACATCGTACTAACATTTGATTTTTTGCCTGCTGCTTGTTACTGTCAACAGATGAAGGACCAAAGCTCAACAGTACACCCAGTCCCCATTACAGACTTTGAAAGGACAGAATTTCAAGCATTCTCCCTTCCCACTTACACTGCCCATTGCTTGCTCCCACCAGTGCTCAAATAAAGAAAACATAACACACAAGACAATGAACAGACTGCAACATGTGATGTCATACAGACTGTGCAAACTGATTGATCCACTGCTCCCTGTTCTGCTTAAGGACTGGACAAACTCATCATCATTTTTAAACGAACCTGTCTCAAAGTCAGGCTGCACTTATGCACAAAATCCAAGAAACAGCTCCCCTTATTTAGCCTTTTTTTAAATAGATTTAAAAATGCTTTTAAAAGGGTTCTTTATGCTGTTTGCCATATAAGACAAATTACTGATTTAGTCACTACTTTAATGTAAAAAACCCTTCCATATCAGCGTAGTATCTCTCTGAAGCGTCTCTTTCTTTTTCCCCCAACCACACATTATCTTCCACATTGATCTATGCTTTTAAGTTTGATCGATTATCACCGGCTGCACTACAGCTCATTTCCCTCTGCTTCAAGAACCCGAATGCTGAAACATCTGAAACCACTCTCCATCAAAGACAGTGAATGCAGGGGAGACTATCACACCTTTTGTACGAAACAAAACCCTCGATCAGCTGCTACAGACTCGTGCTGGATGCTTCCACGAAGTTCGTCGCTGTGTCCCAGCGGATGAGCCCGAGCTGGACTGTCCCAGCGGATGAGCCCGTGCCGGGCTGTCCCAGCCGAGGAGCCCGTGCTGGACTGTCCCAGCGGATGACCCCGTGCCGGGCTGTCCCAGCCGAGGAGCCCGTGCCGGGCTGTCCCAGCCGAGGAGCCCGTGCCGGGCTGTCCCAGCCCAGGAGCCCGTGCCGGGCTGTCCCAGCCCAGGAGCCCGTGCCGGGCTGTCCCAGCCCAGGAGCCCGTGCCGGGGACAGCCCGGAGCCGACGCGGCCCCTCGGGGACAGCGGCTGCACCGCTGCTGCACCAACATCTCCACGGGGGCAGAAACAGGCCACACACGGGCACCAGACCCACTTGGCTTCCCCCATTATTTCCAACCGGCTTTATTATTCAAATCACAGAACCACCGGCGCTGGAAGAGCTCTGCGGTCATCGAGTCCGATTCAGGACCCGACAGCACCGTGCCAACCACGGCACGGAGTGCCGCGGCCAGGCTGCCTAAACACCTCCGAGGATGGATACTCCACCACCTCTGCGGGGTGCCCATTCCAGTGTCTGAGCACCCCTTCTGAGAAGAAATTCCTCCTCATGTCCAACCTAAACCTCCCGTGGCGCAGATTAAGCCCACGTCCTCTCGTCCTGTCGCGGGTAGCCTGGGAGCAGAGCCTGCCCCGCAGCTGGCTGCACCTCCCGTCAGGGAGCTGTGGGAGCGACGAGGCCTCCCTGAGCCTGCTTTCCTGCGGGCTGAGCGCTCCCATCGCCCCGCACAGCACACGCACTCCAGACCCTTCCCGGGCTCGCTGCGCAGGGAGCGCTGCACGGAGCTGGACCCCAGCAGCCCGAGCCGGCGGGGCAGAGCCCCCTCCCCAGCTCCCCCCGTCCCGGCTCTCCAGGCTGCGCCCGGGGCGTGTGGGGGGGCGAAACTTCCTATTAAGGGCACGGCGGCCGCGGGCCCGCAGCTCTGCGGCGCCGCCATGGCGGGGCCCTCCCTCGCTCCCTCCCTCGGGCCGCGGCTGCGCGCTCGGGGCGGCGGGAAGCGCCGCTGCCTCCGCTGCACCTGCCGCCGCCGCCGCGGGGGAGGGCGATGCGGCGGCACCCGGAGCCCCCCGCCCGCAGCCCCGCCGCGACACCCGCGCCGCGCTCACCCACGCTCCGGTAGCCCAGGATCGCGATCTTGCGGGACTTGGACGGCGGCATCTTCTCCCCGCCCGGCCCCGAACCACATCAAGGGCGGCTGCGGCGGCTGCGGCGGAGGGCGGCGGCGGGCGGCTGTGGGAGCGCGGGGCGCGGCGCCAGCGACATGCGGGGGGCGCGGGGGGAGCGGCGGCGGCCGGAGCGCGCTCGGGACGCGCGGCGCTGGCAGCGGCGGGGCCGCACCACGTGACCGCCGCCGCCGCGCGCCGGCCCCGCGCACGCACCTGCGCGTCACAGGAAAAAACTCCCTGCGTCACCCCCGCCCGGCGCGCGCCCCCTCCCGCCCGCCGATTGGTCGGCGCGGCGGCGGCGGCGGGCGCCGATTGGCCGGGGAGCGGCAACGGCCGCGTTCGAAGGGGAGGGGGCGGGGCCGGGCGGGCAAGGGCGAGCGGGGACGCGGGGGGGGGAAGGGGGGGAGGCGCGCGCCAAGGCCCCGCGCGCGTGCGCGCGCTGCGTGCGGCGGTTGGTGCGTCCCGCGCGCGCTGCCCGGGCCCGAACCCGAACCCGAATGTACCCTGTCCCGCTCCCTGCCCCGCTCCCTGTCCCGCTCCCTGCCCCGCTCCCTGTCCCGCTCCCTGTCCCGCTCCCTGCCCCGCTCCCTTCACTCGTTCCCATCCCCAATTCCCATCCCTTCTCCCGCTCCGGCATGCTCCTGCTCCCTATCCGGGCCCCTGCCCCAGTCGCAGTCACCTTGTTCATCCCCGTCCACATCGCTATCTCCATACCTGTTCCGGTTCCCGTTCCCGGCCCTATCTCCGTCCCTCTCCCAGTCCCGGCCCCGGCTCCAGCCCAATCCCATCCCCGTCCCCATCCCTGTCCCCATCCCGTCCCCATGGCAGGGGCTCCCGGCCATGGGCTCCCCTGTGCGCTGTCCCTCCGGTGTCCCTCAGGCTCCAGGGCACTGTACACAGCCCGGCCCGGCAAGCTCGGCCGGCCTTGGCGCTGGTCCGAATCCGTCTCGGTGCCTCCGCACAGCGCTCCCCGTGCCCGCAGATGGGTCTTGTCGCTCCCAGCATCGATAAAGTGCTGGGAATTGCATGCCAGGGAAGGCGGGGAGGCGGCTGGGGGCTTGGGGATGGTTAACCATGAGATCCAAGCAGTGGGGAGTGTTTCGCTTTGAAAAGAGAGCTGCATGTGCTGACTGAACACCTGATGGATGCAGAATTAAGGGAGAAAGACACGAAGAACAGGAAAGTTATAGTTTTCCCCTCTGCTACCGATTTTGAACACTTTGGGTTAATATCTACCCTTTCCACGTTTTCTTGAAAAATTAATGTTAGAAGTAATTCTTCTTTTTAATGTGCATCTTGTCTTTTCGGGGAACACTGATACCTAAAATGCAATTATCCCAACAACTAAGTACAACTCAGCCAACCTAACAGCTGGCTGATGTGAAGGGAGATGGACTGGCTTCTCCCTGATCTCACCCATGCATTCCCGCATGTTCGTCTAACCTGGTGACAGGGCAGAGAACTAAAGCAAAAGAAAGCCATTTGTACACAAAGGGGATTCGCTTCTGGAGGAGCAGACAGGCTCTTAGCAGATAGCTGCATTTTTGGGGATGGTCTAATTGTACCCTTTGTCTCCTGGATTATGGGTTTTTACAGGACAAGTGCTGGTAACTGGTGAAACAGCAGGAATAACAGCCTCCAGTGAATAGGTACATGATGGAAGGATAGTTATTTCACGAGGAAACACGGGGTTTTGTACTTTCTCAGTGATGGCTGTGGTGATACAACTCTGCATGCTCATTTTCTGTGTCTAGCCTCTCTTTTCCACTCTCTGCAGCACAGATTCCTGCTTCACCACAGCCCTTGAGCATCACCCTGTAGGGATTGCTGGGATGTGGGGGGCCTGCAAAAAAGCAGCAGCCTGTGGAAATCCAGCCTTTGTGAACAGGGATCCTGTTCAAAGCTCTCCAGGAGGTGCAGAGGGACAGCCCTGCCCGATGTACAGCACCACATTCCTTTTTGTCTTGCGTCTTTTGAAATGCATAAGTGTTTACAGAGGACATGAGGGTTGCAGTAGCTGTGAACCTGCAGGACCAACCCTTGGAGCTGTGCCATCATCTTTACATTTGCTCCCTCTGGAACCAGTCCATGGTCCAAAATTTGGGCTTTTTGCTGAGCCAGAAGACTGAGAGGACTGAGATAAGAATTATTTTCCAATGACGTGGATTTGAAAAAATAGCTGAAGTTTGTGGTAGTTGCACTTTCAACTTCCATCTCCTTACAGCTCTTATTACTTCCCTGTTGTATTTTGGCACTGGGCTTTTTACTCTTGTGAAACCTAATCTGTATTTTCAGAATATATATATATATATATATCTCTGAATACATATCCATACCACTCCCCATGCCTGGGGTGGGGAACATCAGCATTTTTCTCATTTTTGAGAGTTTCTGGGTTTTCTCCCTCCTTGGCATTCCACTTTCTTTTGATTAGGTCTTTTCCCTTACTCCCTTTTTCTTATCCCACTCACCTTTTGGGCCCATGTCTATTTATTTATCTGGTTTCTGTTGACTTGCCCCTGCTTACTCTGTGCTTGTTTATGGGGGTTCACTACTGCAGGGTTTCCATTTCCCCCCATTATTGCCTTTATTGCTTCAAATTGCAATGGAGTTATCCCACCTGAGGATATCCTTGTGCTTGTCAGCAGGAACACAGAACACATCCTCTCTGGGCATGGCTTTGTTTTGAAGAAAAACCTTTAACTTCATTTTCTTCCACCATTTCTTTGGTAGGAATTGGCTAAGCCTTACTCCATCAGGATCACGTAAGTGCATCATTCTATCTTGACTGGGACACTCAGAATACAGGCAAATACAGAGCTTTCAGGGAAGTTTGTTGTTTTTCCATGCTCTAGGGCTGGGTGACACTGCTGGTGGCCTTTGGCAGCACTCTGGGACACTGCTACTCAAGTGGCAGCAGCTTAAGCAGAGATGAGAGGATCTGGACTGTGGTAAGGCTGTTATTGCATTTCTCCTGCCCAGGTGAAGTTGAAGCACTTCTGGAATGCTTTGGAGCAGAAGGAGAGCACACCTGTGGCTGTGAATGTCTAATCCAGGCATTGTGCATTAGCTCAACTCTTCCTGTTTACATGTTTAGGGCTGAACAGCCTCAACACACCAAGCACATTTCCTGAAATTCCCTCCCTGTGTAACAATCCAAGTGTGATGTTCAAGTTGTGTTTTCCCAGGGCAGCATTCCACAGCATCAGTAGCATTAGGAATTAGGGCTTTGCCTGTGCATTCCCTGGTCCTGCTGCAGCCTCCTCACGTCTACAGGGTTTGCAAATTGTGAGCTACAAAGAAGTTCAGAGAACTCTGGGACAAGTGATGTGCCCCATATGCCTCTGCACTGGCTGTGCTCCAGGCCTTTTCCCTGTCTCCCTTTGCCAGGGACTCCTTCAATTCAAACACAGCCTTGGGATTGATTTAGATGATAAATGACATTAATTTTACTGTAAATGAGATAACAACATGGTCAAAGAATGCAACACATCAGATGTGGTTCTGAAAGACAAGATACCAAAGGGGAAAACTGCAAGTACAGGTGGAGTGAGTCTCTGTGGAGAGATCAAGATGTTGAGGGAGGCTGGACAAACACAGCACAACTTTCTTTTGTTGCCTGTATCTGCTTTTCCCTGATGGAAGAAAAACCATGACACATTTAATGTAGTAAAGGTAACTCAGCAGCCAAGTATTTTTATGCTAATGCAGTACGTGCAAACCCACAGACACTCAGCTACTCAGCTCCCAAGCACAGAACAGCTCTGACTTGTACCTTCAATTCCTGTAGCAGCAATTACCAGTGCAATTACCTGCTCTGTCCTTCAGCAAAGCGGGACCTTCCCGAGGAGTGTTTTGAAGTGTGTCCAGTGTTTGCACTGGGCGTGCTTCCACAGGCACAGCACAGCCTTTGCTGCCCACAGAGGTTACATTCAGTTCAGCCTTGCACTTGTTTCTGCCCCCTCCTGCCTTTTCACAGCGATTGTATTTTGCAATAATCAGATAGAGACACTGGCAAAATGTTAGCAGGAGCAAATTAAGGGACTAATTCAGTTCCGAGGGGCTGCTGACAGCACAGGTTGATGCCCTACAGGTCCTGGTGTGCAGCTGGCAGGGATACACGTTCCATAGCTCTTTTTCTACAGGAATGAGTTGGATGTGTGAGTACAGGTCACCTCCTGCCCATTCACTTCAGCAGGAACAGGTCTGACTGCAACCACCAGAAAACAAATGAGTACCAAGAAAGTGACTTTCAAAACCACATTTAAATTAAGACCTGAAGAGTAAAGAGCAGTGTCTGCAGAACATTCTTTTTGCATAAATGCCTTATGTGGGTACAAGGGTAGCATTAAATTATTCGTAATGGCATTTTCCTCTGGAAATTACCCTTAATAAGTGCTCAATATGGGTGAAAGTTCACAGAAACTTTAGAAGTAAACTGGTTTGTTCTAAAGCTGCCTGGAGAGCTCAGTGGGAGCAGCTAGAGAGCCTGCTGTGAGACAGGATTAAGCACTGTGAAACAGGATTAAGTGTGGTTTCACTTCTAGTTAGACCAAAACTGAAAAACTCCAACTTACCCTACTTCCACTCTAAAAATGGCAAGGAGTGTTCTCCATGTGGAGTCTTGGAACTGCTTCAGTCAGATTCCTCCTGTCTGCCGTGAGGACAAGAGCTCAGGCCTTGGAAATCAAGGCTTGTTCTTTCTATGTTACTCCAACATTCACAGCACAACAATATCTCTTAATAAAAGAAGATGAATAGGCCTCAGGAACACAATAATTGGAATTCAGTTCCTAGCAAATATTGTCTGATCTTGGGCCTTTTGCCTAAAGGATTCCAGAAGTAAAACAGGAAAATGCTTTTCATCAATGTCAGCAAAGGGTGATTTTTCCTCAGTTCAGAGCATCTCTAGGTACTGACAAATACTGAGGGCTGAAATCTACTAAAGAACATTGTCTTACACCTAAGCAGCTAAAAATATCCAGAGTAGGTAAAAGCCCTTCCAAGACAAAGAAGCCCTTCAGAATAATTATCTTTCACAGACATCTCTTGCTGGGCACGTAAATGCACAGAGAAGCAAAGGCATCAATCATGTGTTTTACAGTCCTGCTGGTTAAAATAGAACCCATTTCTTCACCTGCACTATTGACCAGGCTTTCAGGAGTCACTGGGGACATTTACTGACTCCTCCATCTGCAGCATGGTCCTGTCTGTGGCAAGAAAAGGAGCTCCTGGAGCTGTTGCTGTGGTCTGATCTATAGGTACTGCTTGCTACCTGTCCAGAAGGGAAAATGCACAAGAACTGGAGTTTAATGACATTTTATTAATTCTTTTTCATGGCTGAGGCCTCTAATGAGCTACATGAAGAGCCCTAGACTGAAGCTCTAGTTGCACTGTCCCTTTAATGTGGAACATGCAGCAGCACTGCTGAGTCACCCCTCTTCTCTCTACTCTCATTTACTTACTCCTGTCCCTCCCTCATGCTGGAACAAGCATTTTCCTAGCTCTGTAGAAAACTGATCTGTATTAAAGATGACACGATTTCTTTAACTTTGTTTACTGCATCAGCACTGGCACTTGTGCCATCAGAGGCTGAGTGCATTTTGATGGCATTGCTGTTTATTCGTGCTGCTGGGGTCACACCGCGGTTCTGCCACTCACAAATGCACTGTTCAGAGCTGAATTCCACAAAGCAAGCATGGAAATTCTCTAAACACAGTTTTGTACCACGGAGGAGGCTCAGTCCTGGGTCCACAACATGTCAGCAGCACATGTAATTATGTGAAAATAAGAACTCTGTACATGGTTGTCTGAAAACTGCAAATTCATCCTGGCTTTCTGCACACTGCTGCATGCAGGCAGGCCACAGCATCTGCATGGAACAGGGACAGAATCTGTGCTACAAAATATGTATTAAAAAAGTTATCAGTGGCTCAACCCTTATCTTTAAAAATACCTTAACCAAAGGGCTGAAGAATGTGCTCATGCAGACGAGTGACAGAGAGATCTCACGATGCTTTTGGGCAACTCCTGCCATCCCATCTCCCAGAGGAGGCTGCAGTGCCTGGGCTGGAGCAGAATGAATCCTGGCTTTCACAAAGCTGCACCTACCTGGTTTGTGTGGCATTTGCAGGTAGCACTGCTGCCCACTTACCCTTAATCACAGTCACCTACCACAAATTATCCCCTCCACACACCCTAGGAAGAAGGAGAGCCACTGTTTTTTAGTTTCAATCACTCCATCTGCCCCACAGCAAGATAATCAGAGCTGGCTGATAATCAGATCCCGAGGTTGTTGCTGTTAGGACAAAGCAGCTGCTCCAATTCAATACCATCAGGAACTGCAGGGAACAGAATCAATATTTATCCAGTCAGAAAAGCTGCTGGAGAAGACTTGACAATATTTTTCACAGGGTAAGAAAGTGGGAGAAAGTCTAAGTGAACAGTTTCCATTGTGTACTACAGGAATATTTTTAATCATGAAATATACCTGCAAGTACAAAGTTTTCACATTTAGTTAAAAATTTGAATTCTTGTAGAAAGGGGAAAAGTTCTGAAGAAATAGTTTTACAGTACTATTACTTTAATGTTACTGTTAAATATTACTATTATATTTACATTTTATAAGCAAACTGAAAACTGTTCACCTTTTACCTCCATCTTTATAAATGAAAAAATAATGGATCCCTTTCCTGCATTATTCCAGTGCAGTATTCAAGCTGGAAACACAGCACAGAAGTCCTGCCTGCAGTATCCCATTAGCATAAGCCACCTTTAAAGTCAAACCAATATAAGAATGCTCTTGGTTCCTGGTTTGCAGTAATCCAAATGCAGGCACAGTCATACCTGTGAAAGAACTTGGCACGAACTGCTAAAACCAAACTGATGTTTTAGGGTTTAATTTCTTCCATCTACAAGAATCTACAATTATAAAAGTCTCATCTTCAAACTTTACAGTACATTTACATTAGCAAATACCCCATGGCTTTCCTCACTCCTCCGCTTCTGTACAAATCATATACAATAAAAAGTTTCAGGTTTTCATTGTACAAACATCATTTTACACTTTAATACAGGTAAAAATATTGTCCTCTGGCACCTGATTTCCTCTGTGGTGCCATTGTATGACAGTACAGAGCACTTTCCATCCATGCTTCCAAAATCTCCAGCTTAATTGACACAGACTCATCAACTGGCCACAGCTTCTGTAACTCCTAAGTTTTAAATAATGAGAAAAATCTCCCACTTGTTTGTATAACAATCAACAGTTTATTAATGGATATGGTGAAATTTTAGCTATCCACCAAAGATGTGTAAAAAATTGTCATGAAAGTAAAAATAAATAAAGCTGTTTTTAAATCAGTCTTGTTTTACATTTCAGTTCAGAATGCAACATTGAACACAAAACTGTCATTGAAGTTTTAAAGAAGTCTACCGATACCCAAATTACAGCTTTTATGACAAATCTAATGAGAACTGAAACTGATTTGGTTTTAGGTTTAAAGACTTTCACATTCAAATACAGTGTCTCATTTAGCACAACACTTCCTTTGACAGTGATGGGCAACAGTGATGACATATTGCTGTATTTTGACATAAGGCACTATGATATGAATATGCCATACACTTGCCTTATGTCACATATATCCATTGCTGACCAGTGACTTCTGTCAAATACAAAATGAAAAAGTTTCAGAATACAGTGCATTTTAATGAAGGACATCATGTGAAGTCTTCCAGCAAATGTTTTGAAGACATTTTGAAATACGAGCCTACATTTTAACATAAGCTTTTGTCATGCTGCTTTTTTTGCGACATCACTGGGGGGAAGAGACTCATCATCCATCACTAAGTCCCAAAACACATTCTCAACCATCCTGCTCTGTTCCATTGCAGTCACTGCTCTTGAGACAAACGACCCAGAAACTTTGTTCAAGTTCTCCTACAAATGTGTACATTCACAGCAGTCATTCGCTCTCGTTCTCCTTTTGTTTGGCACCTGGGAACAGAAGAGGAAAGCAGCTGTGATTTCCTTAGCACACAGCACTGCAAAAGCTCATTCCAACTGCTGGAACTTTGTCTCATCACATTACCAGAATCTGAGCACTGGATACAACATTTATTAAGAATAAACTATGAAATTGCTAAATGCCAATGTGAGACAGACCGAGGGAGGCCTCAAGACCATCACTGCTTTAATTCATATTTAAGTCTAAGTAACCCTTCTGGGAAGTCACTCCAAGTACCTTTGAAGATTCTTCCCAGCACAAAAAAAATTAGTTAAAAAAACTCCCAAGCAAAAACCCACAGCCCAAACCTGTCCCTCAGCTTAGAGCCAGCTTAATCATCATAATAGCCCCAAAAAAAAAGAGTCCTGCTTGAGCACAAACTATGGAAGAATTCAGTTTAGCTACACGGTGTTGATGGACCCATTTTTCCTGGCTCAGGGGCAGATTTTGCTTACAGCAGGGATCTGAGAGACCTGTCCAGCAGGACTGTGCAGCATCTCACCTCTTCTCCAGCTACTCAAACATGCTGGGCAATGACTGAACCCCATGGTGAGCTTGGATTCAGCATCCAACTCCACAGAGCAAGAATCTCTTGCCAGCAACCTGGAGCTGCTACTTGTAATGTATAATCAAATTCTGAAAGATTCATTAAATACATCCAGTTTTCACATCACAACTGGCATTTTTTCCCCTAACATAGGCAGGTCTTAATTCCTGCCAGTCAGTAAATTTTCCTTTTCAGTCTCTTAAGAGAACTGGACACATGATTTATCTGGTGTTCTTAGGAGCTAAGTCCCACTTCATACTCTACAAATCAGATTTACATCACAGACATCCTCCCTGCATGAGACAAATTTTAGTCTAAAATTGGGCAGTTGCCTGTGGAAATGCAATCTAATGCTTAACTGCTCCCCAAAAACGCCTTCCCTCACCTCATCTCTTCCAGTGGCATAATCCTGGCCTCTCTGTTGCTCTAACCCCTGTCCTCAGTGCCAGACTGTTCTGTGGGCAGGTTCAGTGAGCCAAGCTGACAAAACTGCAGCTTTTTTGCTGGCTCAGTTTCCTGTTAGCTCAGTGAGTTACAGCAGCTCAGGGATCTCTCATTGTGGTGCTACCCTGGAGTGGGAGCAGGAACTGCCCTTTGCAGTAATTCCAGAGCACTTTTAGATCAGCTCAGAGTTCCAGCGTAGGTGTTCCTGTAATTCCAGCACAACAAAGCCCTTGGTTTGCCAGGATCCAAATGCATCTTTTCTGTCTGACCTTCACCCCATTAGCACTAAATTCTGCTCTCCTGGGATCCTTCTATCCTCCAGTCATGGATGAAATTCCCTCCTCTGCTTGGAGAGGCCCTGGCTGCCTGTCTCTACATCTCCCTCTTCTTTCTCCAGGCAAGGATTCCATTTGACCCAGACCTCTGGGCTGCTTTCCCATGCAGGCTTTCACAGAGAGCTGGGTTACTTGCTCTTGCTCTTCCAGGTCATTAGAAGGAACCAGATGTACTGACACAGTACCTCCAGCAGTATCACTGATTACTTCTCTTCAGAAATATTACTATTTAAACAAGGTACATTACCTTTTTTTTTAAAGTCTACAGAGAAAAAACACTTTTACATAATTATATTAACTATCAGGGCAGGTAAGAGATTTCACTTAGGCTCACACTTAGAATTTATTTTTTGAAGGATGTATCCATCTCTGTTTGGTCTGAGGTTTTTTTTTTTTAGGCAAGATGGTAAAAATCTTCAAGACATTTTGCCTTCCTTACAAAGCCAAAACAGGGATTTGCTTTAGTTCTTGTGACACTGAAGTAATTTGTCTGGTTAAAGTGAAGCTACAATTAAAAACATAAAGCAGGTTAAGAACTTGGGCAAAATTAAAAAAAACCTAACAAAAACCAACCAAGCCAATGCCTCATAAAAAAGATAAAAGTAGCAGAACATTGCTGGGTACTCTTGTTAAATGGAACCTGGTTATGTTTAGATTGATCACTAGAGATTTAACTGGATCTCACAGAGATTTCTGCTGGAGTAATTCTGGTGGGCTGAGGTGCCATCTCTGACTTAAGCTGTGCCAACCAAGCATAGGTGGACAACAGCAAGGCTCCAAGAAGAAAAGGTTTAGTGGGAAACACAGCTGCACCCACACTAGGAACTCTTGGATAGAGTACAGAAACTCAGAAGGTGGGGAGGGTGCCCTGTTGTAGATGTTGTCCATACATTCAGCTTCATCCTTTTAGAATATTAATCAAGACCATCTTTTTCTCTAGAAAAAAAGATATATAAACAGCAGGGACATTCAGGAAGCTTCTGCACACCCTCCTCAGTGAACAGGAGACTGACAATTAATACTCTGTCAGCTTTTTCCTGAAATGACTCGTGTATTTAAGAACTATCATTAGTTACAGAAGTTGCAAACAAGACATTTATCACAGTGAAATAAATGAAACCCAGCAGGGTGTGCACACCACCCCTGCCTCATGGCAAGGCCCTGAGGGCAGATCCATACCTGCAGGTGTGAGTACCAGAGCTTGTAGGATGTCAGAAAGGGAGATGATACCCACAATGCTATCAGCTTCATTCACTACCACCAAACGATGAACCTGCCAGCAGGGAGAACAGTCTGAGATATATTTACCTGATTTAAAGTAGCCAAAGCAAAGAAAAACAAACAAAGAAACAAACAAAACCCCTAAAGTAAAGCAGTAAGAAGACAAGTGGGAAAAAACAACCCAAAATGGTTCAAAATGTCAGCAATAGCAACTCTCTCACGGCAACACAAACATGCTTGCCCTACATAAATGAAAATAGTGCATGTTGAAAAAGCACACAGCTATCTGACATGGCAACAGTCTGATATGAAGTGACAGGTAAGTCGAGATCTAGGTCTTGAAAATACTTCTGTTCTCAAAAAGTGGCATTCACATCAAACACTTTTCCCCAAGTTACAGCCTCTGCCCAACTCAGCCTGTGATCTCCAAAAATTAGACACAGTAATAAAATGAGGATTCCTTCTGAAAAATACTTTCTAACTCTCTCAGCAGAGAGAGGCACAGCACTAGAAGTTGTTGTATTTTGACATCTCTGAGTCGGTTTTAACTTTTCTCACAGGGCTACACAATTGAAACTGAGTGCCAGAATGGTTTTAAAACAATTTGTTTTAAACAGATTGTTCGAGACAGAAAAGGGATTCAATTTGTCCATGCAAATAAACAGAAAGACACAACTTGGAAGAAAGATTTATCAACAGTAAGATTGTATTTTCAAATAATGATCTCATCCTTACAAGCTTCTTCTATGGAACATTTTACACTACAAAACTTTTGTCCTAACTGTAGAAAAATAGGTGGCTGCTCCTGTATCCTGAGGGTTATTGGCCAGAGCAAGCTGTGAAAGGCCACTGGAGAACCAGGAAAGTGTCTGTCCAAAGTTCAGAGCCTACTACATATTTACTTTTACCCAAGTGAATTATCTCTCTTCACTCTTGAGAGAAAATATTTTGTTTTTGATGAAACTATGCTGCTGATATTTTAGACAGGTTTATTAGTTTCTGCATATGCACATACTTAATAATTTTATTCTTCTGTCAGTGTAACAAATTCAAGAGAAATGGACAATGTAATTGTTTCATTTGTTTAATTGCTTGTAAGATCAAGCAGTTGTCTGGCAGCTAAAAATAGCTTTGTAGTAGTTTTGACTGACTCATTTTTACATGTAATCTCACTGTGTTTAGACTGAACGAGAGGGTAGGAGTTGTTCTTAAAACCCAAATGTCTAAAGCTTCTTAAGATAGTAATAAAATAATCCAAGTTTGAAATCTGTGTATCAGCAATGCTAAAATTATTCAGTTTCAGGAGGGAGCTCAAGCAAATGCAGAAAGTTACAAGTAGAAATTGCCTAAGGTAGGTTCTTAGGGTTTGTTAACAAAGCAAAGTTTTCCTCTTATCAAGTATTTGCCTGGTTACAACCCTAAAAAAAAATAAATCTTGTAATTGATGAAGCTAAAGCATCTAAACGGAGCAAAGTTTTGCATTCAGTTTAGTTAATGCCATAAAACAGAAATGCAAATAACTGAATACTATTACAGATACACTGTAAAATAATTTACACATCCCTATAAGCATCTAAAAATCTAAGTCTATAAGGCACTCTGAGACCTAACACACATAATTATTAAAAAATACTTTCACCAAGTAATCAGAACGTAAAGAGGATAAAATTGTACTGTTTATCAGTTCCATAACACAAATTTTAATTTATTGTGCAGGGACTCACCTCAGCCTTCACTATTCTATCCACAATGGTCTCCAGTGTTTCCAGCATACTACACTTTACAACACCTTCAAAATACTGAGAGCGGTGCTGTAGGGCTTGTGTCACCGTGATATCTAAGTTATTATACGTTTTTTCAGCAGCAAGATTCTGCAAAAAAACAAACCCAGGCCACATCAGACAGCTCAGTACTTAGTAACAAAGCACTCAGAGTAAATATTTTGGCATCAAGTAGATAGGCATTTCTGGTCTAAGCTGAGTCCATTCCAAGTAACATATTAAACAAAGCAGATGCTCTTCAGCTTCAGATTCTGGGAACTGTCAAACACACAGTTATGCTAAACACCATCTGACACACTGGGCTAATTAATAAAACTGGTGACATGCATTAGACCAATGAAAATCTTAATTGTACCTCATCTTTGGCTTGGTGTCACCCATCCTGCTTTTGCCATAAGCAGCAAAAGTAAAGGTGAAGTTCTTCAGATTTCACACCACACAGAATATACAACATTTGTATTCCTTGCTTCTCATAGGACAGGAGAGGACACCAGCTGCTCTGAACACCACCCCCAGGGTAGATCTTAGTGCCTGTGATCTAAGTGGAGAGCAAATTCATTCCTCATCTTTCTAATTTGTGGGCTCAAACTCCCTCTCCTGGACTCAGCTGGTGCTGTCATTCGATGACAATTTGTGTGTTTGGGTGTATTTTAGGAAGTACTATAAGAATAATATAAATTAAATCCCATCACCACCACCAAGAGATTAAAAGAATTTGAAAGGCAGCGTTCTCAGAACATTCTAAGAACATTTCATTCTAAGAACAGGACCATGTCTGCAGTGAGGGGATTCTGTCGAGACCCACAAAAAGCTTTCTGTAGGTGAGACCATTTTAGTAGTGTTGGCATACCCTGGCCTACTGATTTTGCTGCTGAGACACTGATGGAAGAACAAAGACAGAGCTTTTAAATGAAAGCACTGGACTAGGCAATAAAATTAAATTGATTTTTGGCTAGAAGATACTTGGGTCAAGTTTTTTGATTGAATTACACTGAGTGACAAGACAGGTTTGAGATGATCATGATGATAAAAGTAATTTTAGTAATTTGTTTAACCAGGTCCTAATGAAGGTTATTGAGAGGACATGAAAAGCCTCTGCAAACTGAAGTTACCCTGCACACAGTAACCAGTGCAATATAAAGTCATTCCTTTACATAACGCCATTCCCAGGCAAGAACCTGAAAATTAATTTGGAACTCTTAAAATGAAAGAAATCTATCAACTTAGCAAGCTGTATACACAGGCACAGCTTCAATATTAGCCACATGGTGAAAAGTTACAAATCACCATCTTGGAAATTCAATGTTGGAAGATCAGATCATACACTTCAGACTACATTTTGTTTTCTTCTTTAAAGCTGAAGATCAGGTTGAAACAGACTGATGAAAACCTGAAAACTCAGAGGTGATTATCCTCTAAGAATAGAACCTTTTTCCCCCAATTTAATAAGCAAACTAGGACATGTGAGGAAAATCCCAAGTAATCAATAGATGCTTTAACTCTTTCCCATGTTACTAGCTGGGAGCAAACAATTATATCCTAAAGTCTTTGTGATGTGGGGTTTTTTTCCTATTCCCAATATGTATTTTCAAATAAATGATCCAACATCTCTAAAAATCCTATTAACTTTTTTTGTCTCTTTGCTTAAAATGAGAAAAGAAGTGAAAAACAAACGGAATCCTCTTCCTTTTGGTGTCTTTCTGAAGACGAATGGGAAATGAAAGAAGCATGTCCTGCCTCAAAATCTAACACAGTTACAAAATAAACTGAAACACTGAATCCACCAACTGTGAAATTTCATTGTCTTTGATACTGTAGAGACAAATCAGGCATTTCTCTCTACAGCTACTGTCCTGACAAGCTTTTATGGCAGAACAGGATCTTACACAGCGGAGAATCCCAAATAACAAAGACAAATGCCTAACAATGACAGGCAAGAGCAGTGGCAACACAGATTTTTCACTATTAAGAACAATGTTTGCAGCCAGAGGTATTTATAAGCTTAAAGTATTTCCACTTGGGACTATTCTCCTTTTTACTCAAGGCATTCTAGGCAGTTTTTCAGACATCTGGATTCTTCATTAGCACAGCTGGTTGGTGGCAACCTGGGCAGTGAAATCTCTAAGAAATAATTTAGGTGTCAGATGCTGCAATTAGAAAGCAGGTGCACACAGCTGAGAAGAGACAGGCATAAAAATATATAGTTTTTTTCTAGTTTCTGAAAGCCATGAGAATAGAAGAGCCCTTGCTCTCTGAGGCTGGTAAATCATGGCAGGAATCTGACTATACTGCTGGAATGCTGAGGGAAATCCAGAAACAGAGTCCTGGATCAGATCTAAACCAGAAGGAATACAGATGCAGTCAGAGACACAAAAGAATGGGCCAAGTAGTTCTCAGATCACTGAGAAGGTTAAGTTGCACAAAGTACTCAGACTGCATGGAGATTCCTCAGAGGACATTGCTTCAGCCCTTTACCAGCTTTGATTCCCCCCTCTGGATTATGCCCTCTTTTTGTACAGCCAGACATACCTCTTTTGGGTAACATCCAGAGCAGTAGATACCTGTGTGCAAACAGCTGTACTAAGGATAACTTAAATAAAAGCAGCAATGAAAAAAAACCATGTGCAGGGTGAATTGGATCTCTTTCATTCAGTTTGTTAACTACAACCCTAAGGAACAAAACAATATTGTCATACTAACAAATCAATTTGCAAATGCTTACTACATACAAAATATTTAATAGAATTTAAGAGATTTACTTACTATTACATCAAATTTGGAATAAATATCTACAACTTTTCCTAAAAAGAAGAGAAAAACAAAAGTTAACGAAGTGCTTAAAATATAAAATCAGTTTTCTTGCTTCCTGCTTTCATCTGCTATCCCACAATTAAACAGAAAGAAATGACAGGTCAAGAAGAAAAGACTAAAACAAAATCCAAACAACCTATCAGGTGATAAAATTCTTCCGAGCCCATCAACCTACATTTTGCATAAATATTTCTCTATATTCCCTTTCTTCCCCCATGCCTTTTAAATTTTTTTTTTTACTCTTTCCCCCCACCCCAGCAATAATCCAGGGCTCAGCACCACTTCTCTCATCACACTTCTGTACACACCTGACTCATCCACAACAGGTAATGCTGATATCCTTCGCTCTACAAATATATTCAAGGCTTTAATGATAGGAGTGTCTGGATGTATGAAGGCAATGTTGTGATATGTTCCTATTCCAAGTTCATCCAGATTCTTCTTCATAAAGGCAGGCTTTGGCATCTCTGACATCTAGGGAAGTCAGAAGGAATGTGTTTACAGTGTATTCACCCATCCATCTGCAGACTCCACATGATGGTTACAGGTCACTGCAGTTTCCTGCTACCAAATTAATACAAATCCCAAACAAGTTCAGACTTAAAGCGTTTCTGTTCAAAGCAGCTCTAAATTAAGACAATGTAACTAAGATTTTTGCTTTTTTTGTTTTGTAGTAACACATCACTAAAAACTTTAGATAGTAAGATATGTCATTCCCACTAAAACTGGAGAGAGAAGATAGAAAAACATTAATCTGAATATTTATTCTGAGCTCTCACTGCTTTGTTTGGCTTCCTGTTCATTGCTGTGACTAACATTACTACAGAGAGTAATGGCAATCTCATCTCTGTGAGACAATTCATTTTTCTTTTCATGTAAACAAGCTTCTGAAGCCGAGGAGATGTTCCAGAAAGGACAGCAAATTACCCCAACAGAGAAGTCCCTGGTGTTTAGGTTCCTTTAAAGGAGTAAACCAAAGTAAAGGTAAAGTCCAGGTCCTATATAAAGCTTTAATTGCCCTGTTACCAAGAAAAGATATACACAAACAAAATGAATATGCAAGTTCATAAAGAAAATTCTGCACTAAGACTTTAATTACTTAATTACATCAGATGTCTACTATGGGGGAAAATCAGTTAAGCACAACACAGCTTTAAATACTTACAAAAAGCTGGAGGAACTTGAGGATTCTTTTATGGGTAAGTATATAAAGTGCATTTCCACTGACTGGATCTATAACTGGCAATCTGTGGATTTTGTTTTTGATCAACGAATATACAGCATCAAAAAGGCTGAGGAGAAAAACATTTTATTCTTTTTAATGAATTCTAGCTGACAACAAGTAATGCCAAGTGATGTACATACATGCATTTACAAACCCACAGGAAGTATATGTGGTAATTATTTGCATTATTTTTAATGTTATAAAAAACGGAAGTTGAAGGATTTCAAATTAACTTTTGCAGCTTTTTGGTTTGCAATACATCAACAACTATATACTCATGGAAATCTAAATCCATTAAGAAAATGTGATGGAAAGTTCATCTTGAACTATAAAGTATAGCAGAAATACTACAATTGAGTAGTACTCAAGATTTAAGTGATCAACAAGATCTCTTTCTCAAGTTATTTAGTAAATAAGGCATAATGACAGTTTAAAAACTGTTACTTTCAACTTCCATCACGAAGGACAGGACAGTCATTTATATTTTAAGAAACACAGCCTTAGAGCAGAGCAGAACAAACCACAGAAATATTGTCTTTCCTTTGGTTGAGGAAAAGTTACTCTCCTTGAAAAGTTCTTTAAGTTTCCAATGACTGTGACTGCTGAGAACAAGACTGAACTGAAGGGCTCTACAGTTTTTATTTTCATGAAATAAAAATGACCTGCAGGCTCGCTTGAAGGGTCACCTTATTGCCTGTTTTGCATATTTTGGGGCAATCAATTCTGACCCATGTCTAGCTCATTTACCAGAATAGTTACACTGATAAAAGACCGAAGTTCATCACTTATCTGGATGACCAAAAAAGTCCTCACTCACAACAGGAAAAAACTCTCACACCTTCTTGATAATATTAAAGGACATTCCTTCATTATTGTACTGTAGTTTACAGTGTAAGTTGTCTCTTCTTACATAAAGAAGCCTTAAATTCAGTGTTGAGATGTCATTAGTGTATTTCAAGTTAAGCAGAGTGAACAGTGAAATCCTACCTTGCATCTGGGGAGATGTTCACTAAAGGTTTAAATGTCTCTTGTAAATAAAGCTCTGTGGATAAAAAATTACGACACTGTTACCACTTCACATAAAAACATTAGCTTTTTAATGAAAGCATTTTATGAATTCATTTGTACAAAATTAAGTGGCAGATAGCAATTCACAGTCATTCTACCATTGATGCACAGTCCCCTATATAGACATTAAAAAGACACAGAATTTAAAAGCAGGACTAAGCTTGATACAAGCAGAGGTCACTGCAATTACAGCAAATAATCCTTTCCTCACTCTGGTTCTCTGTTCTGGTGCACAGAGTACCTCCATGTATTATTCCATGGGAAACAGCCTATTTTTCACATGGAGTTGCCTCCCTGCATTCAGCACTTGTGCTCACACCCAGAACGTTGCATGAATTTCTGGCTGCATTGTGCAGCTCACTCAGGCACAGCTCTATTCATTCCCACTCCACATCTCCCACACTCCATTTGCTTTTTTTCCTTCCTTAAAGAGCCAGCTGGTATTAACCATGAACAAAGGGCAAAGTATTATATAGCCCAGATCACCAGTCCATGTGCTGTTTCAGATAGAAAAATAAGAAATAGGAGGCAAAAAAGCAGCTTTTACTATTTCTGCTTTCATTAAAACATATGTGAAGTCTACAATGACTTAAAAAATCCACTATACTGAAAAAACATCAGAACCCAGTAAATCATCAACCAAGCAGTAAATATTCTTACCCCTCCAGGTTTCTATCTTGTGCTCCTCCAATTCATAAATCTGAACCTACAATGGGTAGACGGAAGTTCAACTTGAAGTAATTCAATTTTAAATCCATCAGTAACATTGTAAACATCTGAATAACTTCCTTTTATTTCATTGCCAAAAATCTAACAAGAGTAAGAACACTCCAACACAACATTTCTTGTAACAAAGGGTGCAATCCTGCCCAATGCAGAGCACAATCCTGGATCTATCATTTCAGGGGACAGGAAAGACCTTTTATTGCCTATGTTTGAAGTCTAGGTGTTTTCTGGACTCAAAAGCATCCCCTCAGTAATTTGTATCACCTTCCAACAAGCATTCAGGGTAAACCCTCCAGTGATTCCTCACACACCCACACCAGTAAAAAGCTTACCCTGAACACCTGTTCTTAATGCTAACAGATTAATGTTACCTGATTATTAACAAGCAAGAGCACTTCTTTAGGGAGAAACTACCGGGGTATTTCTCATCATTCATGGTGGATATTATCCAGCACATGAACAACAATGTGCTGCACACCACAGGTGTCCTGATGCATTCAGAAAGAATTACTAAAATACTTTAAGAATTATATTTTCAGCATAATTTCACCTATCAAAACTAGAGCATTCCCTGATCGAACATTCATTTATTTATTTTTCTTAAAGAAGAATCACTTAAGTCCAGTATTGTCTCTCCTCAGCTATTTCTCCTTAATGCTGCCAGTTTAAGCAGAACCTATAAATAGGACCTTAGACAATATAAATGAGTGACAACTCATTAGGTAAAGTCTCATGGAAGAATCAGTAATATTGATGCAGAGAGTCATTACAATATACAAACAATTTAAAAGAAGTTACCAGTGTGCAAGCACTTTTCTTTTGTTCCTCCCCCCACTCCTTGTAAATCCCCAGGGAGAGAAAAAGAATTCTTCAACATGAAGAAAGGACAGTGCATCACACTATTGGCATCTGATGAGAATTTCACTATAAATTTTAAAAAGTAACATGAGCTTTGAGAAGGCAAATACATCAGATGTCTGCTCCATCCAACTGCTTTTGATTTCTTGTAGCCAGTAAAAAAAATACATATGTTTTAATTGGTAGAGGGGGAATTGTGATTTGACAGGAACAAGAAAGGGATGTAAATGTTTGTATGAACATGCAAGCTAGAGAATTTCATCAACTGACTGCCAATGGGAATTTCAAATTATAGTTAATTGAAGTCAACAGATCTCCAACTGATTGTGCAATTCAGCCACGTAGCTAAAATATTTGCATGTATTTAACTAGTTTAACTTGTTCACTCTCTACCATCACTGCAAGAATAGTAATTTTTTACAGCATCCAAGCCTCTGTAAGTTACAATCCAAGAGTTAAATAATAATGACAATCATCATAAACTTTTCAGTTTGGTATTTCAGTCTCTGTACTGTATGACAAATCATCAAATTATAGCTTAACATCATACTTACCATTGGAGACTTATAGTATCTATGCAGTATGTTAATGAAATCTGTAATTGTTAACATTCCTGTAACAAGTAATACAAAAAAAAATTATTTAGATATATACTTAATATCTGGAGCTTTTCAGCTATTATCTCAATTTATATTCACAATATATAATTCAATAAATGTTAAATCCATGTACAATACTACTTGTAGAATTTCAAAACCATTTGAAATTTCAAGTACATTGACACAGTACTTCAGAATAAAACCACATCTGAAGTAATATTCAAAACTATAACCTATGTGCTTCTCCTCACTTTCAATCTGACTCAAAAAACCCCTTGAATTCAGACCACATCCACCCCCAAAGCATGGGAAGAAAAGAGGGGGTTTAGAACATCTTTCAAGGTTGGAGAACTATTCTTGCCTTTCATTTTCTTTTTGAATAAGACACATTCTCATTATGAACTTGCCAAGTCAGGCAGACTCCTAGACTCAAATGAAGGAACAGTATAATCCATTTTTCTTGACTATTACTTATTACAGAACTTCATTCAATCATTTCCATGGTAATCCTCAAGGTCTGTATTGAAATGTGACTTTTAAAAAGAAAAAAAATAGCACATTCATTGTGTATATATATATTTTAAGCACCAACACCAAGCTATGTAATCTAATATTGACGATTAGTTTGGTTACCTGAAAATATTACTCTTTTTTGAGCTTTCAAGTTCTAGATTTGAGAAGATGCAATAGCTCCACTGTTTACTACTTTTGTATCTAAACTGAAGAAACTAAGAAATGGGGAAGGTAAAAATTAATCTGGAGGTCAGCTTTTAATCAGTAGAGCTTAGTTACAGACAGAAGATGAAATGAAATGAAAATAAAACCCACAGCACTCCTATGGTGTATTGAAAGAATCTAGTGCTCCTTAAAATAAAAATATTTTAAATTTTGGATTTAAAATATTTCAACAAATGCTTTATTAAGTCTCTACCATTAATTTCCAGGAATCCTCAACCTATATTCCAGGTCACAAGAAGTACATATAATTCTATTTGTCACTACCACTGTGACCCCATTTTCTAACTGCAACACAGATCTAGTTCTGGAAGATTACTGTTGTGGCAATTAATGACACGATTTTTAAAAACAGCAATACACAGATCTAATGTTTTTCACCCAATATGGGACATCTCTGTAGCATTAGTTCTGGTATTTAAAGATCCTCAGTGCACCTTATTGAGCACAGGCAAAGACAAGTTTGTATTGCATCATATTAGGAGACTGGAACATGAAATTATTCTAAGTTTCTGTTTACAAATTTTCTTTTTGTGACCATTGCTTTTATTTTTAAAGACACAGTGAAGTGCAAATATTAGAGATTGAATTTCAGAAGGCTGGGACCTAATAGAAGCACCATGATTCTCAAGGCACAACAACTCTCTGAAAGCTGGCACCATTTCACTCCTCACAAGGAGGAAAAAAGAACTCTCTTTGCCAGTATTTCTCTAGTTACATGATGGCCAGGTCCAGAACACCTTCTGCAAAAATAAAGCACCTTGGAAATTCAAGTAATCCTGAAGAATATCAGAACTACTTACCTACAAAACTCTGTTTTTTACTCTCCCACAGTGGAGCTGCTCTCACACCATTTGCCACCAAGGCAAAAAAGGCTTTCTTTACCTGAAAAAAAAAAAGAAAGCTAAACAAATCTTTGCCTCAATTTAGCATACCAGACACCAACAGGAGGGTTTCCCCTTTCACCAGGAAAAAGCCCAAAAGCAGTATAAACAAGTAACTGGTATTCAAAACAGAACAGAAACCACACAGACAAAAAAAACCCAAAAACACTGCAGCCTTTTACTTCTAAAATTGTTAAAAAGCTAGGAAAAAAGCTTAGCAAAACCAGATTTTTGTTTTATTTTGTGAATATTCTAAGTGAAAGCCTCCCATATATCCATAAACTAGAGGAGGGCTTTAGTTTAAAACAGGAAGGTTGTGCCACATTCTAGTCAATGTTCACTACACCAAGTTGTTAAAAAAAAGAGACCAAAACAATAGCAGTCTCATATCCCCTACAGTGTTTAGACACCTGACTTATACAAAGTAAAAAAAAAAAAAAAAAAAAAAAAAAAAAAAAAGTTTGATTGTTTCAAATATGACTGAAAGTTAAAAGAATTACCTAGCCTGTTTTGCTGCTAAAGAAATCAACCAAGTACTTCAATTTTTTAATGAATTAATGCTTCCCAGAATCAGAGGTTACAAGGCTGTGGTGTCATTCTGCAAAGAAACACTTCCTTGTGAATTGTGTCTGAAGATGAAGGACTCAGGCACTGGTGCACCTCAAAATCCTGCTCTCCTGGTGATATGCTCAAGAATGACATCCTTTGCTGTCCTGCCCACACCCCTAAAGAGTCTTCCTATGGAAAACAACACAGAAGTGATGGTTCTTGCCCAGGTCTTGACCTGGCACAAAATTAGGACACAGAGAATCTACATTTCTGTATCTGTGAAATTAGTCCTCAGTCCAAATAACGCAGAACAGCGATTGCTTGATGACTGCAATCTGAACAGATCATGATTACACACCATTACCTTAAAGGTCTGCTTTAAATTATGTGCCAAAGGGATCCTCTCCACAATAGATTCAGGAATAAAAAGGCTTCACAGTCAATGGAATCAGCATCAAATAAAGCAGTGGCAAACAATGTAGGCAGTGATCTGTATTTTTTGCTACCTCTACGCAGCCCTATTGCTTTCTCCCTGACCATGAGAAGCAAATCCACCCTCCAAACATCAGCAGCTGACAGATCTCAAAGCTGCCTCGTCCATATCATCAGTGAACAGGAATAACCACCAGCCATCACCCCTAAACCACACTGAAGCTGAAGCAGCCACATGGGGGAAAAACCAACAAAAACCCAGGACCACAAGTAAGATGAAATGCAGAGTATTTATCTAGAAAACGGCTAAACAGAAAGATCCCAGAGGTGTTCAGCCACCCCAGTGACACAAGGAGGAGTCAGGCTAAAACAAACATTACCAAATCCACCACAGGAGCATCCTAACCCATGAGGAAGACTGAAACCACAAAGAAACCCTCCAGGCAAGATACATGAAGTGTTCCCACATAACAGCATCACACTGTGAGTTAATGCAGCAAAAGCTCACAGCAGTGAGCTATTTGGGGAGCAGATACGAGACAGAGTTGAGTCCACACAGACCAACTGCACCTAGGGGGAACATAAGCTCTAACAATTCTTCATCAAAAAAGGGGAAAGGACACTCACACTGCCCGAAACCCCAAGCCTTCAGCTTTGGTATCTTTCCCCAAGAAGAGCCCTCACACGAGGTCACAGTCACTGTCAGCTCATGTCCCCAGCCTTTCACAAGAGAAAGATGTTCAGGCTGGATCAGAGCAAGAAGGGAACAGCTGATCTATTAAAGCCAGGGGGAAACAGCTTTCTCCTAGATAGCAATCATGCAACACAACTCCTCCAGCAAGTTTACAAACCCTGTAATTGATAACCTGGAAAGCAAGCATGCCCGTGGCAGAAAAGGTGTGGAAAGCCAACTAAGGAGTTCAGGCAGTCTCCAAATTCCTGCTGCTTCTTTCCCAGACACAGCAGCAGCAAAGAACACCACCTAGCACCCTGCTCAGATGGGTGAGACAGCAAGGCTAAGGTATTATTTCAGATTCAGAAAAGATTCTTCAAGAGAAAGAGAGAGTTCCAAAGATACGCTACTTAAGATGCCAAGCTTGTAGACAATCCAGAAGGAAAAAAGATTCTTCAAAGGCTTAAGACCTTGTCCTGATCCTGTTTGATTTACTTGCAAGTTATTTGTCTCCAAGAATCACAAGAATCTTCAGTTAGGTGCCTTACTGTCTAGCTTTAGAAGACATGTTCTGGAAAAACTGAGGGCTGCTGAACAGATACAGCTGCTAAGACAGTCCAGAATTTAATCCTTCATAAAAGATAAGGATTTTAGCTTAGGCACTAGGATATTAAACATTTGATGTAATAAATCACCAAAATTTAGTAAAGAAATACTTAAACTCAACCCCCTGGGCTGTCCTCCTAGACCAATGTCACAGCTCAAGTGACATTGCTATTGTTTTCTTTAGTTGTACTGTAGGAAGCATTACATGGCCACCTTTTAAATAAAGTAACAATGCCATCACTTCTTAATGTTAATACTTGTCTCTTATGTAAGTAATGTAATTACAAAGCAAAAATCCAACTTAATTCTTACTTGCTAGAACCTCTTGCAAGCACAAACATATACTCATGCACTCACACTTTCCTGCAGTTTCTGTGGCTGACCAATTTCAGTTGCCCCAAGTACTGCTTGGTGGCCAGCCAAAGCACCAGGGTGTGGAGCTGGGCTTCTGTCCAGCACTTTTAGATGTTTCAGTGATGTTCATGCAGAAAATACCCACAAGGACCTTACTTTCTGATGATATATGGTTAGTAGCCTTTGAAGATCTCCACCATGTCCCATCTTTGGACCTCCAACAGCGTCAGTAATTCTCGACCCCACAGTGCTGTGTTTCTCTGGGGTGTTGGACTGGCCTGACCTTCACAAACTCATTGTTCTGCAGCCAGAGCCCATAGATTGTTGCTGCTCCACACCATGTACAAACACTCTTTAAACAAAGCCCTTTTGTTCTTATTAGCCATGTCCTAACACACACAATGAACCACTAAAAATGGGATTTATCTGCCCAAATTTAGAGGCTGTTCTGACATTTACCCTGACCTTGCATATTCACCACAGTGTCACAGTCAGCTAGGGCACAACTCACCAGCCTTCCACAGGGATTAAGCTGTATCCCACAGATGCCATCTCCCCCCCTTCACTAAGATGTCTAACATTTACAATTAGATGAGGAATCTCACTTTGTGTGACTGACTTCTCCAAGCTTCTACCCTTAAGTAGAAGAGTCACATTGTAGCAAAAGAACACAGCAATTAAATCCTAGATGTATCATATATCACCTCAACAATAGGTGCTATTACACCACAGTGAGCACAACAGGAACAAGCTTTCCTTACTACAGGAACTCATTACTGTGTGAATCTGCTGAATAGAAGAACAGACTAATTTAGGTTAGACATAACCTCTGGAAGTCACTGTTTCTGCACACCATTCAAATATTTCCACTGCAAGTCTGAAGGAGGACAAAGCCTTCTCCAACACAACAGTCATTACCAAGAAAGTGGGAGAGCCAGACATAAAAGTCCTGTTTTTCAGGTAGAATATTTGGAAAACCTCGTCCTTTACGGTTAGTGGGTTCCTAAAATAGCTTGATTACTGGGCAGTGAAACCAGAAACAATGGCAGAGGATCTCACCAGGCTGCAGAGTAAGTTTTTCCTCACTGACGGGAAGCATTAAAAGGGACACTCCTCGTAATGATATATGAGAGATTTTACAAGCCCTTGCAGAAATGCTCTCTCCAGTAAACTTCTGTGAATGAGGGAACCATCTGAAAGGAAAAGGTTTCCAAAAATTCAGTGTGTGTACAACACAAGTTTGTTTTACTAACATTGTGTTATGAAAACTGTAACTATGTCTGAAAGTAACCAGTGGTTTTAGACTTGTCTTCCAGGACTGTCCCATCAGGTAAGGAGGGTGACTGCTGCTGGTGAAATAACTGGCTTCATTTGCCTTGCAAAAAGATTCATGTCCTTGACAAATTCTTGTCAAATTTGTTTCTCAAGCACTATTTGAGAAAAGAGCTGTCACAGTTCCTGGTGCTAAAGGGTCAGAGCTGTGCAGAGAATCCTACTGAGCTGAAAGACAACTCAGCACCACTGCCTTGTGACAGAATTCACTGAAAAGGCTCAAATGCAGCAGAAGGAAGAACCAAAGCCACGGAACACCTTCAGATATGCAAGTACCAAGCAAGAGGATGATGGTACAAATGATTGTCCAGTAGCATGGACAGTGCTAAAAGATGTGCCAGAACTTCTGTGGTGTGGTGCCACCCAAGGGCAGGATGATAAACATGGACCTCTCTTGCCTCACCTTTCTCTGTATAAGCCAGCACTAGGCACTTGCCTGAAAAGTCCCTAATGTAACCCCAGGAAATGTCTATTTTATCAGATCAGAATAGAAAGGAAGAAGCTCCTTCCTCTAACTTTTGGCACAGAGCTCCCATAACAGCAGTATCAGACCCAGCTAAACCATGACATTTTTGTCATCTCTGATTCCTGATGGATGGATGCCCTAAGGTGATCTAAAACATTCATCATCATTTTCACGGAGTTGCAAATTCCAAGTTTTGTCTTACAATTATTTTTAAGGACTACAAAACCGAGAGAACAAACACCTCCAAAAACACACATGGACCACAGTATCAAACCCAAACCATTCAGGCAGTCACTGAGAAACAATCACCCTTCCTAGAATAACAAGTATAGTCTAATATGTAATTGAACAGAATTTACAAAAGGAAGGCATTCAGTCTTACCTCTTCACATAGAACAGCTGAAGAACTATAGCAGAAGGTTGAACTCCTATACTCATATACTCACATGCTCAAAGTACCCAACACCGAGACATGGAGGGGCTTCTCAACAGCTTCCCCTTGAAAAGGGGAAAAGTTTTGTACTTTCAAAGGAAAATAGCATTATCTCTACCTTCACAACATGACAAATGTGGCAAAGTTACTCCAAACACAGAGCTTGTTCTCACTATTAAGAGTACGAAGGTGCAAGAAAAAGTTCTCTGAGGCTTCCATCTCAGGGGCCAAACACTCTCATTTCAATAGTTCTTACCAAGTAGGAAGACACAGAGAAGTACAACTGCTCTTTGTTGTAAGAGGAAAATCATCAGGGATCTGTGCAACCTTTGCACAGTGTAAAATCTGGGCAACCCACAATTTACTCCTTTGGTCTAAATGTGTTTATGAGCCAACTGACTCCCAAATGCTTCTGATGTGAGAACATGAGGAATGAGCCAATAGTTTCTAACCCAACATTAACAGGACTGTATTTCTTTAAGCAGCAAGGCAAGTTCTCTGGCTGCCCAAACCTTGGCAGGTCTCCAAGAGAGGAAAAAGAAAAAACTACTGCAGGTAAAGCTGATGCTCTCACTGCATAAGACAGGTGTATAACATACCTCCCCTGCTACTCCCTCACTTCACCAGGATTTCAGGCAGTGCTTCCTCTCTATGGCTGCCACCTGAACAGAGCTCATGAAACATTATTTGAGAACATATTAAAAACACATTACTAAGTTGAAAATACAGCTTTGCCACAGAAAGCTCTTTGGACAGCACTCCTCTTCCTTGCTGTTGGTATCACCTTCAAAGGACTTATTCCTATGAGCTAAGCTGGAATCAAGGACTCCTGCATTCATCCCCAGTTCCCCAGTTATCACCCTGATAATACAAAAGCAGTACAAGCTAAATATTCTCCAAATCCACCATGCACTTTCACTTTGAAGCAATTCAACTTTCTTTTTTTTTCCTTCACATAAAGTTATAATGCCCAATCCAGACATCTTTTTAAGTTACAGAGAACTACAGCCCTGTAAAGGAGCTATTTTGAGAAGTTAATAATCTCTTTTGTAGTGCATATACATAATTCAGTGTTTTTACAAACTGTATTGTCTGGTGAGATTAAACCAGTATGAGGAATTCAACCAAACATCTCAGCATGATGACTGCTGCATTCCCATTAATTTTCCAATTATTTTCTTTGGTCTATGAATTTGGTAGAAGCATTTCCTCCTCGAGGGACTATGCTATTAAACAAAAAGGCTACTTAAGGACAATGAAGACTTTTGCCTAGGGCAAGAGGCAAGCAGGTCTTGGACTGTATCAAGTAGAATTTCCTCCTTTACCTTAACATGTAGATTGGAGAAACACTGAACAAACCTGTTATTAACTGGGCAGCTACATTTGCTTCAACACCTGAAAAACCCCAACCAATAAATGTTCACAATCAGGTCTTCTAGCTTAGGTTGAATTTTGGAAATCAGATCAAAATTCATTCTTCTTTCACAGGTGATGGAAAGGGAGCACTCCTGGGTAGATAATGCACTTCTTATAGCCATATCTGAGTGAAATTAAGATGTGATAGTTTAATATTCTTCAGGCCCAAGCCAAACCCTAGAAGTAACAGGTAGAGTCTTACCCTCAAGTTAAAACTACACAGGCACACGTTCTAGATTTCTCTCCAGGGAGCAGGTGCCACATCCACATGAAGAATCCTTCCCCACACCACACACCTGTGAAAAGGTCCCAGTCCAGCTAAGACACCAAACCAAGACCTGGACTCATGCCCTATGTCAGTCTGTCCAAACTGCAGCTTCCCGTTGTCAGATTCCACCCCACAAAGGGCTAAGAGGGAACATCAGGCAAATCTGCTGGGCAGAGCCAGTGGGATCAGCTGCATGGAGAAGGGCACAGAAATTCTTTCACAGATTAAGATCTTACCAAAAAAGTGGTGATGGGGCAGGGAAGGCAAGAAGAATGATAATACATGATTTTCACTCAGCCAAGCACTAACACCTTACTTACACCCTGTGCAGAAATTTCTGCTTAAGAGGCACCTATGACTTCTCCAAGATCCACAAAGGAATGCTTCCTATTGGTTTGAGAGCAGCAGAAATTAAACTCCTATGCTTGTACACAAGCAACAGGAGAAGCTCTGAAAAAACACAACAGCCTTTCCATATTATACTACTGATTCCAGCCTGATCTCAATGAAGGGAGCTTTTATGTGGCTGCTCAACTGCCTCAGCCCACATGCTGGTTAGAAGCTAAATTAGATGATTCTCTTACAGTTCTGTGGGCAGGGTAAGCAAGGAGGGGTATTCACACTCCTCAGAAATGCAGACAGCAGCAGCTTCATCAGGGAAAAACCTCAAAGCCAACTAAGAAAGAGACAGTCAATCCTTTTGTAAAGCTGTGTCACAGCAGACCCAGAGTCTGCTCTGTGGTTCTGGGAGCAAAAGATTCTGGAGCATTATTCCTGGAAGCCTGATTTATCTCATTACCGTGGAGAGAGGCAACACCCCAGTCAAGAATGACCTGGAGAGAACCAGAATAATAAATCCTTTAACTGAATAGAGTCAGCACAAGGAAGAGAAATATAAATCCACTTCCATTCTTCTAATGTTGAATCCATTGCATGCTCTGCAGAAGTTACACAGAATATTTACTGCCAGCTTGTCAAATCACCAAAGAAGTTTCCAGAACATTGTTTAAAACTTTTTTTTTTTAGTTTTGTGGTAGAAAAGTATTTGAGCACCTACTAGCGTGACAGGTTCTGACAAAATCCTATTGGTGATAACAACATCTGGTCCATTAACAACTTAGATAATTTCATTAAACAGACAGATTAAATAATTTAACCAAGTCACGCAAAGATTTCTTCAGGATATAGAAGGAAATAAAAGGAAAGAGTCTTTAGGATTCTGAAAGTTTATTCTGATGGCTGTTTCCACATAAACATGGTTTTTATTAGTTGAAAAACTGCTGGACAAATGCTTCAAAAACAGTTTCAGGTCATGGTAAGAAAAAACTCCATGTGTTTTATTATTAAAAGCTAAATTTATTTGTAACAGGTAAGAATATAATTTAGTCAAAGATTAGGTAGAGCTTCTGACCCAAAGAGAGCTTATGCAAACTCCACAAGACACAGCCACTACCTTTGCTAACAGATCATTCTTGGACTGCAGATTGCTGCTTGATGCAAAGCAGGGAAGTACTTGTCTTAGACTTACCTTCTACACTCCTCTTCAAGGGTTAATTGCTCTGTGCTAGAAAACAAGCTAATCCTTCTCATCTTTATGTAGTCTGGGCAAAGCCACAACAAATTAATACATTTCTTTCAAGGTCAGACAAAAATCTGGCCTTAAGAAAGCTTCTGGAGTTAAGCTTTGGAGATTGCTATAAGCTAGGTAAGAGGCATTTCCTTAAAAAATGCTAATACAGTTCAGGATGGCAGAGGGGGGTGGAATGCATTGGTCTCTGAAGGAAACAGATGCATGGAGTAACAAGGAAAAATGTGAAATCACATTAGATGATGTTAGACAAAGTAGTCTGACTGATAAAATGTGAACAAAGTTCTATATTTTGTTCATCTTTGAATTTAATACAGGAATTATTTTCCATCAAATGAAAAAGTCAGATTGCTGTGTCACTGTATGTACCACACCATACTGTATGTATGCACAAGTTAAAACCAACAAAAAGAAAGGAAAGGCAGACCTGGGTGTCCCCTCCTTCCCCCAGATCATCTGTACACTAAATGCACAAACACTTATACAGTGCTGAAATGCTGTGGTGAAGACACAAGCTGGTGACCAATCAATCTGCATTCAGCTCAGTGATTTCCTGAAGTCTATCATAAAGACAATCCAGATCCATTTATATCTAGCATAACTGGAATGAAGAAGAACAGTAAGTGAGTGCTCAGAGTAGCCCTTCAAGGGACGATGTCCCTATCCCCTCCCAGGGGCTGTGAAGAGTTTATCCTCCTGTTGTTTGCATCTCAGCAGATGTGCAAAAGATGAGAAAGTTTATCCACTGTGAGCTGCATGCTGTTGCAACTTGCCCAATTTCTCCACCATCCACAGAGTCAAATTTCCAGACTTCACAGGAAAGCTCATAACATTTAATTGTCTCCCGACTCCCTTCCTGGTCAGATCAGACTTTATAAAGTTTCTTTAATGTGTGCCAAGCAAAGATAGCATCATCTTCCCTGGGAAAAGCCAAAGGCTGCAGCTTGTCACAAACAAGGAGCACTCGTGGGTCACAGGCAGGGGAAAAGCCACAGCCATGAAGTTCAGTGTGATTCTATAAATATTTATGAGGCGCAAGCAAGTATTAATAAACTGAAAGGGTGAAAGAACAGTCCACTGTCAGTCTAAATCAAGAGAACTGTGCCAGCCAGCACTTTCCCAGGCAACATCTGCCACTACAAGGGTTCAGCACAGGGTAGGCACCACTCCAGGCAGGCAGACAGACCAGATGCAGATCCTGTTTTAGGGAAACTCCAAGTGAAACCTCACTGAGGCAAACTGAGCCATGCTAGTTGGCCTCTGGCAGGTAAACAGAGCAGGGCTCAGCACACTGTGTTTATTTAGCAGAGATGCTGTGTGCCAAGGGGCACATTGTCCTGCTGAGGCACAGATCTGCTGCCCCACACGAGCTGCTGCCCAGCAGAGGTGCCAGAGGCACAGCACAGCTGTCACAGCCCTGTGCAGGTGGCAGATGAAGCACACGTGTGCTCTGGACATTCCAGCCCAGAGAACTGTGCCAGATGCTGGAATCAAGCCCCCCACGCTTTCTGACTGACACATAAGCAGGACTGAGGAGACTCTCAGCCCAATCCTGCTCTATGAGCTGCTATTTCTGTTGTTTAATCCAATGTAAGGGCACCTGACCATCCCCTCTCTTAGGGCTATAAACAAGATTCTTTATGAATCTTTACACCAGTTCCCTGAGGGACACTGAGATTAAACATTTACTTTAATGAATCAATGTTGCTTCAGTGGTATAACTGGTGCCATGTTATAGAATGGTAACATCTCCAGTTTTCCCACAGCTAACTAAAAGTTTAGAATACTGTCACAGTATCTCATGAATAATTTTCCAGGGTAGAAACATGTGATGTGTCCTGTGATTGCTGACCAGCAGAGGGAGACTGGATACTGCAGTCAAACAAAAATCCAAAATCCAGAATCTTTCAAAGGATGCCATGAGAACACAACCCAGCTCCATTTTTAATTCTCCCTCCACTGATCATTACTAACTTACATTAAGAGAGGCAAGAAGTGAGCCCCTAAATTGTGTGTTTTAGCTCTAACATTATTAAAAACCTGAATTCAAATCTCTGGAAAACTTTTTCAAGGCACCGAGTCTTTTTTCAGTGGATGTTTTTAGTTTGTTTGGTTTTAAATGAGGAGAAACACTCATGTGGGTAGGAATGAAACAGACCCAGAAAACACAAACATCCATGTGAGAGGATTCATGGACACTGAATGTTTCAGAGCTGTGTACTGTGTTTTCAAAATAGGAACTGATATGAAGTCCTAAAGTAGTGGACAATAAGTAATTTATACATTAAAAATTAAAACACATAGAACAGTTCAGAAGCTTTTATTTGACCACCCTTACTGGGTCAATTCTCCACCATGTACTTATTCTGGTGTTTTAGACAAAAAAAACCCAAACAAACAAAAAAAATTCAGTTTTTGTATTCCTGACTTATTTGTGCACTAGCCACATGAATCAAACTGACTGACCATAATGTATTTTGAAGATACTGATGGCAGCACATTTAACATATGGTGCCAGGTAAAGAACTAGAGGGAAATGCTGAACAGAAGTATTTTAAAGACCTCCTAGCAGTGTAGGCCAGGTAAGCATTCAGATCTACCTGTTTAGTGTTTAGCAGATTTAGGATGGTGGGGATTACTGTTGCTCTTTCAGCTCTTCTCAAATACTACTGGATACTGACAGTCATCCTCTCTTTCAGGCAGCATGGAAACACTGCAGAACTTTTTCCCATCTAAGATGGTGAAAAAGTCAATGTAGATTTTCCACCTTTCAGATCAGAGCACTCAATCCAGCATTATATACAATTATCTGACACACAAGATGGTTTTGTGAATGTTTTGGGAATGAGTATCTGTTACATGGCTGCCTCTGACTGTGGAAAGCTGAGGTCTGAGTAGTACATTCCAGACCAAAATTACTTAATGGGCTTAGTAAAGTCAGAATTGGAGCATCTTTACAAGGAAAAACACACTGAAACAGCAAAATCCAAAGCAAGCAAAAAAAAACACCAATTGCAAAATCCGGGAAACAAAGAAAGCCACAGCTTTCTACCACACTGCAGAACAGATTAGTCTGTTTCTATAGCAGGCAGCTAATGCCTCCTTTTGGCAAACAAACTCTTCAGACAGAGCCAAGAGTCTAGCAGATGATTTACTGATTAAATGCAAAATGAGAAACTGAAAACAAAAATTTTCTGGAGAATGTAATAATTTGCATAATTAAGCCATTCATTTGAGACCTAAATTGTCTTATCAGTATAGCAGGAACAGGCTTCCAACACCTGGGTACTCTTTAGCTGTTGCACAAGGATCTTACAGCAAATGTCTTTGTGTAGATTCAGGTAGCCATGAAGAACCCAAAATAAGTTTGGGTTTGTCTGGAATGTTTTTTTTAATAGAGATTCCAACTGCAAACCAAATTACACCTTATCTTTCTGTTCTGCTAGGAAGTCTTTCCCCAACTCCTCCTCTAGCATAACATGAAAGACACTGTTGAAACAATATAATTTTGTACAGTCAAAGCACAGCACTATGGGAGTACTTCTCTTCAAGAGATCACATTTCATTTAACACTCAGGAAACACTCATTTAAAAAAAAATAAACTGCAAGCAAAGGCAGACTGAAAGGAAAATACTCACTTGTAGCGTAGTGTCGAAAACAACAAGCTTAGAGCTTGTTGGAACAATGTCATAACACTTGTGTGACCTCATGAATCGCACATAAATGTCACTTTCCGATTCTTCAAGTGCTGCAAGTAAAAACATTATGTTGTTTTATTTAGGTAACCTCAAAAAAAAAAAAAAAGTAGTAAAAAACATGCCAAATCAACTGAACACCACTGCAGAAGGATGAGCCTAAAGCAAAACTCAAATTCACACTTTCAGATCTGGACAGACAGTCTCAGGTTTGCACTTTGCATTTCAGACTCATCTTTCCTTTCAGATTAAATGGAACAAAGACAAAATGCATTGTTCTTTGATGAGAAAGGACTTCTGTGCTGGAGAGTTACACTTCTAAAAAGTATTTCTTTTTTGTTCCCCAACAGCAACCTACTGGAACATGCATCTGAACTCTAGTTATACAGAGGAAGACAGTTTGAAACTTAAGTAGAGTCAGGCTTGACTAACTCAAGCTCTTTAAATTAGTATTTCTTGAATCTTACCTCTGCCTGCTCCATTTTTCACATAGCAATTTTCTATTTTCTAAAGAGGCAGCAGGCAAGTTCCGTAATCAGCTCCATGCTCTTCAGGCTACAGAGCATCGCAAATCCAACACTTGAGCTACAAAAACAGGATCCATATGGCTGGAGTGGTTTTAGTGGCATGTCTGTAGCAAAGACATGCAATCCAGTCCACATTACTTAAATCTCCTTTGCATTAGTCAGAGTTCAGGTGCATGTGCATATAACCCCCAAATCTGCTCAGGAACATTAATGTGATTTTTTTAAAAGCAGTTTGGCCCTCCATTCTTTGCAGCAGGTATCTAGAACTTGATCAAGGACAATCACTCCATCAGAGATATACCTTTTTAGACTCTGTAATAATTCCACAGAAACCTGGTCATATGTTAAACTTTTGAAGAGCAGAATAAAAAAACCGACAAATTTTAAAAAACGCTTGAAATACCTACTGTCCATTAAAGAACTTCATGTTAGAGAGTCAAAAACTCAAAATTCTCATTTGGTAGATTTGCTCAAAATCTAGTTATCTTGCTCTGGACAAATTATTTGTCGTTGCCACTAAATGGCTCAGCACAGCCTTGTTAGTCCAGTTTTACAGAAGCAAAGCCGGATCTCCCCTACAAGTGGCTGCTCCAGGATCCACACTCTTCTAACACATTAAGCAAGTTCTTCATCTCCTACTCCCATAAGTCTTTAAATAAATAAATAAATAAATAAACCCTGTCTCCCTCCAAAACACAAGCAACATGAAATAGAAGTTCCATAGGAATACAGAAGACAGAGTCCAATGTGGACGTCATGGAAGAAAAGAAAATATTTGTTTGATTTATGTTCCTACAGAAGTGAGGACCACTGGCTGAAATAGCAGGAACTCGGAAAAATTGGTAAGAGATTAGGAAACCATGTGAGGAAACAGAGGGAAAGGACTAGGCAGACAGATGTGGACAATGCTGGTAGGAAACCACCTTCCTGAGGTGATCCCAAAGGGCAACTTGGCACTCACTCATCCAGGGCATGTATAGAAGAGGTAGAAAAAGTAGTTTGGGACAGAGAAATCTTTGTCTAACTCAGTAATATACTAACACCTATCATCCTCTAACTTCTGCAGTACCATAAACAGCTACTGTCTGTGTGAAATCTATTTAATGACCCTACAATGGAGTTGTCAGGGATTTTGTTGTGTTAGCTTTGGTTGGTTGGTTTGTTTAGATACACAAACTAGGAGCAGGGAGGGGATGAGATACTAAGCAATACAAACAATATTATAAGAACAATTAAATGACCAATCAGCCTGGTCTTTAAAAAGTTATGGTTTGCTTCTCCAACCCTAATTGCAGTCCGTCTGTGAAGTATCAGAGTCCTTATTTACTTTAATCTCAAGTTTGTAAACAATTAAGATACTACAGGGAGAAACAAGCATGGGAACAACTCAAATTCCATCCAAACAGTGGAATCAACAACCCTGGATATGTTCAAAGAATGTCTGAATGTGGCACCTGGGGACATGGGAAGATGAACATGGTGTTAGCAGTTGGACTTGATGACCTTAGACATCTTTTCCAACCTAAATGATTCAATGATTCTAAAAACCACAAAACAACCAGCTGGAAAAAAATGAACACTCTTAGAGCACATCATGGCTCCACAGAGTCTTGCCAACTCCCCAACAATTTTCAAATCTATCAGGATAAGAAGCACAGTGAGCCAGAACAATTCAATCAGAGGAGGCTGTTCACAGCAGCCACAGCCAGAACTCTGACCAGCATGGTGAAGGTGTGCCCAAAAACCCTCCTCTCTCACCACATGTTCCCACCCTCCAAACACAATTTCAATTGGACCTCAACAATCCCCACACAGATGCACAGGACTGGTTAAGTGTTATCTCACCCTGTGCTGTCTTCCAGCTCAGAGGAGACACCACAAAGTGACTGCTTCCCTCTAATTTTAACTGGAAAGTTACAATTAAAAATACTCAGAAGCATGAGATAACCATCTGTGAGCGGTCTGAACACCCCAGTGAATAACTAGGAAACTCTAGAAGGATCTGGACAAGGATCCAATTGTCCAGCTGGAACTGAGGTTTATTTCTACAGAAGATCCTCATATTACACATAAGTACAATGCACCACTTTATTAGTTACTAACTAAACATGCAAAACATAAGGAACACTGATTAATTCTCATGTCCTACACTACTCCATCAAGTGTCTGTTGGAAAGGATATTAACGCCCTTCCAACACCTTCAGCTACCTAGGAATACTAAACAGTTGCTGCAGCCCAATTCTTTGCACAGGTATCGTATATGATACATGTATTATGTATTTACACAGCTGTCCAATGAAGGAAAAGATCTCCCAAACCAAAGGCTCAGCACATCTCAGGGATGCACTCACACTCATCTTTCCTGCACAGCACAACTGCACAGGGCATAACCTTCTTTACTCTTCCTCTCCCCTTCCAGAGGACAAGCCTTCTGCTTTGGGTTGTATCCAACCACCACTGTGCTGCAAACATAAATAATCAAATACCAACACCCTTATCTCCAGGAGGAAACTTCTACTTTATTACCTGCTTAGTTTCTTGTACCAGTCTTATTTGTTTTCCCAATAAATTCTCATCCCTTCTGGCTACTGTTCAGCTTCTGCAGTTTTATGCAGCACCTGCAAAGCAGCACTTCCCTCAGATGGACACAGACAAATCCCTTCTGGTTTGACTTCCATTCTTCCTGAGTCTCTGCACATCATCTCTGATCTGTGCCTGACATCATCAGCCCAACATGCAGGAGATATGAACACAGAACTGCCTCCAGCCAAACCTCAGATCTCTACAGCTCATGATCTGGAGATCAGCTGGCTCACAGAGCAGATTCCCAGCAGGAGGCATCTGAATCTAGAGCACAATCAGGGAGGAGAAGAATCCACTAATAAGTAGTTGAATGTGTATTTCCATGGGGGTGCTCACTCATGAAAGCTTATCTCTTGAAGATTCATCTGAAAGTTATTTTGCAAGTGGACATTTCCCATGTGCACCCCATCTCCCCAGGATACATGTGAAGGCAAAAATATCCAAATTCCCAGTGCTGCTTTTTGGGATTTTTAATAGAGCAGAAAGAGAAGTCACCCAGAAAGTTACAAGATTTTGACAGTTTAACACCTGAAGTTGATCACCTTGTCATATAGGTTTTACAGAGTAAATTCTCTGCATGGGCATTTTTTTTATTCCTACTGTTATAGAGCCATTAGAGAATAGAATATCAATCTATTTGTATTTCTGCCACTCTGTTCCCCAATCTTCTTCACTAAAATGATTTTTACTTCTTTTCTTTCTCCTGCCCTTCACAACATTAACCATCCTTCTGTTTTTTTATTGCAGCCAGTAAATATTATTTACAAGAGCATCATAGGTTTTTGTGGGTTTTTTTGACAGATTAATTATTCAACAATACTGACTCAGAGACTGCAGTGGGACTCAGTAATAATTGTCTATTCAGAGAGCCTGAAGGTAGAACTATCATCTGAATGACACAGAAACTTCTGCAGCATTGCTGAAGCCATTTCCTCAGAGATCTACAGATACCTTCAGTTGCACTCATACCTTTGCCACCACATAGGGGGCTTTCCTACTGTAGCTTTCCCCTCAGAATTTCAAGGCCTTCAAAAGCAGAAGAGGAAAAAAACAAAAAAAAAAAGAAGAAGAAATGCCTGCAGATGGAGAATAGGAATATAATGTCAACACTCACGGAAAACCTTCCAAACACTGCAATATAAAAACCTATAGAAAGTTCCTCAGAAGTGTCTACTGCAAACCACAGGCTGTATTTCTGTGCTGCATTCTTACTGCGCTGGCCCAACACAAGATCCTGGACCACATGTGCTTCTTAATGTCAACAATACAACATCATGACCTTTCCCATTATATTTTATGTTACAGCTGCATTATGCCCCTGGTACCCAGTCATATTTCAAGTTCAGTCATTGGTTCCAGGAGCATTTGAAAGGAAGCCAGAGGTTCCACAGAGGCTGGTTTCTCTCAACTTCTTTAAAGAGCTCATTGCACCACAACCATGCCACAGCAGCTCTCCATAGCACCTCTGGCCTCATGGTTAGATTGAGAGCTGGGAACTCTGGCAACTCTCAATCATTTGAGGAACACAGACTTAGGAACCTAAACAACCCATTGCATAACTGATGTCTCGAAGTTTCCTGTGAAATTAACTGCTGAATTTTAAAGGTCCTTTAAAAAGCAGAAAAAAACCAGCAGATAGCAGAATGTAAAAAATACACTCACCTAACTGCCCAACCTGGTGAAGAGCTTGGAGGAAGGCAGAAACCACAAATATACACAGTAATTACACCATTCCCCCTGACTTTTTTTTAATAAGAATCAGTACGGAAACTGTGCAACCTAAAAAGCTTAACATTTTCTTACAACAGCAGGAGCTGAGCTAAGCACTCCCAGCTCCAAGCAGTACTCTTCACCTTGACTATTACTGGCGTAATCACCTCCCCTCAGCCAGATTCAGTGGATAAAAGGAATGGGGGAAGTAGAAATGTAGTTTTATGATGTTCTCACTTGTACTAAACAACCTAGTTAGTGGAAAATCCATTTTATTTTCTGTTACTGCACACATACATATCTGCAGGTTACTCCAAGCCATATTTCTATTTTAAAAGTCATGTGATATGTTGAGTATCACATTTCAGATGCCAGAGAATTAAAATATTAGAGACCCAAGATTTTTTCATCACGATGTTTACTATCAAACTGATCCAACAACAATACATTAAGTAAATTTACTGGTGTAATTATACCAACCAACTTTATTAAAAGGTGTTATAACAAAGTACTCTGCACTATTCTCTCATACATACATATACACATATTTATGTATCTCCTGCCCTTTCCTTACACTAGAAGCTACACAGGACAAGGACAGCATCCACAGGTAAGATCAGCTTAGCTGTGCCAGATGCTGCCAGAAGACACCAGGGCCAGCAATCACTTCAATAAGCCAAGAACAAGTCACCCTCTCTCTCCCGCCTGTTACAGATAACCCTTGGCAGAGAATACAACAGGTAAAAGACATCATTAACCTTGTAAATTTTTCTTCTGACTGTGGTTTTATCTGAAAGCTGTCACCAAAACTGGCTTTAAAGCTTCCAATTACTCCTGGTCTGAATTTACTGAAGGAGTTCCTTAATATCCTTGATAACCTCCCACACAGCTTTCACAGTGCTGGAGATTGTAGGAGTTCTAGTGTAAGTCATTAACACAACATAGATGTGGAAAAAAAATCCACAGTGGATAGTTCATCCACTCCAAGAGCAACAGTGACACTGCTGAGAAAGAACCATGAACTAGTCTCACCAACAGGCCCTGAAACACAGCTTTTAAGGGAAATGGAGGCATCTGAATCAAGTAGAGTTTCAAGAATAATGTTCTGGGGATCAAATGTGCAGCTAGGATTTTATCAGCATTCTTCAGCAAAGGGACAGACAGGAACAGATTCTGCAGAGGGATGCAGTATTCCCTGTGTACTGGGTACTGCTGTGATCATGAGCAACAGCTTTACTTCAACCCACCTTCTATTAGACAAATATGGTTAATATGGTAAATTTTTAGGTAGGTTTGAATGATGTACAAATTAAAATGTACATGGTATATCCTGTGAAAAGCATGGGAACCGAGGGACTGTCAGAAAAGAACAAGAAACTGTAATTTTGTCACAGAATAATGCAGAAAGGGGGCATGACTGCTCAGTCTGCTGAGCTGTCTGGCTAAGGAGCCAAGAGCTCTGGAAACGGGACAAGAAACCAGACACCAGAATCAATGTCAGACTTGGTAGGAAGGGAATACTAACATAGATCAAGAAGGGCAAGCACAGGAGAAAAGAAGCAATGCTGTACTGTGTCATTTGATTTGTTTATTCAGGAGGAAATTCATCTCAGAAAAAGAAAAACCACCACCAAAATAACCACCTGTGTAATTAGCCACAGGATAAGACCAAGTGGTAAGAAACAACAGAAAAAGCAGGAAGAGATGGTTACAAAGATACCTGCTCTATATGGCAGGAGATAAATGGCAGACCCAGAGAATACCCTAAGCTGGAAGGGACCCACAAGGATCAGAGTCCAACTCCTGGCTCTGCACAGAACAACCCCAAAAGTTTTAGAACATGCTTGACAAAAATTTGTTGCAGAGATGGCAACCAAGACTAGCAATGGACTACTTCCAATTATACAGGGGAAAAAACAAACATTACAGTCCAATATGTAGGAAATAGTATGATGACAGTGACAGGGGTTGACAACTCCATCACAAGCTGAAAGGCTTTTGAATGCAAGGAACAGAGGATGTAGAGACAGAAACAAGACTTTAATTTTCTTTCTGAGAGCTGCAAAGAACTTTAAAATACCCTGGAAGACCACACACTGAAGTTACACAGTAGCATTATTCATGCAGCCACGGGCTATACGATATGGATGCTGCAGATTGAACATTTCCCACCCTGATCTAAAGGAATGCATGAGCTGGCAGATAAAGGAAGATTACAGCAAGTTCATAGATGTAAGAAAATCTGATACAAAGAAGTGATAGGAAATGTATCTAGAGATCAGTATCAGGAGCTTCTTCAGTGTTCCAAGATTAATTCAATTGCATATAGCAGCATGGATATATGATGTGACAGAGGAAAAGGACTTTAAAAAGAAGTGTGAGCACACAGGAACAACAATACAGTAAGGGAGCTCTCCCTTGCCAGCTGCACTTCTTCCTACAAACAGGAAGAGTCCAGAGGCACACAAAGTAAGAGGAGAGAATAGGTAGATGAACAGAAAAATAACAGTGAATACAGAAACAAATGCACTGTCTTACTGCTCAGGTCTTCAGAAAAAGGCTAATCCTTCTAATAACAGTAACAACCTAAAAGAAACTATAACACCTTTAAGAATTATATTCAGAATTGCTTAAGACACTTTCAAACATAACCTTCGGTATCACATGCATCTTTTTTTTTGCACAAATTTTAGAATGTTTCATGAGTTCCAGAGTTTGTGCAACTGTTCAGTCACTTTAGATCACCAAGGTAATTGAGATGTTTTCTCTCCCTGTCACAAGGAGTTGCTTCATGCAGAGACAGCAGGTTATCACATGTGTGAACAGGAATCACCCTAGCCAAAAGCAACCATTCCTGAACTCTGGAAGTTCATGAAGGAGAAGATATAGTACCAGTGTAAAGGAAAGCCAAGCAAATCCAAAAGCAGTAAGAATTCCTAGGAGTGTATGGAAGCAAGGTATTAAAACCAATGTATTTGTAAGCACCTGTAAAGGCAGCTCATAAAAAGCAAAGAAGAAAGTCAATATGGCTGTGTCAGGAACAGCTCAGACTAATCAGTTTTTACTCAGAATAAAATGATCAACTGGATGAAAAAGAGGGTAGACACAAAATAAAAATAATAATAAAAAAAAAAATCACAGGATGCTTGAGACAGTAATTTCAAAGTAAGCATGAATATTACTGCATGAGGAAAAGACAGAGCAGAATCACCCCATGGTAGCTGCCTAAAAGCAATCACAGCTGCAGTAAAACCAGTAATATGTCTTTTTTTCAGTGGGTTTGCAAGACTGGATGACAACTCTGTGTTTTTAACAAGACATGGAGTCCAAACTCTTCTTCAAGCTGGAACATTTGCAAGGTCCACCTTATGCAAACCAGGTAGTGCAGAATGGCATGCAAGCTCATCCTGCAGGACTTTACATATCTACAAGTCACTCTGGAAATGTCTGATACTTCCCATTACAAGAGAGTATCAGAGGATCAGGGCTTCATTTTATTCAACATTCTGCTTAGTGATCTTCAAAACAGGAACAGAACATGCTTCAGAGAGCTTGCAGTAAGAGTTAGAAATGGTTGCAAGACAAACCCTCAATGTGTCTTCAAACTGAATTTATAAGTGGCTTGGAGTTAATACAATTTTTCAGAAAACACCAAAATTTGAAAGAAACACTCAACTGGAAGAGTGCAAATTATGGGAGTGACTAAATATCACCACTACTGAGAGAGAAGTACCTTGTTATTAACCTAATTTGCCATAGCAGAAGCAGGGAAGAAAAGGCAGTTTGCTTAAACAAAACAATGGGCAAACAAAAAAACCACCACAGGTGTTAGAGAGCTATTAATGCATTCCAGAAGCTGGTTACACAGAACAAAGCAACCTCAGGACATTGTACAACCTCCTTCCTTAAAGCTCCTAAACGTGGAATGAGACAACTGTCTACAAAAGCACATCCTGCTTAGAACAAAAAAGTTATTAGTTCCTGACAATACTTCAAAAGATCCGCTTTTCTGTTTTTGAGGTTTAAATACCTAGACATCTCCAAACTTCAGCAGCAGCTAAGACTTGTAAGACAGAACTGATACAAACAGCTGCTTGAAACAATGAAAGATTGTGTTGCAGTCTTATATCCGCAGCATGCTTCAAAATCCTGCACTGAATTTTGTTCCTCATTATTGGAGTTAGTAAGTCCTGATAACTGGGCTGAAAAGTTAACACTTCTGTTTTACTGTAGCTCTCCACTGGCAGTATGGATAAGCAAATGATTATTGTGAGATTTGAGACAGACAAAAAAAAAGTGATGGGCAGCTTAAGAAACTTCACATTCCAGAGCTAATCATAGTAACTCTGAAGTTCCTTGTCCAGACAGGCAGAGAAACTTATTTGTTTACAAGCAAGAGCTGCCTTGTTTAGGAACTAACTAGTGAACAGTATCAGAAGTCCTACTGAATACTTCTGAAACAGTTCCATATCTCTTAAATCAACTTTTGGTCAAAGGTTTGTACTTCGAGAAAAGCATCACTGAGGTTTTGTGAATAAAGGTAGCAACTTCAGCCTGCAACCTTAACGCCTCTAAGATTTTCACCGCAACAAAGAGTAAGTTGACCTGAAGAATTTTCTGAAACATGTTCAAGATCTTCCCTTGACAACAGGCACTAGGATTTTTTTCCCTAAGCATCCCAAACAAAGATCTAAATTAAGATGTCGCCTGTCTGGAATGTGGGCCTGCTCTTCAAGACTGCGAGACACGAAACGCAAGAAACTAAAAATGGTATTAAACTACTGAATATTAATATCAGCAACCACTCTGTGTAGAGGTGAATTCAAGGAAAGTTTAAGGTATGTGATTAATGAGTGAATAAACCAGCCTGTATTTCTGCTGGAAGATTAGTAAACACTTTGAAATTTTGGTGTATCTTTAAAAGAAGCTTAAGTCCTACCAGATACACACTTTGCACACATTTGAGAAAAGAAACAGTCATTTAAGTCTTCCAGGAATTAGTTTAAGATCAAACCTAAACATGCAGCTTAACCAAAGCATTAATCACATGACAAGTTTTTTCAAAATGAGCACAGAGCATCTTCCCAAGCCACAGCCACATCCCTACTGAACAGGGCAAATATTTAATCTGGAGACAATCTTCCACTGAAGACTAAACTCAAAGTATCAATGTTTTAAGGAAGAAATACTGTTTTTAAGCTTAAGCTGTAAGGACTTTGGACTATGTTTGCTAGAGAAACACTTTTGTGAGGTCTAAAAAATTGCTAGTCTCAAATCCTGAATGATTACTTACCTCTTAACTTGAAGCTTTTAATAATTCGGTATTTACATTTCCATTTCTTCTCCTTCCCTCGCTATGCATGCCAACACCTTCTAAATAGCTATTATTGGCATTTCTCATAAAAATGTATGAATCTGAATGCACACTTTAACAGACTATCAAGTGTGCTGTTTCAATATTCCACTTAGTGAGATTTACCTACAGCAGGTGCAGCTTGAAGCTACACAGAAAAAGAACCAACAACTCCCTAACTCAAGCATTCTGCACTCTGGCATTCAGAGACTTCTGTCAAAGGCAGCCACACAATTCCCTTGCCCCAGTGATCCTGCTCCATCCTGAACCAGGTCAAAGCATTAAAGTCTATCCTACAACCCAACCTACAGCGACTATGCTGGAAGTTAGAATACTGTTTCAAAGCTCTTATAGGAAGAGTTTGTATCTATTTATTCTTGTCCCAATGTTGTTCTTCATTTAATTTCCCTCCTTGGTGTTTACCCCCTTCTCAACCCTTAAATGATGTTTTCATGCATAGTGTAATCACATCCCTTCTTGGTTTTCCTTTTACTGAGCTAAATGAGCATAGCCTTATGGTTTTCCTTGTAAGTGGCCTTTTTCTATGCTCATCTCAGTTTGCTCCCTTCTCCAGCACCTCAGACATCCTTTTTCTCTCTGTCTTTACATCAGCAGAAATTCAATATAAGCAGCAGAAAAGAACCTCACAGTGTAAGGGACTGGTAGGAAAAAAACCCCTTTTTGATTGTCTCTTAAAATGCCTAATGTAAAAACTAAATACTCCATCACAAGAAAGATCACAGGTTTTCCTTTCATCAGTCTTTACTCATAGAAGAGCCACAGCCAAGCCCACCACAACAGGCACCCGAGGCAAACAGTCTCACTATGGAGAGGAACATTTTGTTTCAAGATGCAAGAACTGCTCTGAAAAACAATGCCATCAGCTCCTGTACTTATTCTGGAAATGCTGCATTTCTTAACATGTTTCAGACTTATCTACTTCCCCAAACCCATCCAATGTTAATACAGTTGTACATTCTGGAAGCCAAAAATATTCAAATCAACAAAGTACCTGCAGGCAGATCATTGCTACCCAAAGATCAAGCTCCTAACAAAAAGCACAACTGAAGTCAGCGACATGACTTAAGGCTCCAAATGCTGTGATCATGCACCCTTAAGTTATCGAAACCACAGGGCACGTTACAAAAAGTCCTATCTTACAGAACACTCACATCTGCTGCAGATGATTAATAAGCAGAAACATTTCTTGTGATTGTTTAGCAACAGTTAGATTGAGCCAACTGATGCACATATTCTGCTGTCATTCCTGTCCCACTGGCATTATTTCAGTTTGAACTAAGTCACCTCCATTCAGAACTCAGCCATGCCCCAAGGCACTGGATTTTCCAAGAGCACTGACTCGATCAGGACAGCCAAATCTAACAGCAGAGGGTATCAAACCATCAAGACAGTTACCCTGTTTCATCTGTACTGTGCTGCCTATGTATGTGCAGGGCATTAAAGAAGTCTATTGGATAGAACTTTACAGACCACCCACCAGGAAGTTTTGTAAGGAAAGGACTCTGTTGTCACCCTCCTCCATCCTGATAATGCCCAGCAAAGCAGTCACAGACGAATAACAAACAGCATTTTGTAGCCACACTGACATTGTCACATTTTCCAGTTCTATCCTTGCTCAAGCACGACACTGTGAACTCAACACCTCTCAACCAGGAAATCAAGATGATATTGGCCAAAGACTTTGACTTTGTATCAAGCAGCTGTTTACCAGCTATGACAGCTCCACTATCAAACCAAGCAGCTTCTGGACCAGGCAAGTTTCTCACAAAGTTGACTTTGTCCCTCATCTGATGCAGACAGAAGTGACAGCAGCAGCAGGAGTGGCTGGTAAAGGTGACAGTAAAACAGGACTAGGCCAAACACTAACAAACACCACCTGAAGCAGCAATGTCATTTAAGTATGAGAGAACACCTCGTTGTCCCAACATTCCTCAGGGATAGCTGCCAGCCAGCAACGGCTTTCACTCGGAAGATAATGTTTGCAAATCATGCAGGTGCAACACTGGCTGGACACACTTGGCCTCAACACTTCCTGTAAAACTGTTCTCAGTTCCCTGCAGCTTTGCCAAAGCAATTACATGGAATCACTGCCATGGTAAGCAATTTCTAGGAAGTCTCAACCAGAATGCCTTCGCTGTTCCCATAAGCAAGTTAGGGAAAATACATGTTTTGACCATATTAAAATTTATTAAAGCTTTTTCATCAAGAAGCTCCTCTATCCCTCAAGACCCAAAGCAATGTTTTGAAGCATGTCCTGTGTATCTTTTGCTGTCCTAGAACATCACTTCCCAGGTGGGTAAGGCTTAAAAATGTTTGCTTCCTGAGAAAGACGGCAAACTTCAGCTGCTTATTAAATGGGTTATTTCCTAGTCAAAACAGAGTAGGGCTTTCCTCACTGTAAGGCTTAATACCATGTTAATAAGACAGTTGTATCTCATGTAGGAGCAGGAAAACAGGAGTCTGGAGAGAGTGAGCACTAGCCTGCCATGAACCCCTGGCAGTACTTGCACAAGATAAAGACTCCTGTGTGGATCACAGGAACAGCCTTCATTGAAGACAAGGAAACTTCCGATAGCTTCTCCTGCACTGCTCAATCAAGCTTTATACTTTTAGTCACATATCATTTTATACAGAATTTTCATCTTTAAACTTTAAAGATGGAAGTTTCCTGGGGGAAACAAAGATAATGTATGATGTTATACAGCCAATTGGAAGACAAAGAATAGGTTGTCTATGACAGTGGAGCACTCGGTCATGATTTCTTGCATAAAATAACAAAGCTGAACATCTGAATACTCCAAGTATGTTATTCCATAACAGCTTTGGAAAGTACATCATAGGAAAGATTGTATGAACCCTGTAAATACCAATTATCATCCCTGCTTAACAATTTCTTTCAACGTTTACTCAGGGTTCTAAACTGCTATGGAAAAGTTAATACAAAACATCCCCTTATCACTATCCCCATGCTCCCTGGTATCTCAAAGCACACCTTGTGGGCAAAATGCCATTTCTATGTGCCAGAGAACATCAGCTTTAACAATCACATAATGAATGTTTATTAGAAATTAATTACAGTTGCAAAACAATGGCTTAACTTTACCACCTCCTAACCCAAGCCCTTGATCCTTCAGTCTTAAGAAGGAAACAAAACCCAACCTGCCTATTAACATGCATTTTATTACAAGCTTCTTTTAATTATTTTTGGCCCCAGAGTGACATCTGTTTTCATACCTCTATTCAGATATTCACTTGACAGCAGGAGGCTGGCAGACAGGAAGAGCTCAAGAACTACTTGTAATAAGACACAGTGAGAAAACCTGCAGAGCAGGGAAGGAATGACCCCAGACACAACAGCAGTGAAGATGCAATTACTGGTGAAAGTCCATTTCACGAGACAGGCAGAAAGGAGCAGGGAACAGAAGAGATGAAGGCCAGAGCATTACTAGGAGAGATTCCACCCTAATGCAAACTGTTTATCCAATGTCTAAACCCTGCTTTGTGCAACAATCCAGAGAAGTAGAGCATTCAAGAGGGAGCACATTGGTGCCATGACGCTGATGCTACAACTGCTGCAGACACTTTGCAGAATTCCCTTTTTTAAGACTAGGAAATGAACCCAGATACAGCAGAGCCCTGCAATTAACTCAGTCTGCAGAAAACACCTCTAAAAGGGTTTTGCAGATGCTACAGAAAAGTAGATAATTCTGTTTCCAGCAGATGCTACTTTATTACTCAAGGTGAGCAGAAGGAAGAGATTAAAATGGATGAGAAACAATATTGCAACAAAGCTGGTTTCCACACTAACATGCTAACACTATACCCACTGAATCAATACACCTGACAGGCACCCATTTGCTACTCTAACCTAGTTTCTCACAGCACAGGTAGATGTTGGAACACAACCATTTACGGAATTCCAGCTTAACAAATTAAAGCTTGTAAGTGTAAATCATTAACTGAAGTCCTTTTTTTATATTAGATCTTTGGAATATTTTTTCCTTGTCCTTTCCCAAGCTCATCATATCATCCATAAAAGAAAACCCAGAACTACTCTTGACACTGATCAGAAGTAGAAACATCCTTACTAAAGAAACATTATTGCACAAACACTAGAGCTGAAGAATAAAACCCATAATATGTATGAAGACAACCAGTTTTTGATCATTTATGACATTCATGAGAGGTCTCAGCATTGTATTTCAGGCTATAACGAGAAAGTCCAAACCCATCAACAGGTAGCTTTCACACCTTTTGAGGAATGTATGTAGGTCATTCCCGTCCAATGAATACTGAGAAAGATGAGTTCAGAATATTTTACTCAAAGTTTTCTCTTTATTTTTAAGCTGAGCACCCTCCAGTTTAAAAAGAGACTCTGGACTTCTTACAGGGGAGTTTTTACTTTCCTGCTCTGACTGCTGCTTGGAAAAGGTCCTTTAGGGAGCCCTAAATAAAATAAATATCCCTGGCCTGTCCAGTCCTTCTCTGTGTACATAATGAGCCTACAGTTTCAGCTGTGGTGCACTGGTACTGTTTAACGTCATTTAAGATTTAGACTTACACATCACCAAAGCAGTATTATTAAGTCAGTCCTAGACAGAACCAGTAAGAAATTACCCTGATCTTTGAGAGTTCAGCCAGATAGATGAAGATGTTTTAAGCCGAACACACGACCAGCACTTCCCTCTGCAACAATAGCATCCTATCTAACATGGTCCATGCTAATTAGGTACAAAACAGTTTACATACATTCTTTGTATATAATGGAAATTAAAATTGCTCTTCAGCTGACAGCACTGTTTTACTTAGAAATCACATCATCAGGCCGAACTCTGCATACTTCATTACAGTACTACATAAACCATAAATCTTTCTAGTGCCATTTTTTCAATTTAACTCTCTTAATTAGAATCCAAATTAAATGAATGCCTCTGTGCTTTCCCATTCTCGTTTGTGTAACCTTTAAGAGGGACAAACAAATCCATTTCACATCCTGGATGGCATTCAGTGCACACATTGAGCTTCATTTTTCAGCTCTTTTTATTAAGCTCCCTGTTTCAACAAAACTGCTGCATAATTTGATACACAAGATAGTTAGCAACTGTTGATAGACACAGAACTGGAAAGCTCACAGGAGCAAATACTCCAAAGCAAAGACAGCCAGGAAAGCAGTTCCAAAACAAGTTTCAAATTTCTCATTCAACTCTCAATTTTAAGTGTCAGCAGAGAGACTAAGTTTGACAAAAGATCATCAGTTACAGTTTGGCTACAGCCACTTAATGAAACCTTATCAAGATTTCTAAGGTGTTTCTCAACTTCTGAGCACTTACTACTTGCCATCCAACAAGAAAGTGAACATCTCAGATGTCATTTTACTCTCCCACCCCGAATATTAGCACAAACACAACAGCAACCAGTGCAAAAATTTAGGTCATAAAACAGGTACTGCAACTAAGCTGCTGCATTTCCAGCTGCATCTTAATTTTCTCTGATTCTCTTTTTCTGGGCCTTCTCACAGAGAAACCCTCTGGGCAGAAGGTTTTGGTCTGACATACACACTCACTTTTACTCACATCTTAGGTTCTGAATACAGCACTCTACATCCTTTACACTTGGCTTTAAAATTAGGCCTCAAGCTAGGTTCTCATTTAGTCTGAAAGGCTAATAAGGTGACTGCTTCCTTTCAAAACCCACACACTACTTTACACTGGCCAGAAGTTCGCTATTAGCCATGATCTTCTGACAGGTCCCTGACCTGCTCTCACCCACCCAGCGTGAGCATCCATCCACAAAGCCTCAACTTTAGAGCTAAATGAATTAGGAGACAAAGCAAAACAGAAGCCTGAGAATCAGAAAAAAAAAAAATAAAACTACTAAACTTTCTTAAGAATTCTGATTATTTTATTGCAGGGCTTTAGAATACAAGCAGATCTTCAACCCTTATCAAGTGTCTCTGAATAATCCTACGTTACACTTTTAAAAGCACAAAGGTGTTTCAAAACTAAATGTTTGTTGATTTGTCTTCATATACTTAATTTGTAAGATGTTTAAAACAGATTTTAATATGGCTTAACTATTAATGATTCAGCAGGTTTTAGGAACTGGTATCTCACAGTAGCAAGCTTTATGTAAAAATAAATAGGTAAACTGGTAACTTTCTACCTCGCCATAAGCATAACATGAACCCCTAACTAAAAATAGTTAAACAGTGTAAGGAAAAAAAAACCCTACAAGTTAGCAACAGATCCCCTGCACCAAATACTCATACTTAAGCATGTTCAAGATGCACAAAGGCACAAGCATTTCATTGCAATTCAAACTCTGTCTGGACTCCTAAAAAAAAAAAAAAAAAAAAAAAAAGGCAGCAGCTCAAAGAATGCAATTGTTAAGAGCTTCCTTTTCTCACACACAGAAAGATTAAAATAAAAGGTGTTACTTTTCCAGACCAGTCCCACAACTGCAGGCAGCATGCTAGTAACCAAGAAGCTGCCTTATTAGCATACCAGCTTAGATATATATCTTCTCACAGAATGACTCAGCCTGCTATTTTCAAAGTTTTCCTTAAATATTTGTCCTACATTTTACAATAGGAGTTACCAACAACAGCAAAACACATCCCATAAAGTCTTAGCCACTTCACAATGCTGAGCATGGAGATTAAGCCATGCGTCCACATTTGCATCCACTAAGCTAATCCTTTCTGAAAATGAAAGCTCGAGATATCCAGCACGGAGCTTTCCGAGGTAAAGTGGCTGCTTGGTGCAAGCTGGAGGAAAAAAAATAAAAATCCACGCTTCCCCCCAGCACGGTTTAGTGCCTGCAAGAGGGACAAACTCGCCAGGAGTTGCCCCAGTGGAGCACAGCACGGTGTGTCAGAACTGCAGCTCTCAGAGCACAGCGAGGAACAGCCACAGAGCGCAGCCACATAAGGAAAATTCAGCGTACAGCTGCCGCTCCGAACAGATGTATGCGCTGCCATAAGGAGTGCAAGCTTCACTTGAAAGAGCTTTCCATCGCCGCTCGCAAAGTCTATATTTGGTATGGCAGACGTATTGGAGGAGAAGGGGTGTTTTACGGGGAGGAGGAGGGGGTGCCGTGAGCGCGGCGCTGCCCGGAGCGGCACCGGCACAAAGCGCCGCGGCGGGAACGGCACCGGCAGCGGCACCGGCAGCGGGACAAAGCTCCGCAGCGGGATCGCGCCGACCCGCCCCGCAAGGACACGGCCCGGGCACGGCACATCCCCCGCTCCCCGCCGGGGATCCCCCGCTGCCGTCCCCTGCCCCGAGCCCGCCGGCCGTGTGGGTGTCCCCGGCCCGCCCCCGACCCCCCGCCGCCGCCGTGGGCTTTTACCTTCATCTTCGAGCTCTAGTTTCTCCAGCATCCCTTCGGAGGCGGCCGGGAGCTGCGAGGGAGCCGGAGCCGCTGCCGCCGCCTGCGGGAGGGAAGAGAGGAGAAGGGGATGAGCATCCAGGCGCGCACTCACCGGCCCCGCGGCGGCATCGGGCGGGGAGTGGCGGCGCGGAGCGGGCGGAGGGGAGGGAAGGCGGGACGGCGGCTGCTGCCCCTCGGCCTCCGCACACGCTGCCGCTCGCTCGCACACACCGCGGGGGGAGGAACCGGGGGGAGGAACCGAGGCTCGCCCTCCCCCAGCCCGTGAAGCCCCGGGCTCCCCCCGGGCTCCCCGGCCGTGCCTCCTGCGGGCGCCGCCTCTTCCCCGCTCGGCGGGAGCGGCTCCCCGGGCGCCCGTTCGCAGGACGGCGCTTCCCGCCACGCCTCGCCGCTCCCCCCTCCCCCCGGCGGAGCGATTGGTACGTTCCGTTTTGCTGCAGTCGAGCCCGTTGGTCAGCGGCGGGAGGGGGAGGGAGCTACCACTTCCGCGCGGAAAAGGGAGGAGGAGGAGGGGGAGGTTTGGTGCCCTGAGAGCTCTGCCGAGGCAGCCGCCTCTCGCAGCCCGTTCCGCAGGGTCGATTGTTCTCCAGGCTGCCCTGGACTAGAGCGGTGCGACAGAAGGCGGACCGGGGGAAACCCTTCGCTCCCCCCGCCAGTGGGGGTTGGTACGCTCCCGCGCGTTCACCTGCGAGGCAGCGGCGGGCAAGCGGACGGTTCCACTACCCCCCGGGGGGGGGGGTGTAGGGGTGTTGAGGGGTTTCCCCTGTGTGCGACGGGAGCTCCCGCAGTGCGCCGAGCCGCTCTCCCGGCCCCGGGGTGCCCTCTATCTCGGGAAACCCCCTCTATTCCGAGGTTCTCTCTAATCCCGAGGTGTTCTCCACGTCGGGATAGCTGCTGTGTCTCAGAATGTCCTCTGCACAGGTCGGGATCCCCGCTCTATCCCGGGGTACCCTCCATAGCGGCGTGTATCCCGGGATACCCGCTCTGTTCAGAGGTGCCCTCTAGCCCGGGCTACCCGCTCTGGGCACGGGCGCGCTCGCTTCCATTTCAAACCATCCCAGATGAAGTTACAATTCGAGATCAGCCCGAATGTCGGCGTGTCCCGGGGAAGCGGCGCGGCTCTGCGCTCCCCGAGGCGCCCAGGCGCGGTGTGGGAAGGACGGAGCTCCGCCGCGGGAGGCTCCAGCTCAGCACGGGTGGGACTCACTGCATCACAGCCCCCAAACCGGGCTGCAGCAGGAGCGGGAGAAATCAGGAAATATTCGGAATACAGCGGTCATTTACATTTATTTCGGCTGTGAGGTGTGCTAAGCTTTAGCTGAGCTTCCTTAGCCGTACTGAGCAGGTCCCCGCCGGCTGCTTAGGGAGCTCAGCAGGACCAGCTCAGACACGGATGCTGCAGAAGGGGATAAACAGAATATTTCTTTGGCAATGGCAGCAGATCTTGTGGGCAGACACACTGGATGGTGCTCCAAAGGAGTCATCAGGACACATTTTAAACCTAGTGGTGCCAAGGGGAAGTTCAAGCTTCAAAAGTTCGGGAAGCCCTTCAAGGAAGGGAAGGTTTATTAGACCTAGGATAGCACAGTAATGTGCAGATAACGTAGGGAAATATGAAAGATAATGAGAATTAAAGCTATGAGGGGGGGAGAGAGCCAAGATTTATGGAAAACAGAAAGCTGTCTTGTAATTTCTCAAGTCCAGCAAAGTTTCAAGCAAGGAAACTAACTGCTGGTGACAGCTTTTTTCTTTTCCCAAGCTGCCTCTTTCAAAGCACACTTTTAAGGACATATGAGGAAGTTAACAATATCCATTTCTTCTTCACTGTAAAGATCCTTTGAAAATTCTAAAGAATTTCATTCATAGCTGGATTTTGAAGACACTTCTAGGATTTCAATAAATGCTCTAGCTGACCAGTCACATAAGATACCAAAGCAGTTAGTATTAATTTATAACATTCTCAGCCTAGTAATCAAAGCACTTTGGAAGCTTTTAATTATCTCTGGGAGCTAGCTTTAAAAGCTCTAAATTATTTATCTTCCTTATCGCGTACCTTGATAGTGATAAGAGTTTTTAACATCTTTTCCTAACCAGAGGAAGAGAAGATCACATATCTGATTGGAAATAACTGCCATGATTTTGTTTCTTTTTTTTTTTTTAATTTACTCCCTATAATTATCTAGTAAGCACTAGCCATGAGGAAGTACAACTCTGAGGTTGCTTGTAGCTGGAAGTGACACTAAGACTTGAAAGGTATGCATTGAATTTCACCCACTACAGAACATGATATGTTTGTAAGAAGTCAGTTAAGCCTATTTCATGCTACAATGCTGTGAACCTCAGAGCACACTGCAAGATCAGGGTTTTCCAGTGGCAGAATCTACGTCCAGAGCAAGAGTACTATGAGAAACTCAAGATAATAAAAGCAGTAATTTAATATACAACAAAGATTTGTAATGGAAACATGTACCATCCACTCTGCTCAAAAAGGAAACCTGAAGAAAGTGGAGAACTAAAGGCTGAAACCCCATCCTTCACTGTGTCTGCAGTCTCACGATTTGTATAAACCAATTTTGGAACGAGCTGCTGATCATGGCGTTCCTTTTGCTCCTCGCTTTGCATTCTGGCTCCTTTTGGCTTGTAGGCAACACAGTGAGTCAGAACAGGAAACTGATGCAGCTGAAAACCAAAGGGATTACAAGAAAAGACTGGGTTTTATCCAGATGAGATCCAGATCCAACTCCTGTCCAGTTGTATCAGCACTGGCACATGAATTGTCCAGGGCAGGAGTGACAGTGGACCACACCTTCTGGGAACAACCCACCCTTAAATCAGCCTAAATCATGGTCAGAACACTGTCCTGTTCATTATGGACAGGATTAGATAAATTAGAAGACACTTTTAACAGTATTATGTCTTTACAACCTTGTTCTGTCATTTTACAGAAAGATTATTGGGTAAAGATCTAGAAAAAATGTTTCTTTAAAAGGAGCTGTAATTTCCAGTGGGGTGATACTATACATGTAATATTTCCTAGCTGGTTTTTTGTGACTGCTTGTTCTACTGCCACAGAATGTTTCCCTTAACTATAATGAAGGGATTTATCCAAATTATGCTTCAAAAGTTTGCTATCAGAGTGTGTCAGGTAACCCATTTTAACTGTTTGAGGTACCCACTGTGACAGGACAGTACACACTTGTATCCTAAATATTGCCAGGCAACATAAATGCTAGAGAGAAAAGTTTAGAAGAGAAATATGTGCAAACCCAAAACTGCCTGAACACATTTCTTCTTTGCTACATTTTCACAGGAACATTATTTATACCAAAAAACCGTGGACCTACAACACAACCTTACTATAGCTGTGGCATCAGTCTTTGTAGAGACAAAGCAAAACAACTCATGGCTGATACAACAGCAAAAGTCATAAAAGGTGGATGTCAACAGAAGGGATTTTAGGATTTCTGGGAAGGTTAGAATGTAAATTTGAATAGGTAACTGCTTACTTTGGCTGTTTTCTTTAGCTTCCTAGGGTAAAGGGAGTGAGGAGTGACTAATAGTAAAAGTAAAATCACTCCTGTAAAATTATACATGCACTTACAATGAATACATTCAAGCCTATCTGATTATCTGTGTTTCCTTATTCTGATAATCTAGGAGTCCTTTCAGTTCTATTTCAGTGTTCTATTGAAGGAATCCCATTCTTTTCATAAGAACATACTAATTATTGAAGTCATAGGGATGGCTCAGGGATATGGACAACAATTAACATCAGCAGAAGATAATTTTTATATAGTTTCCTGCCATCTTGCCTTACACTCCTCAGTGTGAGTTTGATTCCAAGATGTGTGAGGGAACAACTACCCCCATTTTAAGCAAATAGAAGAAAGAAAGATCACCAGTAAAAGCCAAGCAACCAAAGCCAAGGCACTCTCTGTCTCTAGTGAGAGGCTGAAGTGCTGTGGTGAGCAGTGTGAGTTCACTATGCTTTTGACACTCTCTTGCCTGACACACACATGAGCAAACCACATTGTCTGGGTGAAACTACTGCTAGAGGTCACAATTTTCACAAGGAAGGTACTAAGATTTCTTTGTCTAACTGTAAGGGTTTAACAGAGGGTTCCAGGGAGGTCTGTGTTCTGTCTAAAATCATTCAGTGTTTCCACCGATGACTCGATGAAGAAATATTGAATAACCTGACCACATTTTCAAATGACTGAAAGTGACTCAATGGTAAAAAAGAAGCTGCTCTTTTAGGGACAGCCCTAGAATTTCAGATAATCTTGGGAATTGCTGCAATGCTTTGAAAAACAGGGTGCACTTTGATATGGGTAAGTAGAGTGTGTTATACAATAATCAAATGCAAAAAAAAGATGGGAAAGGATCGACTTTCAGCAGTCATGCAGGGAAAAGACTTGGGGCTGTAAATAAATGTCAGACCACAATGTCTTGGAAATAAAAAAAAAAAACAACACACTATTTACAAATGTGTTATAGGTAAGATATGGAGCATCTGTTCTACACATTCCCTGGTTAGATGCCAGCTGGGATACTGCATTCAGTTTTCGGGATTTAACTCAAGAATGAACCTAGAGAGTCTAAAAAAAAAGGAACAACAATGATCTAGGCATTCAGAAAACACAACCTGTAAAGAAGGACATGAAAACTTCCCAGTTTCTTCATCAACAAAGGAAAAAAAAAAAGAAAAAAAAAGAAAAAGAAAACGGAAGGAAAATACCACAACAGTCTCCAAACATGATGTGGTTTTGTGAGAAGAAAAGTGATTAACTGTCTTCTGGGTCCACTGTTTATGGGATGAGAAGTTATCTACTTAGCCTTTTGCAAAGAATTCTTAGATTGGACTTTGGGAGAACTTTCTGAATGTATCAGAAGTGAAGAAGTGAAGCTCCAGCACGTTTTGCTGAAAAAAACCTCTAATATCTCCATCACAAGAAGTTTTTAACAACAGGTTAAAAAAACCCATTTGTTCATTGTTATTTCTATATAGTTGGTTGTGCCATGGGGGAAAATGAATTTTTAATGTCCCTTCCAGACTTGGTTTTTTTTAGTTTCTATTTTGGTCCAATCTTTAGAAAAATATGTATAGTCTTAGTATGATAATTCAATGAGAATTCTTTATATGTATGTTATGTACAAAAGCCAGTTTACTAACCATCTAATACAAGTGTAAATTTTCTTTTTCCTCCTTCCTTCAAACAAGTAGCCTTAATTCTGAAATAGCAAAATTCTAAAGCAAATATTGTCTGAGTAATAATAAAGACTACATGTTAGTCTTTGGTGACTGGGTAGGAATAGAAAGAACAACCTAAAAAAAGAAATGCTGCTGCAAATCACAAGTCAGTGTGGAACAGACTTACTTAGACATTGTAACAAAAATGTTACCTGTGTTTTATTTAGAGATAGGCATTTCCAGGTAAATTCAAGGCTGCCTTTCTCTTTCCTGATGGCTTAATGTGGGTATGCTGGAGTGGCACATGCACAGCTCAGCAGTAAAACTGAATGCCCTTCCCAGAACTTCAGACAGAAGGGAAAAAAAAAAAAAAAAGGCAGCTACTTAGCTTATAAAACCTAATGGGTTGAAGAGCAACAGAAGGAATTCCCATCTAAATGCAAATCAAGGCAAAGCCATTTTGAATGCAAGAGTAAACTACGAATGGCAATTTTCCCACCATTTGCCACTGCTCTGTACTACAATTACAGTCCTACACTACTGAAGTAGTTAACAACTCTTCTCCTGATGAGCTGTCAAAGAACAACTTACAGTTTTTCCAAATGTGTGTCATAAGTATGTTTGTTCTCTTGCAATCTGTGCAAAATTAATTTAGAACACTTCCTGCTTAGTTTTGGTTTAATTTAGCCTGGTTTGTGAAGTGGAAAAGGACAAAAAAGGGAAAAAAAGGTTTATCGGGGAAAAAAAGGCTTCATCTGCTGGTTAAACTGTAAATTAAACTCATACTTATTTTTTGCTAGAGTGTGACAACTGATACCAGTGGGTTTATGACAGCTGAGAACACTTGAATCTGTTAGGCTGAGGTCAGGATCCCATCTTGGATCCCTTCTGTATTTGAAAATGTCACCTGTGTGCTGCAAATGCTGCCTGGGGTGGCAGTCCCTGAGTCTGTGTTTGAGGACATGATCCCCATGCAGAGCTCTGGGTCTGCTCTGACAGAGTCCTCCTCAACTCCAAAAGCTCGGGGTGAGCAGAGCACCTGAGCAGGAACTGTAGTTTCTACCATTTATTCTAAGGAAGCTCTGCTCCAGCACCAAACAAACCAGTGAGGAAGGGGATGCTTCCTACAAAATTAGAGTTTTTATTTCCCATGTCCAGAAGAAATGAAATAAAAATGGCTTTAGTCTTAAAAGCCTTTTGAAATATTAAATGCTATACTCACATCAGTGCAGGGCATGTGTAAATGAAGGTGGTGACAGCTCAGATTTTACAATTTGTTTAGAAGAGACTAACCAAGCCCCATGAAAAAGCCTGGCACTGACAGTGTTCCCCACTGGATCCCTACTGGATGCAGCTGGGTGCTCTGTCCCTAATCTCCATGCCTTAGGGACACACCTGTCCTGCAGCAGGTTTGAAAGTGAGGGAGCAAGTGCATCTATTCTACATGTATTCCTAATATGTACAATAAGGCTGAAGAAGCTCTTATGATTTCATTTCAAAACAGCTCAGAGTTTGCCATTGGATAAGAAGTCTATCCCCATATTGTCAGAATATGACTTGCCCAGTAGTCCTAAGCAGGAGTTTTTTGGCATGGAATACAGAGCAACTAGACATTGCTTTTTAATTTTATAACTAATAACTAGCCTCCTGCTACAGCTATCCTCCCACGTAACAGTAGCTATGATATTAATTACTTTACAGAGTTAATTATTAGTGATAAGCAGTCACAGTTGGGGATCTTTAGTAGGTCAATGGATAACATAAATGTAACAACACTGTATTTTGGCCAAATCTTAAAATGAATTTTTTTAAAAAGGAAAATTGAGGGCATTCTGCACTAGGAAAGATGATGAAATGGACAATTTTCATTTCTACTAAATCCTCACTGCAATGCAGAGTATTGAAATCTGCTTACCCTGGAGAAACGTGAAATGAACATGCAGAGAGAATTCACAGATTTAGTGGTGAGCCCTTCCTAAATATTTCTGTATGGAAATGAACTTGGAGTTTAATCCCAGTGAGTTTTGTTCCTGACTTAATTGAGAAATATAATAGATTTACAAAACTTTCTTTGATCTAACACCAAAAACAAAGAACCTGTTTTACACAGAAAGTGTCCTCCAGCAGCTCACTTAAAGGCAAAAAAAACAAATAAAGCCAAATAAAAACAAATGTACCAGTGAGAGAAGAGTTGAGTACTTCTGAAAAAATAAACTGCAAAGAAATTAAAATCTGAAGGAATAGACTAGATCCCAAGCTAAATTCTTAGAGGGAAGTCAAGGCAGGAGTGGAGAGGAGGCAGGATTTGTTTACATAACCTCTAATCTGTAGCTGTGTGTCTGATCCTGTATCACTCTGCTACTCAGATAAGGAGGAGTTTTGAGTCAAGAATATCAGAGGCATTCTCTAGACAAGCCCTTGTGGCCAACATTCCTTCCTCAGATTACTCATGTTGAGTATAGGTGGAGTCCAAATCAAAATTATCAGTGTGACACGTTATTAATCAAACAGCCCAACAATATAAATTCTGTCCTTTTGAACACAACTTTCAAAGAAGTACTTGAGAGGAGCTAACCTGAGTTTGTTATGAATACAGATGTTACAAGTGTTATACCTGACTGCAAACACAGCGATGCCACTTAGCTTTAATCTATTCCAGAGTTTTTAAGTGTTCTAGTCTTAAATATTTGTTATTGTATATGCTCAAAAAGACATACTTCAGCTGTTTTCACACATATGCTTGAGTGCTCCTTAGGCTCTTTGAAACAGGACCAACCTCTCATCACACTCAGGGGCTCAGTGAAGAGCAAGGGGAATTATTGCTGGAGAGAGCTGCAGCAATCAGGTACTAAGCATGTTTATAGTAGATATTTTCTTGTGATAAATGTACATTAAAAACAAACAAACAAACAAAAAAAGAACAGATTAAGATACTACTAATGGTAAAAAACAGGTAAGCATCCACTAATTTAAAGTGAATGGAAAAGAAGAAAGTGAGTCCACATTCATGTATGTCTTCATTTGCTGGCATTGAACACAGGATTATTTGTGTTAGTTAAAGTTATGCACTTACTTAAGTACTTTAGCTGGATTGAGGCCAGAGTACTGATGAGTAATCTGCAGAACCGAGGCCACTGAGAATAACAAACGAAAAAAAAAATACTCAGAGCCAAATCTGATTTAAATAAACACATTTACTATCTACCATTTTGCTTTCTTCATGTTAGTGTTACATTTCAAAGCTCAGTCATGAGTAGTGACTTCACTGTGCAAACACTTATTACTAAAGCTTTCAGTCATTTTTTTAAAGTTTAAATGAAACACTTTCCCCCTAAAAAAGCCTAAAGTTAATTGATACCACACTTGAGGCTTAAGTGAACTACGCAAAATTCTAGTAACCTACGAGCAGTCTATCATCAAAGTGTAATTTTAGAATCACAAAATGGTTTGGGTTGGAAGGAACCTTAAAGATCATCTTGTTCCAACCCCCTGCCCTGGTCAAGGACACCTTCCACTTGACCAGGTTGGCTCAGAGCCCCATGCAATCTGGCCTTGGACACTTCCAGAGATGGGGACTCCACAGCTTCAAGCCCAGTTCCTCACCACTCTTACAGTAAAAAAATTCTTCCTAAAATCTATACTAAACCTTCCCTCCTTCAGCTTAAGATCACTTTCCCCTGTCCAATCACTCCATGCCCTTGAGCAGAGTCTCTCCAGCTCTCCTGTAGCCTCTTTAGGCACTGGAAGGTGCTCTAAGGTCTCCCTGAAGCTCTCTCCTCTCCAGGCTGAGCAGCCCCAGCTCTCCCAGGTCGTTTTCATGACCATCAGCAGTTCTGAAAGGCTGTAATCAGACCTATTGAACTGGGACATCATCAGATGTAGGGCAGGGTGACAGGGGTGGCTTTCTGAGAAACAGAGACAACCTTCAGCTCAGAGCTGAGTCACCCACAACCTCAATAAAACCTCCAAGAAATCTGCACAGAGCTGGACTGAACAAATATCTCCCTCTGTGGCACAAGCTGCGGCAGCTAAACAGAAAATGAGCAGCTGCTACAGGTGGCCACTTTCTGCAGGGCTCAGCACAACTGAGGATCCCAGGAGGGGAGCAGAAGGAGCTTTTGGAAGATCTCTCAAAGAGGCAGGCAAAGATATTGATGTATTTTCTCTGTGCAGTTCTAGCAGGACTTTGAACACCAAGGAGGACTTCCTTGTAGCACTTGGGGCTGGTGTGTTTGCATTTGATTTCAAGCCCACCCCACAGCTGACAAATTCTAGGTGTGAGTGCTATCAGGGGCCCCACTGCAGCTTGTGAGGCCTGTTATCTCATAGTAGCTACTATTATGCACAAACAAACCAATATATTAATAAACTTCCTTCAACACGGAGACTACGGTTGACCTGTAATCTCCCAAGTAAATTAATTTTTGACTAAAAGCTGTTTTTCAGATAGCTCTGAATGTGCATAGCTGAAGGAACCTAACCCTCTTCCCGAATTCATTCCAGATCTATTGCTCATCACTCCAGGCCTCATTTCTGTGTGCTGCTTCTTTTTTCATTGCTATGCACAAAAGAAATCTGCAATGACAGCAACACGCAATGGATATCTTCCTTCTGCCACGCATGCTTTCCCTTTTCACAGCCCCTTAACTACATCCTTCCATCATTCCAGGTACGCTGCCAGTGAAACCAGATTGTTTCAGTGCTGGTTCTGTGGTTTGACACCCTCTGGAAGGACTGAAACAAGGGCTGTGCTGAGCAAGAAGCGTGTCAAGCACCTGAGCTCAATGTTTCATGACCACAAACGGTATCATAAAGGGACATGCAAATAGTGGTAAGGCTTTTCCCTGTATTCCAGGAAGCAGAATTGAAAAAAAATTGAAATTAGTTCCATACTAAGGACAAGGGATACACTTCCAGCAAGCTCACCACCACAGTCATGTTTTTGTAGGGCTTGTGGAGATGCAGACACAAAAGTTTATTCATGGACAGTGGATGCTTTCAGGGTGGATATGGCAAATGCTGGGTTCACAGCATGTAACCTTAGATGCAGATTGAGTCTGTAGTTAAATGTCTGCAAAGAGCTGAAATTATTTCTTGACATGCCTCCCTGGGGCTCAGAAGAGCAGTCGACTTCACAGTGATCTTTTGTGTAAATCTTGATGTGCTCTGAAAACATGAGGCCTCCTGGCCACACTTACAGTCTTCAGTGTAAAAGCCTGTTGCTACAAACTTTAAGCACAACAGATTCTATCTATGGTCAGCTTATGTTAAGCCACTTGCAGTTCCTGTTCAAAAAATATGTGAGTTATAGAGAACTTTTTTTTTATCATCATAACATTTCCAATTTAGTGTAGCCCCATTTTTTTATAAATGGGAAACTGAGGCACTGAGAGACCAAGTGACTTAGAGTTGCACAGGTGATCTCTGATGGGGCAGATGGCTGCAGGAAGCTCTCTCTGATCTCCAAACCATGCCCAGCTATTGGCACTACTTCTCTCTTCTTTAAACTCTTGCTTTCCTTAATGACTCTGCCACTGAAATGCTCACTGAATTCCAAATTTTTTTTTTCTGAAACAGCAACAGCCAAGTGCTTTAGGGCATGAGAAAAAGAAGGTTGAGGAACACATCCATATCTTCACAGCATAACCTCTGTACCTATAAAATCTTTGATGATGGAACAAACTACTTAGTGACCAGTTTATATTGCACCATAGCCATGCCCTCATGGCATACTCCAGGAAACAAAGTTGCACTTTCTGTGGCAACTATTTTGTATCAAAAACAGTGTGGCCAGCAGAGCTGGGGAAATGATTGTCCCCCAAAGTCAGCATTGGTGAGGTCAAACCCCAACTCCTGTGTCCAGTTCTGGGCCCCTCACTATGAGAAAGACACTTGAGGGGCTGTAGTGTGTCTGGAGAAAGGTCTAGAGAGTAAGGAGAGTTCTGTGAGGAGCAGCTGAGGGAGCTGGGGATGTTTGGCCTGGAGACAAGGAGGCTCAGGGGAGACCTTATCTCTCTTCAACTCCCTGACAGGAGGGTGCAGCCAGGTGGAGGTTGCTCTCTGCTCCCAGGCAAGCAGTGACAGGACAAGAGGACACAGCCTCAAGGTGCTATGGAGGTTCAGTTTAGACATCAGGAGGAATTTCTTCATGGAAAGGGTTGTTAAACATTGGAATAGAGGCCCAAGGAGGTGGTGGAGTCACCATCCCTGGAGGTGCTCAAGAAACAACCGGACATGACACTCAGTGATCAAAGGTTGGCCTCAATGATCTTCGAGGTCTTTTCCAACCTGAATGATTCTGTGAGTCTGTATTCCTCACAGTGCCTCCTAAGAAATCAGCTTTGGCAGCATCCTGTTCTTGTGTGTGGGATGTCTGTTGGGATGTACTTCCATGCAGTTGTTTCTGCCAGGCTCAAGGGAAAGAAAGGGGTACGAAAGGGGTCAGGTGTCTTCTCTCATAAGCTGTGTCCCCATCAGTAGCTGTTCCCATTTACACAAGGAGCTCGATCCTTAGGTAGGATGAACCATGAATGTTTCCAAATAAATACAATCCTGGCACCCAAGGAAATGCCAGACACACAACAGCAGGCAGATTGCAATCTTGCAGCTGCTGCCCTCCCTGCCACTCTGCAGCTATTTTCCATTGTCACCACCTCTCCTCTCCTCTCCTCTCCTCTCCTCTCCTCTCCTCTCCTCTCCTCTCCTCTCCTCTCCTCTCCTCTCCTCTCCTCTCCTCTCCTCTCCTCTCCTCTCCTCTCCTCTCCTCTCCTCTCTCCTCTGTCTTTTCTGAACCTTTAATATTTCCCCCAAATCTTTTTTTCATCCTCTGTCCTTCAGCTTCTTTTCTCATCTTCAGAAGCTGCTCTTGTCATTTTGAAGTGTTTTAATAGACCATAAAAATTGCACTAAGACCCTGATCCAGCAAAGTGACTTGACACACACATAGCTTTAAGTGCTGCAGTACTGTTGACTCCAACAGAGCTACCACTGTGCTTAATTCCAGCCCCACACTTAAGTGTTTTCCTGGATCAAGGCCATCACCACATTGACATCAGCCAGAACAAAACAGCACCTGAGATTCAGCAACATAAATACATAGCAACCCCAACCAAACCCAGTGCTGTAACCTTCAGGTTACCTTTCCTCAGTGCCTCCTGTCATTGCTAACTCTGTTATGGCTACACTTAAAATCTCCTGTACAAGCATGCACTGGAAGTAGCGTTTAGGAACAACCCTGCTCAAGCCAATGCTTTTTTACGGTTTTAGAATTTGCCTGGCCTGTTTTGCTAGATCAGGCTCTTGGACAATAAGGTCCCCAGGGCAAAAAAGCATGTTTACTTTTCTGCTTGAATCATATGTGCTCATATACCACAAAATAGTAATTAGTAACTTTCTGTTCAGAGGTACAAGGAAGAAGATTCTCTACATACCACAGATGCCCTGGCTTGTGCAGTTGTAAGTGAAAAAGTATGATAGATCAAAATTTCAAAAGTCTAACGTATTAACCTTAGCACTGGCAGTTTACTGTAACCCCAAACATGCAAAGAGACTGAAGTAAGCCCTCCCCTCTTGAATTCTGCCCCAGAATTTTCTTTTGCTGACCTTCTGCCTCCATTACTTTTTTCTCTTTTATTCTCTGTTGATTACTTCACTGGTTTACACTTTAGCTTATACACCCCGTATGGTAGGAGCCTTGTCCTTTGTTAATTATAAAATAAGATTATGCACACCTTGCCCCTGTACAAATCATTATTGTCTCCCTACAATGTCTTCCACATGGCCCCACCCTCAGTTCCAGCTGAGAACTGAGCTGCTGTTGTGAACAAGCTCAAAGAATAAATATTTTGCATTCATTTCACCAGCACAATGGAAACATTTTTCCAAGCTGCTGCCAAGATGGTATCTAGTCCTCCTCTGAGTCAGCAGCCCATGCAGCTGACTTTCAAATGGCCAAACTTGCTTGATTGTAATCTTAAAAGGGAAAAAAAAAAAGCTGCATTTTTAAAGAGCTGTATTGCTCTCCTGTTGCACAAGCAGGTAGTGAGTGACACTATAAAATGTGAGAGGTAGGAGAAAGAAGCCAAACAGGAGTGAGCTCTTTTTGTTATGTCTCCTTTATTTCTCCCAGCTTCACCAGTTTATTTCATCCAGTCAGAGGAAGGGATTGGGGAATGTTGTGAGGAAGTGAGAAAGGAATATGACTGCTTTACGCAGAAAATTTCCTTTTGGTATCAACCAGCTTTTTATATTCTTTAAAGCTCTGTTGGTCTTTAAATACAGTGTATCTAAAAATAAAATGCAGACAAAACTGGGTTAAAAGAGATGAAGACAGCTAGGAATTCTAAGAGTTTCTTTCCATAAGCATTTTTTCCTTATTCTTAGGTTACTTTCCGTGTAATCCAATCCAGAGGCAGGAAAGGTGCAACCAAACAGGTTCAAAGCCGTGCATCTCTCCTCCATTCTCAGGGAAAAACTTTGGTCTATAATCCCTAAATCCTGTGAATTAACAACTCTGATGGTGAATCATTTCTGTGTTCCAAAACTGCCCAGATACAGCTGGTAGGAAACTGTCAGTGACCCTGCATGAAACTGCAGCTTTGTATTAAATCACAGAGTTGCCATTTGGCTTCTAATCACAGATGGAGGTTATTCTTACCAGAAGTTCTGATCTTCTAAGCAGAATAACAGGATGCTTATTAAATTAACAAGTCTAAAAATCAGAAATAAACCATGCCATGAGAAATCAGTTCCATGGGTAGAACAAGGCTGTCCCTCCAGCACCCTCTTACATCACAGTACTTAACCAAAAGATACCTATTTATATAGACACACGAGGCCAGATCCTTAGGTTTAGCCTTTTTATACCATGCAGAGTGCAGGATTTAGGGTGATAAAAGTAATTTAGGTTTAAGCTACTAACTCTGTCTTCAGGGTGCTGGGGTCATGATTTCGGTACCAATGAGTATCTTAAAAAAGCCCCAGAGATGCTCTAGTTTTAATTGCCTTAGCTACTTATAGCCTTATGAGAGCTGTCAAAGCAGCTGGGAATTGATTGGACTCAGCATTCTGGCAATTCATCCTTTCCACCTCGCCTTCCTCCTTTTGATCTAAGACTAGGAGGAACAGGAATTCTAAGACTTCATGTCATTAAAATAAATTCTCCACTGAGTGAACCCATAGATAGCTGATTAAATTATTTCTGTAGCTGCAGAAAAAGCCACAAGTTGACACAGGCACACATTTCCTTAAGGCAGAAAAAAATCATCTTTATGCAATAAAATTTCTCTGCACTGCAAGACTGATTACACAAATCCGAACACTGCAAACAGAATACAAATATATGAGGAAACCAGTGTTTCAGGAGGTTGTGATTGAGTATTTTTTATTTTAAAAATAACTTTTAAAGTAACTTTAAAAAAACCCCAACAAATTAACCAGTATAAAAGCAATAGCAAGATGCTTTTTGCATATTCTAAATATTAAAATGGGAGAAAAATACCAAATGGGATACAAAAGATGCAACTAATAGGGAGAAAGTGAAGTGGGGAAACAGAATATTAATAAAATGGGAGCTGTAATTAAAAAGTGTGATATAGCTGAAGCTTTCTATTTTTGTAAAGCTCACGTTCAAATGAGCTGGCTCGTTTATTCTCTATGTCCCAAAAAATCTCACTATGGACTTTCCAAACCTATTAAATAATCCTCCTATGAACTGATATTTGATTCAGTGGAGCCACCATGATGCTCTGTCAAAGGAGACTGAAATCAAATCAGGTGGGCACCCAACATTTTCCCATCAGTATTTTCATTATTGTTGCAGAGTTCATCCCAGAGCGATTCCTTTACCAGGTTTGCAACTAATTAGTCATGTGCTCACTATTGGAGAAATATCTTAAAATTAAACACATTTTCACATGGATAGCAACAGTTCCCATAGGGAGAAAGCCTTAAACAAGGATAGCTTGTTAGAGCCATGGGATCTCTCAGAGAACACAATCACCTCCCAGGAGTGCTGCTGTTAAGGCACTTAAAAGGAGCCTGGACACACCAGCACTGCCAGAGCTTTGTCACCGGTAAATGACAGCCTTTGGGGCTTTAATTTCAGTGATCAATTTACTGTGCTGTAAATCACAGCTGAACCACAGTAATGTCTTGGCACTCTCACACACTGCCTTAAACCACACGAATGCTGAAATAAGGAGTTCTGGTACATTTGAAAACTGGATTCCTTTATTCCCAGCCTGTTCTTTTTTTTTTTTAAACCTCGGAATCAAAGAACACTTTTCTGTTCTCTTAATCAGATTTCAATCTCTTTACTCACCCAGCAGATTATGGAGCTGTGATAGGTGGTATGGCTTTTTGGAGAGAGCCAAACCGAAGGACCTGCTGCACATATCCTGGTTCCCAGGCTCCTTGCCAGCACAGGGTGTGATGTAACAGCCTCTCACGCTGAACAAGTTAACAGCCCTGTTTTGGAGTTTACTACATTTTGGCTAAGAAACAGCATGAATAGCTTTGCAGGGAAGTGCTACTGTTCAACAAGCGAGGAGCTGCAGGAACAATCTGGTTTCTCCCTTTTATCCAGGACTGGGAGAGAGTCCCAGCTGTACATTGCATCTCTCCTCTCCCATATGCTGGAGCAGCAAGGACTGTGCAAAATGGATACAGACCAGACTCGGTCCCTTCTGTGTGCTCTGCAGTTCTAACAGGACTCACTCACACAAGCTAAGAGTAAGTTTCTGACTCCCTTCTGGCTGAGATTTCCTCATTTTAAGAACGTTTTGGGAAATTAATTGGTTAGGAAGTTATTTAGAGGACAGTGGCTCACTACACAATCATATAGAAAGGACCATTTGTAGGCATGTTCTGCTTTTGTCACTTCTCATGAGCAGAGGAAGCCCCAGCCTTGTTTTCCACCAGAAGAGAGCTCAAAGGCAGCACTCCAATCTCAAGCCAGCACCTTCTGGCCTGGATTCCTCTCTGTTGGGAAAGGGGAAACCAGGAAATGAGGTACCACAGAAATGCTTGTGTTTGCAGAGAACAGTGCTATTTTCACAGTGCCTTCTGCGTCAGTGGAAGAAGAAAGGATGAAAGCAAAGGATACAACCACATCATGCCCAACATACCACATTCCACTTCAAAATACGGACAAGGCGGAAACAGGGCGAACACACTCTTTACTGAATTTGCAACCTCTCTGCATTCCTTTAGTGGTTCGTAATGTCACACTAGAGAAGAGTTATCATTTACCACTTACTGCCTGAAGGTTACACCATCCAAACAACACGAGGCCAAAGTACAGAGCCATGAACCGCATTGTGAAAAAATCAAATTGCTCCTTTGCCGTTTAATTCAGCGCACGGTAATCTTTAGGTACAGCTTTGATCTCTTATCAGCTGAGTTCCTCATTATAACCTTCTAACTCAGCCACTAGGAGCACCTACACACACAGGGGAGAGCCTGTGAGGGCTGCTGCAGGGGTGTGTGACAGCCCCAGCACCTGACAAGTGCCTCGGTCAGAAATGCAGCACTCGCAGTCAATCCCTTCTCAGTCAGCACCAGAGGCTCCTCAGCTCCCTGGAGATCTGATTCATGCCCTGCAAATGCCTCTCTGGGGCACACAGAGACAACTGGAGCTACTGTACTCCCAGCTTAAGCAGCTCAGATGGGTTTCTAAAGTTAGGTGGGATAAATCCAGACCTTGGTGATTACCACAGACACCCATTTAGCAGGAGGTTAATTGGTGAGCTTTGTGTACTGTGTTGAGATGATACTCGCTGGAGGAGGATCTCCCTTGCTCAGGAACTGTCTCCCTCTATTTATTCCCCTCTCCAGAATCAAAGGCTTAAAAATCACATCAAAATACCCACTGTTGTAAGTGCAACTAAGATATGAAATGTTTTGCTTACATCTGCTGGGAAATAAATATTTTTATTCTTTCCTCCATGTCTTCTCTCTTACTCAACAGATTTAACCATTCTGCACCTGAGTGTCAGACATATAAAGTACAAGTACAGAACCAGCTTCAAATGCCATTAATTATAAAAATGGGCTAAGATTATTTCCAAATCCTGATACTGCATGTTCCTATAGTTATTTTAAATGATATTTCCTGGTCTGGCTCCAAGGGTTCCTCTTTCCTACTGCAACACATATAGCAGTCATGAATCATTTATAGTAGTTCTGGGGTCTCACACATTACCATTACCAGTTAAACAATGTAATAAGTGAATGAGATTTAAGTTGACAGAGCCTGTAGATAAGAGTCAGCTTCTAATTTCAGATGTCAACATGGAAGATGTCAACATGAACTGATCACCTAACAACGTGGCCACTATGAAACCATTTATCATATAATTTATAGTGTAATTCTAAGATAACTGAAATTGGTATGCCAGCAAATGGTGATGTAAGTAAAGAAGTTGAGCTTGCCTCTTACAGATTTGTTTATGGCACATGATTGTGAAATGACGTATTTATTAACACACAGCTCAGACTAAATGTAATGTTTGAAATTCAGTACTCAAGTCAAGAATGTTTGTCTACTGCTATTGTATTTGCGAAGGAATGCTGGGTCAATAATTTGCAGGGATTGAAAGACACAGCAGTCCTGAGGGAATGCTGATCAGCTTCAGAATCATGTCCTTTTGCAGGAACTCAGTCTTTCTCTCTAACAGTTTCTCCTACTAGAATGGCAAATCTAATCTCTCTCTCCAGTCTCTGTTGAAAATTAAACACCCAGAGCTTTGCTCCTCACTGATCTGTGGCTGCTGACATCTACTGCCAAGTAAAACTAATGATTCACTGGCAGCCCTGCACACTCACTGCTCTCAGCTATAAATGAGTACAGAGGGTATCAGACAATCAGGTGCTACACATCCCATGTATTTCTGTATATTCTGAACAGGAGAAAACTGAGCACAACATTCTGAGTTACCCACCAGACTCTCTCTTGTACATATATACAAGCACAACTGTTCATAAAAACCTGCTGAGAATTCTGTTTCTTTATTCTGGCATCTTCTACTCAAATTCATGTTGTCTGAATCAGCAAATAATCAAAAACAAAACAAACTTTTCAGTCTTTCAGTGAGTGGAATGTGCTAAGATTATGCTGTTTCCTCACTTCTATTCTAACAGGTACAAAAGACTCTTCTGTAGCTGCATAGCACAGATAAACACATTTACATGCAAATAATACGACTGATTGACTAAAACCTACCCAAAAACGTTTTTGTATCCTACAAAGCTTTGGGTTTAATAATTTATGTATCCCAAGAATATACTGACATGGAAAGGCAGTGAGCTGGCTGCAGAAAAGTTACTGCTGGAGTTCCCTAACTATAAATGTAGGGCTTATTTTATTAAATACTTTAATGACTTACTTTTGCATAGCAGAAGAACAGAAAGTCTGTAATTTGTAGGAAGAATTTGGCTTGCTTGAGCTAGAAAAACAAAGGCTGGCTACTGGTACAACAGGATGTAGCAAACAATGAATGAAAATGGCCATTAATTATGAGGGCAAATAGTTATAACCTGTCCATGAAAAAATTGGATTGAAAATCAGAGACTTCCGAACCTTTACAGAAGGGGCCCCTGAAACAGGGTAGATATTTTATGGGACGTGTGTGAACAGCTTAAAGTAGCACATGAACTCTGATCCAGGACCCAAATGCTTTCAGCATCACAGCAGCTGCTGGAGGTACCTCACACTAAAGCAAAAAGGCTTTGGGATTGCTGTGTTACCATGTTCAGATCCTGAACAGCTTTCCCATGGGTGAGTGGGAGGAAACTTCCTGCTTTTAAATAAATTACTGAGAACTGGAATGAAAGAGAACTTGTAGCTGTTCAACAGAGCAACTGACCTCATGAACCTGTATGCCCTTTATAGTTCTGGATTTCTAGATACAGAAAATGTTGAAGCTTTTATATTTTGGAGGGGGAAAAAAAAGAAGAAAAGCTGGGCAAAGCAGATGCAGAGTAGTTAACTCTGGTGACAGATCACAGTCTGCTGGTTCCATGAGTCAGAGGACTGGAAAGATACAATTAGTGCAAAGGAATTGATGCAAAGTGGAAAAGGGGCAAAAAGGCAAAGGAGGAAAAAAAAAAGGAGAGTGATGCCTCTGAGGCCCAGGCTGGCCAAAGGACAGAGGAGGAAGCGCAGCAGCATGCAGTACTGGAGAATATCAGAGGCTGGAATTAATGTGTTCCCAGGAACTGCTGAGTTCATGCATTACCAGGACCTGTAGAAACTACTCTTATGAAGACACCTTTACTATGTGGGGGGCTGGATAAATGCCCTGGTAGTGCTGCCCTTCCTTTTCTACTCTCTGAGCTTGGGCAGGAGGTGTGATAGCAACTTGTGCTATTAGTCACCAGCTGTCCCAGTCATCTCAGACTCCAGAGGCAGCAGGAACTCAGAACCCCTGCAGCTCATACTGCGAATTTCTTCTTTTATATGCTCTCTTCGGCTGCTAACTCTCTCATCAGCTTTTCTCAAGGGAGATAAAAGACAATCCTAAATCAAATTTTAGCCATCTCTGGGGTGGCATCTCAGCAATGTATCCTGGGATCTGTAGCCATTGCAAAACTCACTTTGAAGGTAGTGCAAATATTAGTCACTGTTTGGGTAAATCAGAAGGGAAACACCACCTTTGCATTCTTAGTGCCCTCTCAGCCAAATTCTGGAAAAACTGAAATAAAATGCCTTGTTTTCTCTGTGTCCCACAGCATGGACACACGCTGCAGCTCATCAGTTGTAACACAAGACAGTTCACACACAACCCTGCCCATTTCCCAGTGGAAAACTGCACACAAGCTTTACTTACTGGTTTTGAGGTAGCACAGGGAGCTGGTGTCATGATGGGAGGCTTGGCTGCACTTTGAGCTGGAGGCAGAGAAAATCTCTGCCCTGTGTCCGGAGGCGAGGAACAGTGAATCCGTGTTTCTAGTCTCTCAGGCTCATGCTTATAGGATTCCAGAGGGAACGTGGGCTGCTTGGTCACTTGTGTTGGGGTAGATGGAGAAGAGGAGAGGCCAGAGGCTGTGAACAACAAGAATGACCAAAGATCAGTTCAGGTGAAAAGCAGACAGAGATCTCAGCTTTATAGTAAACCTGTATATTTCACATTTCCCCAAACTAAAAGCATGGATCTCACCTCCTTGTTTATGAAAGGGAATTCTGCCTTGCCATTAAAACTCTTTTAAGCTGGTTGAACTGTCTGATCCACTGCAGGGAGGCACAGTGGCAGGATGGGAGTGCTGGAGGTTTGTGTTGTATTAACCTCCCCTCTGATTGCTTATTTCTAAAATGACACTCAGCACAGGTATTACTTTATTGTTGCCATTTTAATATTCCTGTGAGTTTCAGGATTACCTTTATCTCATGGCACACGGCTCAAAAGCTTTAATGGTTACTTATTCTTCTTTTCCATTATTTCCATTATTTTAACATCTATCTCAGCCAGCAGTTAGAATACAATTAGGAGCAGAGACAAAAAGGAACAGGACATATTTCTCCTGAGCCTCAGTTTGTTTTCTGTAAAGCTCTTGGCATTGCCTTTGTACAAACCAGAATTGTTTTCAGCAGCCTTTAAGGAGAAGGATTGATCTTATCTTTTGCCGAAAATCAATGTCAGCAGCAGATAATTTCTCTTGTGAGCACACTGTTTTTATTTGACACGTGTATCTACCCCAGCTGTATTTTTGGTTATGTTCCTAGGGAAGCTCTGAATTGTGATCAAACAGATTTAAATTGTGTTTATTATCCATTCAAGAACCAGCAAACATCCACAACCAGTTAGAAAATTCAGGCTCCAACATCTGTGCTTCTGGTTGTATCTACATGTACACCATCAAACCAAGGGTGGTTTTCTGGTGCCAGCATAAATCAGGACAGACTTAGATGCACAAAAACTATGAGGCAGAACTGAGATATGTATTTTTAAGTGGGCTGTAAGAGCTCTGAATTTGGTTCATTGCTTGTGCTTCCATAGATTTGTGTAGATCACCATTTAGTCCAAAGGGGACCCAAGCCCATCAGAAGGGAGCAGATAAGACAACATTTAATGAGTATAAAATCCCAAGCTACTCAAAGGAGTGTTTGAGAACACGATGCATCTGCATGGTAAGTCTGGCTCCTCATTGTGAGCTTTCAGGGCTCCACCAGAGATCATTGAACCACAGGATTTTTCCTAAAATGCCAGACTTGGAAGACTGGCCATCCAACACCTCAGGGAGGGATCTATTACTTGAAGAAACTGTTACTTCTGATGTATCTGGGGAAGAGTTAGCATATTGTTTGTTTAAAGGAATTAACATGTAATATGGGTAACCATTCTCTAGCTATTATTCTTCTTTGAAAACAGCCTTTCTTGATGGCTTTCACATAATAAGACAACTTTATAATAATAGAGTCACTCAACATGAAACCTGCAAAATAATTAGGCTCTAATATGTTTTATTAATGTGGGTTTAGTGGTACAGACTACTGTATTTATTTATTTCAAAGAAAATCCTTATGCTTACTGATAAATTTTAGCTTTACTGGAATCAAAAAGGACCCCCTACTCAGTGCCTATCTTTGGTCCTTTTAAAAAATAGCAGCTGGACTTCAATTTAATTAACTAAGGAGCCTTGGAGCTCTACCAGTCAAGCAGCAGTAGCACAAGCCCAGAGGAGACTGGGGCTGGAGGCAGATCCAGATGTTGGCTGATGTGACATGGCTGGTGCCATGGAGGGAGACAAGAGTAACCACCCTGGCATTTTCAATGTCCTCAACCTCTGCTCATTGCAGGGGCACTAGAGAGTGTGTTCCTTAGGGATTGAAAGGACACCTAACTTGCCTGTTCAGTTTTTGCTTACAGACAAATTTGGATAAGCAGTTCTGGGGAAGATGCTCCTCTGTATTTTTATGGATGTACAAATGTTCCCTGAGTGCTCAGACTGGGGGTTGAGGTAGCTGTAATCGATGCAAATGGGAAACCACTAAAAGGGAGAAAAACACCATTAGATCTTAAAGTCTTGCTGCTGGGATGTTCTGATTGTGTGCTAATGTATTCAGCAAGTCCACAAGAGCCATTTCCAGTGCTGAGAGGCTCTGCCAAAAGAGTTTTTACCAGACCTACAGAAACCACACACTCAGCAGCCGAGCAAGGCTGGCCTGCCAAGTGCAGAGGACATCTGTAGGGCACAGGGACATGTGGAAAGGGGACCATGGAGGTGACATCTCTTACATCCTGTGAAAGCTATTGTCACCTCATCACAGACATGGAACAGCCCAGGCAGGACAGACTATGTTTCCATTTGTAAGAACATTCACTGGTGGTGAATCTCCTTTTGGATGCCAGCCTTGGATACTTGGCATGAGTTTTTATGGATGAAGAGCATCTGTGACTCCAGAACACTGAGCCTTAGAACTGTTTGTTTCAACCAGGCACTTCTAACATACTCACTGTGAGGCACACCCTAATACAGCTGACATTCAGTTTGTCCGTGACTCAGTTTCTCCACAGAGTTGAAGGGAAAAATATAATAATTTTGCAGGGTACTTAAGTTAATGTAATTAAGCTTTTCAAGCTTTTAAAAGACTACCTCATAGCATTATTGTGGTATCTATGTTATTTATATTTGTACAATACTGAGACTGAAGTCATAATCACATAGGAAATGATAAATATTTTATGATTCTCAAAACAAAATACTCTTGGCTGCTGGGATACAGATTAACACCCTAAATGCTATGAAGTTTTTTCTAAAAGCCTTCCACATCAAAGAATGAAAATCTGTAATATATCTGAAGACCAAAATCAGTTCAGGAATAACAGAGCTTTGTATTAACATTAGTCCTATTGGACTGACAACTGAACAGCAGCATTGGTGTAAATATATTTTTACCTGTACACACAGAAGGAATCCAGTGAAGAGACAAGATGCAACTCTATCCCATGCCTAAAACCAGCTTATTTGGGAGAATGTTCTTAAAACAATTAAGCAGTTGAAACCAAACAATTCTAGATTCTTCTATAATGAAGCCAAAATGATTCCGAATGTATGTAGGATTTTGAGGAAGAAACAAACTTTGACATTAGCTACAAACCCTACTAGTTCTGGTAACAATATGAACAAAATGGGGTGTTTTCATGTTACAAAACTTAATAGCTGTTCCTTCTTCCATAGCACAAAAGAACTGTAGAAAAAAAAATTACAAATAGAGAAAAAGGTCTAGCAGATCAGATGCTGTGTCACTGGCTAACAAAAGGGTTTGTCCTTTGGGGGTGGAACTGCATGATCTTTAAGGTTTCTTCCAACCCAAACTACTCAATGATTCAATGATTCTGTATTTCCTACTGCTTAACCCTATCCAGTTTTGAAACAATCCAAGGGTTTTGCTTTGTTCTGATCACTCTTACATCTCCTTTCTGGGGACAAAACAAGAGCAAATAAAGAGGATAATTTTGTGGTCTCCATATTGATGAATCATAAGTATTAACATTTGCATAACTGAATATACATCTGAATAAGAATATTCATAAGATTCACATGAATGTGTGGTGCAAAACAACTTTCATATTACAGTATAACTTCACATGGAATGCGTATGTGAGATCCTTACAGAACTAGATAGCATCAGACTTAGTTTTGAGCAGAATTTCCAGCTGCCTTGCCCCTGTGACAGTGACAGCACACAGGGATGGCCCAGCCCTCAGTTCTGTGCCTCTATTTGAGCAACTTCAGCTGGGATCAAGCTGCACATCCCGGGTTGGATGCCAGAGCCCCGAGGAAGTGCTGCTGGAATGGCAGTGCCACACCTTTGGCTCAAATCAGCACCCAGCACAGCTGGTATTGAGTTGGGCACAGACAGACAAAAATAGTGTTGCTCCCTTCACTTGTTCCTGTAGGTATTTACAACAATTTATTTTAAATAAAACCTTCATTTTGCATAGCACTACATCCACCTACTTGGGCATTCTGATCCAAACTAGCCCTCCACTGATACATAACAGGAAAGGACGAAGTGCTGCGTTGTCATCCCTGTAGTCCCAAGGGAAGAAGGGTGGATGCCCTCCTACATTTCCTACATTCCCAGGGTGTCACTCACAATGAGTTCTGTCAGCTACATTTCATGCCTGACCTGGCAGGATGCATCTGGTGGTTTCTGGGAGGAAGGATGCTCACAGCCCAGTGATTCCTGCCAATCCCTCCCTTTTTATCAACCCTTTTCCAGAAAGGAAAACAACTGCTGCCCCCATGAACCTTTGGGGCCACCTGCCCACAAATGATGCTGGTAGGGATTTCAGGGATGTGCTAACACTCCTGGACAGAGGTTGGCTTCAGGGGGACAGTAAGAGTGTCACAGTCCCCTGTTGAGGGCCCAAGGGATAGAGCCAGCAGTCTACTCTCAAACTTTACTTTCGCATTTGTGTGCTTAAGATGAAGCTGCTGAAACTGGTGAGAGTTGCTGGCCATGAAAATTAAATCGCTTTTGCCCTTTCCCCTGGAATCACACTTCAGTATTCTCTCACCCTGTACCTGACCAAGCAAATAATAATACAGCTAATGCATAAGGTTGTGATTGAAACAGTTTTCCAAGTTTATATATAGGGATATATTAATTTATGATTTAGACTGAAACCTCTCAGAAAAAAAAACCAAACACAAACAAAAGAACAAAAAACCCACAAAAAAACCTAAAAGGAATTCCATTTGCAGTGTCTCCATGTGACACTTTTTGTCTTGACTCCTTCCCAGGACAACACTGTCCTTTCATTTGCATTCTCAGCTGGCAGTGAAACAGAGAAGGCGGCAGGCTGTGGCTGCTGAATTTTAAGTACCCTGCAGCACAAGTGAATCTGAGTTGAGCTGCTGGTTCATTAAGCTGATTCACTCTTCAGACACAATACTATGTTAATTCTGACACATAAGCAAATCAATGCAAATTACACGAAATGAGGTTTAATGCCACTTAATGGCAGCAAAGCTCTGAACCCATCAGCAGGTAAATGGTTACTGCCTGTTTCCATCCAAACAGTACTGGTGACATTTGCACTAAATGTAAAATATCCGTTAGTTTAAAAAAAATAATAAATTAAGCCTGAAAAGTAAATCTGAAAAGTTATTGTGCCAAAAAAATACTATGGATGCTGCCCAGGATATTTTCTGTGGTATCTAACATTGTCACTTACACACCAGTTCAGGTGCCCCCACCATATAAGAATTACAGCTCCTACTCTTGAACCCTGTAGCCTTTATCTGTGATTGACAGTGCCTCACACATATAATTTCCAGGCCTTCCAGTCCTTCCAAGCTCCCTGGTTCCAGCTGAGCAGCATCTATCCCAGCTGCATTAGCACATGCATTTGCTTCAATCTGACAGAAACAACTCCATGGCTTTCCATGTGGCAGGTACACCATTCAGTGAGCACCTTATTCATTTCCAAAAACATATTTCTGATTTTTCATTAATCAGAGGAAGAGAAAAAGACACCTTTTGAGTAATTAAAGTATCATATGCTGTCTGAAAATTTCACAGGAAAATGTATATTTTTTCCACTTAAAAAAATATTAAAAATCTAATTTGTTTTTAGCAGTTTAAACACAGTAAAGGAAATAACTTGTTAAGTGGTCTCAGCCACAGAAATATCTGATCCTGAAAGCTCCAGCTTTTGCTTCAGATGCTGTTTCACTTTGTAAAACCAAAGACTCACTCGTTTCCAGAATTCAGCCTGTTCTACTCTGCTTGTGGTCTATTTATGTGCTGAAACCACATTTGTATCTGCAGAATCTGCAATGTAACACCTTTTCCTTGTAAAATCAGGAGCTGGAGAGTTTAAGTAGCAAAGTTTTGATAATCGTTCTTCTTTCTGAAGATGACAGCCTTTCCCTTTATGAGGAAAGGCTGAGCAGGAGAAACTCTTGCCTGTATCCTTTAAAGGATTTACTGCAGATCTCTCCTGCAATGATGACTACACAGAGGATCTTCCACCTTGCCTAGAACCACATATTGGTTGTCTTACATTGTTAAATGTACTTGTCAAAGCTGTAGAGACTTGACAGGTAATGCCAGCTCATAAAGCAACAAACACATGGGATCCAAATACAGCAAATGGAGACCAGAAATTCTGGTGGAGAGCATCCCTCCCAAAGGGCTTTTTCTAGTTCTCATTGGCAGCAAGGTTCCAGCCTGGCTTCTAACTACTAATTTTCTGCCAATGCTTCTCCTTTGTCTTGCAAATACTGGAGAAAATACCACAGCCAAATAATTCAGAAGCAAAGAAAGGGAGATCACTCTCAAGCTTCATGGCTAAGAAAAGCTTTTTTAGAGACAGCCAAATGCACATTCCATTGCTGTTCGACAGCCTGACAGGTGATGAATGAAGAGGTCCTGGTAATGGTTGAGGTAGTCACTGAATAAGTGCCTGGGCTGGCACGAACAATTAACTCGGCACGGTAATTATACTGAGAGACTCAGCACCAAGACTTCATCAGACACCAGATGGCTGTGTCAGAAACACAGACAACGTGTACCTTGCCAGCACGAGTGCCAGCGAGAGGAGTAAAGCACTAACAGAGATCCTCAGCAGGTAACAGCCTGATGGGGGAACACCAGCAGGAAAAGGAGGTTTGGGCACGAATCTCTACGGGAAATTCACGAGCAAAGAATGCTTCACCCTCCTGTGCATCCATCACCCACAGAGTTCGGGGTCAAGGAGTTTGCAAATCCCAGCTTTTCACTTCCACCAGGCAACTCCCCACTCCTGCCACTGACCGCAGAGCAGGAGCAGCTCAGGAAGGCCACACAGACCCGGCACTGCCACTAACGGCATGTGACATCCTGCAGCCGCTGCCTGGGGACCACTGCTGGGCTAGGACAAAACCCAACCCTGCAGTGCTGTGACACCCACCTAAAAAGTCACTGAAATGAAATCCATCACTCTTCACTCAAACTGCGCTGCGCTGGAGAGACGCACGACATGTGTGCAAACCCCGCTTTTTTTTTTTTTTCTGATCCGAACCAGATGAGTAATGAGCCAAAGCCAGCCCAGGCGAAGGAGCCACGTGTCGCAGTTGGCCCTTATCGAAGTGCTGGTGGCTGCTGAAAGGAAAGTCCCCGCTGTCTGTCCCAGGCGGGCACAGCCCGCAGCACATGCCAGGGATTCACATGCTCGCTGCTACCGCTGCTGGTTACAGCCGGCTGCTGGGAGAAACAATGCCTACAGCAGGACGCCTTTATTTACTTAATACACCACCTGGCATTTTAACTTTCGCAGAGTACTTTGTGTTCAGCGCCTTTAATGAAGTAACTTTTGTTTTCTATTTTAGCGGAGAGGCTGGCTGCTCAGGCGGGCATTTAACAGCGCTTTCCACATTAACCTCCATCGTCCTCTCCAGGCTTTCTTCTGTTTTGAGCCAAGCTGAGCTAAATGCTCCCCTGCCATTGCAGAAAGCTGCAAGTTGCCCGTCTTTGGAGACACTCTGGTGGCCAGCACTGTGTGTCCCTCCATCACCCTGCCCTCTGCCAGAGGCTGCTAGAACTGCTTTCTGCCTCTCTCGCTAGCAAAACTCCCAAAGCACAGCCACCATCATCATTGCTCATGTTCTGCTTCTGGTAGCACCTGCTGCGTGCAAAGTGCTTCACTGACAGAAAGGGTAGCAGAGGCACCAGCCTGAAGGGCTTGCATTTTGACAGGCAAAGGAAAAGAGCAGGAAAACTGGGGGGGAAGGTGGGAGGAGGAATGCCACATGCACAATATATAAAGACAAGTTTGGACGTAATTACTTACTTGTGCTGATGCTTAATTTCACGTTTAGGGATTTCATATTTAATCACTGCACTAAATGGCAGTTTTTCGAAAGCAGCTGCTTGAGGGGTTGGAGAACAGGATAGGTTGTTGCTTCACCTATGATTTATGATATGTTCATCCAGTGTAAATTTTAAAAAGTGAGGTAATTGAGGCAAAGATTTGCTTGCAATAAAACAGAGCCTTAACCATGTAGCTTATTTCTGTAACACACTACAGCAGAGGAACACCCCCTGGAAACTGAAAAAAAAAAAAGCTCCAAACATTTTACAAATATGTCATCAGAAGTGCAAGTTAACGAAAAGAACAGTCTAAATAAGAGTCTGCAGAACCCCACTGAAATCCCTGTGGGTGATTTCATCTGCACAGTGCATCCACTCGCTGTGTAACCGAGATACAGAATATTAATGCACATAAAGACCAGTAGGGTATCTATTTGCAGTGTAGGCATGACAGCTCCAGGGCTGGTGCCAGGGGAACGTGCACTGTACTGTGCATTCAGCTAAAGGCTGTGTTTACCCTGTGATGCTTCCCGAGGTTGGGAATAGCAGGATATAAGGCTGTCAGAGCAGAGACTTCAGGACTCAGGCCCTGAGACCAGTTCTCTGTTTAATTTATCAGTTTATATAAGCCTCAGGTTCCTACTCTTGCAATGAATAGGATAGCTCCAGAGGTGCCAGTAATAGCACTGGAGTTACAGCTGGATTGCAGGTCTCGCAGCACAGTTTAATTTTGTTTATTTTCTGCAATGTTTACAAGGGCACTGAGGTGCGAGTAATTAAATATTTACAAAGTACTTCGAATACTCAGGAAAGCTGTAGCTAAAGAAGGAAGCAATGATTTGAAATTCCTTTGCTTCTGATATTAATTTTTTAAACCTGTCCTTTCTTCTTTTATTAAAAGAAAAAAAAAATCTCTTATTCTAGCTCTTTTCAAAATTCAGCAAGAGTCCAAGCACTGCTTCAGCCTGTGGCATTTGCCTCTTCCCACTGTGTCTGAGTCAGACCTGTGTCTCATCATAATTCCTCTCTTGCTAACCTGGGAATTAATCTTTTCGTGCACATATGGCACAGCAGAGACAACACAGTGCTCTCTAGCACACCTTCCAAAGCCTTCTGAAGAAATAACTAATGACTTCATGGCACTTGTTTGATTGAAAATAAATTGCTGTGGGACTGCTCCTGCTCCTTATGCCACTTGGTAGTATAATTTCCATTGCCTTAGTTGGTACTTGCTGGTGCTTTTAGCAGAAAATTAGTGCGGTAAATGGCTGCTTTCTCTAGACACCAGCTGGCACAGAACTTCCCCTCTCCTCCCCTTGGAATGATCCATGCAGCACCAGCTTTCTTCTGCCTTTCACAATTAGATCTCAAGGTGATGTGGATGACAAAGAACTTCAGACCTCCATCCCTCTGGTTAGTTCTAATCCAGACTGGTTTTCCAGTGCAGTACAAACACTCCTCTTGGCACAGGAAGGCAGCAGTGGGAAAGGAGCCAGGAGCAAAGCAGAATTACTTTGTAGTGTGGCATTGCTGCTTTATACCCCTGAAAGTGGACAGGAAACTACAGCCCAAGTTCTAACAATTGCTATGGACAGAGTTGTCCATCTAGGAGCTGGTTGAGTGCACAAGGGAGAAAAAAGGAGAGAAGACAGCAGTATAGGCATGCACCAAACCCACAGCTATAGCAGTGCCCTGAACTGAGATGTACTTATCCACCACTGGCAGTTCATGCTTCCCATACGTGGGGAATCAGTTACCATCTTATTTTTTTCTCCCAGCACAGAAACCAGGTGAGAATAAAATAAAATTAAGTTCTGTCCTCTTGCTGTGACTCTTCACACTCTTACCAATAAAGTACTGCTACAATACCCAGCAATGAAATGAGGCTGAAGAGCAGCAATATCCCATCTGTACATTAAAACTTCAGGATGGAGCCAGGAAGTACCCCAAGAGGCTACCCAAGGGTTACCAAAAGGTACATCTACAGAGTTTTAGATGCTGCTGTTGCCACAACTGTGAAGTCAAACACGCTTAGCAAGTGTGCTACCTGCCCAAGAGAGCCATGAACACTTGGGCCCACCCTACTTAAGGAGTTCAGACTGAAATAAATCCCTACTTTGTTAACATAAATCTAAAGTAACTTCAAACTCATACTTGGATAAATAACAGTCACATGAAATGAACCAACACTCACCTTGGGATGTCTGATGATCCTACCAAGTTGGAGGTCCCTTTAAACTCCATCATTTATTCTTACCTGCCCATGGATAAAATTCAAACTCATGGGAGAGGACAACATTTCAGTGATGTCCATTGCATTGGATCAAACAACACCTGGTGCCATTTCATATCTCCACTGCCATGTGTTTCTATTGACCACAACATTTCTGATATTTTTACACCAACATGGCACAAGGTTGGCCTGTGCCTTCCCAGCCATGAAGGCTTTCTTCACTCCTGATCTGCCTCCCTCTTCTTCAGACCAAGCACCTCCTCTCCTCTCCATGCTTCCTGCTAAAATATTATATCTAACTCTCCAGGTCCAGTAGAGAATGATGCTACAAGAATAAGTTAGAGGAATTCCTCACACATTTTCTTTTTTCTTGCAATTTCATCTTCCACTTGCAGGCTGATTTAGGCCTATCTCTTCCACTTGCCAAGTCACCAGAGTGCCTGCAAGATCAGCCCCCAAAAGCATGCACAGGGTGGCTTTCTTTGCTTGGCTGCCCAACCAAGTTACAGCTGATACCTCCTGCTCTGTGGTGCTGCAAGCCTCTGGCAGGAAAGAACACGAGAGCCCTTTGGCAGAGGACATTTTTCCAAGGGCTGGACAGGCAGTTTGCATCTCCAGGAAATCCTTCCCCTCCTCTGTCATCCAACCCCAGTGTCACCCCACAGCCCATCCCAGGTCACTATTACAGCATGCCTCCAGCACATGACACAGTCACATTCCTGGCTTGTTCTGTTCCCCAGAGCTGTCATCCTGCTGTAAAGCAAATGAAAACACAGGAGCCAAAAGGACTCAGCATGCTGAGAGTGAGTACCTTAATAGCAGGCTCACGGGAACAGAAGACATCTCCATGCCAGAGATTCCCCTGGCTCAGTGGGAAATGTGATCTATTTAAGCAGATCCACTCCTGCCCTTTCATTCTGCTCCTCTCCATCACCCTAGCTCTCATCTTTTGCAGGTCTCTCCCTAATTGTCCAGAGACTTTGGTCCCATTCCTGCACACCAGCATCAGCTGTGGACAAGCAGTTCACACTGACATGCCAGCCCAGCCTCATATCCCACCCAAGTTAATACTCCAGAGCAGAGTAGGGATTTTTCAGCACCACTTCAGTCCTTGGACTCGGGAAAGCTGAGCCATGCCTGCTCACAGGCAGCCAGGTGCAAACCCAGAGGACTGGCACACTGGGAGCTGCAGAAGCCAGGCAAAGCCAGCAGCCATAAAAATCACAAAACGTGAACAGACTGTTTGGTGTTTCCTTTGCATCAAGATAAAACTTGGTTTATCTCCAAGCAGGTACATTTGCAGAGGCTCTTCCTTGAAGTTTGCCGCCTCTCTGTCTAGGACAACACAATATCCAAAATCTTGGGCATGAGAGATGTAGACAAAGTCTACAATAGTAATGTTCATATACTGAAAGGGGAGCAATTGCAGGAGCAATTCTGACCTGCTGAGGTGCCAGAGAAAGATGCATGGGTAACTCTTAAATATCTGATCCCAGCATCTCCCTCCTGAGAAGGATCAGTAAAAAAGCCACATGGATTCAAGAAGTTCTGCATTAGAGGGCAGCCTGTGGGCAGAGGTCTAACTGCCTGCCGTGTTGACTTCTATAACTCTGCAAAGGTCAAGGAAAGGAAATGCTCAGAAAACTTGTAAGCTCTTCTAGTTAAGGCTTTCATCCTGTGAGAATCTGTGCACACAGGAGAGGAGCTTCAGAGGAGGCTATGAGGAAGGGACCTGAGGGCAGGAGGTAGAACTCCTGGGGAAGGGATGAATCCACCAGCCAGGACCAGATGGAGCAATTGGTGAGTCTGCTGCGACAGCCCTGGCAGAGCCACTCAAATGCTGCTCTTCAGCTTGGAGCAGATGATCTCCACAAGCTCCACCCCACCACCCTGCCCACTGAGACAGCTGGAAACAGGCAGGGGTCAGGGCTTCAAACCTGCAAGAAAGTACATTCAACCTGAACCCTTCTGAGGAGCAGAAGGTCTCTTCCCAGGACACGTGTGTTCCCGGCAAGGGCAGCGGATGCTTCCCTGCCAACCTGCCCCAGCCCCTGTGCAGGGGGCTGGTTATGCAAGTTCTGACTCAGATGTCAGGGAGTGAAGCCAACACTGCAAAGGCCATGGTGAACAACTGTCAAATGATAAAAGATTTCAGTCACTGCTGACTGAAGCTGGATTTCACCTAGCAGGGAAAGGCTTTTTAGCTTTTTATCTCATCACCAACCCCCTGCACCAGTCATTTCCCTCCCAAGCTGCATTATTTTGAACTCATTCCTGAAAATAAATTATGAGCTGTTTTCTCTTTGTAAAAACTAACTAGTGCAGTGGAAAGCTGGTTGTTTTCAGTTGTTAAAGCAAGGAAGTGCTGCAGCCTGCTCCTAGAAGCACAGGCAGCTTTGGGACAAGTGCACTGCTACCTCAGTGTCTGCATATTCTCCAGATACCCAGAGCTCCTGCTCAGGAAGCCATTTAGATTGATTCTGCCTCCACAAACACTGTGACGAGTTTCCACGCACTCCTGCAAGCAGTAAACCTCTATATATTACCTCAGTTTACTGAACATTGGTGTAAATGTATTTGATGCTGGGAGTTATCTGCTGCTGGTCAACACAAATGAATCAGTCAGGTGGTAAAAGACCAGCTGGCTTTAAAGCCACCTAGACAAGGGATCATGGCTGGCAGCACACGAGCTGAGCCAGGTCCTGCACAAACTAGTCAGAAAAGGGGGACTGGTGTCTAGTCCTTCCAGTCCAGATTCAGAGGACATAAGATGAGGAGACTGCATTTGCCAAGAACACCACAACCTTTGTTTTCCAAGCCTCTGCATTTTTCTGACAGTTGGTTATGTACCCAATAGCTCCAGCAAAATAGATAACGCTGCAGAGACAGCATGAGATCCTTAACTCCTATCAACCATGAGCTTCCAGATTGACTGCAAAGAACATCAGGAAGTTTTGCAATGCTCTCTTTTCAAGAGAGGACAGGACAGTACAGAATAATGCTCATGGCTCTCCATAAGTTTCCTTAAGATATACCCTTATAGGCTCTTGGAACATCAAGGGGCTTCAGCAGTACATTTGCACCATTTGTTCCATTACACTGTAGAGCTGTGGCCAAAAGAGGCCTTTTTTTCTCTCTCTCTCTCTCTTTTTTTTTTAAAACAACCCCAACTATTGCAATGATTAAACAGATGTAGTCTGCTGAAGTTTCACCACATTAAAAGCAATTCAGTCACTGTTTTGGGGAAGGCAGCTAGTATTGATGCTTTTTCTTGATAGAAGATTGAATAAGAAGCATCTCCCTGAAGTTCTGTAGAACTTGAACAGGATCCAGCTTGGAACAACTCAGCTGTATCAGTGGTTGGTACAAGCTGAACAGCAGCCCAGGCCAGCTGAGCTCTCTGGACCATCACGTGGCTGGGCACTGGCCTTGCAGAGCTTATGTCCAAGGTATTCACACTATGTGGAGCCAAGTGTGGGATTTGTGATAGCATTTGCCTCAGCCCTGTCCACCTCAGCAATGCCAAAAGAGTGCTCAGCCCTATTCCAAGCATGGATTGCACCACATTCTGCCACCCCACGAGGTCCTGGAGTTTGTGTGAAAGCAACTTCCCAGCACAGACCTCAAACTTTGCAACCAGCAGTTTTTGGAGAGGGCCCTGACTTCCATTCAGATGCAGCAGCAGGAGTGGCTGTAGGTCTAAACCAAGATGAGAGGGGTCTGCTGGTACCACTAGTACCAAGCAGGCAGAGCAGGAAGGTTGAGACCTCAGGTGCTGGGGGATTAGTTTCCCCAAAATTGCAATTATTTGTGTTACTTTGGGCTCTGAGTGCATTGCTTCATCTCGGTAAATAAAGGCACGGTGAAAATAAAGGGCTCTGGTGGTGAATCAAAACTATTTAGTGTGAAGGAAAATAATCAGAGCTGGGCAGGGGGCACAGCTGGCCACAGGAGGAGGCGAGAGCTGCAGAAACAAATGGATATCAACCAGAGTGAGCCCAGCCACTGAAATGGCCAAGGTAAACAAGGCCAATCTGTGAGACTGCCTCAGCAATATGCAAAGAGAAAAAGGATCCCCCACAGACATAATTATGTAACTCTGTCATTGCTGAAACACAACAGCACCCATCAGTGACCTTGCTCCCCATGCCATGTGTCCCATCAGAGGTGACAGAGCTCCCAGGCACTGCACACCTTTGTACTGTGGCCGAGTGCAAGAAATAGGTAGAAAGAAATCCATGCAGGAACAGCAGAACACATTACTAACTATATTTAGTTCCATTCCTTCGACTGTTACCTGAAATCAATCAAAATCCAAAAGAAGATATCCCAAACCTGCACTTACAAATATACATATCTCACATTCTTTTCATTCATATTGATACATTTCCATTTTTCTCTTGCTGGTGTCCAGAGCTGGAGTTTTAATGACATTTTGCTCTGGCTCTGTTTTCAACACCCCTGATGATAAGTACGTGCCAGCAGCTGCTGAAGCAACAGTTGCTGCAGATCCAGTGTCAGAGTGTGACAGACATGTGGAAGGCTGCTGGAGATGGGAGGACAAGCAGCCTGGGACCCTGTGATTCCCAGCCACGTGCCACAGTGTGATCAAGGAAAACTGGCTCAGTCCTTTCCCTGGACTGCCTTCCTCTCCTCCTCCCCTTCCCTGTGGAGCTGGGTTTCCTCCCTCACACTTGGAGCCCTTTGGTTTGGCTGACACAGGGGATTTATCTCAATTAAATTAAGCAAGAAAGGAGAAAGGCGTGCTGAATGCAGGGAAACTGTCTGCCACCAATACTTATGAAGCAAAGGGTGCAGGAAATACCTCAATATTCCCAGTCATCCACAGCCACTTCATCCTTCCTTCACTCAGCTCTGGGCTGTCCCAGCAGCCTTTCAGGAAGGTCTAAAATCTTTAACCAAGGGCTAAAGCACCTGGTGAACAGGACTCAGATTCAGGACCAAGGCTGGAAATAATCATGCAATTGCACAGGCAGAAGATGTGTGTCTTTGATGACATCATTAGCGGAGATGGGGACCTTGCTGGGAGCCAGGTGCTGTCCTTGTGGGATTTCATTCCCTCGTGAAGATTACAGGATGATTCCTGCTGAAAATGCGGACATTGTTATGTCCTTCTATATTCCTGTGGGGATTACCAGACTCTGTGAACAAATCTCTTCCTTCCCTCCTGCATGCTGGTGCTCTTGGTGCTCCTGCTGCCATGGTTTGCTCAGGAAGAGGAAGCATGAGCACAACGTGCTCACACCATCACTGTCCCTGGTGGCATCACCCACGTGTCAGCTGGCCTTGCCAAAGGAAGGGAAGGTCAGATGGCTCAAAGCACAGAGCCAGATTTCTGCAAATCCCAGGAGAATTGGCATCAAATACAAACATGTCCACTCAGCTCTGCAGCACTGTCACGGATCAGCTACGCCATCCCAAATATTGAGCATTTTGCAGAGAAAAAATAACCAAATAGCCCTCACAATAAGCTCTTCTGCACCAGATTATTAACCACTGTATAGATCCTTTCCAGGCTACAGTTCTCTTCTCTCTGGAGAGCTGTATTTGCCAATACAACTGCCTTAAACATGTGGTAATGCATGTTTTGTCTCTAAAAAGTGATAACACATTTGCTTAGAACAACAGGCGTTTTCAAAGACCAAAGCCAACATTTGGTGGTGGAGACTTTGCTAGAACATGGAGTCATGATTCAGCAGAGAGAACTTCTTCCTAGTTAAGTTTTCCAGCTGCAGAACTACTTAGAGTGTCAGTTTAATGCACTAAGGTTGTTTATACCTGTAGCACAACACATATCAATTGATCAAACTGCAACTTCAAAGGGGTCTCAGGTGCTTGGAAGCAGCAGTATGGTTAATTAATCATGTGAAACAAAACCCAACAAAGGCAAGACAGCAGCAGTGGAATACATTGGGCTCTGCAGAAATTAGCTCGCATTAGGCTTAACCAGAGCAGCATCTCTTACTCCCCTGAGAACAGAGATGCAATTTATCCCTTGAGCTACACACTCCTTTTGGAGTCAGACCCGTTGTACCATTTACATCAAATATGTAGAGCATTATCCACAACGAGATGTAGACCAAAATAACAACCTACACATCTCGGTTTACAAACCCAGCAATTACATGCTCCCCATGGCTTAAAGTTACTCTTTAAATGGGGGGCAGAAGCACAAACCAGTGCATTCTCCTCCTTCCCGAGAGGCCCCAGCACATCCCTGTTCCTCGGCAGAGCCATGCATTAATCATGACTTTTCCTGGGCAGCCGGGGCTGGCGGCGTTCCCACCGCGCCGAGCTGGAATGCGGAGCTGCCCGTTCCTGGCAGGCTGCTGGGGTCAGCCTCTGCCATTGACTCAGCTGCCCCTGGCTGCACTTGGGTGGCTAATCGGATCCCTCCAACACCATGGAGATGACTCCTGCTCAAATATTTGGCTTCCTGAGAGGCCAACTTGCAGGTAATGTGTGAAACGGAACATGCTGCAGAAATTCATGGGAAAAGCGCATGTTTATCATGATGGTAACACATGGGATGACTCTTGTTTAAAATGTGGCTAAGCATGGCTAATCATGAGTTTGTTTATTTGCTTTTCCTAAAGACAAGCTGTCTTGCTTTAGGGAGCTTTCAGAGCTGATCTGCTTTCAATCTTCTATACATTTCATCCCACTTGGATAATGAAACTGACTCTCATTTGTCTATTCCTTACTTCCAGTGGCACCTGGGCTTCCCAGCTCTCCCCACGAGTGCAAGCCTGCAATGCACAGGTCTGTGCTGCAGACAGAAACAAGTGAATTGCATTGAAACGCCACGAAACCTTCTTTCTTACACGAGCATCTGTAATACATACACATTTCAATAATAAAGTACATATGCTATTTTAATTTCCCTCTGCTCCAGTCCTGCTCCCAGGGGATCTTTATGTCTTGCCTCTAATCTGGACCTTATCCTTTCTGACTGAGGATGCTGGGTCTACCCCCACTCTGTCTGTGAACAGATCTAAAAACCTCCCCAGCCATTCTGCTGAAGCTGAGGGTGGGTTTTTCTGTGATTTCCAAACTGAGTTGCTGCCCTTGTGGAAGAGTTCTTCAAAAAAATTCCCTCTGGGATTCACAGGGGGTCATTTATACATTAATAAGTCAATGTAACTAATCTTAGGCTATGCTTATCTCTCCATTCCATGCATAAGGGAAGACTGTCAGTTCTGAGAACTGTGGCTCCTGCTGGCCATAGCACCAGAGCGTGGCCAGGCTGAATGTGCTCCCAAACACCTTGTTTTGCTCAGGGTGTTTTAGCTCCCCTGGCACAAACACCGGATCTCACACTCCAAGCTCGGTCCAGCAACACCAACAAACCATTCCCCTCTCGAATGTAAATATAACCCAGCATTTCAATAGCTGTGTTGTTTTAAGTGGATTTGATATGGCCACAGCAGAGCCACCAAAACACTGGATTAGACGTAGATGTTTCACAAGCCGATCCAATTTTAACTCATTCATTGATTGGCATCACAGGCAGCTCAGCCACCTTTGCTTGAGCATTGCACAACCCCAAGCAAGAGCCAACATTTTCAAAGAACTGTGCCTAAAGCTGTGCATGTGGAGCCTGTGGAGTGCAGCTCTGATCATGAAGCCACCTTCTGGTTTAGATGCCTGGTTTTCCATTGCCATGTCCCAGGATTAAACAAACAAAAATCCATTGGGACTGTAGAGCCATTTTAATGCATGTGGTCCTACTGGGATGAACACATTTGTGTGCACACGTTGTATTCATCACTAAGACTGGTTTCAAATGCTGCAAAAAATCACCAGCTAAACCCTCGAACTGTCATGGTGTTTAAACCTATAAATGTCAGGATTCCTACGTGCATTTTCTTGAGACATTAGGTCTTCCCAATATTTCTCTCCGCTCTGAGGTGCTATTAAAAAAAAGCATTTATTTTTGTTTCTTTCTTTTCAGAAAGAAAATTAAAGCTTTTATAAAGTCACATGATTCCAGAAGCCAGGGACATTAGAGACTATGGATTCAATAAGCTGCAATAAATTTAGATTGGTAATTCTGCTTCATAAATTACTTTTGATTTCTTTTCTCATTTACATACACATATGAAAAAGAAATATCTCAACTTACTCCTGATTTGTACCTATTTATGAAGCAAGAATCAGACTTCCATTGTACATAATATGATCACAAACCCAGCAATTATTCATGAGTTATGATCACAAAAAATTGAAAATGTTCAACTGAAATAATGGTATAGGTTATAAAACTGAGGGAAATTAAAGAGCATTCCAGCTCCACAATCTTATTTGCCTTCGATTCTGCTTCCCTTTCTGTGATTCCTGGGGACATTTCTTACCTACCACACAGTGATGATTTATGACTTGCTATATCATGCTATGAATATCTAAGAAGCCTCTTGAATTTTATACAAAAAATATTGGGGAAATGTAAAATAGAATATTACACCATCTTAGCAACACACTGAAATGTGTGCTCCACACCTTCAAAACTGATGAAACAAGCCACAATAAGCTGATTTGTTTAATTATTGTTGTTATTTAGTGAAGCTGAATTTCAGAAGAGGGGAAATGGTTTGCCATTGATTCCATCTCTCATTTCACTCTCAAGCAAAAGCCTTGATCTAAATCCCAATAAAAATCAATGGACAGACTTCCAGTGAACATTACCAGGACTGCAAGTGAGTTAACAACCCACTCCACATATCTGCTCATGCAGCTCCTGCCTTAGAGTAACTTCTAGAGCAAGTTTTTTCATATCCGACTTGCAGAGTCTCTACCACTTTTATTCCCCAGTATTTTAAAATTCAAAAGAACTTAAACTACCTTAAATATAGCTGGTCCTTTCCAAGCATGCATTAGTTCCTATAGAAATATGTGTTATAGCTTCAGTCATGGCAAGGGACTCACTGTATCTTGATTTGGCAAGGACATTTGATTTGTCACCAGATTTACAGGTTACCAACTTCCAGCTGCCTGTACCTGTATCTGTACATGTGTACACACATAAATAGGCAAATTAAAAAAAAAAAAAAAAAAAAATCATAACTCCGTTTTTTAGAGCAACCATTCCATGTAAAAACCCAGGCTGGACATATATCAGATTTTCTATGCATAAAACTATACTAGAGAAGCAAATTTTGGGGACTTTAGCATAAAGCATGTGCAAGAAAAAAGAAGAAAAACAAGCCATATTTTCTGATGTCCTATAAGGTATGTTAAAGAAACGGAAATAGAAGGACCTATGATATTAAAAAAATTAAAAAAGGCTCCCTCACTAGTGGAAATAGAAGCATTTATACACCAATAATGTGGAGATGTGGAGAATGAGAAGACACAAATACAATCCCATCAGCCAGTACAAAGGGTATTTTCTGTGTCAGTGGAAGGACTGTGAATTCACCTCCATCAGATGTCAGCAAGAGGAATCCCACAAAAAGTGGAAACACTTTTAAATCAATGCAGTACTTATCTAATTGATTGCCACTACATAAAATGGCACTTCTCTAAATCCTGAGCACCAAATGCACAGCACAACAGGGCAGTGAAGGAGCCTCATTTCACAGCCGCGCTGAGATGCCTTTCCACAACTCCTTAGATTCGATTTTACGTTCTTGCACAACTCCCAAACTTGTCCCTGTGCCATTTAATTAATTGAAATCATTCCTGCAGCCTGAGACTGAACACTGAATGTTGTAATCCCTCTTGTTTAAATCAAGATTCTTTCGAATGTGGGCAAACATGCTGCCTGGTAGGTGTGCCTCTCTAAACATGTCAAAAAATAATCCGCCTGCATGTCCGATTGCCAAGCCACGTGGCTTGGCAGCCTTGCTGCAGAGGGATAAATATTATAGCACTCAATACAGAGAGACACCTGGGCTTGGGGCACGCCTGGGTGAAACACCCCGAGGTTAAACCTCCCATTTTTACATTTCTTGCTCTGTGCTGACAACTTGGCACATACGTTTCTTGCCATGGCCAAACCTGCCGGACACAGAGGAGAAAGGTCTCCATAAAACCAGGCAAATGCAGTTTGGGAAGGGCAGGACCTGGAGAGGCTCTGTGAGAGACATGGATAGCATCCACAGCAGCAAGGATGGGGCAGAGATGGGCTAAACCAGCCACAGCATGGCTGTGGGAAGAGGGATGGGTTCAGACATTCCCCTTCCTCAGCAAGGTCTTTGTGTTCATATTTTCAACACAGAGAGCAGCTTAGTCTTGGCAAGTCATTTTTTGCCTTCCACCCACTTTATGGCTGCACTGGGTCCAAGCTGATGAAGGGCTATGGATGTTCTCACCAAGGGGCTGAGACAACCACAGCCACCAGAACACTGACCACAGCCCTGGATCATCTCTGCTGTGCCACAGCCCACAGAGGAGATTCTCCCCTTTGCTCCCTCCAGATAGCCTGGGTGCAGCCTGGTTTACAAGTTATGGGGATCTGGATGGAGACTGATAATGTATTCTTAGATCTACGTGGCTGCCAAAAAAACCCTCATGGAAATCAAGCAAAGCTGCCTGTGAGAACAGTTGAAGACAAGCAAGTGTTTGTCAGACAGCTACAGATAACTGCCAGGCTCCAATGCTCCAAACAGTACCAGGAATTTAGTCACAGAAAATCCTGAAACCCAGCCTGCCTGACTGCCAAACCCTGTGTTTTTAACAAGGGTTGAAAAGCAATCTAAAGTAACTCTGCTGGTTATGTAGAAGGAACGGTACAGTTTGATGCTTTTTAAACAGGAATTTAAATTCAGCTCCTATTACATCTTCTGAGAAGAAAAAAAAATTGTAACAGCAATGCCAGGCAAATATGATCCTGGAGTAAGACATAGCCATACATTTTTGCCCTGAAGACCCTCTACTGATTGCCACCTCCAACTCATCCACCCCCATGCCTATGTTTCAATATTATCTCCTATGAATTCCATAATGATAGTGGGACAGATGCTCCCTGTCCTGTCTGTATGGCAAGGTTTATGCAAAATAAAATAGAAATCCTTAGAGCTGGGAGAAGCAGTTATTGCTATGAATAGTCCCTCCGTGAGTTGTTCACATAAGGAAGCTTTTACAGTGTTGAAAAGCTAAGCCCAGAAATTCTGCTGTGATTTTTAATATCATGAAAACCTGCATTTACTTACAGCTTTAAAAACCATATGGACACAGAATAACTCACTGAAAAGCACAGGGGGTTGTATCAGTAGATGGTCTGTCACCAGTTACTTGTGTAAGCCACATTGCTTTAGACTCCTGCAATGTTACCATCCCTTGCACACAACTAAAATTCTGTGCCTAATCTGGCATCATATTTGGGCTGAAGCCATACGACAACAAGCTAGCCTAGTCACATATATTTTATATATAAAATAAAATCACAGGAGCTCAAAACCCTGCGAGTTTGTGATCCATAGCTCATGTATTTCAGGTTCAAGCATCACATGAGCTTGATTCACACTGAGTCTGCTTTTGGAAGAGTCATGCTCAGTGTGTGCCCAAGAAGGCAGGACAGGAAACCTCCCCAGAGGCCCCACCTGCAAACCTCTTCTATCAGGAGATGAAAGGCTGAAATGAAGGAAGCTCTATGTCAGCTAATGAGCACTGACAGGACCAGTTGAGATTTTTATAGGTGGATTAGATTCCAAGAACTCACCCACGTACCTTCCACAGCCCATTAAATCATTAGAATGAAACACAGGGAGTTAGAAAGCGAAAAAGCCAAACAACTTTCACAGCTTCTGCTCCTTTTTTCCAGTTCTGGGAGTTTGACACTTCCACCTCCTTTTCAGAAAGCTCTCAGAAACTTGTTTTCTGGGGAAGAAAAACCTGTTCCTGTTCTTTTTTTTTTGCTGTTTGGTGACACATTGCTTTACTACTTGTGCTACCAACACCTCCTTTCTGGAAGCTCAGCACGCCTTTGACTTGTAGACTCTTAGCTATGTGTCCTGTTTCTCCCTCGCTGACTACACTGGTAAAATAAAGTCCATGAGCTCCAGCACAGCTGCCTCTCCCTACAGAAATATCCACAGCAGAAGACACTGCAACTCCAGACTCATTCCCAGAACTGCAGGATGATTCAAAACTCACTGGGGATGCAGCAAAGGCAGAGCAAATACCAGCTCCTTTTCCAAAAGCCTTACAATGCATCGACCATAGTTTAATATTTGTCTCAGATCAATGAATCTTCAAATCTCCATCCTATATTAACGTGCATTCGATGGTGCAATTCAGCTGAATTAAATTAGGGAAGATTGGTGATAATGGTGAATGTAGTGAGATTGTTGCCAAATGAAGCTCTCCCTCCACATTCAGCACTCTTATGAAATGCAGCCTCACAGTAGGGAATTCACTCTTCCACATTTTTTGCCAGCTGGGTAAACAGAGAGCTTAAGGCAAGAACTGTAAACTTGATCTGACACCCAAATCCATAGAAATTATTTAAATAACTGCCCAAGTGCCTTAGCTAAGGCAAAGGGCACTCACTGGATTCAGAGATTCTACTGCAGCACTGAAGTCTGTTCTGGCATCTTGCCCTGGGGGTTTAGGAAATTACCTGCCAGCACCTGAATGGGAAAACTGTTATCCGATTTATCCAAAATCACTCAGCAAGCTCTGATCAGGGAAATCTAAACCTTTCATTTCCCCTCTCTCTCGTCTAAGCAGTATATGCATCAACACCCCAATATGAAATGGCAATCTCAGTCATCTGAAACTCAGCAGAATATTTTCTTGCACATCCTTTTTAACTTCACAATACAAAAAAATCTGGGCAAACAACATACTGACTGCAATAAAGAGCGTGTCTGCACCACAACCAAGAGATGTGAAAATGCAACCATGCACTCACAAGGCCTGCTAGCACCTTGGGGTATTTATGCAGAGTTCCCTGCCAGAGAGTTACCTAATTTAACTAAATTAAAGCCTACTCAGTGCACCTGTAAGGTGTCTGTATGTCATCACAGCATGTCACAGGTAGACACACTCATACAGACCTTCAGACTTCCTCCAAGTGAGCCAACAAAGTGCATTAAAATATGCTGGTTTCCTCTCTGTGTGCTCGGCAATGTCTTTCATAATTGCAAAATTAAGGATTATTCCATGTGTCTGTTTGGTTTTCCCAAAACCTGAAATACAAGCCCACATTTAAAGGGACACATTACCCACAAAAATCCCATTCTTCCTGAGTTTCTCTGCTAGCAACTAAATCACTGTTCAGCAGAAAGTCAGTTCGTCCTTCTACCTTCCATAAAATTATTTCTATTGGAAAAATAAACAAAGATCTCTGCAAATGCACCTGCCCATGGGAAATACATACTGATGGGGAACCTGAGGATAGTTACAACTGAGCACAAAACACTGTCTTTGGATATGCAGATGAAAAACAGGAACTGATACAGCCAAAGGCACCCTGAAGAAAGCAGCCCCTGGGTTACCTGCTTTGTAACCTAAGGAGGAGATGCAGTTTGTCTGGTCTATTCTCAAAGAATTCTCAAGCAACAAGCAGGACTGAATGAGTGATTTTATACAAACAAGCTGTAGAAAACGGGGAGTTCAGGAAGGCTAACTTAAATAGGAGCACCTGTTACCCACAAACTACACTGCCAAAGGTGAGACAGCCAGCAGAAATGCCCCCTTTTTGTGAGCATGGAAGTGCAATTTGAAATAGAAAAAAATTAAATTTCAGTTCTGGTTTTGATACTGAATCCATCTTGATGGAATGCCTTTATCTCTCTGTGGCTCAGGCTTGTCACCTTCTGTAAAAAGGGGTAATGAAAACTCAAACTGCTGTTGCTGCTCTAGACCATCATACATTATGACAGAGAGAAAGTAGGCCATAAAGACTCTTTGAAACTGCTACAATAAGACTCCTGAAAATAAATATTCAGGCAAAATGCTTTTACTTACTTTTGGGTAAGTAACACTAAAAACGTTGCATGTATATACAAATAGTCTTTGTCAGATTCTCCAATTATTGACAATATCCTGCTACAGTCCCTCACAACATCCTCTTGCTACCCTCTTACCCTTTTTGTGCTCCTTGCCCTCTCTTGTGAGAGGTGTCTGCTGCTGTTAGCCAGGATTTACTATATTTGATTTCTTCCCTGTGAATGAGAGCAAAAAAAATAAAAGACCTACTGACATGAGCAGTGCCAGCAGCGAGAGCAGCCCCTCTGCCATTTAGCTGCCCCCTCCCTGCTCCAGTTTGAGTGTCAGCAACACAATCTCCTCTGAGCAAGGCAGCTCAGCTTTAGAGCATCCTCAGTGGAACTCAGAACCTCCTGCCTTGAGCAGGAGTCAGCTGGGCTGAAACTCAAGCTACCAGTGCAGTGAACACATCTCTGATTTTCATCTGCTACATTAATTCCTCTTCTTACAACAACACAATTTCCTGAGCAACCTCACCTAAGGGGCTTTAAAATGGAATGGGTTTAAAATGGACAAGATTTCTTTTGTCAAGTCTCTTCTCAAGGCTGCAAAGAGCTGTAGGGGACTGAGGGCAAGGGGGGGATCGATCTGCATCGTCATATCACTTTCCTGCAAAATACTGCATTTGAATACAACTCAGCTGTTTTGTTCCTACATCCTTCACAATGCCTGAGTAAGCAACACAGAGCTGAGATTTGCTACTTTTTAAGTGTATTACTACATTTGTCAGTTCATATTTCTGTTTAACCAGAAACACCTCAGAGTCTTGGATGAAGTACATTGTTGCATAGAACATAATCAGCTTCCTCTGTCCTGAAATGTTCCTTTTGCCATTAGACAATGGAATAAATCCAAGAACTCCATGTGAATTCCTGTTTCCAATCATCAGCAAACAGTGTCTTAGCTATGAGCTCTTCAGACTGCCTCCTGGATTGCAAGCTTAAAGTTCCCTTTGTGTTTCCTGTTCTTCCAGATGCCAGTGGAGCTGGGATGAGCTCTGGCACCTGCCAGGAAACAGCATCAGTACAGTGTGAGCAGGGAGTAGGTTTGGGCTGGGATAATGAGCTTGAATTTTAGAAACCAAAAAAGGGATACAGACCTGTCCCATTATGCCTTTAAAACTGTATAGAGGGGTTTTTTCTCTCTCTCTCCCTCTCTCAAGTTGTGCCCTTGGGAGCTTAAATATCCAGCTCCTCACAGCAGGAGGGTGAATGCAGTGGGTCATGTAACCCAACAAAGGACACAAGTCTGCCGTGCTGCAGGGAGAGCTGACACCTCATCTATCTTTTAGTTACCCAAACGATTAAAACATGCAAAAACTCTCTCATTTCCATTTAGCGGATTAGCAGCTTTTGGGAAGAGAATGCTCTTTACGTGTAGAGCAATGTCAAATTCTACATTTTGTAAGTACAGACAAATATTTTCCAGGAACAGCTTAAAAGTATATACATTAAAGAATCGTTAGAAGTGATGTCTGCCCTGGGTTGTATGTCAAGACACCTCTTGTCACAAAAAGCTTTAAAGTGAGCAAGCTCTACATTTCAAGTGCCACCTATTTCTGCCTCATTTTCCTGCCATGACAAGCAGGGACACTGGGCATGGGCAGGGCTGAACACAGGGACTGAACAGCCACACACCAGTGGCTCACCAGCACTTTTCCCCTCCTGCACCCAGGAAAGGTGTGGTAGCCACACAGAGCTGCTATTGAATTTTGGATCAGACTTTGCTGAACTTGCCCTACTCATCACTTCTAACTTTGCTTTTACCTGCTCAGCACTGCACACCTTCCCTGTGCAACATCAGACTTTTGCTTGCAGTCTCTCCTTACACCTTGATAACCTTGTAACAATGATGTGAATCCAAATACGGGAAGAAAGGAGCCAAGGAGGATTTAGACAGAAAATCCTGAGGCTGAAAAATAACCAGGAAACTGGCAGATTGCTTGCTTCAGGAATCAATAACAATTTAGGATACTGAGGCACCATAAGGATCACAAAGTGAGGCTTCTTTTGTAATTCCTAGTTACTTCCAGAACATCTTGATGGGAGAGATCAATATTATCAGAATTGTACAGATGGGGAAATAGATTTTCTGATCCTAATTGTGGTCTCATCATAAACCACTGGCCCACCTATACATCAGCAACTTTTTCCATGGCATGTATACATCTCTGTGCCTCTATCTGCCACATCACCTGGCACATGAGTAATAGCACAGCTGTCACCACCAGGCTGGAACAGGTCTAACCAGGCATGGAGAAACTCCAGTGTGAGCTGGCCTGCTGTCAGGGAAGTGCTGCTCCAGGAGAAATTTGGTTATAACACACCAGGAAGGAAAAAAACCAACCCAACAACTCATTTGCACATATAAGGTTTTTCTCCTCAGCTAGAGGAATGCAAATGCCAGGCAGCCTCCAACGGTTTGGCTGATTATCACATTTCTAATTCCAGTTCACACAATCCACACAGCACTTTCTTATTATGGATGTGCTGCTGACATGTACAAAGACTGATTAGATAGTCAGACACAAGCCAAGGAAATAATAAATATACAACTCCACTTTTCAGAGAATTATTTTACTATAGGCACAGTTGTGTGCACAGGTGAATTTGTCTTCAAGGCAGTCTGATCTTTACCTTGTCTTTGCGAAAAACTTTCCAGCTATTGAGTTAAATCTTCCAGATAGATAAATCACATAATAAGACTTTTCAGGTTTATCATTTTCCCATCTGCTAGACAGGGAACTATTCTTGACTATCCTTATTACAGATCTTACAGAGCTACTTTCCTAATCCTATCAGTGAGCCAAGAAATGCTTTTCCCCATACATGCCCTACCTTGCAAATGTCCCCATTCCTTGTTTATCAATGTGGAAGAAAAATGCACCACAAAGGCCAAGCTGGCTTTTTTCAGGTAAGCAAGGGTTGCATAGCAGAGTGGACAGCCTACAGAGGGAAATGGATGGGCTGAAAAATAAAAATAACCTTCTTTTGTGTCAAGCTCAACGGTTCAGGCCCCAGGGTGGCATCAGTGGTGGTCTTCTGCTGTCTAACTGGTCACTTTTGGGCTGTGCTCAAAGGCAGCTTCATGATGCAGAAGTGCAGAGTGAGCTGCAGTTATACACTGCCATAGATAACTTTGGGTTTCTACTGAGCAACCTCAGGGAGAACTCAGTAAAACCAGAGAAGATGCAGAAAAGGCTGATAAGGTTAACTGAAGGTACAGAGTGACTCTTCAGTTTAAGAAGATGTGACTGCAAGGAAAGAATGTGACAGAAGCCTATAAAATCTGGCATAGGATGGAGGTGGCAAACAGGGAAGGAGCATCAGATGAAATTAGCAGGTGGGAAGCTCAAAGCAAATATAAATAAATACTTCTGATATGTCACGTTCTTAAACAGCAGAACAGGTGCTATTGTAGTTGCTAGAAGTTTGGTTTTGAAATGAATTTGGACATGATCCTGGAAGGAAACTATTTAAAGCCTACCAAACATCAGCTTTAGTTTGGGAAGTGAGCCACAAAGTACTGGAGGCTGGGAGAGTACAGCAGGGAACATGTTAACTTATGCTCCTGTCCTGTTCTTACACTACCTGTGTTAGTGGCAACTGGCACAGAAAGAGACTGAACTGGGCAGATAATTGGCCTGACCTGGTACACTTGTTCTTGTGCTCCATCTGAAAATGAGTTTCAAAGCAGTAAAAATAGTAATGTAACCTCACACCCAAGCAGGAAGTGCCTTTATGCTAGTGCTACCCACAGATGATGATGATAAAACCCCGTATTTCCACAGCCTAAACTTTACCATCTGTGAAATGATACTAATGGTGCCCATCTTTTAGAGATACTCCATGATCTACAGCTAAACAAATAACACAATGACAAGGAGTTGCTCATGTTATTAGCCAAAACCTTTCAGCCACCAAAATGTGTCGATATGTGCTCAAGTCCAATTAGTGACAAGGTCTTAAAAGGAGTAAAAAGACATCAGACATTAAATTTGATTTTCAGAAGCACCAACTGTTGCAGAGTACTTAATGCTTTTCGAGGTCAAATCCTCCTTTTTGTGTGTATTTTGGAATCTAGGATGAGGGGCTCAGGCTGCAGTTTTCAGAAGTCCAAGCTTACGTGGCCTGTTTATGGTTACAAGGTGTTGCAACAGCAGTGAGAGGATCAAACCTGGTGGATTCCTGACTCCCATTAGGAGAGAAGCTGCGGAGGAAAAAGCAAGCTTGAACTGTCCTGGCTGCAATGCAGAGAGGATGTATCCAAGCCACATTTAAACACAGCACTCGGATATGCCGTGTCAGCACAGCTGCAGGACTTGCCTGGGAAGCAAGGTGAATTACAGACTCCATTATGGGGCACTTAGGAAGCTGCTACTCTCCTTTAAATTGGCAATTAGATGATTTAAAGTTGGCTTCTGTGGAGTCATTGTGCACAGCAGGACTGCAGCAGAGGCACACTCAGGTCTATCCTCACCCAGGGATGAGGCAGAGACACAAACCCAGCTTGGCAGCTGCAATGAGACTCAGGCTATTCCCCATCCCTAAAAAACCTCCACTAGGACAATTTCTTCAGTCTAACTCTTTCCTAGTTTAGGCTGATTTTCCCCTTCATATATGAGCCTCACAGACCTAATTTTTGGCTGAGAGCAAGCACCAGGTGTATCATTCCAGGTCCTGACCACTCACCAGCTCCCCTCAACAGAGAAGCTTCTTCTCTTGATCTCCCAGAGAGTTTTGTAATTCAATATTAAAGAGTGCTGCTCGTTCATTTTTTTCCAGGCTTTCATTTCAGCTGGCAACTCACTCCCATAACATCATGATTTCTCTACAAGTCACCTCTGTTAGGATTAGTTTTGTCAATCTTTACTATTTTACAGTTTTTCTGTATTAGTCTCCTACATCTCAAGGTTAGTTAATTCTGCTTGGATTTCTTGTATGGCTATCTTGCTGCTTTGCTTTGTGCTCTGTATCACGCTGGTGTTTATTTTGAGGAAAAAACTGTAATCATTTACAATAAGACTCTTGTTTTACAACCCCTTAGTTTTACGTTCAAACAGACTTCACATAGTCTCTAGTTTTCCTATCACTACTGCCAGGACAGATCTCCATAAAGTTTTAAACAATGACCTGGCTGATAGAGAGGAAAACTCTGGTACCCTAGTAGAAAGGAAGAAAATAACCCAAATATGACAGCAGGAGAAAGTTGTCACCTGCTCTCGGTTATGAAGGGGAGTTTTACTGCATCTTGGTGGAAGTAGCAGCCTCTCTAGAGGCAGAAGAAACACTTCTAATCATCTTGTCAGCTAAGTGAGGTAAAAACCAGTTGAAAATATCATATAAGGAGAATGCTGGTAACTGGGTGCCCTGCTCTTTCCTACTGCAAATTTTGTAACTGTGCCAAATCTGCTGCCAGGCTGGAGCTGGGAGTAAAAGCACTAGACAGAGCATTTATTTGCACTAACTCCTGCAATTTGGGGAGCTTTTGCCTTTGGGAAATATAGCACTGTGACCTCTAGTAATGGCAACCAGCATCTCCAGCAGACTCACTAACACTGCACAAGTCTTTGAACAATATGTACAGTGATCAGGGTTAATTTGCTCTCATCTCCTCCTCATCAACAGTTCTGTGTTAGAGACATTCATCCAAACCTTGATGAAGCTTTTGCTCCCCAAAATGCAGTGATAGAGGGCTGGAGTCATGCCTGGGGTGGGCTTATGGGCTTAGCAGCAAGGACCTTTTCAATTAATTATTTTCTTCTGTTGTCAAAACCTACATTTCTATTTCCACACCTCCATGCCTGCTGTTTGGGAATACACTTAGGATATCTAATAACTTTGCAGTGCAGTTTCTTCACAGCTCCTAAGTTGATTAAAAAAGATCACCTGGTGAAGAGGTGAGGAATATAGGTCTGATTTCCAGACAGTGTAAAAGCAGTGGATCTCAAGTGAGGTCAAAAAATGTAAAAAGAAGTTATTCTACATTTTATCCTTCAAATAATATGCTGTGAGCTTGAAAAGGATGGAGGGAACTGGGGATCAGTGCCATCTCTCACCCTGCCCTGCTGCACAGGTGCATGCCACCATTGAAAGCTGCTTATCTTAGTTCTTGGAAGATTAACTCAATGTAAAAGATACACTTCATCATTCTAAATAAAACAAGGATCAGTATATATAGGGTAGGGGCAATTAAGCACCTACACATTTTAGTATCAGTTATGTCTCCAAACTGTCAGCCCTAAAAGGTCTTTAAAACAATCTGGCTCTTTATCAAGAGCAAACTCTTGCTGACTGATAATGCTGAATACATGATGCTAATTCCAGTCATCTCTAGAAGCTTAATTAACCCTTCCCTGAGCATCTTATGTGCTGCCTGTGATATATGAGCTGTCTTCATGCAGATTCTGTTCTTTTACCATCAAAGGCATTTTCAGTTAATTCTGTAGTTATTTAACAAGCTTTTAATCTTGTTGCTATTTTACTTTCACACCTACTGCCCTATCTTCATGAGGATAAGATGTAAGCACTAGCTGGGTTTGGAGGAAAAATAAGATCAAGTATCATTTGCACACCCCTTACAGAGGGCCCTGTCCCTATCAGGTGCCAAAACACTCAGCTTCCCTTAACTGCAATGTGAGATAGCAGCAACTTCACCAACAGCATTTGGCTTTTTTCAGGTTTGGGTCCCTCACAGACTTCTGCAGACACCAGCTGCAATTTCATAAACGAGTAGGGATTTTGATAACTTATACACAAGGGCACAGGAGGCTATCAGCTCTAGTGACAGAGCTGCAGATCTGCTTATTGGGGTGATAAGATCCCTTACATGTCTTAATCAGCTAAATAACATCCCACGGGGTTTCACATCCCATGTGCTGGGTGATAGCTGCAAACACATCCCTCTGATAAAAAGTCATGAATGTCCTTTGCTAAAGCTTCAAACCCAGTGACACAGGGGGTTTCTGGATAAATAGATTCCCCTGAAATATTTGTTTTATGTGACAGATTATTCCTGAGAGGTTTCAAATGCTCCAGACTTCAGTCAATAGCTGACTCTACAGCTCTTGCTATCACTGCCCCTTTTGATTTCCTTTGGTTTTCTTTCCTTGAGATCAAGGTGATCTATTTTTAGTGCAGGGCTGGTTAAGTGAGGAGTTGCTATAGTGACAGATAGCTGATACAAACTGAGTCCCCCTGCAATTCTGGGGCTGGGAAATGAGCACTCCCTGAAGTGGGGTAGCAGCTGGGGGTGCCCAGACACTGCTCAGCTCAGGGGGCATTAAAAACTGCCCAGGACTCTCAGGGTGATGCTTAATACATATGAAACAGAGAGAAGGCAAGACTGGGTGTCTTTTGGAGGAAACACACCGATCCTTCTGCCTTTGTTGGCCCAATAAATGTGCTGGTGTTGGTCTTGGGCTTCACAGTGGTCCCCTTCTCCAAATCAGCTGTACAAATACACCCACCAAGAAGTCACCCTGTTCTTGAATTTTCATCAAAACAAGAACAATTTTGTGCCTGTGTTGAGAATTGGGTGGGAAAGGATGTGCAGCCACAGTATTTGCAACTTCAACTTTCCTTGCAACAGAACAACTGAGCATCACAGCAGTGTTGGCTGGAAAGATGTCTGGAGGTCTTTTCTTTTGTGTCCCACTCAAAACAGGTCTGGGATCAACCAAGACCAGGTCAGCCTGGTCTTTGACTAGAAGAGTCCTGAAAATCTTTTAGGATGGAGGCCACAGCCTCTGTTTGTTACCTGTGCCAGTACCACGCCAACCTCTTAAGGGAGTTTTTGCTGACTGAGTCTCATCCTCCTCAGCCACAAACTCTTGCCTTTTGCTCCTTTTACCATCTGCCACTACTAAGAAGAGTTTGACTCTATCACCTTTGAAACTGCTGCTATTAAATTGCACCTTAGACTTCTCTCTGCAGGACAAAAAAACCCCTCCGTTTCCTCAGCCTCTTCTCACAGATCCCAAAATATCTGCTGTAGGTCACAAAATATTTTGGCAGTCCTCCATGGAAACCCTCTTCAGTTTCCCAGCATCCTTCTGTCCTTCTGTTGGGGGGGAACTAGAAATTGGGCACCTTTTTTCCAGGTTCAGCCCCTCCAGGCCAAGGTGGAGTGGGATAATAACTCCCTAGACTGGATTGCTCCATTCCTCCTGATGTAGCCCAGTATGTGGTTCACCTACTGACATTTCTGGATCATTTTCCAGATTATATCCACCACAACCCCACGTCCTGTGGTGACTGAGTCACTGAGAGTCAGATCCTAGCATGTCCTGCTGCAGGGTCACCTCACCATGAACATTACAGTCCCCATACTGATCCCTGGATGATAGCTATCCCTAAGTTCAGTAATGCAATTACATCCCTTGGGAAATGCCAACGTTATTCCAGCTTCTCATCCTTTCAACTCAGTCCTTCTCTCAAGGAGGCTGGTGCAACCCTCACCTCTGAACACCCACCCAGCTTATGTTGTCATTGCTGCAGCAACAACCCTCCATTGCAATCTTCCCACCTTACCTCCTTCATGTCTCGGCTTGACTTGCCATCTCATTTCTGCCTCATCTGTATTTCTTAAATTGATTTATTGCCCTGTTCTTGTTTATTACCTCTAATTATACTCTATACAAGCAGTGAAAATGTCACAAATCATCTGTTCCTCTCCAGGAGCATCGCCCTCCAGGAAAGGCAGGATTGTCACAGAGATCCTGGGTTCACTCTCATCATTCTTGCTCTGACTGAAATAAAACCACGGGCCAGATGGGCAGGATCTGTTAAACAATCTAGTGACTGTAGCTCTGGGTGTGTCAAAAGGGTCCTTGTTGCCCCACAGGGAACAGAGCACTGGGAAGCAGCTGTTTTCCAATGCCTGGAAAAAACTCCGAAGAAACAACAGGATGCTATTAATTAATGTCAGCTAATCCCATCATTCCTCCTCCAGCTAAATTGCCCCAAGTTTATCAAAGGAGGAGCAGAAAAAGGACAGGATGGGAACTCTCTGGTGCTGGGGTCTGTCCTTAAAGCAAGTGAGGCTGTGTGACCTTTCCAGCAGGGAGAATTCAGGCTCCTGAGCCAAGCCTGCCAGCTGCACCACGATATCTCACAGAGCAGCCCTTCAGCTCCCGAAGCCTTCATGTGTCAGTGTGACTCTGGAATGACAACCAAATGGCTAAAAAAATTTCAAGGCATTCAATCTCAGCATTATGAGCACTTTTAAATCCTTGAGCTGCTTTTATGTCGAGCAGGAATAGAGGTGAAAGTAGAAAACAGCTGAATCTTGGTAATTCCTGGGATTTGCTGATCCACTAAACCTGACAAACAAATTGCCTTGACAACATCTTTGAAATTGCACTCTTGGGCAATTCACTGAAACTTTGAGCAAGGAGTCAATAGTCCAAAGCATTGATTTCTAATTAAACAAAAGTACCAACCTACCTAAATGTTACTGTCAAATGCAATTTTAGGCTGTGAAAACAGACCTGGGCATGAAATTTGCTTTTAAAGTCTGGCAACAGGATTTGTAATATAGATGCACAGAAGTATAAATAAATTGTGGTCTAGCTTAGCACATTCAAATAAGTAGAAAGCTAGTCTAGGATAACAGCTTCTCATGCAGATATTCTTTTGAAGTGAGAACCCTTGGAAAGTATAGGGAAAGCAGGGAAAAAAATTAACTCCACACTATTCCCAACTGGTGTAATAAGGATGAGAGAGGATTCATGGAAATGAGTAATTCCAGTGATTTTTAGTATGTAGGCTGTGACCCTCCAGCATCCATCATGAAGGCACTCCAGGCTGTGTTCATTAAACTGAGGTGTCATATATGAAACTCTTATCTACATTATTTTATTTCAGCCTCAAAAATGAATCAGATATTTATTTATATCAGAAGTAACAGAGATAGTGTTCAAGCCTGACATGCATATCAGAAATTACTCGTTACCTGATGATAACAGAAGTGGAGGATGGAAAAAGGAAATGCTGATAAATACCTAAATATTATTTGCTGCCTGAAACAGGTAGGATCTGCACCCTGCTTTCACTCACAGTCAGCATCCAGCTTTCTTCTATCTCAGTTTCTCCTTTTCCACTTCAATGAACCCCTTCCCGTACTTGCATTTCACATTTTTGCTCAGATTCAATCTCGAGATTTGCTTTTAATTTCTTTCTTTCAGGAATAATATTTATCCCACTTTTCAAATAACACTATTTGAATAGTTGTAGAATTACAGGGGAATGTCCTTCAGACATTCAAAAATTGAGTCTTTCTGCTGCTGCTCTGTCTGGGGGAGAAACACCTGCACTCACAAGCAGCAACAAGGACCAGAACCACATGGACTTCTCCCAGACTGGAGATCTCCCTGCCCAAAAACCTGCACAGTTTGTAAAGCAGCCCATCCCTAAGGGAGGCTTGGCCCTGCTTCTGTCACCCACCACGTTGTTGACAACGGCACGTCAGTGCTGAGTAATTCAGTCATTTATAGTAATACAGATATTTTTGACCAAACTCTGTGATGAGACACACAGAGCTGCCTGGAGCAGGACTGGGAAGAAGAGTCAGTGGGCAGATTCATTTGCAGCACTGATCTGGAAATTTGTGCCTCGAGAACATACTGTATTTTTGCATGTCTAACCTGCCCTTCAGGCAAAAATAACTTCTTTGAAAATAAATTACTCAGAGAATTTGCATTCTTGGACAACTCATCATGAGGGCAGAGTCTACAGCTTCTCTACGCCTGCAAAGGGCTGCAGAGGCAGGATGCTGCACTCTGCTCAATCTACCTTTGTTTCAGTTTCCACCACATCAGTGGAGGCTTTATGGGGTTTATTAATATCTGAGTTTACAGGTACCTGCTTGAAAATACCTTGCTGTTTCTACTGCTTCATGGCCACAGTCCTTTTCCCCCCATTCAGAATGCCTCAAAGCTGTGCACAAAGCCAGGATGTGACAGAAAGCACCAGGACAGTGACTATAGGGAAGCAGAAAATGGCAAGTTAAAATTAAAAAGTCTCAGATATTTAATCAGGCTTGTTGCTGCTTTTCTCCTTCCCAACAACCAGCTAGAGAAATTTCACTGCTTCTAGGTCTTGGTGCTCTCTGTAGTACAAGATTAATCAGTACTGATCAGCCAGGGCTGCACATATTCTAAAGTCACTGTCAGCTCAACAGAGCATGAAAACCAATAGAGAAAATCATTAACAAACCAAAGCTGTCTCAGTTTCTCATGCCCAGTCTCTGATGATGGTGGTTTTAAGCTGCTTTACTGAAGCAACAGGATTTTGCTCTTTCAGTTCATTTATGGCAGTGCTGGAACATGCAGCACTCTCATTTATTTCTTCAGAAATTTTTTCACTATGATTTCTCCCCCACTGCCTCATAACAAAAACATCCCACCAGAATGAGAGAAATAAATATCTCAGCTCTGGTCCTCCCACAAGCAGCACCACCCACATTGGGGTAAAGTGCTGGATTTGCTGCAGCTCTCCAGGCTGGAAGAGAAGGAGATCAAGTCCTATTTCCTTTTTGCAATTGCTTCTCCATGACGTCTTCTGTGCTTCATGTTTTCACCCTGCACTTCTCCCACGTTTCTGTCCCTATTCTCAGGCTTGTGCCAATGAATGGTGATGAGAGCCAGGCTGAATTATCCCCTGAGTTTTCCTTTGCACTTGGAGAGGCTGTGAAGCACCAGCTCTTTGGTTTGGTGTAAATCCCTGCCCATGGACTGCTGTGCAAGCTGGTCACATCCTCTGGCATGTGGTGATCATGGATGCAGTCATCACATCCCCATTGTTGGGAAGGAAGAGCATAATTTCTCTGCTTGACACATGGTGATAGACAAGGTGATAGAGCAGCATAGGCAAGGAGAAGCTCCTGGGCATTTCTATTCAGCTAAAAGACTCCAAAGTAAGTTTTAAGGCTAAATGCCTGGCAAAAGGCAGCCCTGGTGCAGCCTCACAGCAGCCACATGTGCTGCAGAGTGATTCCTTCACTAGGCACTCATGGCTTGGGTAGGGAAAAACTACTTTAAACATTACTCCTTTTGCATATGTCACTCAGTCCTTTGTGGAATAGATGGTGTCCTTTAAAGGGCAGAGCAATTAGCCTTGCTGGGGTCAAAAATTATTCCCCTTCAGAAATGCCATGGATCATATCCATTTACAACACATCAGGCTGCAGTGAGAGCTGCCAGGAGGAGAAACTGCCAGAACCCTGCAAGCAACTGCAGGAGGAAGGAGGAAACTACGCAGTGATGATCTAGAGGCTGGAGAAATTTTGGGTAATCCCCATCCTCAGCCCTGCCAAAATCCTATTGCATAAATCAGCTTCCCTGCTGTTTGGTGGACAGCTCAAGCTTTGAGGTCTCCCTGTTGGCTGCTCCTCTCCTGGAGCAAACTGCAGGACCTCTGCCTTCAAGCCTGCTCTTGTTTGCTCCTGGTGCTCATTCATGTTTTTCTCCTTTCCCTCTCTGTGTTACCTGCTACTGTTTGGCCATACTCAGGTCTCCCCTTGCTGTTCACTTGGCCTCACTGTTCACTGTAGGGCTCCCAAGCCAGGGAATTACAGAGATGACCATCCTTGGCAATGCCACCACTCACTTCTCCACCAGGACACAACCTCTGCACCAGTGCAGAGGAGGGATGGGGCTTAGCTCAACTGATACACAGAGGAAAGAGAACTACTTGAGAACTCAAGTTGCAGTGGACTGCTGGCATCTACTCCTGGGGAGCCAAGAGGCTGCACTGGCCCAATACTGTTTACAGTGACTGAAGGATTCTTCCTGAAAACACTTACAGAAGTGGCCAAGAAAAATAAAAAAAATTCCAAATTCAACCAGTCCATGTGTCAGATCACCCCTTTTAGGGCATCAGGGAATATTTTCCTCTTGTTTCCTTTTCCACCCCTTTTCTAATACAATTCAAGCTCCTTTAGCTACAGGGAGGCTGCTGTCATTTATTTCTCCCCCTGATGGTAGATGGGAACCAAATGGGATATGCTGGTGTGTGACCAACCCTGAGGAGCCACCAAGCCTGGCTGCTACCAACACTTCTGCACACACTAATACTGATCATAAAACCTGCTGAGTGCCAACAGCTCCCTTAAAGCTGCTCAGAAAGTGTTTACTGAGGCCTAATAGCTACAAGATACAGATTAAATGTAGCAAATAATGCAAAACTTTTGTTTTAACATTTTCCTGCAATTAATTAAGGCCATTGGGATGGGGGGCATGAGAGGAAGGCATCTGCAAGTGTGTTTCCTGAAAGGAACCCAGACTGTGCTGGCACGGCAGAGGCAATCCCCACAGCAGAGCCTCCAAGGAAGGCAGTAACCCAGACACATTGCATTTGCTTTTTCCCACTCTTATGACTCAGTAGTTCTCTGCTCATGATGGAAGTACAGGGAGCTGACCTGGTCATGCTCTTACAAGAATGGCTTCTGCAAAGTCTGTAGAGTAAAAACTGTGCAGAAAACTCTGATGCTCACTGTGTACTATTGGAGTGGATTAACAGGAGGAAAACAAGGAGCACGTATTTTGGCACTGCTGGCATTACACTTCCAATTTCTTTATATAACTCTATTACAAACAGTAAAGTTCATGTAGTCAGGTTTTTGGGTACAGAACAAATTATTATCTCCATGGAGGAAACGGAGCACAGGGTTTAGATTTAGCCTCAGTGGAAGCTTGTTTAGTGCTTCCAGCAGTGAATCCTTTTGCAGATATTGGCTGCTCCCCTCCCATTGATGAAACCACAATAAGACATTGAATTAGTGGCCCAAAGTGCCACTCAACATGCAATCAAAAAATCTCACATATTTTTCTCCCTGGGTGAAAATTTAGGAGGTTTAATTAGAAATTCGGGAAGAAATTTTACATCTGGGCAATCTTTAATCTCAATATTCCCCTTTTTGTTGCGTAAACCCAGAGACCTGTCTCTGTGCATGTTGCTGACACTGTGAAACTCCAAAGACTTGGATCATTTCTCATTCACATCACCTTGACCTTCCTACCAGTCCCACAGAAACCCTCAGGTGGGTTTAGGGAAATGCAGAACAAGACACAGTACTTTAGATTTAAAACCACTTAACTGTACACAACAGGAACAAAAGGAGATGTGTTTGCAAGGATTACAACTTTAAAATTACACAAACAATCACTAAATAAATTAAAAAAACATTAAATAGAAAACCAAGCCCCCTGGGAAGCCACCTATTCAACAGCTGTAACTCCCCATCATTAAATGTACATCTATGTCTTCACACCATCTGTTTGGTCCAACACTACTCCTACATTCATCATTCTGCTGGATTTGACTCAGTGACTTCTAATAAATAGAGAGTAAAAGAGCCTTGCCTACCCTTTGTACATGTCAGCCTCTCTAAATTGAGCCTTATCCAGCTGACTCAGTTCAACATCAGTTTTAACCCTCTTAGTCACAGAACAGAATTGCTCAGTAACACTCATGGTCTTTGGAGAGCCAGCTATCATTAGTCCATATAGGAAATGCATTAAAATTGGTATTTCTCCATTATTAAGAAAACAGCCAGATCCTGTTGAAAAATCCCTTTTCTCCTGAGCAGCTGATCCTCGTGTGATACACAGACACTCTCTGACACACACAGCTCAGCACCTGTACTGGAGTTAATACTCAGTGACCAGGAAAATATTTTGATTAACACAGAACGGTCCCTAACTGCAACTCAAACACAATTATACTGATAACTGCAGTATCAGAAAGCTATGTTTTTAAATGCATTACTTATGAGACTGATAAGCAATTTTTCTATACTTAAAATTCATGCTTCAACAGGTGTTATTAGGCCGCAGTTATTATTGTTCAATTAAAGTGAGATCAGGCAACAGCCCCTCATGAATGCATTCCACAGCATTCACTGTAAAGCGTCCTGTACCACCACTCTTCTCCTAAAAGTTATGGCTGATGTGTGCTACAGGTGCCAGCTCAGATTTTCATCACTGGTACAAACCAACACTGAAATTAGCTCCACACAACAACTGCATGATCCAGTTGGTGAAATTGGAGAGCACAATGCTGTTGCTCAATCATTCACCATCACCCTCTCCCAAAGAGCAATGTCCCTCCTTTCAGGATGCAGAGGGTCCTTACCAGACAGGCCCTGGGGGTCGGAGTGGCGCCTCTCCAAGATTTTGCATCGCTCCTTTCTCTTCTTGTTCCCTCTGAAGCTGCCAAAACGCTTCATGAGCTGCAACATGCACTCGCGTGGCGGCAGCTGTTGCTCATGCCCAGGGCTGGAGACAAAAAGCAGCAAGAGGGGCAAGGCGGGGTGGTGCTTACACCAAAAGCCCAGGTGAGAGAAAATAAAGCTCCAGAAAGACTGTGTGGCTCCAAAGGAAGTCCAGCTGGCCAGCAGCTCAGCTCTGAGGTGCCTGGCTGTGGTGTTGGTGGAGAGCTGCCCTGCAGCAGGCTGGTGACCCTCGTTCGCCAGGCAGTTCCAGCCTTAATTCCGGTGTAGTAACTGCCCTGCAGGTCTGTGTGGACGCAGGGAGAAGTTCAAAGTCTGCCCAGCTCGCAGCCACAGAGCTCTTATACATCAGCTGTCACAAGCCTCAGAGACCAAAACGTTTCCCAGCGGATCAGCTCATGTGGAAAAGGTCAGGAGCCGCCTGATAAGCTCCCTTGTTTAAAAAATCCTGACCGTGAGAAGGAGCCACCAGCCCTCTCGAAGGGAACTGTCATGTGCAGCGCAGCGTGATGACTCTTTCAACAGGCTGTAAAAGGAAACCACCCCTGGACAGACAATCCCTGGCAGCAGCGTCCTGGGCATGCTGGCACCGTGGCGTGACATCACCCAACTATTTTGATTCACGTGTGTTGGGTCTCTGGAGTGACAGGAGAGCCCAGCTGACTGCCCATGAGCTCCGGAACATCGAGCCTTCCACAGCTAATGACTGATGGATTCATGGGATCCAGCTCCTGCCAATTCATAAAAAGAAGGCTGCTACTTTCTGGAAACCGTAGCTGGAGTGCTGGGCTGGAGTTTCTCTGTGACATGCTCTCCCTGTGCTGCACACATCCCCGTGTTTTGTGTAGATTGCTCCCTTCAAATTCGCTGTCTACACAGCAAAAGGCGCCTGCACAGCTGTTTGTAGCGCAGCTAAATCCACCTCGTGGTCTTTTCAATGAGACAAACACGCACGAGGCTCTTGCTCATCCCAATCAGTCAGGCTGGATGATGATGTTTGGCTCTGAGTTTGTACATTTAGAGCTGTTTATTTTAGGAAAGGGCTGATCATCGTGGGCTGGATCTGGAGCAGCTGGAAAGGGGTGCAAGCATGATCCAAGGCATGGTGAAACCATCATAGCCAATCTTCCTAAGATTACAGTAAATGCTCTGTTAAATCAAAAGCTTTTTTTAAAGTCACAGAGCATCAGCCCTTTCCTCTGGACACCACGAGATTGTGAGGCTCAGCTCTTTCAAAAATTAAACCCTATATGAGTAATGTGAGTCTAATTTTTTTAATTCCTAGGAGGAATTAAAGCTTATATCACCTTTTTCCTCTACAAAGAAACATGACTTTTTCCTTGAGGCCATGATGGCTTCTGGGACTTAGTATCATTAGGAAAGCAAAGAAAACCCAGCCATAAATACTGCAGAAAAGTCCATTATCAGCACAAATTCCTAGCAAGCTCTATTTTTTCAGAAAGATGCATTAATTCAAGGATGTCTTGGGACTTTGGGTACCCCAAGAATATGTGCAGAGGTTCCTCTGTAACAGCAGGTTCCTCTGGCATCCTCAGCTACCAGAGGCTTCCCCAAGTCTACCCTGTGGAGAACATGGAAGAAGACAGTACAGAGAACACCATTGTTCTTTCACCTAGCAACCGAAACAATCAAATTATTACCAAGACAGCTAATTACCTTCCAGACAAGGCTCCAAACTGATATCCAAATGAGGCACCATGATAATTAACTTGAGGCTGTTCCTAGACTTCCCCCTCCTGCCTGGTCCTCCCACTTTCTTTTACCCTCATCTCTGTGGTCCTGTTTCAGCTCTGCAAGTGAACATCCTTATGCTTTTCACCAAATAACAATCCTTTGTATAAAATCTCCTGTCAGCACAGTGTGTTTACAAAGCCCCTTCTCCAATCCCTCCCTTGAGGCTCACTGTTCACTCAGTGCAGAGAAGTAAATGGAGCAATGAGCTGAGGAATCTGCAGGGGAAAGTGTCTGTGTTAACTTAAATATTTGTTTAATGTAGCTGGAAGAAGAAGTGTTGCCTACACCACCAATGCAATCTGAACCTCAAGCTCCCTCTCTTTTAGAAAAGCATTTCTCATTCTTCACTGGCCAAAGGATTGCTAAGAATGACTTAATGTCATCAGAAAGCAAAAAAATTAAATCCCTTTTTAATGAGATAAGAATTGCTATTGCTTCAGCATGGAAACAGCCCCCTTTTTGAGAGAAACCAAGGATAAATAGTCGCTGATGACCTTTTCCAGCAGGGCCATTGCACCAGGAGGGCTCATTTCCCCTTATTAAGGGAAGCAGCAAGACTCTAATGTTTCTACACAGAGCCACTAGAAAATGAAACAACACTGCTTAACAACCGAGTTTCACAGTAATTTGTTAAAAAAGCACTAAGTGTTTTGAGTATAATCAGACTGTCTCCCACAGCTAATGGTCTAACAGATACTTGCACATTTACACCAGGTACTACATCTTCTTAATGATTCCAGTGCAAGGATCTTGTAAAACTAATAATAAAAAGCTGTGCTTCAAAGAGTTCCTTTGGGGCCATCTATGTTCTGGAGATTGAAAACACAAATCCCTTCCATCCCTTCCAAACAACCATGAAATGGACTCTTGTCAAGCTACATTAAAGTCTCCCAAATTAGTTATCCCATATTATGTCTTTTTAGCTGCATAAGGATAACACCGTGCCCTTCCAAAAACCCTATGCAAACTCACTCTAAGAGATGCCAAGCAATGGGCAGCTTAATAAAATTATTTTGGGGGAAGGAGCAAGCAAACACTGGTTTATGTGTGTGGAAAAACTTCCCTAGTCCCCCTGAATCTGCAAAGCTTGCCGGACTTGAACCCAAAAAACCCTCCATCCATGGCTCGGCTTCCTCTTTTTGATGCTTCCTACTTTTAAATTCTCCATCTCTCAGGACAAAAGGACCTGGCCCCAGTGATTTACCATAACTCTTCAGGTACAAACATAACAGAAATCTTTTTTTCTCTGGATGTAATGTGAAGATTGGTTCTGTGAGGTAGAATTGAGGGTGAATGTTCAGATTTGGTCACCAGACATTAAATATGGAAGATGCCATCGCACCGCCAGACTGCAGAGCTTTGAAACACAAACTGATTCATCCATCTCATGGAGAAGTAAATTCTGTGCAATGGTGAAAATACTTTAAATACTAATATTTCAAACCCTTTTCTCAGTTGCCTTTTTAACAGGAGCTTGAATCTGACATACAAATGCAGCAGCAGCACAACGCAGGGCAGGCAATGGGGACCAGTTAGTCCTACCAGGATTTATTCTGATGTGAAAATGGAAAAAAAAATGTTTTCCTCCTCAGAATTTAAGAGCTCGTTTAGCTCAAAACAGGAAAGCTAAGAGGAATATCTATCCCCTCAGTGACAATTAATGTTTGAACTGGCTTCTGACTGCAAATCAGCAAAACCAAGTATTTCCCTTTCCTCATTGCTGAGAATTTCCTCGTTCAAAATGCCCTGTTTTTGTCATTGCTAAAAGAACTAAAGTTCAGATCCACGCTCAGAAAGGTAAAGCATGAATCATGCTTGCATTTCTGCATGGATCGTGTTTCTCTGCCATGTTGGCCCTAAAGTTCTCCCTAAACTGGATTTTTTTCTAATTTTCTTTTTTTTAACTCTACATAATGATGTTGGCAAAATCAAACATTTTCTAATGCTGTCAGTGGTGCTGGCACATGCTTACATGTCTTACAACACCAGCCTGATTTTAACTGCAACCGTGTTCCATACAAATAGAAAATGTGGAAAATATTTCAAAATAACATGCAAATAAATACGTACAAGAGATCTTTGCACTAAAAACAACAACAAAAAAGCCACTCAAGACTCCAGGTGATGCAATGCACAATAACAAAAAGCCTGTTTAGCCCCAACACCGTTTGCAGGCTGGTTGAAAAGAGTATATGGCCCATGTTTTCAAAGAGAAACACAAACTACCACTTTCTCCATCTGGTCCAAGCCCAGCTCTCACCCCATAAAAGAATTGCAAGTTTATGACTCCAAGCTGGGCTCAATTACTTCCCATAATCATAACCAAGTGTTTCCCTGTAATGAATTTTCGTCCCCCTTTTTTAATACTGCTTCATGCTGCTTTCACTGCACATTAAGAAAGATTTCAATCTCTGAAAACCTGTCAGAAAAATCTAAAAGTTTAATTTCACTTCTTTCTAGAAGTCCCCTAAGGTGCACACTACATTCCCCAGAACTCTTGGTAAATTACTTATAAATTACATCCTGGCGTCTTTGTGATGTTTTCCTATCCTACCTTTCCAGAACTTGTAACACAAACCAGCAGGAATAGGAGTAAAAGCTATGGTAGTGTTGGCATATTGGTGATTTCTAGTAAGAAAAACACTATTTCAGACTCAGGGCATCTATCCCAGAAGAGCAATAAGCTGGGACTGATGACTGTGATGTCATGCGAATGATAATTTTATCATTTCCCTGCATCCTTCTAATAAACTTGGTGCATATGTTTCCAGCACTCACTTCTTCAGCAATTTCAGATCTTATTGTGAAAAACGGAGCTGTTTTTAAATGCTCCACAATCTGGCTGTACTCAAAACACCAAAACAGTATTCAATCCAGGAAGTACAAGATGTCTGGTGACAACACCACTTCTAAAATTTAGTAAGTTCTCTGCTAATGAAAAACATCTCAGCAGTAACTTTTACCAAAAAAACCCAGCATAGACAGTAAGCTCTTTAGAAGCATTTTTCACTTGCTTTTTCTTATCTCTTCTTGCTCTTTCTTCTCTTTCTTCTATCAAGTCTTTCAACTGTATTGATCCACAAAACCTTGAGAAGGAGACAGAGCTCACTAGGACATCACAAATCTCTTTTTTGTTCTCTTCTTATTCTTTCTTTCCTGCTTCTTCACTTCTCATGCAGAATTGGAACAGATTAAATGATGCTAAAGTTAAAATGGGCATTGCAGGGCTCAACAAAATATCCCCTTCAGTTTAAAGTATAGACTTACAACCAGCAGTGAATGGATCATAAAGGGAATGTCAGCAAATGAATAAAGACAGAAATTACTCAGAAGAAGTCATATGTTAGGGATGGCCAGTACCTGAAAAGTGAAATTCACACTACTATCCCATAGTGAACACCCACGAAACACAAGAGACTAAAAATCAGAGCACCATGACTCCACAGAAATACACCAATTCTTCCTTTGGAGATTTATTTGGAGAGAAAAGACAAACTCACTGAATTGGCAGCAGTTTGCACCAATGTTCAGCTGTCCTCAGATGTCAACCCTACACAAACCCAGTGAGCTTTCCTCATGGCACAGGTATGCCTTTGCAATTTCTAAGCTGGCAGAAGGATTAGGAGTGACACAGCTTCACACTCAGGTACTGCAGCTTTAACCTTCACACTGCCATAATTATTCCAAAATACAACTTTAGTGACAGGAGTGCACATTGGAAACAACACCCTCGTCCTAAAATCTAGATGGGATTATGAGATTTCTCAGCAATTTCAACTTCTGTATCCCCCTGCTCCCTGCAAGAAGCACACTAATCTCTCAGCAAAAGCCAAGAAATCTGCTGACATAAAGTAAGACAATAAGAGACTCTTTTCCTGGTTTAGTATTAGTATTACCTGCTAATTTTGGTTGAAAATAATCTTAAGTGTTCTCTTAAATACAAAATTATGATTAGTGCAATGCTGGGATTGGCAGTCACCCTGCAAATAACCCATTCCAGTGCTACAGTGGATGTAATAAAGACATATATGCTATATATATATATATATATTATGTACATAGAGACAGTGGTCAGCAGCACCCTATCAGACATGTGAGACAACACAGAAATGTTGACTGAAGAGAAAATTGAACCCCATCTTGAAAAGCTAAATGCTTAGGTAATGCTTGAGAAGCTTTCCCATTCCTGGCTCCAGCAGTTTCACCAGTGACTGTTCCGTTCTTCACTGATTAAAAATGGACCTCATAGTTGAGCTGCAAGAGGGCAGAACTTTCAGAAGAAGGAAACATTCCCTATGAGTCTCAAGGGCAAAGGAGCAAACTCTGTCCAGCTCTTAGACGCTGTGATGGCACAGAAGAACCTGAAACTTACAGTGAGGTCATCTATAGGTGTTTACACAAATGATTTTTTGGGCAGTGAAAGCAGAGTCTTGTAGCAGTGGGATGAATTGCTCATTGAATTCAAGCTCAAAGCTGACAAAATCCCAAGGACTAGCCAGGGTATCCATGGGAAGGACTTTACTTATTATACAGCCACTGGCAGCCTGGTTACATCAATGGCCAAGGACATTGCACAGGACTCCAATCTGATGAACTAAACACAGGGCTAATGCCAAGAGGGAAAATTCCTACAAGATCACTCAACACTGCATTCTTAATACAAGTGGGATTGCTCCAGCAAGGGGAATATAACAGAAAGGGAGAAAACCTCTGCATGCAGACAGCAACTGCACTGAAATCCACCCCCCTACAGAGTATTTTTGCATTGCAGCAGCTCCCTTGGTCTGTTTGATCAAACCACCCTTAGCCAATACAGTGGACCTTCATCAGGTCATTAAGAAACAATACAAGGGATTTAAAAAAACCCCAAACCTGCACCAAAAAAACCCACAAAAAACAAATCCACAAAAACCCCCTCAAGATGTCTTAATTTTCTACCTTTACTTTTCCAAGAAATTAATGCTTCAGAAGCATCATTAGTTGTAAGCAAAGGAAAAAAGCCAAGTGTTTTGCATGCTTTAATGTCATAATAACTGAACAACTGGCAAACCAGCTCTGCTAACTTCCCAAGAGGAACATCTCAGGAACCACCACCAGCTCCATCTCATGTAGCACCTCTTCATCTTCAGCAGAGGGGAGGTAAGTGCCATGGATTGAAGCTTCTTTGTGCAGGGAGAAGTGACTTTCCAGAAGTCCCTGAGCAGCAGCCTAGCATGAGACTGCCCAGGAACAGAACAAGACAGGGATCTATCTGACTTGATGGCTCTGGTCCTTCCTTTGCAAGGACATACTGTTCATCCTGTCTTAAACCACTCTGTTTATGAGGTGGATATCACATATGCCCCAGCTCCAAGGAGTTTACTAGAATTGATGTCCCAGATATGCCAAAAGAGATGGGAATATAGAGAAAACATACACAATCACACTCATGAGATTGGAATAGAAAATCTTTCTGGTTTCTTTTTCCAGGTTTTGTTGTTTGTTTTAATGGGGGTTTTTTTCAGATTTTTTGCACCTGGATCAAACAGATCAATTTTGATAGCAAAAGAAACTTTACTGACTTTTTAAAGAGAGATGAAAGCTGTGAAAAAGACAGACCCTGCAGTTTTTTTGAGGTGCTACAAAGGCACCTTAACAATCTGCAAAGGTACAGAAGCAACAAAGAAAGAGACAGTGGACATGTAAGGGAAAACTGGATTGTTTTCCTCTTTACTCTCTACAGTGATCTAGAAACCACCCAAGTATTTCCCATTTCTTGATGATTCTACCAGTTTGTGTATCTGGCAGACAGATTACTTGGAAAAAAGCATCCACAGCATCCAGCTAAAAAGCTGCTGTGACTGTGGGAGCCACAATCCTATGATAACAGAGAATCAAAGGATAGTGTGGGACAGCTTGGGTGGTGAAAAGTTCCTAGCTCATTCATTGTACAAGTGAAAACACTAAGCACTGTAAAGTTCAGAGTTGTTATTTTTAGGATTGTGTGAAAAATCTCAGTGGGTTGGCTGGGACCAACACAGACACGAACTAGAGAAAGCTTTGAGTCTTTATGCCTCAAGATGACAGAAGGGCTGGAAACCTGGAAGCTACAAGGCAGCAAGAGAATATTCCTGGAAAAGCCAACCCTGCCAGTCTGCACACACAATACCTGCCAGGAGAGAAAACAGTCTGAAACTTTTCACAACAGCTAATGATGAAGAGACTGAAAAGGCTGTCAGCTGTGTCTTTGGGAATCTGCTTGAAAGCCAGAGACAGAGAGGGAAGAGGCAACACCGCTGGCACCCCTTGCACAACGCTTCCTTGGACATTTATGTTTTAGGATCCCCTTATGAATCACAGACCAGTGCTCAGGCACATCCCAGCTGACTCTTAATTTGCAGCCAGCATCTTTCCCTGTTCACTTCCTCAAAATACATCCAGGCTCAAACTGAGGAGAAACTTCTAGAATCATGAAATCCCTTTTAAAGGTGATTTAGCTTATCAATACATTGGGACAATCACATTACATTGTATCTTACCTTGCTCCTTTACATTAGTAGCTTGTAAAGTAATTTGAAAATTATCTAAAATAGTACCACAGATGAACAGAATTTGTTGCAGAGAGCAATCAGGTCTCCAAATCTTGTCAAGGTTCCTGCAGTGGCTTCAGTGCCTAAAGTAGAAAGCACTCTACCACGTAGTTCTAATGTCAGTAATCCTTAAATTCCACATCGAGAAACAAAGCAGAAACTCAGCGTTATGGTCACAGAGCTCTGTTACATATCCAGCAGCAGAGACTCTTGAATTTCTTGGTCTGCCCTAGAAGCCTCCTGCATCCTCAGTCCCTCACTCAGGTGCCTCTGTTCTCAGGGGCACATTTCTAACACAGCCCTGTGAGCTTTCCATAACCCCACCTGGTGCAATTCTGGCTCTCAGAGTCAAGCTTGCCTAAAACAGCCTGTAAAAATCTATCCATGCTCCAGACTGAACACTTTTGTTATTATTACATATTTGTGGAAAAAAACCCACTCCATCATCACCTGGCAGCTGGCAATAAACCTGGCAAATATGACGCTCGGCTTATTTGCAAGCGCGTCACTGGAGCAAAAAATATTAAAACTTCTGTGCTAATAGACACAAACAGAAATTATTGCTCCAAGCCACATATTCATTTAAACCTGGTAGGTTGTTTCCAGTCATAATAAAATACCAACAGGGCAGAGGAGGGGAGGAAGAAACACTGAAATGAGACTGAGTATGGCATTAATAGACATTGGTTTTATTCTAAACTCTGCTATCAGGCAACTGCCAACCAGGGGAAACTCACATCATCTCTGTGAGAACTTCAGATCAAAATCTGTTTTCAAATGTTACTGCACTGCAAGAGTCTCATGCACAGACTAATCCCTTTTCTACTCCTATTAACCAGAAAGTTAATTAAAAATCTTAAAAGAAAATAAAGACCTACAGCAGATGAAGTAGATTTTTACAGTGACCACAGGTTTCTGGCTTTATTTGCTGCCTATATCTATTACAAGATCATAGGCAAACAGCAAAATTCCTGTGTCCTCAGGAATTGCTCAGAGTGGGAGAAGTGCAGGGTGGAGAGCATCAATCCTCAACCCAAGGGACTAAACTTCTGCTAGTCTCAGTAGCAAAACCCAGGCTCATTGCCAGCAAAACTGAGCTTCTCAAGATGTCTTTAAATTAATTTCCGAGTGATTTTTTTCCTGCACATGTTTAAAGATGTGATATGAGCTCCTGTGCCAAGCACAGCACTGACTAGGAAGGTCCTGCTGATCTTTGAATCAGAGCCCTCAACACCTTCAGCCTAAATCAACCCTTCGAATTCCCCCTGCATCCTTCAGTCCTCCCTATTTACAGTCCCCTGCTACAAAATTCACACTCTTCATCTACATTAATTAATGAAACTTCACCAAAACACAGAGAAGATCCACTCAGGGTCATGGATTAAGCCTTGGGAAAACTGGGAGCATAGGGGGATGCTCCTGCCCCAGCCTTTACCCTCCCTGCCTGCACAAACCTCCCTCACCACAGGCTGCACAAATCCTGCGTGGGAGAGAACGCGTGGGGCACCAGCAGAGCCCAAAGGACTTTCTGCAGCTTAGCACCTCCCTGTGCATCTCCTCCTAATGTGCTTAGCTACTTAGCCAGCAGTGAGCTAAACATCTTCGCGTCTGCAAGGAGTTTTTACTGGGCTTTTGTGTTATCCCCTTCATGACTGGGAAGCTCTGTGTGTCTTCACAACCTTTCCTTGGTTGCCATCACCAGGTGCTTCCTGAGGTGACAGATGGTTTTGCTTTCTGCTCCAAGGGCACAAAACATGCAGCCATGCCTGAAGAGTGCTCAGTGCTCCCTGAGTTGGTCCATGGTGAAGAAACTTCAACAATTTTAACTGCTCAGCTCCAAGGAAAGTTTGGGCTTCACTGTGTTAACACTCCCAGCACCAAACCACTTGCATTTCTCTAAGGATGTGGGAACCCAGTGTGGTTTCTTTACAGCACTGAGCACACCAGGCTGCACTCTGTGCCCATCAGTCCCACCTTACCCCTTTAAGGCTGCAAAATCAAGGGCTTCTTCCCCTCATATATTAACATTATTGGCATATTAATGAAGTTTCTGACCTCATTTACCTCCTTGGCTTTTGCACCATGCAAAAAGTACAAGAAAAGAAGAGCTGGAGGCTCCCTTAGCACAGCAAAGGGCTCCTCTATTCCTGCAGCCTTTAGTGATGCAGCAAAAGTTGCTTATAAATGGCTCAATCAAACTCAATCCCTTCCCTAATGCACAGCAAATATCTGTGTCCAAGGCAAAAGATAAGAAACTTTGGGGAAACAAAGTGCCAGGTTTAGAAACACAAGTTCCTAGCCATGAACTCATCACAGGATTTTTCCCTCAGAATTGTTGCATGATGTGCACGTGCTGTGTGTTGCTGAGCCTCGCATCTGCTGGATGGATAAGAAAGTAATTTCTAAGAATTTCAGTGGTGTCAGGCATTTTCTTTTTTTATGTGACCATAAAGTGGCAAAAGCTGTCAGCAGCACTGGCAGTAGCTTAACAAAAAATGTTGATGTTGCCTGGATACTGAGTCCTGCTCCAGCCTTGGATTTGCCTGCGTGTCTGCATTTGACAGAAGTAACTCCTCAGGATTTTAGGTTTTCTTTAATATTTTGAAAGCCGTGCAAATATCTCTCCTTATTCAGATCCCTCCTTCTCTCTCCTCCCCCACTTTCCAGCTTTGTAAAATGCAAACTAATTCCTCAACTATAGTAAAGCCATAAATAAGAAGCAATAAAAAATGTATTTTTTTCTAGCCTTTTTTTTCTCCAAGTTAAATCTTTTTGGTTATATAAACACTTTATAAAATAGCATGGCGAAAGCATATTAGAATCTGTTTATGTGATTAAGACTTGGCTCCTTCTTTCCCAGTGACAGTATTTCATGCCTTGCATTTGCCACTGCTGAGATTTGCTCCGCTCTCTCTCCGTGACCTCCACAGCAGAAGGCAGCAGGATTTAACATTGCTGTTCATGGAGTGCTTACAGTAAATCATTACTGGTGGGTATCCTGGAGTCTTGAGAAAAAAAGAGCATTATTAAGTACCTGCTAATTTTTTGTTACAGTGGATGGATTCCAGGTTTTCAATGATGGCAAAAATCCAGCTACTCCAAGGGGAAGTGAATTTTCCCCCATCTTTCCCTTTATTGCTGTCCTGCTCCCAGTCTGATTTGTGCCTTTGTGTTTGAAGAAAGAGTTCTGGATGCCATTTAATGAAGTACTGTAGTGTTTTGTTATCTTTTATGGTAAAGAATTTGGAAGTACTTGAGAGAGAGCTTCATGCAGAAACAGAAACAGGACCAAAGTGCATATACAAAATACAGTACTAAACTCCTCTTCCTGGCAGCAAGATGACAGAGAAGTAAAAAACATCCACTGCAGACAATTTTTCCAGTCTGGTCCCTGACATGGTTCCTAAGTGAAGGAATGATGCATGGTTATCCCAGTGCCCGACAGCAGCAGATTTCAGTACCCTGTGGGGTTATTTTCCAAAGGAAATTCTGTGCTGTTCAGATACTTCCTTTAGTGTTACTTGTTTTATTTATTTAATAATGTCACAGTGTTTGAATATGCAAGCAGGTCTTTCAACAATGCCATCCCAAACAGCAGTGCCCCCTTCCTGCAGAGCCCCTCTGCACTGGGGAATGACTTGGTTTAGCCACACTGAAGAAAAGGGCATAACCTCTTTCCTCTTCCAGTTCTTAAAAAAAAAAAAAAAAAACACCATATATTGTAACACTAAACATCATGACTGCCTCATCTCAACAGGGTAAATAAAGCTTGAATGCAACAAGAACATTTATCACAATCTCATATAACTCTTCCCAACTGATGACAATCACAAGGCAGTGTGAACATGTGAGGTTCATCTATTCAACGTAATCCTGTTTTCCCTCTCATTACAGTGGTAGCAGACATGAGATTTTCGACAGTGTTGACTTCAACAGCTCTGCGAGGAGGAGAAGACACTTTCCTGTTGTAGCACTCTAAATCCTGCAATTTAACCACTGGCAAAAAAATTTGCATGGAAAAACTTGACACTGAGAAAAACCAGATAGAAACATCGAAGCAGAAACACCCCTTAGAAATACATATTTTCAGCTTTAAAACTGGAAAGGACAAAGTGATAGGTAGAGGAAAGAAAGGCTGGAGATGACTCCACAGGCTCGTTTTGTGGTGATGCCTTTTGCTGTTGGTTTCCCCAAGTCTGATGTTGCTGGAACCATCAGAACACTTGGAAGTGTTTGAAGGTGCAAAAGTCAGAGCATGGAGGCAGTGCCAGGATGTTGCCACTGAACACACGCTTGTGTAGAAGAAAAACCTCCTCCCAGCCACACACCTCCTCTTAAATACAAAATGCAATAAAGGGGTGAAAATGATGGTGTGAATCCTGAGAATCATGCTCTCCAATTCTCTTTTCCAAGCCCAGGTGAGGGTCCTAGTCCACCCCAGGGCAGCTGGATCCTCTCTTGGCTCTCTCAGCTAAACTAGAGCCAAGCTATGTCTAAAGGCTCAGCACTGTTGCTGCAGGTCTGTGCTCCATTGGCATTTCTCCTCCCTGAGTTTGTAGCTGGGCTCTCCAGAGAGCAGCTGCATGCAGTGGATATGTTTCCCATTCTGCAGCACAGGTTTTTTACACATTCTGCTTTGTAAGCTCCTCCACTGACAATGCTCACTGTCTCCATAAGCCAGCTTTCCAAACCAAGGGGCTATAGGGGCTTCCTGTGATAACCACTGTGGATTCCAGCTACTCCAAACAAAGCTCCACTCTACCTCAAAGCTCATCCCAAAATGATGGGTGACTTTAACAGCAGCAGGACTTCTGGCCAGCCCCCAGCAGCAGCTTGGTTGACTGTCGCTGTTGAGCAGCTAGCAGAGTAATGAATGCATCGGTTCTCAGTGGCAAGAAGGAATGACCTTTATTGTTTTGATTTCATCACATTTATAGAGTTCTCAAAAGTCACCCAGATTGGTCAGTCAGAAGCCTTCCCCCAGGCCTGATTGGCCAGGCCTGCACTGCCCAAGTTCTGGGACACTGTTCCAAAACATCCAAACTTTATCTTTATTTACAAAACACAAGAAAACCTCTCATGGGAAAAACTGTGCTAGCCACAGTTGACTTTAATGCCATTTAATTGTAGTGACATGTCTTTAATAACAAAAGCCATGCCAAGAAACCGCAGTTGGAACAAGAGCTGACCCAAGGCCAGTTTCCAAAGGGTTTTCAATCCCCTCTTCTCTAACTTGTGGCCTCCTGGTGCTGCACAACCTCACCTGGGTCACTGAGGGGACTGCAGCCACGCAGAGCTTCTCCAGCCCCCAGCACAGCCACACAGAACAAGGAGCCTTACCCCAAATTTCACCCTCTGCAATAGCCACCTGCTCCTCCAGCATCATTCTCTGAGGCTGGGGACAATTCCAAGGTAGCCAACATCCTTGAGCTTTCAGTGGGGCTTTCTGCCTTAAAAAAAAATCTGAGATTTCAACTCTCTTCATCACCCCTAAACTCTGTGGTTAAATGAAAAAGCAACACATCAGCATGGAGCAGAAACTCCCTTGCACAGAAGCTCCACACAACCTTCACACAACCCAAAAATCAGGAGAGTTTTATCTTTCAGGATTTATCTGACAGCATGGATATGTGTAATTATTGTTACATGGAGATGTTCAATATAGCACATAGAAATAAGACATTAATCTTCTTTGCATTTTCATATTCCAGTATTTTTTATACATTCTTCACTCCAATGGCCTGGATAATACCAGAGCATAAGTCCACTTTGTTTAAACAAACTTCAAGGGAATGTGGCCTGTCACAAAGGAATACCAAAGGCATGGCTGTTAATTAAATACATAAATAAAATTGAGAAAAATGCTAAATCTCCATTTCTTTTTTTAGTCTTTGTTTCTACAACAACAAATAGGGAAAAAGAAAAATGTTCTTAACATCTGCAACAAAGCCCAAATCTGTCACTCTGGAGCCATAGCTCTAGATCTGGAGCATCTCTCCCTACCTGTCTTCCCTTGCCACTAGTAAAAATTTGCTGATAATCCACTTATTTTTCTGCAGACTGGGCTTCTGATCCAACAAAATCTAGACAGCTGTACAAATGGGTTTGCACTAATCCCCACCATTTGTTGGAAAGATTTCTGTGAACACCAGCAAATATACAAGATGTCAGATCAGCAATACTCCTTATTACTTACTATTTATCCTTTTGATTGTGCTAGAAGTTAGGATTTTCCTCTGGCTTTTAAGGACAAAACCCAACACTGTAAAATTTAGACTCCCCATGCAGGAAACTATTGCTTATTGTTCACCACCTTCACAGGGGTGATGAGCAAATTTTTCCAAAATTAGCCAAAATATTTCTGGTTTTCTTTTTTTAAAAGAAGGCCTGGGTTTTTGTTGTTTGGTTGGTTTTTTTTTCTCCTCAGGTCAACTGGCTTAGAAGGCCCAGCAAGGATTTGTACTGTTAATTTCAGGCATGCAAGTCTGGAAATTGTTCCACTGTGTTCAGAGCCCAATGATCAAATCTTCCCCTGTGTCCCTCTGAAAAAGTCAGGTGAAGTAAATCCAATGTATTTAAATACAGGTAATAGAGCAGAGTTTGATATTCACAGGGGTAGAAGCCACATTTTAACTAGCTTTGCTGAAAGAGGCAATACTTTCTTGTAAAAGATTAAAAAACTCAGCTAACCAACCACTCATTCATTTTTGAGGCTCACTCTCCTGGACAAGTTCAGGCTGGTGCTGCCTTGTTGAGGACTCGTTTGCCAAAAGCCCATTTCTATTACCTGGCTCTGTGTTTCAGCTGCCATTGGTGCTTCTTGTCTTTCAGAAATCCTTCAAGGTGAACTGAACACAGCCAAACTCACCCCTTCTCTACCACACACAAAGGAGGCAGCACTAATATAGATGCTAAACACAGAATAAATAACATGGGCACTATTTGCCACCTGTAGCTACTCTCGTTCCTGTATTAAGCATTAGCTCATGTGAAATTATTTCACCTTCTCCTCAGAAAGTCTTGACCTTTCAGAGTTTAGATATGCACCTCTGTTTTGCATGGATTAAAGACAATTTTGGCCTCTGGATGCTCAGTGCTCCCAGGCATGTCAGTGTGAGAGAGGATTTGGAGCAAAGGCTTTACTGCAAACAGCATCATCCTGTTGGAGTTCTGGCTCAGGTTGTCAAGTGCAGTTCTCTCACCATTAAACAGCTTCATGGAAAGACTGTGAACATGAAGAGCTATGGAAACCTTATACTGAGGTTAAGCAAACAAATCTGACACCAAACCTCCTGCCCAGCTCAGGCAGGCAATGAAGCAGATACATTCACAGTGACCCTGAAATGAAACGCTCTGTACTCCCACATAACGGTGTTTGTTGAAGAATATTTGATTAATGGCTTATCTTCACATGTGTTCCCCAGCCAAAACATAATTGCATGATGGTCCTTGCATTTATCAAGGCAATTAAATATCTACCTTGATATGGAGGGTGATTTCCTGACCTGAGGGCAATGTCAAACTCTCCTGGGATGAGAAGTTGATTTCCTGAACAACTGCTGAAATTACAGTTTGGAGGGAGGGATGCTTTTAGTCCCTGATGTTTTAACAGGTTTAGAAGTGGAAAAAAAATTAACAGGAAGCATAATCAAGGATTGTTAACATCCTGCTCAAAACCTAAGCCAAAGCACCTCCAGGCAGGCAGGGCAATCGCAGGCTCTCCATCCAAGAAGGAGAGGCAGTGGGATGCCCACAGGAGAGCAGCTATGTTTCACAATCCTGGGGGAGCTCCAGGGAGGTGCAGCCTGGGCTGGCACAGCATGGCACTGTGTGGCACAGCTGCTCCCACGCACTTGTCACCACAGCCCTGTGTCACACACCCACACAGGGCTCCCAAACCTGCACTTGCTCATATTTGGGGCTCAGAGAGCTGTAAACAGCAGGAGATGCTGCAAAGAAGCAAACTACAAAGAAACCTACCACAGTTGCCAACCAATAAAGTGCTTGCAGGAACCCCAAGGCAAACTTCAAAATAATTTAACTCAAGAATTGAGGTGTTTTGATGGTTGATCATCAAAGGCTCTGAGTACTTGTTTCACATATCAAGTGCACACAGATTAATATTTTAATCATCTAAGACATGAATTTTTAAGATACAGAACAATCTTCAAATGCAGTGTGAACTGCAAAAGAAAAGGGCATAGCAAAAAGGTTGTATAGAAAAAGAAATCCAAAACAACAATAACAAAACAAACCCAAACAATCCCCAACCATTTTTTCTTTTTGTTTTAAAGCTAAAGTAGGAAAATTTAGATTTCATTAAACACTTGGTGCCCTTTCTAGAACCAGCCTTCCCTGGTGGGAGGATGGTTGAGTCTATTGAGCCATCTTAGAGATCTCAGGAACAGGGACCTTTGTAAACTCTCTGCTGGCTTTAGGTTTGTCATTTCACAGTCACCACTGCTGGTTTTAGGATTGTCATAAATCTGTTAATTTCTGACGTTTGGATCTTTCAGCAATACTCTGTAGATACAGTGGTTTAGCTGTTCAGCTGGATAACAAATTCTAATAACCAAACAGACCAAAGGGGAAGCAATGTTTTGAGAACACCAGTTACAGATTATTGCCAGTAGTGTAGAGATGACTCTACAGACCCAAATCTTCCCTTCAGAAAGTTTTCTATTCAGGGCATTACTCTCAAAATTACATTCACTACAACATTTTTGCTTACTCCAGCTTCACACTGTACCCTCATGATCCTCATCTCCCTGCCCCATCCTTTGCACCTTCCTTTGTAGAGCATCCACACACACCCACTCAGCAGCACAAACCATTTCACAGAACACTGGCACAGCACACACAGGGCTTCTGAGCATCCTGCAAGCCCTATCCTGCAAATCACAAAACAGAGCAAAATTTGGGGAGCATGGGTCTCTGGCTAACATGCACATGTGTGCCTGTGAGTAATAAAATGCTTTTATAAACCTGAATCGAGTCCTTTGCACACTGTTGTCCTTCATTCCGTGTGTCTCACACTGTGCCAGGGAAGCTTGTCAGAGGTTTTGATGGATTATCAAACAAATCTATTGAAAGGTTCTGATGGATGGGAACCATTCATAGATCAGTGTCCAAAAATTAGACTCAAGACCTGTTTTATGACATGAGTAGAAGACCTTGCCTGTCATTTTAGACTAAGAACATTACTTCAAGCCTCCTCCAGCTGACGTGTTTATTATTTTGCTCACAATAAACCTCAAATCAATTAACTCACTGGGCTAGAAAACCCTAAACTGATTAATTTTAAAAAGTGGCATCTCTGTTCTGCTTGGCTTTGACAAAGGAACCATGAGCTCCCTTTGGTTAAAGAGAAAGCAGCATGGAAAGACTCAGCTGCACTACACAGATTCAGGAGTACAGGAATTAGATCAGTGACATAGGCTGGAATTACACCATTTCCACAGCTATTTCACTTCTGCAAACTGCAAATACAAAAAGGCTTCTACCTAGATCTCCTAATTCAGACTGATATTTATTTGACTCAGTATGGTGATGGGGGAAAAAAGTCCTAAAACTGGCACCATGCAGAGCTTTATACTCTTTGCTTTTCCACATTTCCTCCTCCCAGCAACAACCAAACTGCTTCTAAATTTGCTGTACAGATCAAACGGGCTGGTGACTAAAACTCCTCTGTCAGATGATCACTACACAAGTTGAAGGTGCTCCAGCCCCTGAGTGAATCCAAGTAGATGATCTGGGTTCTCCTTGCCCAGTTCATGACTGCCAGGGAGTGCTGGAAGTGAGGAGTTGCTAAAACAGCTGCTGGAAGCTCATGTGATGGTTTATTCCAGCTCAGCTGTGACACTGCAGTGCCTGCCTGTGGCTACTTCCCCTACAAATGGGAATGTTACCTTCAGCTGGCTGTATGGCCAGTGGGAAAATATAAATGTGAAACCAGGGAACAAATCTAGAAAACCATGCAGGCAGACAGCAGAGTCTGCATGAAGTCTATAAAACCCTCTCAGTCAAATCACTGGTTATCAGCAGGGCTCTCCTTCAAGATGTTTTCACAGCTCCAAAGGCTGCAAAAAGACTCATTTCCACAAAGCCCATAAATTGTGACATGATAGTGATCAGCTCCTTGCCTATCAACTCTCAATGCACAGCGATTTACCTTCATTTTTATGTACTGTATTTTAAAAATCAGACCAACCTCAGTCATAACTCTCACTGACCCAAGAAGGGATACAGAAGAGCTGGCCTGAGCCTGGGATTTAACTGTATTTTATCCACTCCACACACTGTATTCCTCAATCCATGCATTTTTCTGCCTGGTGATCAAGTTCTTTCATTATATATTTTTCCAGATCAGAAAACCGATTGAGTCAACATTTATCATGTTTATTCAGCCCATTTTTGAGGTATTTCCTAATCACTTCATCTAAGAAGCTGAAAACCCATGATATCTGTAAAGCTTGGATCTGATACGTGAAGTTATTATTTACTCCTCCAGACTCCAACCACATAGCTAAAGAGCTTGGATGCATGATGCATTTTCAGTGGAACTATGACAAGAATTCACTTAGGATCAGAAAAAGCAATGTACCTTTAAATGTGTGAACAAACCTATGAAAATAAACAGTATTTCTCCAGCAGTTATAAAGAAATACTTGCTTAGGGACCAGATTCTGAAATGATTGATTGAAATGGAAAAGGAACACATAAACATAATTGAAGGTCTGGTCCTACATGTATTCTTGGCTTTGTAAAACACAGATGGTTAAATATAAACAGCCCACAACAACAAAAATTTCCCCCACAATTTATTTCCAAATAATTTCCTGTGATTAGACAGCTCAAGACAACAAAATGCTCTCTTTAGCTTTACTATTGCTTACATTGCTGCCAGTGGGGAAAAGTCACCTGCACATGAGCAATGCCCTTCAGACCTTTTTATCAAAAGACACAAAGAAGAGAAGCAGTTCATCAGCCTTTGGAGATGTTCAAACTGCAGTTTCTATTTCCCCTTCATGCCAGCAGCAGTCTCAAAAAGAGCAAATTCAGAACCAAGGTCTTGTTCACACATCACAAGAAGCAATAATTTGGTTGTTATTTAAAAGTTTGACAATTTACAGCATGTTCCATTGCGGGAAGGAATATAAAAGCGTACTGGCTGGACTCCCCCTGTGCAGACATGGGAAACTAAGGTGAAAAGGGAAGGACATTGCAAGATATCTCCAAATAAACTAAGAATAATCACCATAGGCACATTTTACCGAGAAAAAATCATCTGCTGCTGACAGCAGATGTCAGTAACTGGCAGGAGAAATGGTGCTGAACGTGGCTGGTCTTTGGCCATGTGTGCAGCACCAGCTCAGCTGCAGCAGTGCTGACACATTTTGTCTGCAAAAAGTCATTTTTCTAGTGAAGATGAGACCAAAATGAAAAGTGTTGGTTCCCTTGTCTGCCTCTGAGGGTAGAGCAAGCTTGAAAAAGGATTATTAGATGTCCTTGCACACCAGTGGTGGAAAATACATCAAGACAAACGGCTCTGCTCTTTTCCCAGGTTTTATGGGATGACTGTGGAAGAGTCTACACCTCCCTCCCAAGGTGGACCTGGACTGAGCAGCTCATTCTTCCCCAAGTTGCTCCCCTTGTCCTGCATAGTAGTCACAACCAGTAATCAAAGCTGCCTCCTGCCCTTTCCCTCTGGCATCCCACCTCCCTGTGCATTCAGAAGGCTGAGGGACTGTGAATAAGGGAAAAAAACTGGAAATGGAGTGGCCTCAGCTGTTCAGAGTCCTGGTGCAGGCCGGAATTGATGGGTCTCTGCAGTCATGATCTGAAGACTGGGAGGCTCCAAGACTGTGGGATGAATGTATTGATTTAGCAAAAGAAAATCCAAATGTTCATTGCAGCAGCTGGCATGAGGAAGGACATCCCATTGCATGGCACCGTTTTGGAGGAATGTTTTCCTGAAGAGGAATGGTGGGAAAAAGCTTGAGCCAATGGAACATGAAATGTCTGTGCCCAGCTGCTGACCCTCCACAACAGCCTGTCCCAAAATATACTCACTTCACTGCAAGCTGTTACCTAAATACCACAGATTTGGAGTAAAATCTTAGGAGGGAATGAATTCCAGTTTAATGCTTGAAGAAAAATTTTTGGCAGAGATCAGCCACAATCCAAAGTCCTTCAAGGGAGCAGAGCACAATGTGGCAACACTGTGGCAGGGTTTTCCCAATTTCTTCCCCGGGTTACTGCAAATGAGAGCTACTTGCTCCATCTATGGGTAAAAATTAGTACAGTCATTGGCTTTTCTCACAGAGGGCATCCTCTAACCACAAGATGTTCTACAAGAAAATAAATTACTAGAATGAATAAGGTATATGACAACCATTCTGCCTTGCTTCTCACAGTCTTTTGAAAAAGTACCATCTGGACCTGTATTATGGGACCAGGAGTCCTTCTTATGGATTACTTTAGGCACTACAGTTAACAGTGTTGAATTTCAGAGAGAGAAAAACTATTAAGAGAAAGAAGAACATTGATACTTTATATTGAAAAACATTTCCTTCCTCAAGTACAGTGCAAATTCACCATTATTCATATCTGACCACCAGCATCAAGACATTTGAAAGCTATGTAATTCTCAATTCAAAGTTCCATAAGCAATTCTGAGCTAAATTTATCTTTTGATCCCATGCACCACAACCCAAAGCTTTAGGTCAACGGAAACCTTTTAATTGATTTCCTTTGCTGGTAAAACTGACAGCACTATTAACATGTCATGAGTACTGCTGTTACTTGAACTGATTGTTTCAGAGGGGGAAACAGCACTGGAAAATGCCCTGATGTCCATCAGATGGGGCATTCAGACCCACGGGAAAAGCTACATTTGAATGACTTAAATTTCATACAACCATCTACTTTTAATAAAATTTTCAGGGTACTTGGTTTTAGCCTATCTGCAGAGGTAGCTCCTTAATTTCCACTCCATGAAATAAAGCTGTTCCCATTTATTTGCACTTGTATTGTCTGTGATGGGAGAACTCATGCAAAAAAAGTGTCATCTGAATTGTGCTTCTTCCCAGTGCAGGTCATCCTCCTGTGTTTACTTTGGATCACCTCAGTTTGCTTTACTGAGATGTGTCACTGCTTTCTCTTGGCATTACATGTGCTCACAGAATGACACACATGGGAAATGTTCTCCCACCACAGCCAGGACTCAGCACTGTCTCTGAGCAGCAGGGACCAAGTTGTGCCCCTTGAGAACAGTTCATGAAGTTCTGAGCCACCCTAAGACAAACTGGGCAGCAGTTCCACAATGCCAGTTTTGAAATCACTTTTCACAGCACCTCAAACTTCAACTTGCACCTCTTCACTCACCTTTTCCTCCTGCTGCTCCTGAAGAAAATCTGTGAAATCAGTGTCAGCTCTGTAGAAGCCTACTGCAAGCTCCAGGTCATACTAATGCACTCATTTTCTCATATCTAATTAAAATGTAATTATTCTAATGTTCCATGACTGCTCACATACCCACGCTGTACTGAGCGGTACATCCCTGCGTTTGTGCAGGGTTTTTTTTCCCCTTCTTAAATATGTTATTCCAGAGGTGCTACCACTGTTGCTGATGGGCTCAGCCTTGTCTAGCAGTGAGTCCTTGCTGGAGCCATCCAGCATTGGCCCTGTGGGACATGGGGAAGCTGCCAGCAGCTTCTCCCAGAAGCCACTCCTGCAGTCCCCCCACTAGCAAAACCTGGCCACACAAATCCAGTGCTGTTACCAACATTATTCTCATACTGAATCCAAAACACAGCACTGTACCAGACACCAGGAGGAAAATTAACTCTATCCCAGCCAAAACCAGAACAGCATCCACCCCTTACTCTAAGTTTTGACATCATGCCCAGGTCCAGCATCTTCCAGTTCATCCCAATTAATCACAATCACCTTTCCTGTGCTTTGATATCCACACACAGTGTTGGATTGCTGCAGGCTGAAGCCAGCTCTGGCTCCAGGTGCTGGAGCCAATCTCCACTTGCAGAAGGCACCTGGCTCTGGGAGGTGTAGGTGGGCAGCACTGGGGGATGCATCTACCAAGTATTAATACAAGAACAGCATTAGCAAATCCTCTGCACCACCTCAAAGCCAGGCTTAATTCACCCCCTATCCACATTCAGTTTTCGGCTGTCAGTCTAACGGTGCTGTTGCAAAGAAACTCTCAGACAAAAAATAAAAATTAAATAAACTTGATAATGAAATTTCAGAGCAGTTGTACAGAAACCCAGCATGCAAAGAGCTGTCTTGGATTTTTCTGCAGTGAATTTCTCAAACTGAAAGGGCAGCACCAGTGGCCAACCACACACCTCACCCAAAAAGGTCACTGCAGAGCCTCTGCCAGAGAGCGCTGAGGTGGATCTGTTGCAAAGGTGGGATGCTGAATGTGAAGCCCCAACTACCAGTTTACTGCTTCAAAGTTGTACTTACAAACTACCTGAAGTGGCTGGTAGCCAAGTACTTGTCATGGGAAGGTATTTTTCCTTTCAGAGCAAATCTTTGTCAGATCAGAGCGGTGGGGTTATGAGCTGGGGCAACCAAAACGAAAAGGCACAAAGATGAGCTCTTGGATATTGCTGAAACCAGTGATAAAATACTGAAGATTAACAAAAGCTTTTAACTCCCAGCCTGAAGTGGAAAATGTTTTAAGTTTCACATCTGCAAACCACTTTCTGTTTTAACATTGTCCTAACCTAGCCCTTCCTAAACTGTATATTCAAAAGGCAAAATGACTTAGCTGGGAAAAGAGCAGCTACATGGGAAAGCAAGCACTGTGAATACCACACATAGTCTTTAAAATGAAAACAAGCTAGGAAGAAGTTGCTTCCAAGAAAAACAAGGAATATGCAGAGTAACAGGTTAGTCTATGTTTTGAACAATGTGTGGGAGGAGGAAGTGCAGGGAAGACAGGGTATGTTATTTAAAACAAAGACTGCATCTACTTTCCCCCACATTCTGCTCCATGATGACAGGAAAGGAGTGCAGCACAGAATCCTTTCAGATAAAGTGGGGCATAAAAAGAAACCCCAGGTCCCTGCAAACTTTTATCTGATTTTTTTTTTTAATTGCAGATTTTCTGAATGAAATACAAATTTTCTACAAACCCAAAGAGAAGATTCCAGTGCAGATTTTCCCAGAAGAGCAACAGCTGGGAGGGACATCTGCAGATCTCTGGTCTGATCCCTGCTTAAAGCAACTTTGAACTGGGGTGCCCAGAGCCTAGTCCAGTCAATTCATTAAAATCTGCCAAGGCAGCAATTTCACAGCCCCTCTGGACCCCTGCTGCCACACTACCCAATTTGAGAACATTTTTACTACTCATGACTGGAGTCTCCCCTGCACTTTCTCTGGGCACTCCCGAAGGGCCTGGCACTGTCTTGTCCATAACAAGGTCTTCTCCTCCTTTTTTCTTCTTCTTCCCCCTGCACCACACATTGCAGCCCCTGGCCAATGCCATGGCCTTTGCTGGACCAGTGTGTCCCCATTTCTCTTGTAAGGAGGAGCCCAGAACTGGACACAGCCCTGCTGATGTGTCCCACCAGTGCTGAGCACAGGGGAAGAGTGACTGTCCTTGACCTGCTGGACATCCTCCTAGTGCAGTCCAGCACACAGTTAATTTTCATTTGAATGCAATTAACCTAGCAGGGATGTAAAGGCAGGCAAATGCAGCAAGTCCAGCTGATCTCAATGCACTCACCGTTTCAGAACTGATAAAGCAACCCGAGTCCCACTCACTTTTAACACAGGTATCTCAAGCTGATTGAGAAAATGGGATTTTAATCACATAGGTTGTGACAATTTTGAGCAATGAAGCATTTAAACACCTTTAGAAATGTGGAGCCACTGCTGGCTTAGCTGTTCTCAGAACTCTTCAGCACAGCATCTCTGCACAACCTGAGGTATCTGGTCTGAGGAGTGTCTGAGAAGTCTTGTCTCTCAGGAAATGCCCTTCAAGCCACACAGACTTTGTTTTGAGTGGCACGTGACCAATTAACTTACTGTTCTGTAGTACATAGAGTTACTCAGTTTGCAAAGTAGCACCATGCAGAAGTATTACATAAAGAAAAATAGTAATACATCAGAAATGGTAACCCATACCTTTACGTCAGTCCTGAAAAGATTTTGCTAAATAAAATCCAATAAAAGTTAATAAACTATAGTAAATTCTAAGAGTGTAATTCATTACTGCCCCCTGTTTATGAAAAAATTCTACATTAAAGTCATAGTGAAGGATAGGTGTCTGCATTAGACTCACTGCAAGAGTGTTAAATGCTGTTTAAGCATGAAGAAAATGTTTAACATAATTTAACATAAGAAATGTTCTGTATTGCAAAAAGCTGTGGACAGAGAAGAGTTATCAATTTAAACACCAATTAAAGTCAGCACACCCTTTCCAAGAGGCTGTCTCTCCAGCCCTAGGAACAAAAGACCACGAGCACCCAAGCCCAGTGCAATTCCTGCAAGGCTCAGAGCAGCAGGGTCAGGGATATTTTCTGTTAGCTCAAATATAGCATGGCCCCATTCCAAGCCTGCTCCTGAGGCAGTGATGTGACCTTATCAAAAGGATTTTGCTGACTCCTGGAAAATTGCTTTATTTAATATTCTGTTGTACCTAGCTAGGACTTAAATAGTGCTGGCTGCTTAGATAAGTTGATTACAAAGTCCCAGGATGGCTTTGCTCTGCAGTCTAAATTGCTGCTATTCATGCAGCCTGAGAGCCCTTCTCTGCATACTCCATCAGCAGAGTCCTGCCAATATTTAAAGGCAATATTTAAACCTTTTGGACCAGCAAGAAGAGCTTAAATGGATTTTAATTATTGTGAAGTTTGAACAAGAGGGGAGAGTGAAAAGCATACTTAAACTTCAAGCACGGATGAATAAATGTCCTTGAATAGATGTTTAGTGCCTTCTATAAGTCCTTCAGAAACACTGACTCTCACTTTCAATCTCTTGATGGTGTTTTAGAGAGTAGCAAGGAGTGGAAAAGATACCATTTCAATTAACCTTCGGCAGCACTTCCAATAAACAGAAAGAAAAATCCTACACGGCTTTGTATTGCTGTGTTCTTGTACACAAGTCACTATGAAATGGCTTGTTCTGATTAAAGCCAAAGTTTTTAAGAGAAGTTCTGATGAAGAAAAACCAGAAGGTCCCTCTCTACTATTTAAAGTCACTGGAAACTTCTAATGCATTGCAGGAAGCACATAGCCCAACACAGGTATATGCATCACCAATTCTGTACCTATGCTGTCACAGAAGATCTGCCAACAATTTATCATTATTTCTTCTCTTCACAGACTGAAAACTCACTTTGGTCTGACAATTCAGCAGGATATTTTTCCTCTCCTTCCCCTGTAACTCTGCTCCCCTCCCACAGCCACTAACCCCTGGTGCAGACCACGTTTGGTTTGTTGACCAGCACCGGGAAACTTCATTCAGTAAAAATGTTTTAAAATTGAAGCATGTTCTCAATCCTGCTCATTTCTGAGTTCTTAGCAGTATGTTAATAGTGCACAGGCTGCTGAAGAGGTAAAATTATATATAAATATAATCTATTACATTACATATATATATAAAGTATAGTATAAAGCTGCATGTAGTAAGTGCTCTGAACCATGGGGGCTTGCTATGCCTTGCATGTGCTTGCAGAGGAGGTCAAATATCCCCCTAATGGTCATTTGTCTGGAAACATATATAATTTATTTCCATCCACTAAAGATCACTTATCCTTCCTACAACAGGGCAAAAAAAAATCAATTAAAAAAACAGCTGAAATTCTCTTTGGGGTCTGCAGAACCGGTAACTCCTGAGTGACATCATGTCAGTGCCCAACTCCACACCACATCCCATGAACATTTCCAGCTGTCCTCAAGCCCTGGCACTGACATCCAACCAGCCTCAGAAACCACCCAGAAACTCCCACTAATGCAGACAGCTTAGGAGTGTGATTTCCATCCTCAGCCCTGAGCAGGTGCCCCTGAGTTGTCCATGGCCCTGCAGAGGTCACAGCTAATGGCCAGCATGTCAGAAACCCACAGCACATGGTCAGTGAAAGAGAGAACAAACAATTAGCACATGCCTCATCTGCACTTACTTCACTACCGCAGGTATAGAATGGGCCAAGCCCAGGGGTACCGTGTATCTTCCTGAAATAACATGAGCAATTTCTTACTTTTTCTTGATCTGGAGAAAAACTTGATGCCCCCAGGAGAGGTAGACGGGTTAGAATTGGGGGAAGACTCTTTGGAGGAGGACCTGAAGATCCCACTGAAGCTCATTCGGCGCGGGGAGCGTGGGGGAGACTCCTGGTAGGGGAAGGGGAACACTGTTTTGGGTGAGCCAGGACTGTGTTTGGATCTCACAGGGGCAGAAACAGGGCTGGAAGGTCGGTTCTGGAGCCCTTTTGAGAAAAGGCCTTTTGAAGGACTGCCGGCTGAGTAGCTTTCTTCCACCTGAGGATGAGAGAAGAAGGAAGAAAAAAGAAAAATCACCATTAATTCACTTCAGGACATCGGGATCTCTGAACTTGTCTCAACAGAGCAACTCCTGTTTGTTGGGGTGGTGGATTAGCCAGAGCTCACCTTCCCCAGCACCTGCCTCCACTGACATGCAGGTGTGTGTGTGCCACCTCTGTGCCCTCATGCTGCCCCTTGCTCCTAAAGACACCCTGAATTGCACAGAAACATTTCAATGTATGCATGCATTTTATTATCACACATATAATCCAGCAATTTTTCTACTGCTTTTATTTGCCCCACATCCCACTTCCTTTCTTGGACAAACGAAAGATGGATTAGCAATGAATTTATTTAAGGCAATGAATGATGGTGGGTAAAGAAACATGCTGCTCCAAAGTCATCCTCACAAATTTAAGCACCCACCTACAGCACTTAAATCTCCACCCCATGATGTGACTCAGCACAGCACACAAGTCCCCAGCGCCTGACAGGTCTCCGTGACGCCAGCCACAGCCACAGCTGTGGGATTGCACCTCCTATCCCAAAAATAGAGGAGCCATTTTAGAGTGATGACACTCCTGCTAATTACCTGAGCTGGGATATGACCTTTCTAACAGCTGTATCCCTTTTGGGACCTGTGCTGGCTTTCCAGCAGTGTCAATATCTGTGCACAGCACACCTATGCACTGTGCAGGCTCACCCAGTGAGGGGGTGAAAAGAATCCAGAAAAACAAACAAAAAAAAAGGAGCTAAGATTAAATTCTCCCCCCATACAATTAACAGAAGGTGACCCAAAACCTCTGTGGGATTTTCACGTGCCTGGGCTATACATTGAGGTTATTTCCTTCTGGATGCACAAAGTACTTCTGTGGGCTGCTGTTTTAGCTGGGGGCATTTCTCATGAATGAAGGGCTCTGTTCCTGGCAGAAGGCAGCAGTGAGTTTTCGTCACCAGGGAATTCTAAAGCCAAGGCCAAGGTGTATTTTCCCACAGCTCCCTGCATGCCTGCTCCTCTCTGCCCAATTCCTCAGCACAGAGCAGGAGGGATGGAGCAGGCAGCAGCTCCTACCTGTGAAGATGCCTCCTGATGTGTGTCAGTCCAGTTAGGTATGGGCAATGCTGCCATGGGAGTCATTTTAGGGGAAAATAGCATCTTTCATTAGGATGATTTAGATGAAAGAAAACCTCATATGTATGTATGCTCTCCTTTGGGTCGATGAAGGGCTTGTGTGTATGAACCCAGATAAAAATGGTCAGCTGAGTTTAAAACCCATACAAATAACTCCCTTTTCAAAATAATGTTTAGCCAGAGCTCCAAAACACTTTTAGAAATATGTTCAAGCCACAGAATGTCCAAATAGCTGCTTCCTCCATAACCCAGGATCCCACTTCTTGTAGTCTTTTCTGTGTCCTGCACATGCACTTTGGACCAGCTCCTCTCTCCACTTGGGATGGGACAGAGCTGGAGTGGGTCCTGATGTGTGGAACTGCAGAAAGGCCTGCAGAGATCACAATCTCCCTTTTGGGAAGGTTTCTAACCTGAAAAGCAAGTGGCACCTGGTCTGGCAGATGGATACAAATAGTGTGGGGTGACTAGGAGGGGCACAGAGATGTGCTGGCACAGCCTTGGTTAGATGATTAATTCTGCTCTGTGCTCCTCTGCACAGAAGAGAGATGTCTGCAAAAGACAGAACAACTTTTTAAACCTGCATTCCTGTTTTTGACAGTGCGGACAAAAATGTCTCAAAAACATACCTGTCCTTTTACAGATGAATTAGGGGAGCAGTTGCCCTCAAGGGGACATTTTTGAAAAAAGAGAAATCAATTCCAACTGAAGGAATAGCAACTACCAAAAGCAACAACAGACTCTGGACAGTCTCCACAAGAGAAGAAAAAAGCAATGTTTCATGCTTAATGCAGTTGCCTGAGGCTCAGGTTTGCTTCCCAGCTCTGTCACAGATTCTGTGTGCAATCTTGAAAACTCATTCCAAATTACACATCTATTCTGCCATGAGGACTGTATCTCCTTTATTCCCACTCGAAGTCCTCCTGCACACAGACTGTCTCCCAGTGAGTGTTTATCAAGAATAATAGGGCACAGTCCCTCAACTGAGACCAGGAATAATAACCACACTATAGCAAATTAATAAACAAATCGCACTTTTGTCATGGGTAAAATGGTCCCAAAGTGATGCCTTTCTCATAAAAGCTCATTAACTTTACTGAAATATAATCTGTAAATCATCTGAGACTACTTATGCCTTGTTCTCTTCACAAATACACAGTCCAAGAAACAACCAAGTAGCACAATGGCACCTCCTTTTGCATTGCAATTTAAACAGGTCTGCCAGATGTACTGCCTGAAAGTGAGGAGTAAGAACATTTTCTATCTTATTTTAATCATAACACAAATCTGCCACTGCTATTGTAGTTTAGGTGTGTTTTCAGGATGGTAAGTTCATTATCATTTTTCCTGAAGTGACAAGCCATGACATTTGTAAAGCCAAGGACCTCATTCCAGCACTAACCTTAATGCTTCGTGTTATCCTTTTCTGCATGCTTGTTTGGTTAGAATGACACACTGATAGGAGACACTTCAAAACAACTGTGGTGTCCTTACACACTAAGGCAATTTTAGAGATGTAAAATGTCAAACAACAATTTGTCAAAAAGGTCAGTACTCCCTTGTACTTGTAAGTCAGACATGAAAGCAAATTGTTCTCAAATTCTGAGCAGAAGCAGTGGGATGTTTTCATTTGCTGCAATCACAACCAGTTGCCTTCACTCCATCGTGCCAGGCAGATGAATTAATTAATTGTCAGAGCACCAGGGGCACACTGCTAAATACACATGTGCACGCTACTAAATTGAAGGAAATTACTACATTGAATTCCTCCCCAGCCTGTTAATTACACACAGGCTACACCCACCATCACAGCAGGTAAACACCTGTGATTTTGCTTAGGGAATTACAACAGGATTGTTTGCTTAGAATATCATTTGTGGCTAATGGATTGCAAGTTTTAAAAGATTATTAGGTGCTTCTGCAAGTAAAATCAGCAGCAACAACAACAGTTATCACAGCATATACAAAAGCCATAAGGCAATGTTCATTTTCATGCTTCAGCTGGGAATGAAGAAGAATCTTTGCTGTGGAATAAACCCCATCATCCCATGCAGACTCGGTGTGACAACTCTGGCAGTGATGCTAGAGGCAGGTTACACAGCTAGATCATTCATCAGCTTGTTTTTCATGCTTTTTGGACTCATTTCCTGAAGCTAAGATAGGCAGGTGGGCTGAAAACTCCCACATGTGCTTTGGAAAGATAACTATTCCCCCAGCTGAGCTGTAGTAGCAAAGTAAAAGTATTACACCCTGGTTTCTCACATTAGCAACGATTGTGAATCACTTGGTGTTAGTCCAGGAGAAGCAGTAAAGTGAGATCAGGCAGAAATATTAAATACCTAAAAAACAATATAAATGCACATGGTGATATGGCTCCTTTTATCCCAAGCAGATAATTGGCCTCTTGGAGATAAATCCAAACACAATATAAGTACAATACTAATCAATGCACAAACATTGCTCTTATCAAACAAGTGAAAGCTTCCTCTAAGATTGTTCACCTAATTAAAAAACCCCAACCAACCAACAACAAAACATTCCCTGTGCTGGCTTTGTGCAGAGCACATGTGGGATCTTTGAGCTCTATGCCCAACACTGAACTCCTTAAACCTTAAAACTGGTTATGTTGGAGAGAAATGTCATCAGCTCCTGACCTTCTGCCTGCAGAGGACAGTGCAGCTGGAATAGGGCTAAATTAGCAGCTTGGTGATAGTACCACTGTAACCCAATCCTCAGCCTAGAGCAATCTGCTCCCCAGAGAGAGGAAGGAACCAAGCAGAGCCCTGTGCTACATCAGATGGGCTGGTTCTAGAGACTGACTCCACTTGTTCAAGGCCCAACTGGTTATCTTGCACAGCACTCAGGAAATATCTACTCAAATGCTGTAAGTTGTTACCAGTTTTTGTGCTTCAGAGCACAAAAGGATCCCCAGCTGTGGACCAGGGAGAGACTTTGCTCTGTTGTACACAGTAAGTGATCATAGACACGTTTCTAAAATACATACATAATTATCCAGTGTTGAAAATAAAGCAATAAAACGAGATATGTCTTACAGTGCTTAGCATCTAGCAGAGTCAGCATTTAATTTTTTGAGTGAACATAAAGAGATAGTGTGGCACTTGCCCAAAGTCAAGAAACTCTGGAAGACTTCACTACAAGGAATAACATTATGGAAGCTGTCCCTGTCATTTCACCTGGATGATGGAATCTTTCTTCCTAATCTCTTCTTCCTTTCTCCTAGCCTAGAGTTTGGCTCTGCAACAGGATTGTGCCTAAACCCTTCATCTTCAGGCCAAGAGAACACCCCCTGACCTCTTTTATTTGCTGCTCTGGTTAACATACATCAAAGTGAACAACTTTTTATCTTTGCTGGTAAGAATTATCCACCCTGAAGGTCATCCAGATCTTCTTGCATAAGATCCTTCCTTATGATTTAAAAAAAAAACACCTCTGCATCTTCAACAAATTGGGTTACTGTGCTTCTATTTTTTGTCTCAGCTTTACTGGCAAAGATGCAGGACTGCTGGGGAAACCCCACTGGTTCTGTCCCTCCATCCAGCACTCATCCTTTCAATACCAAACTGCCACCTTTTCCTTCATCCATTTGCTTACCTGACTTGCAATTCTTCATCTTATTTTACAAGAAATATTGAAGTGCACTACAGTTAATCGTTACCATATGATAATCCCCAGTGCAATGGGCTAATATACCAAACCATTAGTATTTCCCCACAAACTGGTTTCTCGTCATCCTCATACCACCCATCTCAGTCCTGCCACAGGCAGAAATTTTCCCAACATTGTTATTTTCATTCCTTTGCTATATATTGAAAATATGCTCCCTCTTTTTTTGACTAATAAAGTCCTCTCTAAGAAGATGTTTCTGGTCCCAACCTAGAATTTAAGCAGGGAAGAGAAGTGTCCTGCCGAAGGACTTCTATGCCCAGAAAAATGAACGAGCTCTGCTGAGGAGACATTGACCACAGACAGGCAGAGATTGTGTTGGAAATCCAGGCACTGCCTGTGCCCCTGCCACAGCACCTTTTCACAGCCATCCATCCCCTCTGCTCTCCTGCCAAGGGTGCTCCAGCAACAGATCCTTGGCTGAGCACACATTCTTCCCCAGAGGATGCTCTCTCTGAAAAACCTCTGGCTCTGGTTCTGTTTGCAGTGAACTCAGTTTCATTTCTCAGAATAGGCTGAAAAAAAAAAACCTCTCAAATACAAATAGGCTCAGTCTAAATAGCCTTTCAAAATGCTTCTGAATTTAAGTTATTAAATGCTCCTGAGCTCTGCACCCTTTTTCTGCAACTCCAAACAGTGAGGACGTTTATGGAGCACTATGGAGTTCTGTTTGCTTTTACAACAGTGAGTTATTTGACCTTTATTTTGCCTCTTCACTTAAAATTTTTTCGAAAGGCAAGTAACAGAAAAGGAATTACCTCCCACCATCCTGGACAGGGACAGTAAACACAATTAGAGACAATACACCAGATAGACGTCTGCACTTGTTTCCTGCCCTTCCACTGAATCCCAACAAAAAAGCCCTTTGATAAAGTTAATTGGATGATTCTCTCATTCTGCTGGAATAAAAGAGCTCACAGAGACACAAGAGCTGACTTCATTAGGCTGAAAGGTAATGAAGGACTTGCTCTCCCAGTGTTCACATTCACCACCACTGGTCCCCTTCGTTCTGCATGAGCTGTACCAATTGAGATGACATCGTATTTTACAGGGTCAGAGATGTCACTTCCTAAAACTAAAGTACAATGACACTTTCCCAGATTAAAATACAATGGGATGAGGCTGACAGCTCTGGCAGGCTCTGAGAGCTCTGCACTGCTGCACACGTGGTCAGGGGAAGCTTTCCAGCAGTGAGCAGGGCTGCTCAAAGACACAAGCAGGCATCAGGAAAGCTGCAAGCAGGGCTGGCTCCCTGTCCAATTCCTAATCCCTAACTACATTTATTTTAAAGCAGAGGATGTGGAGGAGCCATGAGCATCACAGGGCAGTGGCTGTCCTACATGCCCTTGCCCTGAGGCTCTCTGCATCCACTGCAGGTGGCCTATGCCAAGGCTGTGGCACCATCCAGGACTTGCTCCCCATCCTCACTGCTCACAAAAAAATGGACTGTGAAAAAAATAAATCCAAAGGAGGTTTATTATCCAGTGAAGGAGGAAGGAGGGAATGAAAAGGATTTTTTTTTTCTTCTTCTCCCTGTTCCAGGGATTGCTCGTGCCATTCCCATGAGTCACTGGACAAAACAAAACCATTCTGGGATCAGCAGCAGGACAAAACACTCCTTGGAGTCCTTTAATATTGGAGTCACTCCTCCAATAGTCTGATCCTAGTTCACCAACACTTCCCTGCATTGCTGATAGCAGAACAGTGAGTTAGTGCCATACACATTCATAACAAAACCTCTACTTTTGTTCTATTCCTTCATTTGTACACCCAGAATCCAAACTAATCCTTTAACCACTGAGTCACATCCAGAACCCATGAACAGCTGATTACCTACAGCTATTCTCAAAATCTAACCCAGGCTTTGCAAAAGACTTCCCAAAAAGTCTGCATTAGTTGCTCCTAGGTGTAACTGATCACAAGCTGGCCAAATTGAGATGGGCTGTTGGTTTGCAAAAGGTGTTTCAAGTGATTTAGGTCATTCTGCATCAGAATCTCTTGTTCAGAATTTATCACTCTCTTCCCCCTCATTTTTGTATGAACCACAAATTGTATCAGTAATGAGCCTGTCTATCATTCAAGCCACTGATAAGGTATGATATAGTATAGCAACAGAATGTTTTGTCTGCCTAGAAACAAAATTTTCCACTGGTGAGTCTCCATTTATTTTAGCAGCCAGGTTTTTATTCATTTACTAGACTCCATGTTTATTCAGTCTCATTCCAGTTTCTTAAATCAAAATGACTTGTGCTGCTTTTCTATATACGTGACACTAACACTATGGCATTCCTCAACCAAATTTATAATTAATTTAAACCCCCACATTTGTTCAATAAGAACCATTTACAATTAATTTCAATCCAAATGAGTCTATTATAATAGCATCATTAACTAGCCAACATTAGCTACTTCATTGTTTTGCTAAGGACTAATGTTTGACAAACCTGTACATTATCCTAATTGCAAACATCATAAATATTAACACAGTAATTGCTTTTTTTGCAGTCTTTTGGAACTTCATCTCTGCTCCATGATTTATTCACAATCAACACTTGGCAGAGAAAGCTCTGCCACTTCATTCAAGAGGGTTTTATCAGAGTTGTTTGGATTTAATTTCAAAATATCTTACTTTAACAGCTTGTGCTTTAAAGACACTTATGTTATTAATAGGATAGATCCACCTTTGTCATCTCAGATAAACACCTCACCAGCTTTTTCCCCACATAGTGAAAAGAAGTTTTAATGCACACTTCTTTTTCAAGCTTTTGTCCTTATTTTTATGACAACTCTGTTATTTCCACAAAGAAATGGACCAATATTATTTTTCAAACCTCTTTTCTTCCTCCTCCTCCCTCATCCATCTATAATTAGCTAGCTGACTCCCCATGGACAAGTTTCCTGTGTCATTTTCTTCCTTCTGCTTATTCACAGCCCTGGGCTTCCAGCTGAAAGCAATAGCTATGAGTTTCCTGTAATTTCCACACCTTATCCTTTAACCTACATTTGAGATGAAAGATCTATAAACATTCAAGGTGTTAAGACCTCTAAAATTGATAGAGCCATTTGGGTGCAGAGGGGCACTCATCCCTGACTGCTGCCCTGCCACACTGTACCAGAATTATTTTCTGAATGATGGTTCCAATCACTCATTATTTTCCAGGTCTCCAAACTGCCCCTCTCCCCCTGTCTTTTCCCAGGTTGAAGAAATGCAGTAAATCTGATTGCTTTTCAGCTCCCAGTTGTCCTTGTCTAGACTCCTGTCTTTAGTGATCCTTTAAGGTCTCTGTGCAGCAGGATTTAAGCCATTTCTGGAGATTTCCACCTTTGAGCATGGGGCAGCCAGCTATTCCAGTGCCTTTAGACAAAGCCACCCACACAAGGGACAAGAAATTTTGTCAGGCAATAACAAAGGCCAAAATATCTGCCACAAGCACCTTTCTCCATCACACCATGCCAAACACTTCTACACAGGATCCTTCACAGCATTATATTCTCCATCTTCAAAAGAGAAGGGTGAAAACTTATCCCTTATCCTCTTCCTGCCATTAGTCATAAAGGAAAGAAGAATACATCATTTATAATAGTAGACATATTAATGAGAAGTGATTAAGGTTGAACTTCAGGAAATGTGTGTCACTTTACCACCGCTGCCAAAAAATTCCTACGTGAACCTGAACAAATAATTCTAGACTTGAATTTCCTAGCTGTGTAATGAGGATTGTTGTCACAGGATAATGACTGAGAGACACTTGCATGGTAAACTGCTGAGGGTTTCTGTGAAAAATGTTAATTCAGTTTCTAAAAGCCTATCACAAAGAAGAGGAGAATGAAATTAATGGCAGATCGGAAAGACGGGTTGCGGACTGCTCTTGATCTATAGCCCAGGTGACAGAAGAGTTAAGTGCAGGAAGAGAGACATCCCTGATGAATTGCCTGTCTCCTACATGATGAGTGAATGGAAAAAGCCAAACTACTCCTGAAATACTGACTTTTAATAGGCAAAAGTTACACACCATACCGTGATTTCAAACGTGAACTTAGAAAAATCATCTTCCTTGAGAAGGAAGAGTAACTTGGAGGCTTTTTTAAGTATCAACAGTAGGGACTGGCAAAATTTTAGTTAGAATTAAATAAATTGGTGTTACTCATCATTCACTAGCAGCAAAAATCCCATACTTCACATTGACGAAAATTACATGTTGAATGATGTGTGTGGCAATGGATTTTAAAAGATGATCTGTTTTTTTATCAGAAGTTGGGTACTGTCAGCTCCCTTCTTACCATTTTGTTGCATGTGTTGAACAGAGCTCCGAGTATAATGGTAGAAGAAAACTCTGGGTCTTACACACTCAGTCAAAAGGGGTCAGTTAAAAATGCAATTTCAGATATGAAGACCCAATTGCATGGTTATTCCAAAGTCAGTTGTACTTCCATAAGCAGAACTTACCCCAAGTCTGGGAAGAACTCCCAGCATTTAACAATGCTACAAAAAAAGGGCAACTACTGAAATATTTTTCCAGTTCTCCCAGGATATGAACCCATCAAAGGCCAGATGGTGATCAGTCCAAGGTTGGACTCAATAATCTCAGAGGTCTTTTCCAACCTAAGTGCTTCTGTGCTTTTGTGAAAATAGAGTCCTGAGACCAATTAAAAGAAAATGATAGGATTCAGGAAAGGTGGAGTGGAAGTCATTAAATGGTATCATGTAATTCTGCACACCAGTGCAATTAGATTTGGCACATTATTTCCTCATTACTGAGATTCATGCATCTTTCTCACCTTTTTTTGTGGAAAGAAGGTGATAAATGGAAAAATCAAGTTTCAGCCAGAAATCCTTCTTCCAGCATGACTATCCCTTCCAAAAACATCACATTGTTCCCTTTATTCAAACTCTCCAAACAGGCACCTTTTGGTAGCACTGTATGTTTTAGCTTTCCTGGCATCTACAAGAGCTCCCCAGCATCAGCAACTCCTACATCAGTCTAAAAGGTCCAACACAGAAAAGAACAATGCCAATGTTTTAAACATATTCAATTACCAATGGATTGCAGAAATTTTTGAAACATCTGTCCTTTGCTGTGAGGTGTAAAAGAATAGCAACTCATGCTGTCAACAGAGCTAAGTTATTATTGTTCTAAATGCAGATCAACTTCACTAAGGAGATATTTATTGCTTTGCCTGCCTTGAGCTAAATCTGCAGACTCTCTGCCACAGGGCTTGTGGTTTAATGGTTGTGGAGGTCCAGAACCTTGTAAATACTGTGACAAGTCAAACTGGTTCACTGTGTAGCTAAAGATCAGCTTTTGGGGTTGTCTGCTGGCTGGAGGTGCATCCCTCTTTGCCAAGCCCAAACGTGGCTGGTAGGAGGCTCACATTTAGCAGACCAGCTTGTGTTCAATGCTTTGTGAAAATGAGGAGGCCAGGACCCGAAGATGATCGATCCCACCCACCATTTTACTGCTTTGAGGATTGTGTAGGTGCTGCACAACCATCCTTAATGTCATCCACTGAATGTGCTTCCCTGATCATTTTTAAAGCAAGCCACCCTCTGTGACTACATTGGCTTAATTTAATAGCATCAGAAAAATAAATCAATGCCTCTAGAAGGATAACCTTGAGTTAATCCCACATCGAGGAGGAACCTTTCTACTTTGTTAATGGAATGCTCTACCACAACGGCTTTAGCAAATGAAGGCGGTTCATTTTTCCAGTGCCAAGGACAGAGAAATCAAGGACAGTGAACAGTTAAAACCTCCACAGAGGGAGAGTAACCATCAGGAGGCAATTCCAGGAAAACCTATCAACAGCCACAGGTATCTCTCTGAGCAATGTGTATTTCTGCAGCAACACCTGAGGTCTTGTAAGCTAACTATATTCCTGAGAATAGAGCTGTGCAACATCACTTCATTGATTTACAGCTGTGTTACACACAACACCTGCAGTATTTACAACAATACCACCAGCAGTTTGCATCTTTTACAGGTTATACTGCACAAGCACCATCACAATAAGGTTTGCAAAAGCCACTAGATTTGCCTCAGTGCACCACTCTCAACAGGTTAATGGTATGGTAGGAAAGATGAAAACCCCAGGCTTTTCTAAGCCTATCAAATTGTGTTTACTACCAAGGGATCCAAGCACTGCAATGAAGGGGAAGCTTTGGATATATCCTACCTTGCGGGAAGCATTTTTGTCTGAGCTCTCCACATCACCGTCCAAGAATGGCATGGCAAAGGAGCTGAGATCCTGCAAGGACAGAGAAGAAAAATTGATGTCCTCTATTAATGCCTTCTTCCTTCTATCAGAGCATCCCATGACTGAAGGCCACAGATCTATTTCCAGAGCGCCCACTGCTTCACCCACAGCAATTGCTGGAAGCAATAAGATAGACTCTGATCATTCTCCTCAGCTGTGAAACAATGTCAGATATAAGGCAGAAGTGAAAGGGAGCCCTTAGCAGCACTTGCACCACATCACCACCGAAAACCACCTGCACAGTCAAAGTCAAAAGTCCTGTGTTAAAACTTTCAGGGGGAGATACTGAAATCCCACAGAAAAATTGGTAGGAAATTATAGTTTAAACACAGCCACTTGCTCAGCAAACGCCTATCTTGTCTTTAGAGGGATGTATGATCTTAAAGAATATTTATGGCAATAAACACAACCTGAATGAGAGTATGTCAACATTCTGAGAAATACGTAACATCTAAAACAAAGAAGGAGAAAACTGACACAGTGCTCAGGCAGGAAATAACCAATTCACTTGCACAAATGAGAGAGGAGCACCCATTTCTGCAGGGCTAAAGACAATAAAGCCATAAGAAAAGCACACATGCTCATTTTTAACTAACAAAAACAAACTGCAATTATATTCCACCTCCTGCCGTCTGTTCTGTTTATGATACTTCATGTTCCAGCCACAGGGTTTTTAGAGCTCCTTTCTACATGCATAAGAAAATTATGTTAGTGTTGAGTTTAGCATCTGTTTGATCAGAAAAGTACATAATGAGCAATTCTGTCACCAGAAGCATGAGGTTTCCTAATGCTCTGTGCTGAAGAACTGAGTCTTGGGTCCCTAACGGGTGTCAGGAATACCTCCCCAACGCAGAACCTCCCAAATGCAAGGCATCACCCTTTCCATGTAGTGATTCAGTGTTTCTCTACCACCACATCTGCATCCATTTAAAAGAGTTCAAAATATAAATAAATAGCAATTTCACGTAAACCTAATTTGTGATCAGACAGAGCTTAATTAAAAATTAGCACCATCCGTGAAGTCTGCAGGGCTTGCTTGTCTACAGAATTCAGAGCAGTCACAGGTCTAATCACATCACTTTGTGTAATCATGCTAAATTCAAAATATGCTCAAAAATGTGTATAACTCAGGCATAATTCTTACAAGTGTTTGAAAATATTCTGGTTACATAACAAACAACAAAAATAAGGAACAAAATATTGAATTACTGGAACTGAAACACATGGGAGTAATTCATGCCAAGTTGAAAAGGAAAAAAAAAAAGCAGCAGCCAGGCTTGGCCAAGCTGGCCCCAAATCATTAGGCCCCAAACAAAAGTATTCATGACAAATTTGTCTGCCCTCAGCTCTAGCTGTGCACATTAAATGGGAACCATCTACAAACTCAACTATGTAACATCTCCCTCATTGCCTGGGCATCTGTGTTTCACATCACATTTGTTTGCAAATGAAAACATAAGGAGACATCTCAAAACCAAAGGAAGAGACAATTTGTTTGGTTTAGGTTTTCTGTCTTGTCAAGATTTGACTGAAGCTGAACCAGGCACTGAAGTTGAGATTAAAATTACTTATTCCATATAAAAATTATTTAGCCATAAATGAAATGACATTCAGAAACACCATCAATATTATTATTAATACTATTATTACTTCATATGCTGCTGCAGGACTTAAGTGAAGAATCTCTGTGAGGATGTTCAAGAGCCTAATGGAAAGTTACACAAAAACATATCCCCTTGTGTTTACTTGAATTTAGCCAAAGCATTTACCAACATTTTCCTCTGCCCATCTTCAGTAGTGCAGAAGCTGGAATCTGATGTGTGCTAAGTCATTTTCCATGTAATAAATCAAGAAAATAACATCTTTTGAGCTCCACATATTAGAGTCCCTATATTACTGCCTGGTGCAACTTCCAGGGAGAAAACCACATGTTTAGGAAGGCTGCAGCCTGGATGGAAGAAACTGGGTTGAAGGGGACACATATCTCATAATCAGGGTTGAAAAAGCTGTTCAGCGTTGAAAAAGCTTCTTATTTGAGCAGAAACCTTCAAAACCAGGTCGGGGTAGGTAGATAGAACTATTTTTTTAGGAGCTAAATTTCAGTTCTCAGTTACAATTCCAAGTTTAAAGCCATGTATATATTATAGTCTGAAGTCTAAAAATTATTGGATTTATTTTTCTAAATCATGAAACCCAGCTGATGACTCTATTCTGATTTGTAACTCTCAGATATCATGGACTGTTTTGTGACTTCCCCTGTCTTTACATCCTGAACAAACCTCTACCTGTAAGCAGAAATAACTGCAGCTGTAGCTTTCTTGGCACCATGAGACCTTTCTTTGTTAATACAGCACCACAGAACATTTCAAAGTGGGTAATAATTGTACTTTCAGTCCTGTGAAAAAGTCTATAATTGTAACTGCTACCTAACAATTTTTTTCACCTCTCACGGGATTCTATATATGAAGGCATCTATTCACAGAAGGAAAAAAATACATATATCAAACACCAGGCTGCAGATACTGCTCTCTCAATTCCAATCTGTTGGTCAAGCAAAGAAATATTAGGTGCTTATTTTCCCTTTATGAGTATTTCTGCAGAATACACATCAATATCAATTTCTTTCTTGTGTCCCCCTCTGTCCAGAAACACATGTAATGATGCAGTTGATGATACTGTAACTCTTAAAAAAAAAAAAAAACCAACAAAAAGCCAAACTGCTCCAAAAGTGTTGCAAAACACCACAGAACTCTTCACAGGCCAATGGTGCAGCCCTTGCCCTTGTCACAGATCTGACTGCTCTGATCTGACGCCAACAGATACACTCTGAAGGCTCCCTCTGCCAGTAACCAGGGACTGCAGCCATTCTTAGACAGCTTTCCTGCTCTCCAGCTCTGCTTTACTCCACTTGGAATAAGTGCCCTGGATAACCACATGGTTCTGGAGAGACCTTTAAAACTTCCATCAAAGGCATCCAGTTATGTCCTGGTAGGACTCAGACTGCAGAGCCCTGGCTGAAGAATGGCATCGTGCCCTGTATCCATCAGTCCTGCACTGTGTCCTTGGATAGACAACTTCTGCAGTGACCACAGCCTGTGATCACCCTGTAAGGAGCAAAAGCAGGTCCAAGTGATGCTAATCTGGAATTAAGAGCTGGAAAAGTCTGTTTTGGAAGTTTCACTGGCTTTCCTGTCATGCACGTGCTCCCAGGTCAGTCCTTCCATTGCTCTGCAACATCTGACAGGCAGACATCACTCCTGCCATCCCCTTAGAAAAAATGACCTTTTGAGCTGTTCAGATTTACTTTACAGCCCCAAAGCTGCCTCAGATTTATTTTGTTTTCAATCCACTTTTATTTACAAGAGGTTGTCATGGTGGCTCCTGTTACATTTGCTGAAGAACATAGCCCCAGGGACAGCAAAGCTTTTCCTGGAGGACAGCAGAGCTGTGACACAGCAGAACTCCTGCCCAGAGCTCCCACTGCCACTCAGGCTCCCTCCTGGGAAGAGGAATCTCCCACAACACCTACTCAACAGGTGATTTTCCAGTGCAAGTCAGGATTATTCTGCCTGCATTTGCACTTATCTCCTCTACGACTTCCTTCCCTATTTCCTCTGGGTAAACAACAGATATCTGGAAGGTTAGAGATTCTTCACATGAATTTCTCCTCCAAAGGTGAGGCTATCTCTAGGATGATTCTGGTCTGGGTTACCCCTACATCTAGAGGGTGATCCTTCTCAATTCCAGCTCTTTTTCCTTCAACAGCCCTTATATCAGAATATTTGGGATTGTGTAAAAAAAAAGGAAGAATAAAATTTTTGTTCTTTGATATCCTGGGAAAACAAGGAAGCTTTTCTCAGAACTGTTTTGGAGAATAGGAGGGAAAACCACATTTAAGGATGGAAAGCAAATATATTGGCTGGCATAGCATAGTCAAATAGCAGGAGCAAAATCTGGTTAGCCAAGCCATTTTTCACCTTTTCCAGCCAGTTTCACTGTTTCTTTTCTTATTGGGGAGAATTCCAGCCAGAAAGGCTTGCCCAGAGAAGCTGGTCTGGAGGCTGCTGCAGTTGGAGACCTTGGTGTCAGAAGAGGGCTTCCAAAAATTTTGTTGCAGAGGCTGCAGACTGAAATAACAGCCCACTAAAGCCTTGAATCCAGTAAACAACACAGAATAAACAGGATTTTTGTTTTATTATTGTTTCGTTTCAAGGCTGCTTTGGCAATCAGGCTGATAAAGGCTCTCTGCAAGGGCTGAAGCCAAAGAGCCAGCAAGGGCTGGGGTGTGCTGTGACTGACAGGCCAGAGACCAATTTCCAATGTATTTTGGGTGGAAGTAGGACCTTTTTATGGCCCCACTCGACAGTGGTCCAAAATTTCAGGGCTGGGTATCAAAAGAATATTTCACAAACAGCTCCCTGCTGGCATCTTTTGCAACTGTCTTTTCAAACACGAGGAATGGCTGCGAACAACATGGGGATGTGAAATCTGTGCCCATGCTGGTGGGTCCCCATGATCATGGTCAGCTTTTGGCCACATTTCAGAGGTCACTCTGGTCAGAAGAGCCTCATGGTAGCCTCATAACCAACCTCTGCTGAAAGTCTGGGTTCCTCAGCTATAAACAACTCCAGAGTCCCAGTGTGGGTAGTATCACGCAGTCCTGACTATGGATGGTGTCACCTCTGAGGCAACATTTTTCTGCCTCACTAAGTTCTATATATGTGCTAGCATTGCACCAAATTTAAGGATGTGAAATGCCTGCCAGACATTACAGTTTCTTTTTACAACATAACTCAAGCAGACGGTGACACTTTATTGAGGCAGCTTTTCAATATGGGGAGACAGGTCCTTTAATAAAATAAACAAAGAAAACAATATACAGGGGAATTAAACTGAGTGCTGACAAAAGCTCTGATCTCACAAAAGAGTGCTAAAAGCTGCACTCCTCAGCATCACACCTTAACAAAGTCTCCTCCTCTGCTGATATTACTGAGCTATGAGTACTTCAAGTATCGTACCAAGGACAAAGAAGGTCAGGATTTTTATTAACATCAGCTGTGAACAGTTTCTTCCATTGCACTCTGCACACCAGCAGATTTTTTTAGATCAACCTTGAATTCACAGCTATTACAAGCCTATGTAAAACTCTGAATAGCAAATATGCTACATATGCTAATAGCCTGTGAGCAGAATCCACAGTTTGATCTCTGTGGAATAGAGGGCATAGCTTGGTATCTCTGCTTGAATAGAAAATTGTCTTTTTCTGAGAACAATCCTATCTAGAAGCCTTTAGGGATTTATAACAAATCACTCAATTATTGCACGAGGAGAGACTCAAAACTGACATACACAGGAATTTCTGTCCTTTTGTTATTGTTGTTTTGATATACCAGTTATAGTAAAGTATAATAAGACTTGCTACATTCCCTTATTCCTTTAGGAGTAGGTTGCTCATTGCTTTGCTTCTCTCACTCCCCCATGCCATCTAGACTGTAGCATGTGTTTTGGGGAGAGATCTATAAGTTGTACTGTGAGGCTGAGGATGCTGGTGACTAAGTCTCACTATGACTCAATGGGAGTGGGCAGGAACAGATGTACAAAGCTGGTTGGATTTGTGCAAGCCAGCTTTCTACTGCACTAGGCTGTAACAATTTCTTTGTTTGCTATTACTTCTAAGGTTATTTGTATTTAAAAAAAAAAACACACAAAAAAAACCCTACCAAAAAAAAGTGTAGGTCTGGAGAGTTTGAGATGGTAGAAATTGTGATTCTGTGAAAGGAGATATAGAGACTTGATTGGTGAGGCTGTACCTTGAATCCCATTCTCAGTTCTGGGCTCCTCACTAAAAAAAGACATTGAGGTGCTGGAGAGTGTCCAGAAAAGGGCAAGGGAGCTGGGGAAGCATCTGGAATATAAGTCCTATGAGGAGAAGCAGAGGGAGCTGGGGAAGTTTAGCCTGGAGGAAAGGAGGCTCAGGGGAGACCTCATCACTCTCCACAGCTCCCTGAAAGGAGGCTGTAGCCAAGTAGGTATCAGCCATTTCTCCCAAAACAAGAAAGAGGACAACAGGAAATGGTGGAGCTGGCAGGTCAGCAGTGAAGTCAATGATCTTAGAGGCCTTTTTCAGCCTTAATGATTCTCTGGTTTTGTCCACAGCATGAAGATGCCAGAGGCAGCACGGTCCAGGGGTTACTGGGTGACTGTGCAGGACCAGCTGTGTGCACTTCAAGGTGGATACAGCATCAGGTTTGAAATAACAGAGGGTAACTCACCTAAATTACATACCTGGAACAAACAGGAAATATTCAGTCCCAAAGAGGCATAATCTAAAAGGTTAGGGAGTAATGGCTGACTGAAATCGAACTCAAATCTCAGTATGAAAATCAGTATGAAAATCCCCATCCCCCAGGTGTGAAAATCCCCATCCATTCAATGTTCTTTATAAAAAAAACTTTGCATAAGAAAACCAGCCTATGTGCAATTTAAAGGCATTTCTTTCAGCTGCAACGAGAAACAGACAGGGTCCTAAACAGCTACTGAAGCCACTTCTCCCTTCTTCTCACCACAGGTCCTCCAGCTTGGATTGCCACCAGTTGGGCAGAAAAAGCTGCTAAAACTAAGGATTTCAAAGGGAAGGGTTTAAAGAGAACCATGAAACCAAATAGTTCTTGATATTTGCCAGAAAACAGCTGTCTTCCAAGCTGTTCTTCCTGAGTTATCCTGATCATGGGATACTGGCAGCCTCCAGTACACCTTTCTTCATTTCTGAACCTCTTGACTGAACCTGACAGGCATTAATCTCCAGCACTCTACAGCAAATTCACCTTTTTTTCTTCTGAGGCTGTAGACAAGATCCATCAAAAAAAACTTTCCAGAGAACACAGATTGTTTTTTGTATTGTGCTCAATCACTAGAACACATTCCTACCCTGTTTACAGAAAAAATGAAGTTTTCTTTCAAGCTTTGTGCTCTCCTGCCAGGAAACCCCACCATATCTCATTGGTGATTCAGCCTTTGCAGATAGCTGAGCCCAGATAGCCTGGGGTGGGATGGAATCCCTCCTGCCTGTATTCCAATCATGTTTATAATGTGCAGAGAGCTCAGGGCTGCATGGAAATGCTGTGGTGGAGATTGCTGCACTCCACCTCATCAGAAAGTCACAGAGCAGCCTCTGACAAAGCCTGACTATGATCCCAAACACACGACAGCCTGGTTTGGCAGCTCCTTCACACCATGAACCACACAGCAGTGACTGGCAGCGTGTTTATTACAACAGCAGATGGACAACCTAGCAAACGTGCAAATAACGAAATGTCACTTAAAAAAAAAAAAAGGAGAGAGAGATAGAAAGTGAGAGAACAGCAGAGAAAGCATGCCAGGGAGGAAACCAAAATTCTCAATAGTCCCTGTGACACCACCACAATGCACATACAAACCCATTATTAAGTGCTATTCCTGGGTGCTCAACCAAGGACAACCTTTCCCTGGCGAGACATTTTATTCAAGAAGCACCCAAAGTCTAGAAACAGAAGGTAAAAGCAGAAGATAACATACCTCAGTGCTGGAAAATGTGGTTAGATGAGTGATGAGGGAATTAAGAAACCAAGATACATGACTATAAGGAAGGACTGCAGTAGAGTGGAAATGTTACCCTTTGGATAGCACATACTCAGAGCCAATGAAAGTGCTTTCCAATACTTAGGAGATTGTCTGACATAAATGAGACACAGGATCCCAATGTATTTGCAGAGAAAAGTCTGCATTTGTTATAAAACACAATTTCAGCCACAGTGAAATGGCAGAACTGCAGGAAACAAAAGATGATTTTGCCATAATGTAATGAAAACACTTGAGCTGCAGCAGCACAGCAGCAAACAATCTGAAGGAGATTCAAAGCAAGGATCATCCCGAGGCTTACTAAGTCATCTCTACACTTCAGCTGCTTTAAAATCACTGTGTTTTTCATTTTTTATGTTTTGCCTCACTCTCTATTGGCCAAATGTCTTCAAAAACCATTTCCTCAAGGATGACTAAACCAAAACAGAATCAGAACTGAAAACCCCCAGCTGATAGCCTTATCTGAGAAGGGTACTCCCTTGCATATATATGACTAAAAAAGGTGACATTCACACCAGGCAAAAAATCTCTGACAACAAATACTCTTGAACTGCAACTATTTTTTCCAGTTCACTGCATTTAGGAAGACAGCTGCCTGTTGCCTCCTCTTTTCATTCTTGTCAGTCAGTAACCGTGAATAATCTTAACAATTAGAAGAAAGCTTACATCTGGAAAGCCAGGCAAGTCAGGGACCTGCTCTGATCTAGTAGTTCCTTAACTAAAAAAGGGGGGGAAAAAGCAGAAGCAAAGAGGAAATTAGGGAAGGAAAGGAAGAACAGGATGACTCTGTGCTTGGTGTGCTGAAGACCAGAATGGGAGGTCAAAGGGGTACAGCACATGGAGTCCACAATGAGGAAAGATTCCCCTCTTGATGCTTTCCTGACACATTTTCCTACATCTGCAGCTACAGAGAACAACTTCACATCTATGAAGTTTACAGTCACTTTGCTACAGCTCTTCTTACACCTTTTGCACCACATGCAAAAACAGACCAATAAATACAGTATGTTTTATTTCATAAGCTAAGCTAGTTTTTCTTTTCCCAAAAGAATGGATGTCTTCATTCATCACCCCCTGAATTCTTTATTTAAAGGTGCATTTTGCTGAAGCTGGCAACATAAAATTCCCTCAAGGACAGAAGAAAGCTCAAATTTTCAGAGACAACCCAGAAAACTTTATCACACTCACAGTACAGCATTCTGCCCAAATCCAGCCTGCGTGTCCTTTAGGTCCCACCCCTGACTTTGAGCTGAGATGCTGAGATTTTGTACCTAGGTTTTCAGTTAGCAGTGCCATGCAATACTAATAAATCACAATACATCATTCATCCTGTGGGAATCCAAAGTACTTTACAAGTTGCATATCCAGTCCAGAACAGCTTCATGAGTGGACTTCAGTGATGAGACTTTCATTGCCTGCTCTAGTTTTCTGGATTAGATCTGGGAAAACATTAAGGATATCTATCCCTAGTCATCTATTCCACACTTTCTGTCCAGCCCAGAGAGAAGGGCAAAGCCAGAATCTCCAATGGGCAATGTGCTCCCATTTCCCTGGGATGGAAAAGGCTGGACAACTTGCTTAAACTTTGTAGGATCCAACACAGTATAAATGAACCCTGCATCTTACCTCTTCCTCTTCCCTGTCTATAAAGTAGGAATCAGATTTTTTTTTCCTTTTTCCCCTTTTTTTCAAAAAGTAAGCTGTCCAAACAAAGGACTGCCTCTTACTACAGTGTGCACGGCACTGCCAGCGTGGTTTACTCCAGCTCCTCTGCCCAGCTCCACACACGGGTACCAGCGTAGCCATGACAACGCCGGGTGAGCGGGGGATGCTCCATCCCCGCAGGATGCTGAGCAAACACTCCGTGTTGGGCTGGCACAACCCAGCCGGGATCAGTTCAGTTTCAATCACGGCTTTGCTCACTGTAGAGACACACTCTGGGTATCCCTGCTGTGGGGAGCACAGTGAGACCCCAAGATCTGTGGGCACTTCCAAGATGTGCCCACTTACTAAGATGACATTTTCTTTGCACAGTCTTGTGTAGAAAACACAGTGGTTAATGCTTTGACACAAAGTGAGCACCCAGTGGAGTGAGATGAAGGAACCACTGTGTCCAACTGAAGAAAAATTCAAGTTTTAAGAAAACAGGCCACCTATACAACTTCTGAGCAGAGCATGTTTGTTGAGAGAATTGGCAATGTCCAAGGGATAGTATATCTCACACTTCCAGGCCCACCCACACCAAGCCCTGGTCACTTGTAAAGTCTGTCTCAAGGGATGTGCTTCAAAAAGGATCACAGTCCTCCTTGGGAGAAGGTGTTAGAAGACACCAGTGACCATCTGTGAAAGAAAAATGGATAAAATACTTGCCCATCTGGAAAATCTTGTGAACAATGAGACAAACAGAAGAACACAACAAAGCAATTACTCACTCACACTAGAAATAGTCACCACTGAAAATAAATTTTTGCAGTGGGTCCAGTTTGGAAATAATCCTCATATGGAAAGGGAAGGGCAGAAATGACACATACCCATGTTTTTTTTTAATTATTGTACATGCAGTACTAAAAATTTGAGGAAGATATTTTCCCAAGTAAACTTCAGGCTTCCTTCAAGGACTGCGATTTCATTTTTTTCCTCCAAGGAAATTTTTCCTAGTTTAGATCCAGTGCAGAGAAGAAAACCTTACAAATGAGCCATACCAAATTCTGACTCCTTTAGTGTAAGTCTTCTGATTTTAGCCACCTTATTATTCTTTATGAGTCCATTTAAGCACCGCAACTACAATGGACCTATCTGAACATGCTGTGGAGAATGAACAAGCAAACACACACTCAGGGAAACCCAACTGAAAACTTAAGCTCATTATTCACATATACCAAAAGTAATTTCTGCCCTATGCAATGGCTTTGAACTCCAGCAGGCAGTGGTGTGCTGAAACAGGCAAATCTGCATTTGATGGGGCTGACAGTTTGTGCATCAAAATGTACCGAGAAGCATTTGATCCTGCTTGGAGAGTGTGGGAAACATTTCCAACTTAGCAGGACACCCTGGACATGGTGACAGATGGGCAGAGATGAGCCTGGCGCTGGAGAGGCCATTTTATGACTGGCTGTTGCTCCAAGCCATGTGGCAGACAGTCCCAACCCATTTGTCACCAAAAAATAAAGCTCACACTGGAATTACCAAACCAAGGCTCAGGGAGAGCCCCTGCCTGCAGCTCTGCCTGGCACAGACACCACCCTGCCAAGGAGCATCACTGAAAACCTCCCATGAAATTAATGAGCACCCAAGAAGGAAAAAAACGAAACAAAACACAACCAAGCCCTTTTTTTCCCCCTCAAGACAAATTAAACCCACAAGCAGGAAATTTTGATTCAGAATAACATTTTTTTTTCATTACTACCTAAAATTAAGTTCATGCCAGTAATATGGCCCTAAAAATACTGGCTATTTTTTGGTCATCAGGAACATTCATTCCTAACTATATGTATTGAACAGCTGTACGACTATTAGTATGTATTTACATCCAAGTTTTATTAACATTTATTTTGAGCTCTATTAGGAATGGAAATTGGACTTAGAACCACAATCAGGCACTAGAAGTCATTCAATACCAATTGGGAAAGCGTCTCTTACATCAGCACAAAAAAGGGTAACTTTATAAAAATATACATCAGTTCTAGAAGCAAAGGCACTGGCACCTACACTGAGAAGCAGAAATAAACTCCCCTGGTGACTATGTCCTCCCAGATATAGATGTGACAGAGTTCAACTCACAGGGCATCACTTTTTTTACACACATATAAAACATGCTCTCATATAGAGCAATGCATATGGGAAATGCACATAATCATATACTGTATATACAGACATAGTAACAAGCTCTGACAGTTTTTAAACTGCCATTTATTTTAAATTTAAGATGATTAAATATTTCTTGTCTTCAAATCGGCTTGTCACTGGCCCTACTTGGGTGGCCAAACACAGAGAAATGACAGGAGGATTTTCTCCTCCTGATGGAAACCCGATGGCTCTTGGCTGCCTGAAGCAAACTCTGGTTACAGGTGATTTCCATCAGCTCTGTGTTTTGCTTTGAAAAAATTGCAACAATATTGTGTTTAATTCTCCTAGTTTATTCTTGATGAATGTCAGACGTCCTTGTATAGATTGATGGGGTGGATTTTGGGAGGCATGAATTTTTTTGTTTCAAACTGGGGCACTTTTAAAAAATAAATATATTTGTATTCCACTCCCAGTAATAAAAATATACTGAATTGAAGTCCAACCACGTCTTTTGCTGTGTTTCCCACTGTATCCCTTTGAATTGAGGGCTGGCCCCTTGTCAGCAGGATCCATTTCATCCTGCTGCCCATCATTCCCTCTTCCATCAGATAATCCTGCCCCCCAGGCTCCCAATTGCAGCAACTCCAGTTTCCTCACACCTCCCAGGGCTGCTCAGAGTCAGTGCTGCCTCCGCTCTCCAGCCTCTCCTGGACTCACAGCAGGGACAGAGCTGAGGGTGAAATCTCTTCCCCAAAATCTGACACCCTCCTCCCTCCTGTGGCCCACAACACAGAGAACAGCAAGCAAACCACACAAGATGCGGGCAAAATACCCTGCATCTTATACTGGATTAAATTTTGGCTGCTATTCACCATCACCCCACTAACGGAGCTCCTTGAAACCCTTCAGGCTCTGATCCCAGGATGGAGCTGCCTCATTCGTTTTGGACATTCATTACCTCCCAGATCCATTAATTGCAGTGCAAACTGCATGTGTTCAGCATTAATTCTGGTAGTGAAAAGAGAAAAAAATGCAGGAGGAACACATGAAGCCTGTAATACACCTCTTTATCCTGACAAGCCTCATCAAATATCAAATTAAAATCATTAAGCAAAACAGGAGTTCCTGCAAATCTGTGATTTGGGGTTGCAGGGACTAGCCATGGCAATTAGTTGCTCAGCAGTTCAGGCGGTTCTGAGATGAGCAGTAGGAGAAACCAGGCATTGCAGGATGCAGAGACCAGATGGTTTTAGGCTGAAAATAAATGAACACCCCCCAAATGATAATCTCTCTTTCCAAAACATTAACGAAAAGTTATGCAAGGGGGAAAAAATAACAACCCCAAACCCAAGCTACGTTCTTTAACTAGATAAAAGAACATTTTGTTCAGCCCCGGAGTATCTATTGTAATTAAATGCTCTAAAAACAGGACAACAGCCCCGTGCCAGTCATGCATACAAAAGAGACAAAACACCATGAAAAAAACCCAAAATACCCAAGAACCATGCATTTCTTACACAGCCTCTCGGCAGACTCCTGCAGTGCACTCAAGCATCCACCTAAATGAATGCAAAACCTATTTTCCCCTGCTAAGACAAATAAATCCAATAGTAGAAATAATCAAATCCAGAGAAAACCCAGAGACAATCGAGCCCCCGCTCCGACTTACAGCTCTGAAAAATCCTGCAGTCTGGCTGGAAACGTCCATCGAAGAACTGCATTGAGAGCTTTTCCCTAAAGGCAAGCGCATTTAAGCATCTCGGGCTCTGCTACTGGAGCCGATGCTGCAACAGATGGGGCCAGGGCTGGGTGTGTTCGTGCCTCCCATCGCGGCACGGCGAGGGGATGGCAGCAGCGCTGGGTACCGCAGGAGAAGGCAGAGCAGGCGGGTTCTCCCGGCTCAGGGCTCCCTGCCAAAAGCGCTGGAGGCAGCATCGCAAGGTTCGATTGATTCCCCGGCTGCGGGAGATGCCACATTCACGGGGCGGGGGCTGGCGGCGCTCGGACACGGCGGGCAGGTAATGAAGCACCGCTTTGGGTGCATTAGGGAGATGCTCGGGGAGCACAGGGGATGTCGGAGGGTTCAGGTAACCGCAGGCGTTTTTAATGCGAGCTGAAAGGGGGGGGAAAGATCCCGTTTTCAATAGCAGAAGTTTCAGGTAACTGAGGCTGCGTCTGCATCAGTATCGAATACCTGGGGGAAGGCAGCACAGAGCAGCAAATGCATTTTCAAGGCTGGAGTCTCTGCTGCTCCATAACAGCCCTGTTTCCCACTTAACCACAGCTCCACTTTGTAGCTGCACAAAAGTCACGTTATTTCTCTGGGCTTAAGTTTTCCCATCTGCAGCATGAACAAGGGATGACTTGGCTGACTTTTTAGTTTATTGTAAAGACCTCACTGGGAAAATAAAGTGCCTGAGCACAAAGTATAACCATCAAAAGGATCACTATCCAAAAAAAAAAACCAAAACGATAATAGGTATTTTGAAAGGTCACCACATGAGCAAGTGCTTAGCAGAGCAATGCAAACTCTCCCAGTAGGAGCTGAGGGATGGTGGGGATTTGAGTTTTCTTCTTCATCATGATAAATCCCTCTTTTATAACAACATTCAGCTTTGATTACTCCACCAACCAGTGTCACAGTGTCCTTTCTGGCAATGAAATCATTGCCCAGACCATAGGGAAAAATCCTTGGCCAAGATGCTAAAGCTCGCTCAGATGAGGACACCTCTGGTAGAACAAAGGAAAATAAAGCTAAAGGCAGAACGGTCATCCCTGCAGCTTCCAATACTTGAAGAGAGGCATCAAAATATCATGCAATGAACTGACACTTCTCTGGAGGAACAGGTGGAGCCACGGAGCATTGCCAATCCTTTCCTGGTCATCTCAAAATACCATTTGCGATGATCTGTAGAAATACTCTCTAAGATGGAGGCTTTGCTTTAGTTAATGACCCCTGGTCACGAAGTCATTCAATCAGTGAAGAAGAATCTTGGCTTACACATCACACTCAGTCTATTTATCCCATTCACTGGAGGATGCTGCACCCTCTGGCAAGTGGGTGCAGCCAACACCACCTTTAATTCTGAGTACATCAAATAATAAATATCACTGAGGCTGGGCAGTACCTTCTCTTCAGCAGCAAAAGAGATGAGGTCCAGCAGACACCCATCATGTGCCAGGCAGACAGCAAACCTTAGGAAACACCCACTGCACTCCCTTCCTTCAGTGTGCTAAGTGCCTCTGACAACACAAGCCCCTTGGGAGCAAAAAAGCTGAAAATGGTACATAGTGTTCACTCACAAATGGCAGCTATTACTTGAATAATTTTAAGACAAGATCACTGGCAGCCCGTTTTAACACAGAAATGAACAAATATTTAATGTTTAGAAGGCTTTTCCCCAGCTAAATAAATATTTTATGCATGCAGAATGTACAAATAGTTTAGGAAAATAAACAAGCATCCTCTTAAATTCTGTTTAAGGGGTACCAGAGAAACCAGTCAACCATCTGGAGTGAGCAAAATGCATTTTGTTTCTCCTCCTTGAGCTGTAGAAGGAAGGAATCTGTGGCTGACCTAGAGAGGGTAAAAGGGAAGATTGGATTCATATTGGAATAAAAAGGGTTCTCCTGCAAAGCACAGTTCAGGTCAAATTCTTCTCTGTATAGTTAACTTCTAAGGATTATTCTGATTAGCAATCAAATCAAATAAAAAGGGGCATTAACAGCCAGAAAAATGTCCCATAACCCTAAATCATCCCTTTCAAATCAGTCCCAGGGCTCAGTTTGATGTAGCCAATTTCAAGAATCATCCAGACCCATTAAAATGTTTTTTAAAAAAATTAATCTTAAAACTGTTCCTGGTCTCAAAGTCTGATTGGCACAAACTCTACCTCAAAAACATGCCTTTTCCTCCCCCACCTTTGGATAAGGAGTATGAAACAGATTGCCCAACTACATCTCAGATAAGCAGAACAGTTAATGGTTTAGATACCATTTCATAAATATTTGCTGAACTAGTTTTTGGATTCTGTCCAGCTTCTGACAACCATTAAAAACATTGAATAATTTGCCATTTTCTTTCACCCTTCTGGGATGAAAAATAGGCAGAGAGGTTTTATTGCTATAATTTCTTACCATTATTTAATGACTACTCACATTTATGTTGATTTGTCCTGCCAAATAAGCCCGAGTCATTTTTGAATCTACAGGCCTGAGGTGTCCAAATCACATTTATGTAAATATTTATGTATTCTTTATTAAATATTCTCATGTTGAATACCTGGCCTCATATGTGGCTTTGTAAGCAACTGGCGAAGATCTGAGAGAAACCAACTAATTTCTGAATAAATACTGCGTTTCAAATTGGGATTTCAAGTGCCTGTGCTCTATCAGAGATGCTGAGGCTCAGTGACCAAAAGCAGCAGCAAGTTAGTGCACATCAGCTAGCACAAGATGGTGCAATATGGGAAATCACACAAGTAAAGGTATTTAATGTTTCCAACCATACCTTATTGACATTATTGACTAGGAGTTTGTGTTAACAGGGATCCAAAATTCCAGCCATTTCCTTGCTTCCTTATATATTATAGACAATTCAGGAGGTTCCAGAAAATGCTTTATACAATCAACTTCCCATGACAATAGATTTTTCAGATGTTTTCAATTCTCCCCCGCCACCCCCCAAATTCTTAAGTCCTTACATTTCAAGCTCAGCAGTCATTATTCGTTTTATAAATACGTGTCTTTTTTAAAAAAGTTCCTTTTAGAGCACTTCTAGATCACTCACATATTTGGACTGACTGTAGGATTCTCACACTTTACAAGGCAGTAATGCTGGAGGGAAAATAAATCACCAAAACCTGCTTGTGCCTTGGACAGTGAATCACACACTCACTTATGGCCCAAAGACCAAACTCTGAGGAAAGCAGATTTATGACTGTCACATTTTCACCAGAATAAAGCTACAAAATTGATTGCCCAACTGAAACAGACATTGTTGTACTGGTTTATTTTTCCATTTGAAGAGTTTAATGATTCTGGTTTTCAAAAATTCAGAGCCAGACCTCTCAATCAGCTTCAGATTTGACTGCACATAATTCCTGCACAATTTCCTTGAACTGTTCCAAAACACCAACTCAATTTCATCTTTTTGGTCCAAGTACAAGCCTAAAGTACCATAAATTTCCAACTGGCAGTACAGCAACCTTCCACAATTTCCCGGAGGAGACTGAAAATGTCTGGCTATTGGTTGTTGTTATTTATATTCCAAAATTTTCCACAAAGATCTGGTGGTTTTGTAAGTACTACATAAATTAGATGAGTTCATGGGGCCTGCTTCCATTATAGTTTCCTTTTTCTTATGAGACAAACAGTCCCTTGAAATCAATGGAGCTTCTGCCTGTGAAGATATCACTTCAGAATACAGCAGATATAGCAATTATTGAAGTACATGGTGAGCCAGAGCTCTCCATGGCAGGCCAGGGCTTTTGTCCAGTGTGTAATTAAGAAAGACTTTTCATATTTTTGCAACCAACAGAGCCATCAAATTCATAGGTGCTCTATCCCTGCTCTTACTGAGCATAAGGAGCAGCAATTAAAAGGAACATGCAATACAGTGTGCAGCCTCCAGCCAAGAAACCAAAGCACTTGGAGAATGTTCAGATGAGAGAAGCAACTCTCTGAAGGGCAGAAAAAGCCACACCAGCATTGGGAGAGCAGCAGAGCCCGAGGGGAAGATGAAACAGGGAGAAAAAAATACTGAATTGCACCATAAACTACACCAGCTCTTAGCAGAACACCCAAAGTAGTCTCTCAAGAGTTGGTATCTGCAAAGGGCAGCTTTGATCTGCAAGAAAAAAAAATTATTAAGCCCTAAGAAGAGGTAGGGATGAGCTGTGGAGTCCAGTGCCCCAAATCAGGCAAAACTGCAAAGCAGGGTGATGGAGATGGAACAAAATGGAAAGAGAGAGGAGCACAGAAAAATATCCCATGACAAAAAAAATCCAGTTTACTCCTTTTCTGCATCTCAAACAGCCACAGTTTTTTCCTTGCAATTTTTCAGCATGATCTACCAAGCAATGAACCAAGTAGCTGGGATTCCTGACTCACTGTTGACAAGCCAGAAGGAGAACATCCATGTGAGAAACATCAAACCCCAGTGAGCAATCACCCATCTCTCCCGGGGGAGGGAGCACCCTGCCAGCCTCTGCAATGAAGATGGATCACACTGCACCAGGGATGCCTCAGCCAGCTCAGCTACCAAAAGCAGGACAGCTGCATTCTCAAATCTGTGTGTCTAGTTCTTCAGCAGGACTCACACAGAGAGGTTTTTCCCTCTGTATTTGCATATATACCCAAATGCAAATGGCATTGAAATGATGAGTGTTCATACCAAAGCAGTACTGGAGGCTGCACAACAGCAGCCTTGTGCCCTGCTGCCCCTGTCCAGATGGAGGGATGGAGCCTCTTTCCTGTATCTTGGTGGGAAGGAAGAGGGTGGAGACACTTCTGGAGAGGTGCCAGTGCAGACCTGTGCTGTGTCTGGGGTCAGTGGAGCTCTCTGGATGCCTGGGGAGAATTAAAAAGTCTGAGCTGGGACATGATATTCAGTAACTCAGGGAGTGGAGGACCAGCACTTTGGTCTGTAATTCTCTGTGGTATGGGTGAAACCCCTCAGAGATGTCCTGGTCTCTGAGGATGAGTAAACCAGAGAGCAAAATTAAAGTCAGGGACTTGGTGCTGACTCGGCAGCCCCTCATTCAGCTTTACCTGAGGCATTCAGAGGGATGTAACACTAGCACCTGATGCTCTGGGAGGTTTTGAGTCAGTAACAATTGGTGATCCAGCACAATCTGATTTATACACCATCAGCCAGCTCAGAGCCCCCATTGCTTTCACTCTCTACAAAGGCACTGAATTTTAAGTTTTGAAAGACACAGGATGGGTCTCACCTTGCTTCGTGTGTATCCCTTAAGAGCTTGGATGAGAAACACCCTTTTTGGGCCAGAAACAGTCCCACAAGACAAAAGAAGAATGATACTGCAGCATCTAGAAATGGGAGAAAACCACAGGGAAGTAGGATCTGGTGGGTTATGGGTAAGAACTCCAACCACGGGAGCATAAAATCCTTTTATATCTACATCTGACGAGTATTGGGATCTATGAAAATGTGAATTGTGCAATATGACTTTCAACTTCACTGGTCCCAGAGTGGGATCTCTGAGGACCAGCATTTCCATGAGGTAATGGCAACATGGATGAATGGCGATGCCTCAGCTCTGCTGCTGCCTCCTCGATCTCCTTGCCTTTGGGCTGCTCCGTGCTCCCTCCCTTGGCAACATGCACTGCTCCTGGGGACTGTGGCAGCAACAGGGATGGGGGAGTCAGTGCCAAAAAAAGCCAGGGGAATAGGGTGCAAAAATGAGGCAGGAAGGAGAAAAAGGTGATGGAAATTAGCTCCACATAAATCCAGACACACCTGAGCAGTCTGTAACTGTAATTTTAAGACTGGCTGAATATATATAATGCTACAGCACAACTACAGCTCTCCAGAGAGCTCTAATTATTTACCCAAAAGAAAACATCCCACTACAATAAAATCACAGCACACCCATCCAGGAATTAAGATGCTCTTGCACGCTCACAGCATGTTTTCTTTTCTTTGAGCCTCATGACTTAGGTTCCTCTGCTGAGGACTGTCGTGCTGGATGTTGAGGCATTTCATTGAAGCTGTCCCCGTGCCTGCAGGGCCCAGGGGAATTAGCCACGTCCTCACATCTTTGCACAGCCTGCCTGGGGACGGTATGTTCCTCAGGTCAGGGATTCTGGGCTTTCTAAGGCACTCTGTGCACGTAGCGACTTTGCTGTATGTAGGTTTTACCTTTTGTAGGTGTGCAATAAATAGTAACCATTAACTCTGAATTGAAGCAAGAGCCTGCCTAGAAAAGGATAAAGTGGCTGCCTACAAACAGGAATGAACAGTTAAAATGTCATCAAAGGTTTGGAAGCTGAAGTAGAAAGATCTCTGCTGATATCAACTGGCTGCTGAAAGAAAAAATCTGGAGGTAAGAGCACCTTGCAGCATTCAAAGTAGGTCAGCATTGCCAGGAAAGAAATACTTTAGAATATATCGTGATGCAGAAACCTGACATGGAGTTACAAATTCACCAGAAAGAATTTGTCAGCTTGACCAAAAAAGAGTAAATAAGCTTATCCACTCAATTTAATTTAGAGACATGCAGCAGTTGGGTATAAGCCACATCAACATTTGCAGAGCGGCAGGAACGCCCTAGGAACAGTTACATGCACAGCATTCTGCTGGTTCCTATCAGAATGAGCAGTCAGACTTTCAGAGTGTAACTAGAGACAATCACAGGGATTTCTGGAATACAGATGGACCATTTCATCCTCTCCCACAGCAGCAGCAGCTGGCCAGCTCTCGGGGAAGATGCTCCACACTGGCTGGTGTCAGAGCAGACATGTCACACAGGGCTGGGGACACCATCTCCCCTCTGCTGATGCTGCAGCTCAGGGACTCTCCTGTCAGAGCCACATCCTCTCCCAAAAGGATGCAAGGTGCTTGGAGGCAAAGCCCCAGTGTTTCATTGTGGCATCCACAAGCACAGAGTGCACATCCACAAGAGTGGAAGCCCTGTGGTAATGAGCTCTGAAATAGATGCCATCTAGGATAAAAGTGCAGTGTTTATTTAACTGCCAGAGGCAGTTCTGCATATAGGGTGCACCCAGTGAGAGTGCAGTTATTTTAAGATCAAATATTTGATTACCACCACAGGGACTTGTTTACAAAAAACCAAAAAAACAAAAACCAACCAACCAAAAAAAAAAAACCCAAGTAAGAGCATACACAAGTTAATGCTTTACTTCCTAATTTGGTCATGTAAATAATAATTTCAAATAATCTACCCACACCGGAAAGAGAAGTGTGCTCTCCAAGCCTCTCACCACAGACAACAGCACTTTAAATACATCCTGGAAAATAAAATTTGCCTAAAGAAAAGTGAATGCAAGTTGATTTTAAAGAACCCAACTAATATAGAACCAACAAAATTTTAAAAAATCAAATACAAGAACAAATTACCATCTCAGAAGAAACACTTATCCACCTCTTCAGCCTTCTGGTTTTGATTTGTTTTTTTGTTTGCTTGGGCTGGGTTTTTTAAAGGTAAGACAATATTGCACACAAACCAATCACTAGGGCATGTATATAAAACAGGCTTTTTTCACTTAGGAGGTTCATGAAATAATTTAGAAGGGAAAGTCTTTCAAAGGCTGTAACTTTTACACCTTACCAAAAAAGGGTGCAAACTGTCAGTCAATTAATTTTACTCTTACCCTTACCCTCATTAATAGGAGTAATAATGTCTGTGAATATCTGCACACCTATCTAAAAAAATACACACACATAAATGTAAACACAGATACATACATAAGAACTACTGTTGCAGGTGAATATTTTTAGTTCTTCCCACCTTCCATGGCCTCCCTGCTACATCTATATTTTAAATGATGAAGGATGACTTTGTGGTTGAGGTTGGCAGGGTATCCACATTCTATTCCCAATAGATAAATTCCAGCAAGCCCTGAAGACTGATGGGTCTTTTCTCTCAATCAAATCTTGGCTAGGTTTGTTTAGGAAGAGTTAAATTTCATTTTTTAAACAAACTTTCAGCATTTTGTAGAACTGGAAGAAAAATTAATGATTTCTTTTAAAACATAGTACATCTGACACAATATTGACCTAAACCCACAAATAAAATAGCAGCAACAACTACAACCTACACACAAAGCATCACTTGTTTGATTCCTCACACTGAAGTCATATTCCGCAGACACCTGGCTGTCCAAACCTGCCCCAAAGCCCCAGACTCCCCTGGGACAGCACCACAAGCCCCAAACCTCTTTTGGGGAGATTCTATGAATTGTGCTGCAAAAATACTTAAGACTAAAATCAGAACATTAATTATATCATACCAATGTAAAAGATCAGCCAATTAGAGTCAACTTTTCCCAAGTCATAGAATAGGCCAAGCTGGAAAGGACCTCAAAAGATGATCTGGACCCACCTTTCATGGATGGGGAGCCTAGATGAGATCATCCAGCACCCTGTGCAGTCACATCTTGAAAACCTCCTGGAAACACCAATTCCACACCGCAAAATACCACATTTATATCATGTTAGCTTTAATGCCTATGTTACAGTGCTGCATTGGGTAACATAAGACCAAAAGCTTTTGAGCTGACAGAAATCCCCCTGCGAGTGCCCAACCACCTCCCTCCAGCTGTCAGCACCAGAGCAGCTTCTGAACAGGAACACATCCCATAAACAGCAGGATCATCTGTTTTGAAGGTTGGAGACTGAAATCTTGTTTCTTGGCAATGTTCAGTAATTCAAAGCACATTCTCATATGTTTCATAAAATGTCTTTTTCTTTCCTTTCCATTACTTTTGAGCTTATACACATTTTCCAATGAGAACAGGTGTGGTGGATGCAGGTCTCAGTCCCGATCTCTCAGTTGATTCCCTACATGGTCCTGGGCAAAACTGTGCTTTGCTATGGCAGATCTAATGAGACCTAATAGACCTAATATAAGATTTAATAACACTTCCACTGATTTATCAGCAAGAATCACTCTTCCACATCAGGCAATGCAGCCACATTTGCAAAATGCAGGAGTATCGGTTTAGAACAAGCAGATATAACCACAACTCTTCTTTATTTGTATTTGTCACGAAAAGGAAAAATCATTAATGGCTGTTCTAAAAACTTTCCTGTTTTCATTTTTCCCCTCCTGGCTGTTCTTTGTTGTTCCTTTAGGTTGCACTCTATTCAGAGATACCACCTTTTAACAGAGCATCATACAGTTACAAGTATTGTTTAGTGAGATTATGATATAAAAATAATAATACAGCATAAAATAAGGAAGTACCAAGAAACCTGAGAGCTCATTTGGCTACAACACCAGCATTAAGTATGACAAACAGCAGCTTTGGATTCTGATCAACAAACAGCCAGTGGTTGAGGGCTTTGCAAACAACTCCAGAAAGGCTTTCAACCTTGTCCTTGTTGTTGGATACCTCTGTAGTGCTCCTGCCAAAGATAATTTTCCCCTACAGTCCAGTAATATATTCTGAAAAAGAGAGTTTTGTTTACTTTAGGATATGTTAATTCCTATTTGTATGTGTTATTAGCAGCAGTTTCTTAAGAATGCATAAGTTGTCAGCTATTTTGGAAGGAAAAAAAGGGAGGAATCACAGCTACAAAATACTCCTGGGTTTACCCCCTCCTAGCACTTGAAATGAAAACAATATGAGGGTGGCATAATATACCAGTTACAATGTCCTAAAATAGAATAAACATTTCCATCCACGTACAGCTCAAGATATTTGTTTCTCCAGGACCACTGTCTCTCTTGATTGCAAAGCAGCTTTTGAAAACAGATTTCTCAGTCCCTCAGCTTTCCACTCCAATGCTTCAGAAATATGCCCATTTAACAAGTTGCAGGAGGACCTCGGGGACCTCCTGCTGAAACTCTGACAGCATACAGCCATGTGTAATAAACTGGCTTCCACCTCTGCTACAGCTTTTTTACAAAAGGTTTTTCCGTACAGAATTCATTCCTTGGTGTTAAGAGTCTGATTGCCTCTCTTCAGAGCATCAGTACAGATTTCCACTGGAAGTTTATCAGCAGACACTATTTCTGGGAAAGGAATAAGAGAATATATCTAACTTGAACTTTGCAGTGCAGTCTTTCACTGCCTCTGGAAGCTACGCTGTGAAGTCAGATTTTTGTGTAATACACTGACAACATCTCGAGCATCAGTAGATACTGAGCTAATTTGGTTTATTTGCTCTAGGGCAGGAAGAAGGGAAGCAAATATCATCTGGAAGAAGAAAATCAAACCTCTAAAACTGTCTGGAAAACACAATTTCAAATGCTAGATTTCAAGGGCACGGAAGGAAGTGACCACTGACTGGAACTATATTTAAATCCACTATGAAGCTCACTACTGTGCTTATTTTGGGCAAGAATAATAACTATTCCCTTTCTTCTGTACAAACTTACTCCTAACAGGCATCCTGTCCAAAGAGTGATCCAGGGCAACTCCTGACATTGACAGGAGCACAGTATGAGGCTATATGGCTGCCTACTGGAACACTTATTTTTTTCCTACCACCAAAGAGATATTGGCAGTGCATTTTCAGGATGGAGTTTCCTTCCCCACATCCAAGTTCAACATCTACTCCAGCCAATGATGATCCAGATGTCATGTCAGTCTCTAGAATACATCCCAGCTGAAAGGCAGTCCAGCCACTATCCATCAAAATGTCTCAGCCTTAACCTCTCTGTGATAATTTTAGTTGCTGTCTTCCAAGCCACAGCTTGCCCAGGCAAGTCATTCAGAACCATCCAGAAAAAACTGAACACCAGCAACATCCACTAGTTTACGACATGGCTGAGCTTTCTGAATCCATTTCTCACTGCAATCTTACATAAATAGAGAGGTTTATCTAATTTAGTGCTAGAGTTTGAGCTTCATGTACTGAAAGGACAAGCATAATGCTCTTGCATGAACTGAGTATTGGATCACTGGGAGAAGAAAAGGTGCTTCACATGCTCAAGGTTAAAAGAAATGGAGGTGCTCGGGACAAAAAGGATTTCCTCTTCTTCCTTCCTTTCTGCCCCGATGTGAAAGTGCTTTGTTTGGTTGTTTTTAATCTTTTTATGTGTGGTCCTGTTTCCAGGGCCATCTCGGAAAATTATCTAACAAATTTTTCCTGCTGGAAAAGTAAATTTCAAAATAAAAAGTTGGTAGCAGTCTTGATTACTCCAACCCCTTTCCTGTAGCACATGATGGTTGTGGCTTTTGGCTTCAGTGACACTCTGCTGGAAGCTGTGACATGCTCAGGACTATAGTGGGTCACTGCATATAGGGTGTAATAAATGTTCTGTAGATCCTTGTAGCATGAAACCTTCGGAGATGGCAACTACCAATGCCAGATGAGCACTTCCTGGAAAAACCTGGCATCATTCCCATGGAACAAAAAGCAAATACAGCACTTCAGGGATGAATCTCCAAGCTTCTGTCTCTCACAAACATCCCCACACATGCCCACACCAACACACTCATGGCAACCAGAGCCATGGCACACAGACCTTTCTGAGACATTCCATTTGTTGTCCTAAGCAACCACCAGATCAGCTTGTTCCTCCAGATGTAACCGCAAACATTCAGCAGCTTAAGCTAAGCTCTCTGGCCAACTTCACGTCTTTTTTTTTTTTCATTGAGGAAATGAGGTAACAGGACAATGCAAAGCAGTCCATATTGATCTTACCCCACTACTGAATTTCTTCAGTTTATGAAAATCACGAAGAGGTAGTTTCTGTGCCAGCTACTCAGAAAGCTGCACAGCAAGTCAGTGCCTCTAATACTTCACAAAACCAGTAGTGAAGTCATAAGCTTGATGTACGGCTTCAGCTAGAGCCACATGCTCAAAACAAGGACTGCATCTGAATCTAGTATTTTGCAATTGCTGTTTTAACAACCTGTTTTGAGTTGCCTTCAAGCTTTGCCAAACTGTAATGAGAAAGAGCAGAAATTTTCCAAAGCCACGTCTGCCCAAAGAGGAACTATCTGAGAAAACTTCAGCCAAAATATTTAAGCCATTCCTAAAAAATGTTGCAGAAAGTGTTTCTGTATCAGACACAATTTTCTGGTGAATTTTACAAGGAGATTTCTAGTTCCTCCTTGGTTTGGGTCTAAGAGTTATGACTTGGCAGGACAGACTGCATAAGGCAAACATTTCTGTTCTCTATACAAAAATGGACCTAAATTCAGCTCCTTTATACAGGGACTTTCACATTTACACTGGACAAACGCTGGCAGCAGTGGGACTGAGAAACTGACATCTTGAAATAAAAGGAGAGGAAATGTGGGAGATAATATGGCCAGACTAACTAGTAAGCAGCTCTGGTGTCTTGGAATATCTCAAAAGGAGCAAGGCATTGAGAGGTAGAGGACAACTAGTACTTGCTGGAGCAAGGAGACTGAAATTGAGTTCAGACATTCACAGAATGGAAAATGAGATTAAGAAGCAGACATGAGGTAGAGACAGTGCAGAGTGGCTGAAGGCACAGGATGTGAGTGGGACAGCTTCATTAGGAATGGGCAAGAGACTTCACTTCCTGCCCACCTCCAAAAAATTGAACAGAATCAATTCCTCCTGAAGAAAGCAACAGGACTGGGTAAACTGACATTATGGGCAGGAGTCAACTGGGACTGAGACACCTAAGCTCAGGTGTCACACCACAAATGCCTACCTATGATCCAGTGTTTAAATTCCCAGGATAGTAAACAGATCCAGAAGGTGGCCTTCAGTGGCCAAAACAGAAGTCCTTATTGCCATCTGAGACAGCACAGGTGAGGACACAAGGCTGACATCTGCCCCAGCATCTACACAGGGCCTGCACTCTACAGGAGAACACTTCACCAATATGCCTGGAGTCCTTTGGCAGAAAATCTGTTACTGTTTGTGACTGATATATCCTTTCTAGAGAGAGGATGGCAGCAGTATTCCAGTGTCAGTGAGGAAAGCTGAAGGCCTGGCAGGGTGCATTAGCACAGCTCCAGTGGTAGGTTATAGGCTTATAAATGGGCATCCTAATGGATCTGCAGAAAAGAAAGGAATTGAAGTTGGACAAGCTACTAGTGTCCAAACACTTCCTAGCTTTTGAGGCACTGACTTTGTGACCTTACCAAAATTCTTTCAACACTTCCTGCATATTCTTATATAAAGGTCTTACACGTGAATTTGAACTGGGGCAGCCAGAAGCATCTAATGAAATTCAAACAAATCCTCTTTGATTTGTGCTAGTCCATAAAACAGCACTAGGCATACATAATGCACAGCATGTTCTCTACAGATAGGTACCTTTGCCAACTAAAGCAACCCCAGAGATGGTTTTCCTAACCACGAAAGACAAACATGCTTAAACAAATGGTTTATGAAATCCAATAGCAAGGCACTAGAGCAAGGCCAGTCTAGTTTGATTTCTCTGCCTCCTGCTTATCTTTCCTAGAGGAATTCAAACTGAGAAGTCCTTGTGCAACTCGTGAAAACCAAAGAGGAAGCTCAAAGCACTGTGAAAAGGTTAGTGAAGACAACAGCTGGAAACAAATACATGCTTTGCACTATGCTATTCATGAACAGTTTTTGTTTGAAATCTCAAACATAAGCTCAAGCAATTCGGGCCGCAAACCTGATGCGGATATTTGGCAATCACCAATCTGTATGCAAAAGAATAAAGAAAACCCTGCTCTTTGTACTGCTGTAATAGCTGTTTACTTTCTGACGTGAGTTTGCAGTTCCTGAGATCTTAGAATAAGTTCTGTAACCACAGAGCTGCAAAGGTTTGAGAACTGCACCAGATCTTGGGCCAGCAGTTCAACAAACAACTACAAAAGAAGCGTTCAGATCTTCAAAGAGAAAGAGGAAGGAAATCAGCTGTCAGCTAGCTTTAAAAAAAAAGGAAAAAGATGCAGATGATTTATCGCTTACCAGTTTATTTCAGAAAAAGCCTAACAACCATGAGCCTGTCAGACTAACTGTGAAAGGGAATGGAAGCTGAAATTTTCCCCTTCAAGGGGACTTAGCATTTCTTTGAGTAGGGATGGCTGTGTGGACCTTCACAGAAGCACTAAAGGGCAGCCTGTCCCAGTCCCTTTCCCTCAGCCCATCACCCTGAGCAGCACTACCTGGGCTCCTCTTCACGTGTCAGACACATCCCAAGCTCTCACAGTGTGCACTGCAATGACCTTTGCAACACTCAGGGGATTGTGATTTCTGTCATACACACAGAAAGGTTAAATCAAAGCCATCTCAGCAACCTTGGCTTTTTAGGCCCAGTTTTGTAGCTGTACAACATTTCAATAAGGTCACAGCTCCACACCAGATCCCCTAAGTGGGAATGCACAGATGCCCTGGGGGGAAAAAAAACCCACAATATCCCTAGGATAATGCCAGTGTGTCATCCCAAAACTGTACTAACATCTACTATATTTCAACTGATTTTGATATTCTCTTGCTATTTCTTCTAACTGAAACTTTTTGATTTGTTGCTTTCACTGAAGGAACAAGATGAGATTATAAAACAGGCAACAGAAAAGAGAAGTATGGGATCCCAAGAGGAAACAGGAATAAATTTGCTTTGATTTTCTTCTCTTCTCTTATTTTCCTTTCCCATATTTCAATTGTCTTATAAGTCTATCATGGTTCTTACAAACTCTTAAAAGGAATAGTACAGAATTAATTTTTCAAATTAATTTACTATTTTTTTAGTATTTCTCAATTATTTAAGAAATTGTATTGTTACTTTGGGAACATGTCTTCCCTCCTGTGTCACTCCATTCACAAGCACATAGTTTTTCCCCTAGTGCAAAAGCAGATGTCTCCAAGCAGCATCATACTGGAATTTTTTTTTAGATATGACAGAAAGATATCTCAGAAATGCCATTCTTGCCTTAACCATTCTTGCCTCTTGGGTATGTAAAAACTGGCTACATCTGGTTATGATGCACTGCAGTTTACTAAAGCATGTAACTTTAGGGAGTACTTCATTTTATTTAGCTAAACTATTGATACACTGCAATCAAGTCAGCTGGCTGATTTCTGGCAATAACACATTTGCCTGCATTTCTAATTGCCTCTTCTTTTGTTCCCTCTAACTTCTGCCTTTTCATAATTTTGTTCAGCCAACTAACACACATACAAAACAGTCTTTAACCTGCATCCTCATTAGAAATCTGTTCCCATTAACTTCCATCCTCATTAAATATCTCTTCCCCATCTCTTAGGCTCACACTCAAATTTCACATATAGGATACAATTTACCCCAAACACATCCTAAAATGAACACATTCCAGCATGGCTACAACTTTTCTCAATGAGAAAATGAGTATTATTGCCACATAGATCAAGCCTAGAAAGTAAATTTTGTCCTTCAGGGGCTGAAAGTCAGGATTATCCTGTTGAATCTCAGTCTTTCTCATCACCACCTCTGCTAAAACCTCAAGGTTACAGACCTACTTCTAGAGGGCTGTGACCGGAGAACCCCATAACCCATGGGAGGTCTTCACATCCAGCTGGACCAAAAAAGCTCAGGGAGTCATCAGCTACTCAAGCTCAACTCACCTGCAGTTCAAGCCTGAGAGCAGCACAACAGAACCCTATGAATTTCCCCTGCAGGCCTTACCAGGGGCATCCCAGGTGCTCCTGCCTTTAGAGTCTTACTGGGAATTCCAGAATGCTACAGAGGTTCTAGGATCTCTCTCTGGGACTCTAGGGGTTCCTTCTGTACACTGATGAAAAACTAGCACAACCACATCAATTGGTCCTCACAATGACACATCCCCATCCCCTGTTTATGCTGATCCAAACCAACAAAGCCAAACCATTCTGAAGTGCCCAGATTTATTATTTGCAATATGTATGTGCCAATAGCTGTTACAGTAATGCTGTCAGAATTTCCCTGCCTCTTGATGGCTGTGTAAGCCAAACACCCCAGTAAAGTTGTATATGAGAAAAACAAAGCAAAATCCCAAAGTTACCATCCATATCCTCAAAAACAAGTTAAGAAAAACATGTCAGACACCTGTGTAAAGCTTTATAGGCATCATTACTGGCCAGAGGTTGAGCAACTGAGATTTGCACATTTCTTGGAAGAGCTACTAAAGGAAGTGACAATCTGTAATTTAGTTTATTTCTCTATGTAAGAATTCAGCATGAGCACAGGAAAACATGATTGGCATCCCACATATAATTCAATATGTCTCACTTAGGAGATCTCAGAGCACTGTAATTAGTGAAAAACAAAATACGTGTTTTTGCTGAAGAGCTGTCACCAGGCTCAACTCACAGGAATTGCAGTTTCAGTTGAAAGAGTGCAGGGTTAGTTTAAAGAATTCAGTTTCATGTTATCTCAAATGACATTGAGCTTTGCTAGTGAAAGAGCCAAGAAAGCCCAAAATGACCCACAGCAGACCTCCCAATGACTGACAACCCTCAAATGCTGTTTGCTAACAAATATAATATATTAGTATCAATAGCAACCCAGAGTCTGCATTACATTGCCAACAACAGCAATCTCCACAGGTCATGTTTCCCTAGTGATACCCAGGAATATTTTTGACCACAAATAGTGTTACATAAAACTAAAGGAATATTTGCATCAACTATAGTAACGAAGAACAACTCCAGGAAAAACATCCTACCTTCCGGTAGTACCTCAACACCTTAAAACGGTAATTTGGTTCCCTTTGTTTGTCCTACATGGTTGAAAGGTTTTTGAGTAAGTCCTAAATAATGCCAACTTCAAGCCAAAAAGATCTGAATTCTGGAGCCAAGGCAGCACAGCAGACAAACCCTCAGGGTTCTGGGAGAAGAAGGGGATTCTGAAGCCAAAATACTATTCAGAAGTTTGAAAATAAGTTAGGAATTTCCCCCAGAAAAGCTCTGCAGCAAAGAGGCCTGGCTGAACTGCTGGCTGCTGGGGAAACATGAATCTGGATGGCTCTTCAAGGGCCAAGGCATTCACCTGCTGCCAAGGAGCAGCAGGTCTGCTCCCATTCCTGAGCTGCCAACAGCCTGAAGTAGTCTTTGAAACACACTGGGCAAATTAGCATGAAAATGAAGAGAAACAAATTAAAAATGTTATGCAGATAGCGGCAGAAAGTGGTCCCAAATTAGGACTTTCCAGGCTGTGACTGATTTGTGGCTTTGTTCAATTACTTTGGGTTTATTAGATCATTACTATAAATATAATCATTAAGCCACTGCAAAATGTGATGAAGTTGCTCACCTGCTATTCATTTTCATGGAATCACACACAATACTTGTATGCCAAAGCTTAACATCAAGGTTCAGAGAAATCCCAGTGGGGTTACTAAGGAGTAACATTCAAATAAAACTTCTCATGCCCAGAATCCTACAAACACATCCTAATTCATCCTCCCAATAGCTCCATCAAGGAGATAGGGACAAATGCTTCTCCTTTTTGGGAACTAAGGAAAGAAAAAGCAGATAAAGTCATTCCCCCAGAGTCACAGCAGGAGTGAGCAGAAGGTAACAAGCTTCAGATCTTTAGTCACACACATGTTGGCACAAGTCTCGGATCTACCCGAGCCCTTCTCTCACCACAGCTCCCAGATCTGAGGAGAATTCCTCATCTCAAAGTCCGTGTCTGTGTCAATACCACTGACTGAAACTTCAACTGGAAGACATGGAAATACTTCCTAATGAAACAGTGAGGCAGCGAGGAGAACTAAGGACCAATACTTCTGGCAGGCTTGGCATGTAAGTCTCATTAAAGTTAACAACAGATATGAGACTCATGTGCAAGGGAAAGTGATTAGAGCCTCAAATCCAATCAACTTTGGGTTTGCCACATTGTTCCACTTCAACAACTTCTTTACTGCCTTTGCTGATGCTGCTTTCCCAAGGAAGTTTATTTGTACTTACGTTTTTCTTTCTGGCAATTTTTTTTTTTTGAGAAATTCAAATATTATGTGTTCGGCATTGCTGCTAACAGAGCTGTCTCTAGGAGTAAAAATGGTCACACCTGGATAATTGGGAAGGTGAGGGTTAGGGACTGTTATAGAATTAAGGACTTTAAAAACAAAACTAAAAGAAAAGCTTGTAATTCAGTGAAGGCTGAGAAACCGCCCAGATGGATGAATACATACACATGCTCCTTATTTCTTTGTTCGACAAGGCAAAAATACACCAGCAGATTTTGGGAAATGGTTTTTTGAGAATCTTCTTGATTGGCAAGATGCTGCTTACAGAGCCAGGATAGCTCTGAAATTCATATCTCACACATAAAAGCAGTGTTCAAACTACTGTTCAAATGAACGGCCAAGCATTGTACTTGTTTTGTTGGGGTTTTTTTAACAAAAAATAGCTCAAATCAACCCAAGGAAAGACTCCACAGTGACCTTGTGGATCCACAAACTCAACTTTTCCTACCTGCTTCGCACAGGACTGCTCTCCTCTCCTTTGCTCACCAGAGCCCCTTTCTAGATTTGTTTCCATCCCAGACCTTCCAGGTCAAAAACCAACAGGGTCTTTTTGAGACCCTTACTGTGTTTACCTGGACCCAATGAAAACTTAAAAACAGCACATTTGTATTACTCAAACCTTAAAAAATGAAGCTAGTCAAGAAAATATGGTTTACCCAGGTGCTGTAAGATGTCAGCATAGAGAATATTTCTACAGGTGTAAAATGTGTTACATGAAAGAACAGTCTTAGATTGGCAACAATAATACAAAATAATAATAAATAATACAAAGCTTGGTCATTTTTAAGCACATAGAGGGGGAAAAAAAGGTGTATAGAAGCTTCTCAAACACTCCTGTCTCCAAAGAAAATAATGCTCTGCTCTTCACCAGCATGAGAAGTGCTTTCTGCCACTCAAATAATAGCCACACTGTCAACTATGTGACCATCGAGGACTGCAGAGAAAATCTTTAATTCTTCTTTCTCAATTTATATAAAGGCAGTAAAAGCTTCCAAATACATATATTAAGAAATAAATAAATAAATTACTGGATTAAAGTTTTCTTCTCTCTGATGGGTACTTTTGATTATCTAAATGACAGAATTACAGAGTAGGAGGCACAAAACTATTCTGTAATTTAGGATCATTTGGGGGAACCAATTAATTGTTGCCACTGACAATGAGATAAATATCTTACATTGGCAGATTATGAATAAATCACAGACTCACCTAATATAATCTGAAGCAGCAAACAGCTTGTGAATCAAGAAGGAAGAGTAGATGTGGTGTGCCTTGAATGCTGTGAAGCTTCTTACATTCCTACACAGGAGACTCTCATAACCAAGTTAGAGAAATAGGGTAAAACAGATAAAAATCACTGTGAGAGTGTCCCCTCTCAAAAAGCTCTCAAAAGGGGAATTAGTAACTTGCCACTGAGGCTGGAAGTGTCCTGCATAGCCTCATTGTTAGTCTGCTTGTAGGCAAAGTCTTTATTTATCACCTGGATAACTGATTCGAGAAGATAATTCATATGAAATAATTTTATTTAGAGTGCATGAGGTTTCTGAGCTTTCCCAGGGACAGTAGAAGTAACCAGTGTGATCTTGCAAACTGAGAAAAGATCCTCATCCATGAAATAAAATTTTATAAACTACAACAGGTTAGAGAGAGAAAGAAGGGAGACAACACCTAAATATGAAGCAGGGAACAGCTTGATATTAGCTAGGCTGCTAGAAGGGAGAATTACATGGGGACAAGTCAGTGACATAAAACCTGCAAAAACCCCCCAGATGTCACAATGGGTACATTAGGAGAGCTGTCAGACAGCATTACAGGCAATTTTCCCACTCCATGAGATTTTTGTGAGTCAATTTTAGATCTTGTTTGTCCAGAGCTTCTTCAAAACACAGTGCTCCGAAATGGAGCAGTCCAGAGAGCCAGATGAGGATTATCATATATGATCTATGTGTTGATAGAACTGGGGCTTCAAGACTAGGAAAGAGAAGACAAGAAATAAACATCTCAGTGGTCAAATACTCTCCATGGTCACTAAGCTAAGAACAAAGATAAATCAACCTAATTTGCAAGAAGTAAGATTTAGGTTAGACAGCAGGGATAATTTCCTGTCAATATGACAGTAAATTTTTAGAGACAGCCAAGAGATGCTGAAGAGAATAGTCCTGGTTTTAAGTGACCCAAGAGCTCTTTCATGTGCTACAGTCTTCATCATACTCTTATAAGCACAAAACTTGTAATAGTTTTCTTGCCTTTCAGTCAGAGCTGAGGCATCCAAATTATTTGTGGTAAAAAACAACATTCCACAAACAGGATTCTAGGCAAAGTCTATAGTTTCCAATAAGTAATTATCAAAGAAAATAACCCCTGAAGCACATGAGCAAACACATACATACTGACAGCCATTTTTTTCCCTTCAACCACATCAACTCCACTTTCCCTGTGTGCTCAGAACTTCAGGTGAGACTGGTGGGCAGAGGGGGTTAGGCTATCCTCTGCTCCCACAGTCAACGGGCAAGGTCCTGCAGGTGCCAACCTTTGTGTCTCAAGTCCTCTTGTCTGCACAATCCTCTCTTCTCTGGCACCAGAAACATGGCATTATTTTAGCAGAAACTGTACCTTCCTCTCAGCAAGACCCAGGGATCACTTGAAGGACAGACAGCTACAGAAAAGGTGCAAAGTTCAACTCACAAACAGGTAAAGTATATTTTCTGATCAGATCTCTTTTTTATTCCATGTTTACACTGCAAAATGCTCCAAGCAGGCTAAGATCCCCCAGGCTGTTCATCAAACACTTCAGCTACCTCTAAGCATTCTTGCAAAACCCAAAAGCACTTTCCATTTAATTTATTAAGTTCAGAGCACAAAGAGTGCCCATAAAGTCAATCACAGGCTCAAGAGCAAAAAGCTTCCTGACTCATTAATGTTCCTTGGCCAACACACCCTTCTTCATCCTCTCATGGGTTATAGAACTGGCTGAAGACTGGAGCTGGAAGAGGTGAAGTGGCTGTCCCTAGGCTGTAACACCAAGTCACAGCACTGCTCTTGACTGCTTTGCTGTTTATGGATTTTCCTTCACACACTGTGAGTAACACTGAGGAAAGCCCTGTTCCATCATAGTGGGCTTGCTGTGATAATATTTATATAATAAAGAATTACTGAGAGTGCAAGGGTGAAATATGACCCTGGCATAGAATGACATTTAATAATTAAGCACATTTTGGAGTTTCAAGATACAGAAACACTGCCCTGATTAGTATCAAAGCAGTAAACACTTTCTTCAAAGTGTTTCATTACAAATGTAGAAGTGAAGAAAGAGAATTTAAAGCAGCCAGAAATGCAAAGCTTTCATTTCAACACAATTCTTTATTCCTTTTGTTTTAGCTGGAGAAACACAGGCACAGTACAATGCCCAACCAGCCATGCAGCAACCTGTCCAATTTATAGCAGCGCTTGGCAATTTAAGATTTTCCTTCAGGTGCTGACAGTTGTGATGCAAAAGAAAAGCCACATGAATAATTACAGCCTGCACTCTCTGAAAAGATAAAATAAAAGAGGAATGGGGGAAAAAATCCCCAAACCTTCCTGTTTGGGTGCCATTTAGGAGCTAGACAGAGAGATTATATTGTTACATATCCATGTTTCTGTCCCAGGCTGATGAAAGCATTCCTCAGGATGACAATAAGGAAAGGCCACTTTGGGGACAGGTCAGGGTTGGCAGGCATGAGAGCAGGACATGCTTCCTTTGGCCCCAGTTCCCAAATATCAGGTGCAGATTTTAACTCTCGGGTTATCAATGTGGATCCCAAAAAGTGGTACTGAGCCCACGGTGGTCATCTCATTCAGAAATGAGGCCTTATCTCAACCAAACAAATTTTGATTCATTGATTTCTAATTCTGGTCATCTCTTGATTACCAATTATTGTCTTAAAAGTAGTTCTTGGGTACATCACTAAGCCTAATGCATTCTTTTGCTCTGAACTATATTGACTTCTATAGAAAAAACACATTACATCAGAGAAATCAGAAAACTGGGTAATACCTTCTGTTCATTTTTTGGGGGAGGGGAACAAACCCCAGATTTACAGTCTGAAACCTTCTGTACCAAATTCAAAATTTTAAAATATGGGTCAAATTTGCAGTGTAAGGAGCTTAATTATTCTTTAAAAACACAATGCGTTTTCCCGCGGTTATCCTATACTGCATTACACAAGTAACCAGCCCGATTATACAAGGGATGCCAAAAAAAAGAGAACAAATTTTCACCATAGCCACAGAGTCTGACAACTGCTGGAGGCAGGTTACCAGATTTAACTGACAAATTATTTCACCTGCTATTGCAAATCCTGCATTCCTAAGTACTTTAGACAAACCTCTTAATCTGCCACTTGAAACAATTCCCAGGCTGAAGCATTCAACTCAAAGTAATATAAAGTTAACCCTCAACAAAGAAAACTCATGGCTTTACAAAGATGTGCTCTACAGCAAATTCAGCTTGAGTCAGATACTTGCAAGTTCATTCAAACCTGACTGATCTGCAAAGGCAGAGGTTTTTCTTTTCAGAAAAGACCAGAAAGGAAATGAAAGGTTAAAAAATTATTAAGATAAAAATCATGCAAATTAAGAAGCCACAAAGAAACAGGAACTGTCAGCCAGTTATTTTTAACAAAACCCAAACCACCAAGGTATTACTATAAGGTAAAAAAGGTAACTCATTAAACTGATAATATAGATGGATTAATACAGCCAAAAAGTTTTCCTTTACTGTGTTAAAATTAAAATATGTGTCTATAAACCAGGTCAATAGCAATTTCACTTGTGAATTAAGATGCTGCTGTTGGGGAGTATAAAATCTTCCCAGATGTAGGTTACAATTCCTCAGTCCTGGAAGACTGTATCATCAGGCTCTCATGTCAGGAATTAAGAGTTACCTCTGTCACTGATCTACTTTCTGACTTTATCAAAGCAAAGCAAAAGTCCAGTTTTCAGTCCTGTGTGAGTACAGAATTTAAAAACAATCTGCACTGGAAAGACAACCTGTCTTTCCTGTCAAATGATAATAGCCTGTGTTTGACAAGGATTTACTAATGCTTATTTAAGAAGATCTGTGCATGATTCAAGATCATAAAACAATTCAAAGGGGAAGGAATTTCCAAGTCTTTACACCCACCTCCTGCTGAAAGCAGGGTCAACAGTGAACTTCAACCAGGGTGCACAGGGCTTTAGCCAGTCTTGTCTTGAAAACATCCAAATAGTCATAATCTTTAAGATTTGAAAGAAACAACTCCTTTCAAAATTACACAGGAGTTCTTGCCTCAAAATAGTGGGTTTGTGTGATACTCCTAATTGTCTCTGACATGGAAGCTTTTTACTACTGCACTGAACGGATTTTCATCTCACCATCTCTCTTTTAGTCCAGCAGACTCAAGACATATCTGCAGTCACAAAAATTCCAGATGTTGCATTGATGATAGAGTGAAATTCTGGGACCATGCAAGCTGGAAATTGAATTTCCTCAGGTTTCAGCAGAGGCAGTCACTGGCTACAGGATCTCAAATATGCGAAGAAAAAACCCAAACTCAAATTCTTACGTGGAATTACTAGGGTTGATAATTATATTCATTTTAATGAGACAAACTGTATTTTCAGTAGCCTATCAGTTTCTTAGCCAGCAAATGAGCCTAAAATGCATTTCCCTAAGATCCAAATCAGGACTGTAAGATCAGAGAATAGCTCAGGTTGGAAGGGAGCTACATAAAACTTTATCCCAAACCTCAAGCTTAAAATGCGGTTAGCTATGAGGTCAGACCAGGGGTTTAAAGAAGACTACAGCCACAGCATCAAAGTGACTCTACAAACACTCACTAATTTAAAAAAAGAGGGAACAAAGATTTTTAATTCAATCTCATCTCAGGTTTGGAAAATTTGGAACATTTAGTTTTGGTTACGCAGGAAAACGGACATTATTGGGTGGATAGTGGATTGTTTTGGTGTTATGTAAGACATTGGTTAAAAATCCATGTGACTTCAAAGGGAGATTACACAAGATTATAGACCTGGGGTGAAATTCTGGCTCTGATTAAAATCACTGGCAAAAATCCCACTGGCTTGACCACTGCCAGGATTCTGCCTCTAACATGCCCCTGTTTTACCAGGCAAAGCCACACATGCAGACCCAGATGTAGCTCACAAGTTCATCTCTCTGCAACAATTAACTTGGAAAATTTTTGGTGATCTCCCCTAGAGCTGTGTCCTCATTTTTAAGATATTCTCTCTTCCACTGTACATTTTTCTTTCTATACAAACAAGGAAGATTGTGGATGCAAAAAAACCAATGGAACTCTGTGGGAAAGAAAAGCTGTGAAATGGATTTTTCTGTTCTTTCAAGCTATGGCTTTAGAAATAGCAAGGAATACAGCAGCCTTCCTCACATTTCACTGCCTTTCCCACTACTGGTGAACTTGAGAGACCATGGTCCAACTTCAGTAGTGGCACAAGGGTGGTATCCTGACACACAGGAGCTGCAGAGCACCCTTCAGAAAAGTAACCTGAGACAGGGCAGACCTGATCCAGAGACCCAGATCCTGAGTGCTGAGATGAGAATCCTGTTCATGCTGGCATTTTATCTGCATATCCACATTCTCCTTTTTAATGTCCTCCTGCCTTTACCACAGGGACACTGCCAGGAGAACAACTCCAGGACTGAAAGAAAAAAACCCAACAAGCCTAAAAGCAATCACCAAAGTGTTCCTTGTGCCACAGATAATGTTCCACGTGGAGACTGGCAGCCCAAAGGCAGTCAGATTAAAAGTAAATTCTGACCCCAATTTTTACAGTGTTTCCTCATTCCCCCAGACAAATCCTGCCTGGCTGTTCCAGTGTTCCCTGCACCAGCAAGTTAATGAGCCCAAGGCCAACACCTCTGCGAGTGATCAACACAGCAGCAGAGAGCCAGCCAGGCACCTTCTGTGCTATCCGCTAGGAAATCACCTGCAGCTGTCAGTGCACAGCTGAAAACATGCACAGCACAGTCCCCTGGGATGCTGTCAGGAGATGCTCACTCTTCCCAGCAGGTATAGAGGTTATGCATTATCATATATTCTCCCTTGCCAGGCAAACCCAAGTCATCCTGACGTATTCTGGCAAAAGGCGTTGTTGGACTCCATCTTTGTACCATCATTTGTTTCCCTCATGCTTTCAACACAGCCCTGCCAATCAATAAAAGGTTTCCCCACATAAAAAATGAGCCTAACACTTGTTTACAGCAGAAGTGTCGCAACAGTTAACTGAGTAACGATGGAAGAGGCCTCTGAAAATATAAATCACTATAGCGTTGAATCTTTTAATTATTAACCCTGATTATTATTGCTCATGCAGTGTTTTGGGTTAGGGCTCACAAAGGCAAGAGGAGATTAATTATAACTTGTCCTAAAAGCAAAATAGGAGGAAGTGGAACACCCTCAGACTTGCTCACATGCAAAACCACAGTCACCTAGAGCTGCCTGAAGATGCTGAGATCACTGAGCTCACTAGGCAGCGGCCAAGGGTGCTCAAGGGAGCACTGAGCCCACAGCCCACAAGAAAGGGATCAGTCAGTTCCTGCCTCTCAGCAGCACAGGGACCAGCAGCACAGCTTCACAAACATCTCAAATGCTCCTTCTCAGACTGGCCCAGTGACAAACCTTGACACGTACACAACTGAAAAGCATCAACTTAGGAAAGAACCTCTTCCCAAAACCACAACTGTTCATTCTGTCATAAAGCAGATACTGAATAAATTGCTTTTTGTCATCTGCTTCTGTCAGGAACTTCAGAATTTAAATTATTGTTGCTGTGCTAACAGAAAATACCAGAATCTTCAATGCAAGTTTTAAATGCAAGCAGTGTAATGTTCTGCGCCCAATGCAAACACTACATGACTGCTGCCCTGCTGGGCTGTGGAAGGGGCAGGAGAGGCAGCTGTGGCTGCAGGGAGATGGGTGCTTTATTTGTATGTGCTCAGAACTGATATGGGAAATACAAGATTGCTGTGAAATTGCACTCCTTGTAATACTGGAAATGTATAGAACACAGTATGTGAAATACAGGCAGCACTGTTATTGCTTTTAGAGAAGTTAAGGAACTGGATGTTTCTCCAAAAGGCCTGTGGGATCCACAAATATTTTTTTTCTCTCCCAAAAGAATCAAAGCATAGGCTCAAATTTATCACAGACATCTTGCACTATGAACACTACTCTCCAAAAGTATTGACATCTTTGCACATGTTGTTGCCCAAACAGGTGAAATAGCTAAATAACAAGAAAAATTAAGCCAGTGGTGGAACAGTTACAAAGTCAACAATTTTTTACCTGGATCATATCTCCCTAAGGAAGGCAGCACTGCACTTTAGAGGACCTCAATACAAAGATTATCAGAGCAGTTTAGGTACCTCTGCAAGTGAGACCGTGGTTACTGGAGGAGCAGAGCAAGACAATTTCTTCCAGAGGATGGGGGATATTAGCTTAGACCTCTTTGGCTGAACACACTGTGTGTGCTAATCAGAATTAACATGCTTGATTCAGACACTATTTCTTTATTTGGATCCAAATGTTCACAAAAGCAGCAGGGATTTTTTTTCAGCTCTTGCTGCAGATGGAAATTTCCATACTACAGTTCTGCAATGATTGTAAACAAGAGGTTTCAACACCATCAGATCTTAACCTTTTATAAGAAGAGTGGCTGAATAATCTGTAGGGAGGGAGATCAGGGCAATCCAACAAGGGCTTTGTGCAAAAAAAGGAGGAACTGAGACCGAAAGCTACAATTCTGCTGCTCCCCATTTTTAAACTCTAAGGAAGGCAAGGCAAAAGGCAGGGGGGAGGGGATAGGAAGAAAATAAACCAAAACAAACAAAAGGTGGCTAACTTTTAAGAACTTAAAACTTTATTGTTAAAGTCTGCATCTGCTCCTTAACACAGTATTATATCCTAGTTTTCCTTTGAGAAAGTAAATGAGTCATATCAGAAAAGCCTCTACAAATGCTACAGGATTCCTTCCCTCTCCCACACCTCCTAGTTCAAGACACTTCATAGACACTTTCCAGTACTGGTTGACTTCGATTTTGAGCCATGGCATCCAAAACATGACATATATGGTCTTTTTTCATTAACCTGAGGAGTGAACACGGACAAATTTTGCTTCCTAAAATACAACCTTTCTCAACCACATTCCCAGGCTGCTGTGACGGAGAAGAAGCAGACAAAGCTGAGCTTCCACCATCCCTGCTCCCCATCCCTCCAATTTGCTGAACATCCTGGAGATGCAGTGGCTCTGCTTCTCCTGTGTTTTCACATGTACACAGGAAAACACAGGGTTTCTGCACTGCCAACCCTTGTCCTCTGCACAGCAGTTGATTTTTAAGCTACTTCAGGATTTGCCTCAATCTTCAGACATCAATAGAGGGATTGAATGTTTCAAGGGTGTATTTATATAAGCCAGGCCTAAGTTATCTAAGGAACAAATTGTCCCTGCCACACCTCTCCATGGCAGCAGCTAGGCAGACTAGCTTTGTTTTCCCTCCAAGGAAGAATAAAGTAAAATAATAACAAAATAATAGTTTTTAAAACCCAATATCCAAACACTTAACAAATTTCATGGTGATTTGGGGTTAAATCCCAAATTCTAGGTCTTCCTTAAAGCTTAAATGAAAAACCAAGTGCAAAACTGCCAAAACCTTGCGTCATATCTAGCAAACACAGACACATATTTCAAGTGCAGAAAGAACATTTCAAGCCCTTGACACACAACCAATCTGGTTAACAAACCCACATTCTCCGAGCAGAGATGTTCTGTTCATGACTTCTGAACTTTGTGCAGAGAAGTGATCCAGCCTGGTGCAAAGTTATCTCCATTGGAAAGGACTTCCCCACAAAGCCTCATTTGACCATTCCCACCTTTCATTCTTTCTTTCATTACCAGACTCATTTACTGATTTGTTTAGCAGGCTATTTTCACAAACTCCTCTTTCTATGCTGTTACAGCAGTCTGAACAAAACCAAAAGGCAGATCCAAATGTTTAGGCCTCTTTCTATCCCATTTTGGCCACCAAGGGACTATTACTTGCTCCTATAGTTTCATATCCACTAATCAAAGAGTGCATCTCACCTGCATTGCACCACTATGCAAACCCAATCTGCCACCTGTCACACTTGTGAATTGAAATCTATGAAGCACCATAGCAGGAATAAAACCAGATATTACAGTGTCCTTTCAAAAATAGATGAATCTTCTTCCTCAGAGTTGTTCTTGGATTTGGTGGTGATGGGTTTTTTTGTTTGTTTGGGGTTTTTTTGTTTTTCTTGAACCTAACAGGAGGGAGCTAGAAAGCCTGGTTTTTATGCATACCAGTCCCTTAAATTCCTTGTCCAAGTTTGCAGCCTATGTATAGTTTCTGATTAATATCTATTTGACCACTTTGACTTACTTTTGAGTTCTGCATCTCTTACTGGGCCTGGTTTTACTAAACTGCCAGCCATGCCTGTAAGCTAAATTTTATATTTTTATAGCATTAACAGGGATACCTTTTGAGACTCTGTTTTTATTTTTTAAAAACCAGTAATAACAGTGCCACACAGAAGAATGACTACTTTCATACACATGTGAGCAGTGACTACGGTTTGCCACTGAATTATTGCATAGATTGGAAAACACAGCTCCGAGAAAAGATCTGTAATTGTTTAGTGGTTGGGCTGCTGGCAGAATTCCCTGCCTGGGGCTGTTTTTATAAATAGGCCTGAGGACAAACAAACAAGCTACTAATAACAAGTTGACTATTATGTTTTGAAGCAGCCCTGCTTTGTGTTGTCCAGCACATGAGAAGCTCAGATGGCAAATATAGCAAAACCCATGGCAAGTAAAGATGGATCATGCCCATGTCAAAATATCAGTCTGCTAAATAAACTTAATCTGGGGGAAATACCAAAACACATGAGGCTGTGTATGGCTGTGCTGTGTCAGATCTCCATTTCCACTATGACTAGGTATCATTAGGAAATGAGGTAAAATGGCTCAGCAACAGCCACCACCATCTCCAGAAATCCTGGTGAATTCCCAAAGCCAGCTAGTCTTGCTTTTTCCACCAATTCTTTTCATCATGTCCCACTCATAACTACACCAAAGATCAGGACAATACTCAGGACATCCTTTTTGACAATTCTCAGGTTTGTCAGGAACACAAAAGTATCTCATCACAGCCTTTACTGCAAGCTTCTCCTTCCACGGATAATCTGGTCACTACTTAACCAAGAGCAAAGGTCAGATTTTCTGCCACCTCTACTTCAGGCTGTTCATCTGATCTCATCACACTGAAAAATTTTTTCTTCCTTTTGATGTTTTCTGAAGGTAATTAAGGCTTCCCAGCTAAATACTCAAACCATTTATTGTCTCTTCAATACCTTTCCTTGAGAAAGACATTCTGTCTTGGGTATCGTTCTCTGCTATTTCATACACTACTTTCTGTTTCAGGAAGTAATTACATCAGTATAAGACATTTTTTATCTTTGGTCTTGGAAACTTATTTGTTCCCAATCAATGGAAGCCAGGGGAGTTTATATGGGAACAACCCATCCTGATGCAGTAATTCTTCCAAACAGTGCAGCTATCGTAAAATAGCTTGGAGGAAGGTGAGGAAAATTAGGGCCCTTACCTTTTAAATTCTGTCCTTCTGCTTATGGATCTTATCTCTGTTACGTGGAGGATGATCTTCACCAGCCTCTATTGGCCCTGGCTTCTTTGATGTAAGCATCACAGCTTTCCTAACTGCTGCTCATCTTCTCTGCTAAGCTTCCTCTTGGAGGGGCTTACGTTTTCTTTCCATAACTCTGTTGGTTTTGCTTTGTTTTGTCTTTTGTATCCTCCTTGGAGAGAGCACTTTGTCCCCACGACCCTCCTCAAAGACTTAGCAGCTCTCTTATCTCTTTCTTTATGTCATTCAGCATTAGCAGCTTAGCCTTGGAAAACAAATCCTCTTTTTTTTTGATGATAAGAAGAGCCACTTACGCTCTTCCTTGCCCTCTGTTTTCTTCTCCCTTTGGAGGGAAGATCTCGCCAGTTCTAACACTGGTGACGCAGGCAAGAACATGAAGTCCAGTGGCCCATGTGTAATTGCTACCGAGGTGAGCACTTTCCCGATAATGCCCACAAACAGTGGAGTCAGCACGGATTAAGGAAACAACGAAGCGCTCAGCATTTATGGCAACACACTGACGCATTTCAGGGTGCGTGCTGCAGCCCCGGGGGAGGCAGCAGGAGCATCACTAGCACAGATGAAAAGACTCTAGGTAGTGCTAAAAACAAAACTAAACCAAACCAATGCGTTTTTCCAGAAGAAAACATTTTTTTTCCCAGAAGAAGAGTTCTATCTGTCCGGTAGAACATTGGTTCTAATAGAAGCAAAGCAGCAAGAGGAGCTGGTAGGAATAACAGGCAGGAGCAGCAGCTGGTTTCTCTCCAGAATCACCAGCCAGAGAGACACAGCTCCCTTGGCACAGCAACTGCCCTCCCCGACAGTGCCCTCGTAAATCAGCTTCACTGCCATGAGACGAATTTGTACTTAGTTGAATTTCACATGGTCCAGAGTCTGCAACACAAAACTATCACAGCTTTCAGCAAAGCTTAACTTCTCTGACCTCCACAGAATGGTGGTGGGGTGGCCAGACACCAGCGTCCTCTCCAGGGGACCTTGGCAGGTGAGCCAAAGGAAAAGCCAGGCCAGGGGCTTGGCAGCACCTGCTCCCTGGACAAATGGATTACTACAGGGCTGCTCATCCAGCAATTCTACCACTAGCATTAAATCCATAGGAGGAGAAAAAAAACTTCAAAGATTACTAAAGCTTAAGCATTACCAAATCAATCATCCAAACATTTCACTACGTAAGTTTACATACATGCGAATAGCTTTGTTCTTGAAATCTTGCTGTTTCTCAGCAGGTATTTGACAGCACAAGAAAACCTTTGGAGCACCTACTTACACAAGAGGGGATGAAAACGACATTCTTTTTCAGCTGTAACAAAACCAGTTGTTTCTGCAAGTTTCTGCTGCCCTGCTGTACCACAGCTGTTCCAGCCCCACCGTCAGCTTTAGCCAATTGTAAGTCATCAGTTTTCAGCACACAATGCAGCTGAAAGCCAATTCTGCTGGTAGCACTGTTGGAAACGAATCATTATTTGCCCAGATCTTGTATTAACCTTTTATTTCCCTCTAATATTACCACTGAAAAAGGACAGCTCACCAGCTTCAAAGAGACCAGAGGAAACAATGGTCTGGCAAAAATAAAATTAAAAAAAAAAAAAAAGGAGACAGGTCAGGGAACCAGGGAATAAAACAAGTTTATAAAGTGTAGCATAAATAAAAAGGAAACAAAACTTTAAAAACTATTCCAACGATTATGAGCCTCTCCAGCCAGCTGAAGAAGACCCTGAAAAAGAATCTCAGCAACTTCTACTTTACATGAGCTCAGTTTGTTTCAAGAAGTATGCACCCCATCAATAAAAAAAGTGTGGAAAGCAGGTTACCCTAAACAGAGGGAGACAAAGTGTAAGCAGGTTTACCTCCACAGGTCATATTGTTTTAGTCAAACCACCCAACATTTACTCTATCCACTTCCTCTAGTCACTCTCTCTACGGTAAATTTAAAGCTCTACGCAGCTACTACTGCTGCAAGGATGACCAATGTACTCCTAACTGAATATGTAAACATGTTAACATGTTAAATACTATCTTAACAACTTGGTCAGATAATTATTTTACCTTCCTGCAGAAAACTGTTGTATTTTCACACACAGTTCTGCAACAAATGGTCTATAGGCTACACAATCTATAGCTACATAAATACTTAGAACTAACACCTCCTGTCTTCATGGGCTGTAATTCAACAGACTTTGACAGATTTCCTCCTAAGATATAAATATTTTCAAGTTAAATTTCAGCTAAAATCAAGATGAAAATGAGAATTTAGAAAAACATATTATTTGTCAATTTAAAAAAATGTAACATTAAATCACAAAGATCTATCACTGTCACTATGACCATGAAATCTGGTAGGTTTGTCTTGTGCCATCTCTGGGAGACTCTGCCCAGCTCTGGCCTAGCAATAAATCAAATAGCTGTGGGAGACATCTCAATTTCTTACTAAATTCTGCCAATATTTAGTTTGTACCCAGAAAATCCTTGTTACCTCCTTTACATCCTCTTGCTGTTTTTCTTTGCCACTCAAGTGCCAGCTAACACTGCTGAGTAAAAAGGGGATGTCTCTTGTGCTCTCTCTTGCTGGAATCCCAGGCAGCATGGAGGACAAGAAGGAATTTCAAGATTATTGCAAAGAGAAGCAATAATCCTTCCATGAAACAATTTCCTGAAACCTAGGTAAACAACAACAGTATGTTTAAGCTAAGCCAGGCACCTTGGTGATGATACCTAGCTACTGGGTTCACTCCCTAACAGAAACATCAGGCTCTCTCAAGGGAAGGACTGGATAACGTGAAATGAATAACACTCCATAAGTGGAGGAACAGAAATCAGGTCAATTTAATCAATTTAATTTAATCTAATTATTTTAGTTTAATCCTTAATCCCTCAATTATGTATTCAAGGACTGTAATTTTTGTCTGAAACTTGAACATTCAACAGCTGGATAGAGACAAACTGAAGTCCTGTCTCACTGACAATACCTGTCTCAAAAGGTTAACTAAGAGCTGCCATGGTAATGTTGCTATGGATAAAGCACACGTGATGAGAACAGGCATCAGGAGGCCTCCAGGACAGATAAAAAGCTTTAATACCATATTGATATATATATAAGCACTGAGAAAGCTCATCTGGAATAATGTGTACAGTTCTGGTCATCTGCTCAGGGAAGGTTAATTCAGCTGGCAACAGGTGCACCACAAGGCTGCTTTGACGATGAGAGGAACAGAGAGTCTCTCTTGTGGGACGTGACTAAAGGAGCTTGGCTTGCTTGGTTTCACAGTTGACAGCTGATAGTGAATGTGATCCTTCTCCACAGTTACATAAGGTGCATAAACATCAACAAAGGAGAAGAGATAAAGGACACTTTGTGGTTGCAATTAGGAAATGGAAAATTATTGTGAGCAAACTTAGGTTGGAAATTAGGAAGGGAAAGAAGAGGAGGAAAGCTCTGATGAGAGCTATTAAGTTCTGGAGGAAAGCTCTAATGAGAGCAAGAAACACCAACACTTTTCAGACTGATTAAGTTTATTGCAGGGGAGATGTGTTGGTACTGCCTAATGGATTTTCCTACAGGAGCAGGAAATGGAAATAAATGGCAGGTTAAAGAAGGCTCCTTCTTGTTTTATGCATCCTCTAGAGCAAGAAGGGAAATACATAATAATTAATTCTAGGATCAAGAAATTATGATCCAATTGCTGAGACCAAATAACTGACAGATCTGCAGAAGAAAAACAGCTCTGCTGTCTAATGACTGAAAGATGAGGAAGGGATAAAGACACGGGGGAAGGAGCCACTCTATGTATGAGGGTCAACATAAAAATATACAATGATTCAGAAAGGTTAATTCTTCACTGTTTTCCAAATTTGGAAAGAGGCTGGTACACAACATGTGGCTACATGTCAGAATGTGAACTTTTTCATATTCAGAGTGTGATAATCATCTTCTTTGGCTACACCTGCATCAAAACATACCAGACTTATCAGAAGAAATCCTTGTTCCCTAATGCCATGGTTCCGGTCCTTTTCAAAAGCCTCACATCAGATGTGCCCCAAGGATTATATGCAAAAAATACACATAGAAATATGGGTGTATGCAGGTACACCCACATACACATATACATGACAAACATGGGATACTACTGATAAAAATGTACCATCTGCTTATTTAAGAGTTTCAAATGCCCCAAGTTTTGATGAAGAGTGGTATAGTGACTCTATAAAGGGCTATCAAGAGGATCCTAACTATGTAAACTAAACAACAAGCAGAAATTATCTTTGTGATCTTCTGAACAGCCTGGGAAAACAAACAAGGAAGCCCACACTGTTTCTGTGAATCTGAAAGAAATTTCGTTTTCACAGATTTGAAAGAGAAGTTCAGAAAGAGGAAGGAAGAGCTTTAAAAGTGAAATTACAAGTAAACAAGGACAGAGAAAGAAAAGAAAAAAACCAACTTCCTGAAAATGGATGGGAAAGGCCACCTAGAAATACACAGCATTGGTTATTTCCAGCATTTCACCAGCCACCACCACAGTCTCAACTTTCACCTGTCTCAGCTACCTGGCAGACTACTTTTACCACAGTTAGAAAACACAGACCCTCATTGGGGGAGTCCTGAACCCATCTGTCACCGTCCTTGCAGGTTCCAACCACAGTTCCCACGGTGAGGGATTCCTTCGCAGCACAGGCTCTTCCTCAGCTCTCCCCAGGGCTTAGGGAACAGACGGCTCTCCAGAGGCTTCAGCTGCTGGAACTTTGGGAGTCTGGTGACCTGGCTTTTAAAATAGTGGGAGTAACTTCCGTTGCTGCCCCAGCAGTGCTTTTAGGAGCCCAGAGCATGCCAAAACACTGCTTGCCCTCGCATATAACTCGAGTAACAAAAGTGCAGCTGTACTCAGTTTAAGGCAGGGCGATGCTTTCCCACCCCTTATTTAACACTGGCTCATTTCCATCAGCCGTAACAACAGGGAATGGCAGAGAAGGGATGTTTTATGGGGAGCCATAGGCTCACAGTGCTTTTTGATTTTTCTTCAAGTGAGTCAAATTGACTTCGTCCACAACTGAAGGCTGTCAATGTATTGACAGGAGTGTGGCAAGAGACCTCATCACAGGCAAACTCCTGAGGCCAAAGGGAGCCATGCTATAGATGATCTTAAATAGGGAAAGCTCCATACAGAGCCAGTGCAGAATCAGGAGAAGAGTGGCCAAGATCTGCAGAGCTGAACTACCTGCAATGGTCTGACTTTAAGCATGATGGGATTTTAGCCTGTGTATAAGACCAGGGAGTCATTGGGCTCTACTTCCCAACTTTCTACAGTCTTGGGCAAGTTACTTCTTAAATTTTTGCTTTCCAAGCTTCACGTCAGAAATAATGATACTTCCAGGGCAACATTAACTCAACCATTTCTCCTAAACATTTATAAATTTGCAGATGGAAGGACCTAGAGGGGGGCAGTGCATTAGGGTTATTACATTGGCTCTTCCCCAGGCTTGCTTTCGAGGAGAGTTTTAAAAGAAATGCTTGGATCAAATATCCCATCAATAAAAACCTGGATATCCTCCAAGAGTCCACTTCTTTGGCGAGAGCAAATAAAGCAGGTCTCCCAGTGTTTAAGGTGTAAGTGAAACCTTGAGTGCACAAAACATTGATAATAGAAGTCACAATTTTCTGATAAGAGTTACAATCTACAAGAAGATAAACTGAATAGCACATGGATAAAAAGATGAGACTGGGGAAAATCAGGATCTTGCATGTACCCAAAAATTGACAATCCAATGATTGGTGATACTTGACATTCCAGATCCAGATTAGTTATGGCACTGATGTTATTGGGCTCACTAGGAAGCCCTCCAAACTAGGGCCAGTGCAGGCAGGCAAAGTGGTAAAGAGGAAATTGAGTTTACATGGAATGAACAAAAACATGTTTTTCTCCAGACACAGGATACTAGTAAACTACTCATGTTCATTTAGGATCTCACAACAGTTTCCTTCAGAAAATGAATTTTTACTCCAAACTCTGTTCCACACTTTGCATTTTTTGGCAAAGTCCTCCCTATCATGTATTCCAGATGAAGTAACTTCCTTGAATTCCTGCATAAATGTTCCTAGTACTGCTAAACACCAGCAAAGCACCTAGTGATCTCTGTCCCAGATATCTACGATTGCTATCTATATGTCAGTCATGTATGACAAAACATAACTTCTGAAGCACTTCAGGGCTTTTTATATGCAAAAGTTTGTATCAGCTCCAGAGTTTACACCACACACTCTGTTCCCAGCCAAGTAATGAACCACCCAAAGGTCAGTGGAGCAAGCACTTTCTTTGGGCTACATGTTCCCTTCAAGATGAAGAACAAAGCCATCAGGGTGTCAGGTCAAGACTGCCACCATTTCACACTTCAGGGATATTCTCTTCCTCCACAGTCCTGACATGTGGAAGGAGAAGCACAGCTGGATCCAAGATAAAGCAAGCCTGTGGTTAGGAAGTTGTAGCGTTGGTCTAAGTCTGGTGAAACTTGGCTTTAACCACCAAATCAACTGTGTATTTTTGGACTGGTGAGGAAATGAAATGTTCATGACCCGATTCAGAAACTAAAGCTTTGGACAAAGTTTTAGATTAATCTGTTAATGAATTACCAGCAATAGCTGAGCTTATGTTTGACTGGATTTGTATGGTCAGCTTAATGAATACATGTACTTGGAAAAGACTGAGCTGAAATAAACATTTGCACTCACACTGCTTTGAAGTTACACATAAAATAAAGAAATATGTTGCACCAGTCACAGTTGCTTTACATGTCATTTCCCAACAATAAAAAGTCAAGAATGAGAAAATGTTAAGGCCATTGCCAGAACATATAATTAAATTTCCTTCTCAAAGCTATAAACCTCCGGTGGAGCTCAACCAATGTGCCAAACCAAGAATTCCAGCTCCAGTCATCAGAGGAAAGTCCTGTCTCTCCATTGGTGTCACAGACCTTTTTCTGAGTTCTGTAAAGTGACACACCATCAGAATCACAGGCAGCAATGCTGAAAGGCCTGAGTAACAGAATATCCTAGAAAGGAAAATAAGAACTTTAAAAGGCCTATTTTTAATTAATTACCAGATGTAAATAAACCTTTATTGGAACTTTTGCAAGCTTCTTGGAACAGTCAAGCTTTCCCTCAAACTGGCCTTGTGTGCAAATTAGGACCAGACAAAATAAGGGTTTTTTCTATTAATTAAAGTGTGACAACTTCTGAGATGATGCTCAGAAAAGAAAACATTAACTAAATCACCATGATCATTCCAACAACAAAAACACCTAGCCAAATATTTGTACTACACATAAAACCCCCTCATATATTATGTAAATAGGCATAAAACAGTTTGAATTTACAAATGCTCAGCCTGAGCACAAAGGCACACTTTATTTAAATGGCTGCTATAAATCCATATAAAATACAAGACTTAGCTTTTTAACTGTCTCTTCAACTCATACAGTTACCAAGCCTCTATATAAACAAAATATGGTCTGTCAGATTTCAGTTTGGCCTTTTTGTATTTTGTCTCTACAATGGGGATGTGAAAGAGAAAGGCTGGATGTATTTATTCTTGTCTGGGCATCTGGCCAATAGTAAAAGAGATATTTTAGGTTTTGTGGCTCACAGTGAGTTCAGCCTCTTACCTGCCACCCCATTTAGACCACAGCTACAGAATTACAGCTGTAACACGATCAGAATAGCAAAGAGGGTGCATCATAGCATTAGCCATAAATATTACCACTGTACTCTGGTTTCACTCCCCCATCTCATCACAGCTCTCTTGTATCAGGCATTTTGCACAGTCTTGTCACATGTGGTAAGACTTGTGGTAAGCAGAGCTGTAAAATTTGTCTGCGAGGAGAGAAAGTTCTCAGCAGAACAGACAACCAAAACAGACTTGGTTGTCTGTCAAACAGAATTATTGCAAAACCAAACAAAAAATACTGATATTTGATATCCATCCAGGAGATATTTCTGGTACACCATACTTTGCTCATTTATACTTTATACACTCACAAGCTTTAGGTGGTTCCTTCTCCCCTCCCTCCAACTTGGGCAGAGCCATAATCTTAACACTTCCATCCCATGCAGAAATAGTGTATCCAGTTCCAACCCCACTGTCCACAGCAGCTCCAGTGATGACAAGGGAAAATGTTCCTGCTAAGGCAAATAATGCCAGAATGGCACTCAGCATATCTAGTGGTGAGTAGCTCAGAAAGCTGCAAATCTTCTTCCAGCAGGTTTAGCTGCTCTGAGCTGAACAGGTTACCTGAGCCAAATAAAATAATCTTTAAATCCCTAAAATGCTAATTGTGGGTATCCTCCAGAAAACCTGTGGCAGACATTAGCATTAAGTACCCCACCTGTGAGCAGACAAAGTCATCAAAATTCTGAAAAACAAGATATTCACCCCTAAAGTTTGCCCATGTCTCAGGGATATAAGCAAATTTAAAAATCCTTTCCATAAAGACCAAATATGTAATTCTGTGAGCCTGATTTTTGTTCTTTGTATTTTGTGATTTTGGTGGGTTTTAGAAACTGTCTAGAGACAGCAGCTAGTGCATTTGGCTTGGGAATTACTGCTAAGGGAATATTCACAGAATAGGTCAGGTTGGAAGGTACCAAAGAGGGCCATCTGGTCCAACCTCCCTGCTCCAGCAGGGTCATCCCAGAGCACATGGCACAGGGTTGTATCCACATGGTTCTGGAATATCTCCAGTGAGGGAGACTCCACAACCTCTCTGGGCAATCTGTCCCAGTGCACGGTCACCTGCACAATAAAGAAATTTAAATAAAGAATATTGTCTGTGTGGAGGTTATAGTAGCTTTTGGAAATTGCAGGATTATAAAAATAGGACATAATACATAATAAAGAGAAATCTGGTGTGAAAACTAGAAGACTGGGAAGAAGGCGGAGAAACTGAGATGTTCTGGCAACATGCTCAGAATCAGCCTTAGTCAGAAAAGATGTTCAGGAGATTACAATGAAATGAAGTTCCCAGTCCAGTGCTAGGAAGTCAGATTTCCAGACTACAATAATAAATATTTTCAATGGTAATTGCTGGGAAGCCAATCCTGCCTGTCAAAATAGAGGCACCACAATGAGCTGTTGTGATGAATTTTACAGGATGAATTCAATTCTCACCCTGACCCACGATCAGTCTTTACAGCTGTCCTTGTGATAACTTTCACAGCACTGAATTTACATATTTTTAACTAAAAAGGGATCAATCTAACTCCTTAGATAAACTATGCTATCTTTCTGCATTGTCACTTTTCTGCAATGCTATCAGCAATCATATTTCTACTGTTAAATAGTTTTCCATCTCCCTCTTTCCATTTAAAACACACTTTGGCATAATCAGAGTGCTTTTTAATCAGCCCTGGTAGGAACAAGTATCTGTCTTGGAGAAAAAGCAAATGCATTGGCATGATCAAGTTACTCATGACAGATCCATTATATAATCAACAAATTGGTGTTTCTGCTGGCTATTCCCTTTCCTCTTGCCCCCATAATAGTTCTTGGTCCAGTCAGATATTTGCAATTCATTTAGTAAATGGACAAACTAAGCATTTGGATTTTTCTCAGTTGAGTTGCATTGTGCTGATTACTAATTGCAGCAATTGCATTTCCCTGCAGAAATATCTACTTTTCAGCATAGGTAGGATGATTCTTCAGGCACAGGTGAATATGCATTTTACTCATTTTACTTTATGAATCTCACTAAATTTACTAATTTCACTTTCACTTGTTCATCATTCCATATAGCTTCCATTCTATAGGATAAATGTTCCATTTTGAGGCTCATCCTACCATAAGGTCGTCTCTTCATCACCATCTTTACCTGATTTGTTTCTGAGTTTAAAGAAAATTCAGTATAGGTATTTCAGCATAAAAGGTCTTGAGAGGAAATTGAAGTTTTTCATGAAGAATAATCGTCCCCACACACATCCAAATTTGTAATTTTACCTTATTTATTTTAGACAGTTGATCTGCAAATCACTCCACCCTGCTTTGTGTTAGAGTACACAACATAGAAGAGAATTACTGAGATATTTAACTCCAGCATGATATACTTTGAAATGCAACTAGCATGTTACATTATTAATTAAGTCATTCAAGTTTCTCATTTCCAATATCTAGGCAATATCAGATAACTAGAACTAAAAATTAACAGATAATTTCAAGCTAGCTCAGCAGTAAAATGCAACTGCCTGTTACAACTCAAGGTTGCTGAAGTCCACAACCCCAAACAGCCAAAAAAATCTCTAGAGGTAAATAAATAAAAAAAGAAGCCTTCTAAAATTATCTGGCAGAGGCAGACTAAAGCAGAGGATTCCTGTCATGGGAGTTCTCCTGTGCTACATTTACATTCCCAATAAGCAAGCCCAGGCATATTTGTTTTTACACAGTCGTTTCCACACCAAGACACATTTCCATTCCCCCCTCCCTTCTTCTGCTTTTGTGTTCCATCGTCCACATCAACAATTAGTGGAAGTGCCTGGCTGTGCCTGTTCACATTGTTCCCAGACTTTTCTCTCCCCCAGTGAGCTCTGAAGACCATGCATTATTTGACATGACATGACTTGGAGGCCTTCTACAGCAATGGCTGTATGCAGGGAAGCAGACAGAGGCAAGGAAGAAAAAAGTTAGTCCTCGTTACAACTATCTGGGACAGTAGGACTCAAGTCAGTATGTGTTCATCCCTTAGCGCAAGAGCCCAGGTGACTGCACTTTAAATTACTTAAGCCTTGTAAACCAAAAACCACCAAAAATAAAAACAGCCTAAAGGTCAAGCTCATTGCTCTGTTTGTTTTGTAACCTGAAAACACAGGATATTCATAACGTGGGGTTTTCCCCTGAAATAATTAAATATCTATTGTATTTTCCATCACAGGTCATTTCTCTGCAACATGAGCAATTTGCCAGCTTGTCTATACACACTGAATGTATTCACTTTAGAGCAAACAGCTGCACACAGGGCAGCTTCCCTCCACACACACAGGCTCTGCACTTCATAGAATCACAGAATAAGCTGAGTTTGGAAGGGACCCACAAGGATCATCAAGTCCAAGTCCTGGCCCTGCACAGGACCATCCCCACGAGTCACACCATGTGCTGAGAGCATTGTCCAAACACCTGAACTCTGTCAGGCTTGGTGCTGTGATCACTTCCCCCCAGAGCTGTTCCACTGCCCAACCACCCTTGACTGAAAGAACTTTTTCTAATATCCAACCTAAACCTCCCTGACACAACTTCAGGCCATTCCCTCAGGTCCTGTCACTGTCACCAGAGAGCAGAGATCAGTGCCTGCCCCTCCTCTTCCTCTCACGAGGAAGTTGTAACTGCAATGAGATCTCCCCTCAGTCTCCTCCAGCTGAACAGACCAAGTGACCTCAGCTGCTCCTCATATGGCTTCCCCTCAAGGCCTTCACCACCTTTGTGGCCTCCTTTGGACACTCTCTAATAGTTTAATGTCCTTCTTATATCCCCAGCACTCGAGGTGAGGCCACCCCAATCCCCTCCCTTGCCTGGCTGGCCATGCTGTGCCTGATGCCCTCAGGAGATGCTTGGCCCTCCTGACTCCAGGGCACTGCTGGCTCACATTCAACTTGCCATGGCCAGAACCCCCAGGTCCCTTTCCATGATGCTGTTTTCCAACATCTCCTTCTCCAGTCTGTCCATACACCCAGGGCTGCCCAATCCCAGGTGCAGACTCCAGCTCCATGAAGTTCACCCTTGTTGAACTTCATGTGGTTTGTAAGGATTTGTGTCCTTACATGTGTTTTAAATTAACCTAGTCAGGTGCACAGAACATTCAAGACCATAAAACAAACAAAGGTACTTTTTGCCCTCTGGAAATGAATTCTTAGAAATATCTTCTCTGGAAATGGATGCTTCCTTGGAGTGTATAGTTAGTATTTCCTCTCATTACATTGCTAAGGTCCAGAGAAATTAAATTTTACCATTCCTCCAAGAGAAGGTGATCAATCCCCACCCTTATGCCCCCAGATGTGCAGCCTACGTGTCCCAACTCTCACTCATTAGAGTGCATATGCTGATCAATGCCATTGATCTTAGCCTTTGCTTTTACATCTGTACCTCTTCCTTGGTTACTTCAACCCAAATACATCTGCTTCATGCTGACAAAAGGGTATATGCAGATTATGGTAGTGAAGTATATTTTTTTAATTTTAAAACATTTATATTTGAAATAACTACCCACAGAGAGAGCTAACACTTTAAATGCCTACTGTAGCTCACAAAACTTTTAAAGTTTACATAGGGGTAAAAAAGCATAAAAATTCCCCTCACAATTTTAAATCATCACAGCCTTTTCTCAAGTTACATTGGAAAGAAATTTCTTTCTGAAGTCTCTATCACATGTAAAACTTGGTCCCTTTCAGTCAAATACAAGACAAACATACACAGACTTTATTGTGTGTCACAACAGATTGCAATGCACCAAGTATCAGTATTAGTTTCAGTCTTTATCATCAAGAGAGCAGCTGCTATTTATCTCTTCCCAAATTACTTCCTCGTATTACTCTCAGTCTCTGTTCCATTAAAAAAAACCAACCAATTTCTGACTTGTTTTTTGTTTGTTTGTTTTTTCTTTTTGTATTTTTGTTTGTTTGTTTGTTTCCATTTTAGGTGCCAGGTACAAGAGAATGTTATTGGAAGTGGAAAAGCAGGAAAACAGCTTCTGTTTGTAATGCAGGTATAAATAGCAGAGAGGGAAGAATGGCATCTTAAAAGTTTGAAAGATGTAAAGCTTAATTTTCAAATGTAATTAAGGATATCCTGATGCAAATGGACTGGCAGAATCTTCAAATACTGGAAAGGAACCTAAGATGTGTAAATTCCTTTGAAAATCCCATCTCTCTGATATACCAGCCTTCTTAGCAACTATTTTCTTTTCCCAAGGCTTAACCTTGTGAATGGCATTTCAAGTAAACTTGAGTCATCTGTTGTTTGCAGATTTTTGGATCTGAGACTACAGACAGATGGACATCAAAAACGAGTGAGTTACCAAGGCTTACCAAGTTACCACTCATTTTATCTGACAAGGAAAATAAAACATATTGGCTAAGAAGGAAGGCATTGTAAGGCAACAGGCTTTGTTCAGCACTGCAGTGGGACAGGAGGATGCACACAGCCTGTTGGGAAATCCAGCTGGGGAACAGCAGCTTGCCTTGCCTTGGTAACTACTGGTTAAGGTCCACCAGGACAGCTGATGAATACTGGTGAGGAACAGTTTTGTCTGACTAATGAACAGAGACAAAAGCACTACTGTACATGGTTAAGTAAGACGTTTCCTCTTTCACTGACTTCAGCGTTTTACAGCTGAAAATCAGAAGAGTTCCTTTAACAGCAACTTTTGCATGCCAACTGATGACATGTCTACAGGTCTGCCACAGTAAAAAGAGCCAGAATTCTCAGTACAATACAGAAAAAAAATAATTCAAGTAATTGCACTGTTTGAATTACTGGATTTACTTTATAAAGAAAAATGCTGGCATGTACCCTCCTGCCTCTGCACAGCTTAAAGCATGTACAGTCATTCTAAAACACATAAAAAATACAAGGAAAATGTAGAATTAATCATCACCCAACTAAAAGAAGTCTCTTAAATTAGTATTTACCTTTAACATCAACTCACCAAATAAAGAGCAAAGAGTATAGCAGAGTAACATCTTCTACCTCCCCTTCTTTTCAGGCTGTTTATGAATAATGTTGGTTCAACTTTTAAAATCTTATGTTTATGAATAATGTTGGTTCAACTTTTCAAATGGCAGAAGCTTGCCGTTTTCCCATAAAAATGTAGAGTTGATCTAGAATTAGTGGAAAGAATATCTAAGAATAGTGTTTAGACCGTGCTGGTAATCTCTCCCCTGGCAGCAGTACTAGGGAATGCCCAGGTCCAGCAACTGGAAGGACAAGTCAGTGGAATGCAGGAAGGGAGACAGAATGCCTGCAAGCTCTTTGGAGATTGCTGCAGGTTGATCAAGGCTGGTAAAGAGCTGTTTCAGATGTACTCAGACCCCATTTTCTTAACTATGTAGATGACTACATGTGAAATGGCTGTAGATGCCTCGTTTCAAGAATTCTACAACTGATGTGCCACCAGCTACATAGAAAAGACTAACATTTCACAGCTTTCAACAACCACATGTACCACATGGAGGGTGTGATAATTAGGCACACTCACTGGTACCATTTTGATGTTGGAAATTAAAACAGTCTCCTCTAATTTGTCTAATATCCTCAATCCTTGGTCTTCCTGATCAGGCTGCCAAGAGTCCTAATAGTGTTATTTTAAGACATGGCATGACTGTCTGCAGACATTAGACTGGAATCCTTCCACTTCACACATATTTTCATAAAAAGCAAAAGGAGAAATACTTCCCATGACTGCTGACTCAGATTAACTTTACACATGGATCTAACTTAGGCTGAGCTTGTACCTGGATCCTCATGGCACAAATACCATAGGAAGAAAGTTGGGGTCATGGTTAAGATAAGTGAACTGGGTCTGAAAACTTCAGTTATCCAACTGTCACATTCCTGTACAACATGGGAAAAGTTGCTTAAACTCCAGCCATCTCCTTGAATAGCAGCACTGAAGAGATAACATCCTTTCTTCTCACCTCCTCCAGCCAACACAATCTGTCAAGGCTTTAAATTCTTCAGACGGTTTGTCTTGAGCAACATATGTATAGATATCTAACAGCATCCAGTCATGGATGGAAAGAAGGTCCCACAAGCTGTTTCAGTGTGGCACACTGACACTTTAAAAGTTCATTCTTTGTGGACCTAAAGCCTCAGCTATTCATCAATGTACAGTTTCCACCTCCTCTGCCCTCAGGCCCTACAGCAGAGAGAGACTCAGATTGCTGATGATTCTGTGCTCTTATCCCTGAATGTCTTCCCTCATGCTTCTTGGTTTAGATCACACTTCCAACACATGATTAATACTCAGTAGCAGCAAATCCCCCTCTAATGAATTTATGCAAAAGGAATGACAATGCATGATGAAAACCACATTCCAGAAGAAGCAATGCTCTACTGAGAAGCTGGCAAACTCACATATACAGCATGATAACACTGACTAAGCACCTTTTTTTACCTCTTAGTTACTCTTCCTTTCTTTCTCAAGTCTTGTTGGGACTATCATGCCTCCAGTTTCGACACCCATCTCAGACAATCCTTTCCCCAGAAGTTTCCACACTACACTCCTACTAGCCAAATCCAATTTCACTCCCCACATTAGCTCTATGCTTTTGGAACAACCAACTGTGGAGTTAAATTCCATGTGCCTGTGTTGTGGCTGAACAATAATTTGTCTCCAGGAACTTTCACTTGCCCAAATGTGTTCTGTCAGAGCAGTGAAACTGTGCCATTTCCATCCTTGGGGATATTCAGAATCTGACAGGGTACAGTTCTGAGCAACCTGCTCTAGCTGACCACTGGGTCAGCAATAACACCTGCATTAGACAACCTCCAGAGCTCTCTCTTCTGACCTCATCAGTTCCATGATTCTGTAAAAACACTTGTTTGCACTTACACCTGCTGAAGGCCACATGGCTAAAAGCAAGGCAACAACAGGCTTAACAAACACATTAAATGCAAACCTATTTAAAGGCATAGAACAGTCCTGGATCAGAGGAAGTTTGTCAAAGAATAAGGTTAGGTAGCAAAACCAGTTATCCTGACACACTAGAGCAATCTCTATATAATTCCTCTTTTCAGATTTCCATGTAGAGTCCATTCAAAATAAGTGGCATGCAGGTAACAATCCATTTCTTTCACTAGACAGGCAACAGGCAATGCTTATGGCACATCTTTAGTCCACCACATTCCTAAAACTATCCCATTTCTATGGAGAGCTTGTCTTCATTTAAGTTTCTTCATGCTTGGATTCAGATTTTACCCCTAATCTAGCTCACCAAGTATTGAGTTCTCCAATTCCACAGAAAATGGATCCTAACTCTTCTAAAGGAATCAACAACAGGTGTGTAGCTTCCACAAACCTGACCCAAACTTCAGTCATTCATAAAAGACCTCTACTAAGTCCACAACTGAGCAGGAAAATGTAGTCCTGTCAAGCAGCACTCTGACCACTCAGTGAGGTTTGCATTACTCAGCTTGCAGAAGCAGAGTATTTTCCTATTTTCATTGTTCCAGCAGCATTACTGACATGAAAAGTTGACTGAAAATTGCACAACGCCTGTTGTGAATAAATGATGATAAAGGCTTCATAACATGACAGACAATGCCAATAATGCATACACTTCCTCCTAATGAATCCCCAGATCTATGAATGTGTTCTCCAGCAGCTTAAAAAAGGCATATAGCTCTCTTATTCTGGTCACAAAATTAGATTAAGTCTTCAGCTTATGACATAGGTTCTGTTTTTGGAGCAGAAGGTCACAGGCACCCTTTGCAATAATGACCATAAGGTCTGAAGAGTCACGGTGTGTGAAATAAATGACAACCATGAAACACACACTGCAATGCATTTGCTCTGCATCTCACTGGGTCACGCTTCTGTAATGTAATTCACTGTCAAGCTAAATTTTATGAAAATTTGAACGATGTTATAAACCATTCTATGAATCCTCAATGTCAAAAACTAAAGGACCGTGTTATGTTTTGGCTCTTTATGGTGTAAATAACGCTTTCATGCTTTAAAGATTTCATATGTATTTATATGCAAGCAATTTAAGAGAGACAGTAATAGAGAAGCAAACACTAAACTGAAGCATTATATTCCAGTTTCTACAACTACCTAAAGAAAAACACAAAAATCATTCTGCAGCAGAAATTGTCACATACATCAGTGTTTTAGCTCACTGCTGGTACAATAAATAGTTCACTAGTAGTGTATCACCAAGCCACAAATAATATTTTATATTTATTGATGGTATCTTATATTCATGGATGCACGTAAGTTTTCCTTTTCAGGAGAAAACCCACATCCCATTCAAGATACACTCAAGCTGCTTTTTCTTTTAGCCTTTGAAGACACACACAAGTCTCCCTGATTGTGAGACTGTAACACTTTCTCCAGTGTGTCTACAGTGCAAACAACAGTAGGAAATTTAGCAATCCCCTGCAACCAGATCAGGAGCCAATTCCCAAAGCCAGGTGATCAGTCTGTGGTAAAACAGCCCACAAATGGGCTATTTCTATGCCAGACAGACATTCTGTGACATCTCTTGTCTGCTGCTGATGTCTTCCTTGATGCTTCATTTCTCTTGTAACCAACTTTGCTCTCATTACTCCCTGTTCATGGGATGCCTTCTGCTAGAAATTCAGCTTTTCTTCAAAGGGATTAGAATTATACATCTTACTTCACTCAACATGAATGTCCCTAATTTGAGCAACCAATGCTGACTCAGTTTTGGCTCCTTTCTGCTCCCATTAGCCCTGCCAAGCCAGCACCTGGGCACACCAACCTACTTCCATGACTGTGCATAAATCGTCAACAAAATGAGGGCTGAATTCTGGCTTCAGTCACATCTGAGCAGCTCCCTTGAATGGACTGTGGTGCCCAGGTGAAGCTAAGCATATGCTAAACCTTGTGGGTCTATGAATAGGTGCTGGAACCTCCTAGGTGGAGATCACCACCTTCCACTTCACTCCTGATCCCTCTGGAGCATGACTTTTCTTCTGTTCCACCAATTCCCAATACAAACTTCCCCGTGGCCAAAAGTCTCACCATCTACATTTCTGTGAGATTCCTTCCACATTCATTACTTATTTCTCCAAGAAAATTCACTTTCCTCTGAGCCCACAGTCCTCAAAGGCCCAAGTATAAATAAAGGAGATTGGGTGAGACTATTTAGGAGCAAAATCTCATACTAGAAAAAGTGATGTTTTATAAGACACAGCACTTTTCAATTAGCTGATGGCCTGTTTTTGTTATGCTTAGGCATAAGCAAGCTGTAGCATAAGCAAAAAGACTCAGAGCTCCCTTAATTGCAGTGGCAGCTATTATGATTGTAAACATGAATCCTTGCTTTTATGCTTCAGATAAATTCCAAGTGCCATCTCAATGCTCCTGAGCAAATACCACTTGCCCTTTCCTGTCTTAATATATCAGCCCTTGAGGGAGGAATCCAAATTTAAACTTCAAGGCCACAGAGGCTCAGGACAACTCAGAGCCTGCCCTATGAGAGTGACAGGGAGAACAGTTGCAGATTTAATTTTAGGGAAACATTTCTCTCTCCTCTGTCTCTCTCTCCCTTCACCTCCTTTTCCCAAGAAAACAAACATTTCTTTCATTTCTGTATCACACTGGAAGCTGATTCCTCTTCACCTTTGAAAGAATTCACTGGATTATTCCCCATCTGCAGCTTCCTAAAGCAATTCCCAGACTGAAGTGCTGTTCTCATCAGCCCAACCTGCAATTACCAGGAGACAAGAAGCACCCTGCAAAAACTGTGACAGAACAAAATCATTTCACAGTGATTTATTAGGCATGCAGCCATTAATGCCTTTGCAAGTGTGGAAAGCAAGATGGAGGGGCAGAGCCTGAGCCAACAGTAGCTGTCAGAACATCATTGTCATCCCTTGGGTTAGAAATATTTAAGCCATCTGATGTTCAGCCTGGCATCCCAGAATAACACCAAACCTGGAAACAGCAATAAATTTTGACATTGAGGAGTCTCTTCAAAATCATGGAGGTTGACAAAGAAATGGGAGAAAGCGTGCAGAGATGTTTCTTTGTGTGGCATTTAAAATAAAGCATCCTGATCTCTGAGCACATCCTTCTAGTGCATCAACTCTGCTGTTAGGGCTAAAGTACCAGAGGCAAGAGACACCACACTGAACTGAAAGATGTTTTGATATCATTCACAGATGTTATTTTTGTGCTTATTGTGAAAAAAATTTCTTTGTTCTTTTGAATAAAAAGTCACCTTGTGATGTATTTGGGAAAAATCCAAGGAAGTGCCAAGCTCCTGCAATTCCCACCTGCTGGGAGCAGCAGGTGCTTGGCACTTGGCAGAGTGAAGCTCTTGAGACAGGTTCTGCCCTCAGTTGTGCTCATGTAAATACAGCATAACTTTGCTGGCACTGGCTGAACCATCCCAGATGAAATTCAAAGTAAACAAGAGCAGAATCTCTCTCTTTTTTCCTTTTTTTTCCCCAGCAATAGCAGCACCAGGGACTACAATGGCAACGTTAACATTAGAACAGATCGATTTTGCGAGATGACAAAAGAACATTCTGATCTCACTGCGGTGAGCTCCTATTCAGAAGACAATTGCATCCCATCTCAGAATAGAGTTTTCAAAATGTTCAAAGCAATGTGCAAGCATTAAGTTCTAATGGCTTAAAATGGAATTTTATAATGCTAATGTCTTCATATTACAGATATGATGCATCTAGAGAGCCAAGGCTTCTATTTAAATCTGTAGCAGCTTTTAAAGATATTTGGACTAGAAATTTCCATTTAGGCATCTCTAATTTCAAGACTTCTGAATGTGCTGCTGGGAGAGACAAGAAGTTGCTATGACCTTTAAAAAGGCTCCTGCAATTATATTATGGTCCATATAAATTACTACTTTAAGTCAGTCGTGTGCTTACAAAGAAAACAACAACCAAACAAGAAGATGTTCCATCATTCCAGCCATTCAGCTAACACTCCCCTGCCACACTACACAACACAGTGGGTCTCCACTTTACTCTTGGCTACTGAACTCAAGCTGAGAGCACCAAGGAAAGCCAACTTGCAGGAATTTAGTGGTCCACCACCATTCCCAGAAGCACAGGCAGGGCACCACCCACCTGTGCTGAAGGAAACTGAGCACTAAAAGAAAGTAAATTTCAGATTTTTTGTATTGTGTCTTGTTCTTCCTTGGGAAAGATACACCTGAGAAATGCCCTGGAGTGTTGCAAGCCACAAAGCAGCTTTCTTCAACTGATCCATTTTTTCCCACTGTCACAGACAAACCTAGAAATATAAAAATATGTGGGAGAGGGAAGAAATGTACACAAATTTCTTTTCAGAAATGCCTATTATTTCACAATCCTCCAACCAAATTATAGTGTATTTTGCATCATTCACCTTTCTTTTCACAATACATATTATTAATTTTTCAATCTGCATTTCTACATGACCAATAAATGTTTTAGGCCAGCTTGCATCACAACAGTACCTCTCTGTCCCACTGCTTTCTCTTTCAGAATTGACTCCTCTCTCCTCTCCTTTCCTACTCAGATCTTGTTAGTTCTTCTCTTGTTCCTAATTTGAAGATCCAAATGAGCATGAATTACATGTCTCAGCAATAAACATGATCGCACAGAAACACAAAGAAGAGGATGAACAAAATAAAAATTACTGTCTGGTGAAAGCTCCCTTGACAACTACAGCTACACTGACAGGCGCCACTGAAATAATAGGAATGATGCTTCAAAACAACAGCCAAGACAACGTTATGAAAGAGAAAAAAAACAGTCCAAACAGATCTTTTCAAATGCAGATTCCACTGTCAAGTAGGGAGAATGAGAAAAATGTTCTTTCTTATAGCACAGCCATGTTCAAACTCTGCCAGATTCCAGAAAATCACTAAAAATGTGAGTACAACCTGAAAGACCCTGGGCTCATTTCAGTCCACTTTAGGAATGTTAGAATGATGCAGAATGGAGGAGAAGGATCATATTTTGGGGATGGAGAGGAAGGATGGAAGGTGTTGTCTCATTACCAAATCTTGAATTACTTCCAACTGGGTGAACAACAAAACTTATGTTGATTTTAGTGCAACATCAGGTATTTGCAGGCTTGTATCTGAGTCACTGCCACTACCCAGGTGACAAACTGCACAGCAAAGAACCAAGAGATTAATGAACATAAAAAAACATAAACCACTACTAAAATTGTTCCATCCAAGACAGAACTAAGGCAACACTCATGAAGAAAGGTTGTGTATAGATTAGAAAGAAAATTAGGAAGAAGTATTAGCATTCCTCTGTCAATAATGTGTTAGTGCAAATGAGTTCCTTGGGCACTTTTTCCACGTTAGCTTCACACCATAAAAGGAGGATTTTTTTTTTTTTTTTTTAATTCTGGTGTGGACAGAGATGTCTGGTGGTCAGTAGGTATTTCAAAAGCACCAGGTGGATCCTGTAAAATCCTGCAACAACCACAGAAAACTCCAAAACTACCTATGGCTCCTCAGTAGGCAGAAAATGCAGCTCCTGGGAGCAGCAGTGGAGATCCAGCTGCACAAGAGTTTCTGGCTAGACTGACTCAGAGGTGGGGGGGCAGTGGAAAGAGATGGCAGAGACAATATAGCAGGCAGGGTGGGAAGGAATAACGAGCACAGGGTGAGTGGTGCTTTGGTGTGGTGTATTTTATTTGCTGGTATTTCACATCCCTATTGTGAAGTACTACTGGCAACGTGGTAAAGTTTATTGCCTACAATCTTCTGTCACAAATACATAGGCAACACCCATGTTAGCAGAAACAGACCCTTTTTTTCTAGCACTGAATGCACTCAGAGCTCCAGAAGTTTTGGCTTGGGCTCTTGGGCTTGCATTCCTCCCCAGAGAAAAATAAAATCTGCAGAAGAGTCATGTATTTTTCCTCCATTTTATTCCACACACTTGAGACACCTAATAAATTTGCTTTGACTCCTTATTATTTCCTAAAACAAAGGAAAAACTTACAACCAGAAATATCTTTTTGCTCCTTGGTGGCCTGGCAGAGACACGGGTAGAACTGTTTCCCACTTTTATATAATGAGATTTAAAACAAACCAATAAACAAAAAACCCCAAACAACAGAAGAGTGCACAGAAAAGATACAAGGACTTTGTAATTTCTTGCCAGAAGCACTGAAACCAAAAGCACATCAGGACTGAGAATAGAAAACTAACAGCTACATAGAACACAACAACATCCTAATAGTTAAGAAAACCAATAATCAAAGTTTTGAAAGGCATGTAATTCTGAAGACGGAACCAGCCAGCCTGTAAGTACTCACTGGAAACAGAAAAAAACCTTCTGATCTGTGGTTATTCTGTATGTATGAAATGTAATTCCTTGCATGTTACTTTATAGTGCAATATACAGAACAAAACAGAGCTGGTGAACAGACTGCACGGCTCACTAGTCTGCTCCACTGTGAATACAACTGCCCTGCTCTTTCGGCAAAGACCAGACTGCTCGGATCCAAATCTGAGCGAGCTCTGGCTTCCCCAAACCTGGGAAATTCAGAACTGGATTAGTCTTGAGAGAGAGGGAAGAGTCAGATTAAACCCCGGCGCAGCCACAGGCAGGGACAGTTCCCGGAGCCAAACCTGGGAATGTTGAGACAAGCGTTTGGGGGTGAACACACCTTTTGCTAGACTGTGCTGCCAGTCTGCGAGGGAACTGGGTGAGACAAACTGTGCCAAACCCACAGCCCAGGGCACAGGAGCACTGGGACAGCAGGCAGTAAGAGTCGCTTCTAAAACGAGGATAATGACGACACTGCCGCGGACACTGCACTGAGCTCCCAGCACTGCACGGGGGGCTAAGACCCCACTGTTCAGCCCACCCCAGATGCGGAGGATCGCCTGTTGCAGAGCTGCACCACCTGCCCAGCACGCCCCAAACTCGAGAGCTTGGCGCAGGAAACACCTTTCCCTCCCTGCCTTTCTGCGCTCCATGTCAGAGAAAAGCATGCCTAAGCCACGCCAGCTGCCGAAGGGGAGGAAGAGTGAGGAGCCACTTACGGGGATGTGCACTCGCAACATGAGTTTCTTGTGGCTGGAGCTTTTCTTCTTGCTGCTGGAGGCATCTTTCTTCTTGTCCATGGCAGTGCTTCACATGCCTTCACCCAAGCGTGGTGCTGAGCGATGGATGTGGAGACGGAGGCTCCTCTTCCACCTCTCCCCACCGTCCCACGGGCCGCAGTTACTCCAGGCTCCTTATTTTCTTTTTTCTTTTCTTTTTTTTTTTTTTTTTTGTTTTTTTTGTCCTTCCTAATGGCCTTAGGAAATTTGGGGAGGGGAGTGGGGGGGAGGTACGAGGAGGGGGGAGAATGTGAGAAGCCGAGGGAAGGGGAGGAGTTTCTCCAGCTCGGGTCTTTAGTCCCAGCAGCGAGGTGTCAGGGGGGACCTTCGCAAGAGCATGAGATGCCCTTACAGACGCTGCTCCCTTTCTCACTCTTCCGCCCTTTCAAAAATATCCGGAGCATCCTGGGGGAGGGGGGGAACAAAGTTTCCTTCCCCTCGCCCAGCCCGGCCGCACTCTCACCGAACGAGAGAGAGAAAAAAAAAAAAAGAAACAACCCCCAAAACACCCAAAGGCCACAAAACCCGAAAAGGGAAGGCGCTCGAGCGACGCTCCTGGCAGAGCGGGGAGTCCCACGGGGAGCCCGACCGGGGAGGGAGGGAGGAAGGAGGGCAGGAGGAGGTGCCCGAGCGCTCGGAGAGCTCCGGCAGGGTCTCCAGGATGCAAAACGAGCTGCAAAACGAGCACCACGCAACTTTCCCGCAGTCCGGCCGCTTCCCCCGGCTGCCGCTCGCCCCGCGGGCCCCTTGGCGGGGGGAGAGGAGCTGGAGCTCTGCCTGCATTCCCCGGGCCGCCGGAGCACGGAGGTGGGCGAAAAGGCTGCCTTTCACCTTGCCAAAAACGCCCAAAGGCGGCGCGGTTCCTCTCCCTCCCGACCTCCCAGGCTGTTTCCTCGCCTCCCTCCCCGCAGGATTCCTCCCGGCCGTGCCCTAAGGCAGGGTTATGTTTTCCCCCGGGGCTGGCGCTTCCCGCCCGCGGTCCCCCAGCCCAGCCCGGGATGGCGCTGGACAAGGAGGGAGCCGCTCCAGGCTCATTCCCTCTGGGCAAAACCCGCGGCTGCCCTCCCTCCCCCGGGCTGACAGAGAACGTGTGCCAAGCCCAGGAGGGCCGCAGTCCACTCCTGAACGCAGGTTTTTCCGCTCCCTCCCTCCAAAAAGCCTTCAACGCGCTCGCAGATTCAGCCGAGCGAAAGAGGCGGCTCAGCCCCCGCTGGCGAATGGATTTGGCGTCACAGGGATCAGAGAAGGAAAAGCTTCCAACATCATTTCACCTGTGGCTGCTCTGCTGCCGCAGCTCAAACCCAAGGCGGTGTCACCCCTGCTGCCAGGCTGCTTCCAGGGCTGGGGTCTGCGACAGCAAAGAGAGAGGTGTCTTTTCTTTAGAATAGCAGGTGGTTTCTCTACACAGAGAAACAAGCGTACATTCTGCATCAAAATAAAAGGTTTTGTTTTAGAAGTGGCTCTTCTTCCCTTGACAATCTTTGGAACTTTTTACCTGCCTGAATTTGACAATAATACCAAGCCCATTACAGCCACAGACCTTTAATCACAGCACTTAAATGCAGATTTTCCCTGGGTTCAAAGCTATGTGTGTATGCATTACAAAGCCTACAATGTAATCACTCCCAACAAATCTTAGGAGATTCTATAAACCAACGAGTTATAAGCCTTGAGAAGAGAAGGGGAAAGAGTTTTCCTAAAAAATCTTCTGACAAAACACAGGGTTGTGGTGGTTATCTTCAAGAAATAGAAAGATTCAGATTTATTTCCCTCTTTATGGAAGTCTCAGTATTTAACAGGTGCAAAGTTTGGTCAGGTGTAAAGTCTGTAGCCACTTCTCTAAAACAATACAGGATTAAGTAAAAATGTGACCCCTTTTCTTTATGGTAATAGACAACTGTCCTATAGGTTCCTACAGGATGTCATGGAAGGAAACAGACCCAGAAATGAGACAGGGGTTAACAACATTGGTCAGGAAGGGATGTGAACAGGTCTGTAACACCTGCTTTCTCCCAACATTTATATAAACTCTCCCAGCAAAGTGCTGTTGCCAAGGGATATGGGAATGACTGATCCCTGGACTAAAGAAATGAAAAAATTACTCATAAACATGCCTATGAAAAAACTGTCGCAACGTTTTTCTAGCTGCTGTGGTTTTGAAAGTTAAATTAAGGAAGAAAAGATAGAATTTCTTTAGAAGGATTTTGGCACTGGGTACTGTAAGCAAGCAGATCTCCTGGTCATTCTTCATTGAATTAACAAACATGCAAGGTGGAATAAATTCTACCATATAAATAGTCCTTCCCCTTGTTTATGCAAAATTGTTTCCACAATATTATAATTTATTTTCTACAATAAGTATTTTAAGTCTAAATCAATTTCTTTTTGATTATTTGTGTTAATCATTGTGGTTATTGTAAAAGAAGTTTCAGAAAATAACATAAAGGCAGTATGACCAAACTCCCAAACATAAAAAAAAAAGCACAAATCAGCCTCCCCTGATCATGATACTGCCTTAAGCATGTTTATAACTTTCAGAATACCACAATGGGCTGTTACCCTTATTTTTTTCCTTTGACCCTATAAGATTCCAACTATGACCTTTGATCTTCCAGTCATATTTTTAAACTTCCCATTGCAGCTCTGAGGATTAGAGACACATTTTAAAAACCCACAAAAAATACAACAAACAAACAACATAACAAAGCCTAAATCCTCCTACAGCTGCTAGACTTCAGGAGGTTGACTCCTTGTAAAATCAAGTGTAAATAAGACCCTGCTGTAAAATAAAGGAATCGCCAATTATTTCAGACATTAAGGCACCATGTTTTTATCCTTTGTTTTTTGATCTTTCATGGATGAATGTAGGCAGCATATGAACAAACAACATTGTAAATACTTTTAATGAGACTTAAAGATATTTTGATCAATTTGGCTACCAACAACCATGTTTTCAGATGCATATAAGCATCTAAATTACTATTTTCACAGACAAATGGGTTCCAAAATACTTCTAAGAATATCATAGAATGACAGAGTGGTTTGGGTTGGAAGAAACCTTAAAGATTATCTCATTCCAACCCCCTTGCCATGGGCAGGGACACCTTCCACTAGACCACGTTGCTCAGAGCTCCATCCACCCTGGCCGTGAACACTTCCAGGGATGAGGCATCCAAATTTATCACATAAACACTTAGAGGTTTCATGAACCCTCAGGGGGACAAAGCACAACAGCATTTCAAACACACCAGCCACACTTTGCCTCTCCCCTACACCACCTGAATGCTCCCCATTACTGCAACTCAGCTCTACCTATAACTCAGCAGAAGTAGTACATTTTGGGCTACACCCTGCCACAGGACTTGCCCAAGTTAATACTAAAATACAGGTTGAGTCAATTTTTCCATAATAAATTTCCCAAGTACATTCCTAAGTTTATAAAATAGCCATAAAACTTTGCTTTGAGACTTGGTTGTATTGATTATAGTTGCTATAAGGAAAATAATACATCACCAGTGAACTTTTGTGTTGAGATTTCACATGCAATATATAAAGGTTTTTTTAAGACTTTAAGTGAAAAACTGTCTTTAAAAAGTGGTGAACTGCATGTGAGTTGCTGGTGGGTTTTAAATCTTTATTAAAACCAGATTTTATTTGGTAATGCTTTAAAGTTTGTTGTTAGTAATACTGTCAAACACTTATATATGGTATTAGAGAAACAAAACTGTGTGTGAAAGTAACTATTATTCTTTGTCTGCAGATGACATATTAATCATACTGTGAGCATTTAATGTAGATTTTTCACACATGCAATCTGTAAGTATTTTTTAGGCACAAAACCCTGCAGATGTCCCATTTTGGAGACTAAATTTCCAACCATATTAATGTGTGTATTCCATGCCAGGATAAATGTTGCAATTTCTCAGATCAACCACATTATTTCTTAAGTATACGTGTACATATATTCTTATGTGGACTTTCAAACCCTTAAAAAATGTTTCCAGGATTTAGCAACAAATCCTTAAAAATCAAGACATTTTGAAATCTGAATGCCCAAGAGCTTGTCTGGCTGTTACTGGTATCCAGTATCCCAGCACCTACCTATGCTTCATCACGGCTATTTTTCTCCTTATTCTCTTTTTATGTTAATATTTGTCCATGTTGGTCTCTGCACTTCCTCCTCTGCCTGTCCCTTTCTTTTCACATTTCACCTCTTGTTCTCATCCTTCTGATTTTATTCTCCATCCTTCTCTGTTCTCCAATTTGCTGCTCGGTTCTTTGAGCACGCTTGAAGTCGATTGCTCAGTTTCTGTTCAACACATTTATTAGATTGAATTCAACCCTGCTGTATAGGGCTCCTTAACTTCATTACCAGAATAATCTGATTAACCTGATGCAGTACTGGGATGCAGCAGTCCCTGCACAGTTGCAGGGAGCAGATTTCAAGTCAAGTAGAATGTAGGCTCAACATGAGGAGATTCCTGTAGACAGCTAAATTGCATTGTTTGCAGCAAAACTGCAATTAGCCTTACGTGGGGAAATTTGCAGGAGAAATTGCAAGTCTGCCAGGAAAGCCTGAGTGGCTGAATCAAGGTGAGATAATGAGGTTAATGAGATTAACTTCTGATTCCCAGAAGGTCTCCAGGAACATGACAGCAGCAAGAGATACAAATATTTATGCTGAAATGGAGAGGTTGTATGGACAGGTGTCTGTGCTTCCTCTGCAGGCTGTCAGATGCCTTCTGGTATGTCAGTGGTTACTGCAATGAATTCTCTTGTCACCTGAAGCCCAGCAGCACAGTCTGCCCTGCAGCTCCCTCCTCCTGTCACACCATTCCTGCTGGGTGCTGCTCACTCCCTGCAGAGCTGCTGCACTGCTTCATCCACCGAGTTGCTGGGATGTCTTCTCATCCAGACCACAATGCAGAGGAGAGGAAGTGAGAGAGAAGAAGTTTCATAGGAACTTTCTAGGCTGTTTCTCTAATTTAATCTGACTGCTAATTCTCTAATTTAATCTGACTGCTAATTTCTCTCAAACAGCCAAGGGAAGGGGCAGATTTTTGAGTTTACTTCCTTTTTCAGTTGCACATCTTGACAGCTGATCCTGGGTATCATAAAGTTTCAGAAGTCTTCATTTGAAATGAGCAGGCCCATAGAATGGATTTACTAATATACAGAAGGCTGTGGCATGGGCACTGATGCAAGGATTGGCAGGAGGCTGCCAGCTTGCCTCACTTTGTCCCATCTTCATGGCTCCAGAACCACAATCCCCATGTGGTTGCCCTCATGCTCCACAGCAGTGACCCCACAGGAACAGATGCAGGCACAGGAAATCAGATGGGTGCATGGTGTGCCCTCTTGTGTGGTTCACATTAGTGCCAGCACTGTTCTGTTGACTATGCTGATGGCTAAGTTCTATTTCTCATTTGTATCACTGCACTGTAAGAGTGAAATTAGAATAACACTTTGTCATTTCTGCTAGAAAGTGTCTGGAAGACCTGACTAGGTACAAACGTGAAAAACACATTTTCTTGTTTGAAACACAACAGCTTGATAAAAGACCTTGAGGCTGATTTTTCAAAGTTCACACAACTTCTGTTGGTTCTGAGAGCCAGAAGAGTCTTCCGATGATTGAAGTACCATATAAGACATTGTTTTTTTATATTGGTTTCTATATTTATATAAAAAATCCATTAACTGGAATGGTGCTGTTCAGCCTCAGGTTTTCTTAGCACTTAAGAGTCATAGAAGAAATGGACAAAGCCTTTTTAAAGAATCTAATTTCTTACTTACTGATACAGGAAAATTTCTTTTGTATTTTCTGCTGATTGTGAGTCAGAATTTCTGGCTTTTAGCCAAACACAATACTTGGAGCTTTTGATTTGCATATATAAGCCTACAAGTTAGACAGATAACTTCAATCAAAATTTAATGTAGCAGATTATATGCAAAACTAGGGGAAAAAGATTCATTTCCCATATAGAGTGTTTTTTGTCAGTTGTGCAAATTAGAGAATTACAGATAGAATTCAAGAGGAGTCTGCTTTTCATTTTCTTTTTGAACAATATGCATAATGCAGTACATTAGCTAAAAGAGCATTTAAAGGAGGCAGAGACAAAGTTATACTAGATCTGTGTGGGCATAAGAACAAAATGTGTTTTCAACGGTATGAATCTGAAAGTACTTCCAGGTTTTTCCCAGTGAACTGAGAAGAATTCAGAGAACTGAAGAATTACAAACACACTTTCTGTGAGCCTTCTCTGTGTGATGATACTAGAATTTATTTCTTGGCATAGAGCATGCTGGGCCTCATCCAGGACAGTGGGCAGGAACACCACTTTCCTTCCGGAGTGAAGGGGGTGAGACTGCCCCAAAACATCAGCCTGTTACTGCTTGGTGGTGCAGATGCAAAACCAGCTGAGGTTTCCAAAAGCAATCATGAGCAGTCAATTCTAGAAGGGTCTGTAAGATCTCAAAAAAAAAAAAAATTTGCATGTTCAACTTCAAATTTCTTATGCTGCAAGGTCCTGGTAGCAAGGTGTGCCAGAACACACTTTTTGTGTTCTCCACTTGACCTCCAGCCAAGACCAGTGGCAAGACTTGGTTTAGGGAAAGCAAAATTGCACTTACAGAGTGTATTTCCTGCACAAAACAATCCAAACATGTTCTCTCACATGGAGTAGCAGAGCCACAGAAATCACCTTATGTGTGAAGAATCAATAAGAAGGTGATAGGTTATGGATGAGACAGAGGACTGAATAAAAACAAGAAGAAAGAGCAGAGTGATATGAAATCTCTTCTGCACAATGGCTTCCAAAGGATCAGAATGCACCAAAACTTTTCTTGGCTACACACCTCGGTATGCAGGACCTATGGATATCCAACATGTGTGCAACAAGAACCAAATATCAGAAAATCATGAGAGGTGAATGGCAACTCCTCCTTGTTTTCATAAATAAATTGTATTTCTCTTGTACTAAGTGCACAGTCTTTTCAAACTAGGCTTGTTTGCAACAATGCCAACACATTCTTTAATTCCAGGTACCTATTCTGTGTAATTGAGGTGCTGCAGGATTTGTTTTTATGCTTCTCCACATGTGATGAGCACAGGCAAGCATGATGAGCAGGTGTCTAGTGTGCATCCACACTGATTCAAGATGCCATCTCCCCAGGACTAAAGCTGACATGTTGGAAAGGTGGCTCAGAACCAGCAGTGTCACCCCCACCAGCAAACCAGAGCATCAGGGCACAGGCCTGAGCACTGTCCTGGCACTGTCCTGATTGTTAAACTGTTCACAGTCCCTGCAGAGCTCTGGCTCAGGCTGACTGCAACTTTCCAAGACACTGCCAAGGCATGGTTCAGGAATTAACACCAGTCAGGGATCAGTGCCAGTAGGAAGCTTGGTCATGGCTGCTCTGTCTGAGAGGTAAGTTTTCCTAAAAGCCTTGCTGTTCCATCTGAGATATGCAGCTCAGACATGTGCCAAGAGCATGGAAATGTTAGATCCTGGCTTCCCTGCATGCTTGGGCTCTCTGCAAACAAAACTCAAGTTGTTCCTCAGTCTTTTCAATACCTGTGAGTAGATCACTTCCATAGGAAGAGACCAACAGAGCTCCCACTATACTGTTTTTAGCAGAAAATGAGCTATACAAGGAGGAATCCTCAGATGTGCAATGATGAAGATACCAAGGGTCATGATTATTAGAAAATCCTTCTGACACATGAATGGCGATCGATATATCCAGTTAAAGACTGCAGATTGTACATTGCCATAGCATTGATGTAATTACAAAATAAATATATATTTGTAACACAGCAAGTGCAGATTTAACAAATTTCAGGCAGTCAGATTCTAAAGCCAGGAGAATAACTTTGAATCTGACCAACAGCATTAGAAAATTGTGAAAATGACAGTAAGGAAAGATTTATAATAACATAATTTCCTGTCAGGAAGAACTCTTGTTTCAAAATACCTCAATATCATTTTATTTTTGTTGTTTTTCCTAAGAAGAGGCTCTAAAATCTTATCAGAAGAGTTTTAGAAGCAACAAATACCTAAAGATTACCCTATAACATAAAGGTGCTCCCAACAATGAATCCACTTCTACAGACCAAGGAGGTCTGCCACAAAGTGTGAAAAGATGCTACTGCTGGATGATAGGGGAATAAAATCAGGAATCACTTGTGGTAGGGGCACAGAAGTTAGATACTGGAGGAGAGTGAAGAGCAGGGGGATGATTGAAAAAAATGTTTAAATCCTGTATCAGGTCAGGTGAGATGCAAATGATTTCTGCCTCTGTTTCTGCAAGCATCTCTGCAAGCTTACAGATGACAGGAAGTGTATAACCTTTACCTCATGGTCTTCTAGTTAAATACACATATATTTTCTTTTATTTTCTGGTATACATAAATATGTGGGTGGGAAATGTGGGAGGCTCTTTCAGCTGAGTGAAATATGTTCATTATGCCTCAGCACTGCTGTGGTCCACACAAGACCCATTTCCACTGGGAGCTGAGCATGAGATGAGAGGTCCCAAGAGCCTCAGTGCTGCACTCCAGTGTGTCTTGATAAACTGCTTTGGGTGAAAGGAGAGAGAGAACACTCATCCTGGCAAATTTCCTCCTGCCTATCCACACTACTCCTGATGGCACAAGGCTGATTGTGTGGAAGATAATTTTATTGTACAGTAGTAAGCTCTACTGAGCGTTATTCTTCTATCTGAGCTGGTAAAATTATCAGTTATTCAGAATTATCAGAATCATGAATATCTAAATTGGTATTAAATATCTAGAAGATTATCATGACAAGCTTTTTGTGTCTGGGAACTTCAAATCAGGACTGTAACACATTTGTATTTTGACTGCATACACTAAAAGAGTAATTAAATAATGTATAACTAATTAAGAATATAGGAGAACCACCCATATGTAAAACTCACCATAAACAGGTCTAATTTTATACTACATTAAAGATACAGAATTGCTGATATGCAGACATAAACATATGTGGCATATATATCTTAAATCAGTCTCAAACATTCCATATGAAATTTGCTGGAATAAGGCCATTAATTACTAAAGCTGAGGCTAATCCTGCAATCTTATCATGATGGAAGTTTTGGTTTTATCAAGACTTGGGGATCCATATTAAACAAATATTATCTCACTGCCAAAATAAAATACAAAATACTTGGTACTATGTGGTTGACTTAATGAAATAGTCAAATGCCACTCTCAGGCAGTTAATACTCAGAATTTATGTTTTGGTATTTGGACAAACATTTATTCCTCAAATCTGTGAGGTTTGCTGTCTTTCAACTCATCAGCAAGACTTCCACTCCCGGTAGTGGAAACTCAGTTATTTTTAAGCTTTTTGGAGATCAGGGGACAACTTTTCCATTCAGCTCTGCAAAATCTGACAGTAATCCCTTAGCAAAAGGCTTAGTCCCACCAGAGCACTGATGTCCCATGAAATTAGAGCAAGTTCAGGAAAAATATTTTTAGTGCATTCTGCTCATTAACACTAAAAGAGAAGCTGAGGGAATCCCAATGCCCAAACAAGTACATATTGAACATCACACAAATACTTATCCCCGAACCACACAAAAAAATTACAGCTTCAATGGTAAAGTTCAGTGAATGATACAATTTTCTTGTCTATCAAAAAAATATGTCCCTCATTAATTCTTTTTGCAGCAAAGCTGCTGCATTATTTATCCTCTGGGTAAGCAATTAGTAGCAAAGTTGATCCTGGATAATATGTGCTTGTTTTCTCTTTAATATGTACTATGAGAGACCACATATTTCAAGCTGCAGAAGCAAAATTAAAACAAACTCCCAAAACTGAAGAATTGCTCTAAGCAAATAAATAGCTCTTGGTATCAAAGGATTTCTGGGCAGGAGAAAACATGTACTTTCTCCTTGAAGAAAAATGGAGAGCACTGGAATTACAGATTTATAAACTCTTTCAAAAAACATCAGCCTGACTCTGAGAGTATTTTCAGTCAAATCAATTGAGCTGAAATCTAAAGTTGCTGTAAGAAAAAATGAAAAAAAAAAAACCTGGCATGAAAACATTTAAAATTGGAAGAAGTTTCTTACATCTAAGAGCAAGTAAGTTCTGCAATAGATTTTCAAGGAGAAATAGGCAAAACAGATAACGGCAATATATTAATGAAAGGGATTATATTCAATATGGTAACAGGGTAATAACAGGTGACTGGAATATGTTCCTACCCAGAATGTAAATGTTAATCTCAGAATTAAGTCAAATAAGGTATGACTACCAAAAGATTAGTGTCCAGTTCTCAGATGGATACCAGGGCTGGGTCTGCCCTGTCATTACATTTTTCAAATACAGCCCCCAGCTTAACTCTTAGTCAGAGAAAAAAAAATGTAACCCTTAAATCTTGGTGCTCCCAAACTACAAAGCTGGAATTGAAAGCACCCCAGATTAGCTCATCTCTCACGGTCATTGTGAATTATAAACTGAATTTAAGAATGTACTCATTTGTTGAAAGACCATTATTCTCTCATAACAATGTGGATAGAAGTTTACTATTGGAAAGATCCAAGTCCTCTGATGTTTTCCCAAAATGTATATCCTTGCCTAGAAGGAAAGGTGAGTTCTCACAAAAATTAGTGAGGAAGGGTAAGAGTGACTCATTTTAACTTAAGCCCTACAGACTGTGAGATAATTCTGAACATAATGAGACTTTTCCAGAGGTTCTGGCATCACGTGGAAGTACCATGAAGCCAAAGAAGGTGTGGCACCACCATGAGCATAGAAACTCAAAATTATGCTCAATTAGACTGGAAAATAGAAGACTTTGAGGTGACCTAATTGCAGCCTTCCAGTACCTGAAAGGAGCCCACAAGAAAGATGGAGGGAGACTGTTTACAAAAGCATGTAGGACAAGGGGGAATGGCCTCAAACTGAAAAAAATTCTTCACCGTGAGGGTGGTGAGGCACTGGAACAGGTTGCCCAAAGAAGCTGTGGATACCTCATCTCTGAAAGTGTTTAAGGCCAGGTTGGATGAAGCTCTGAGCAGCCTAGTCTAGTGAAAGGTGTCTTGCATGAGGCAGAGAGGTTGGAACTGGGGGATTTTTAAGGTCCCTTCCAACCCAGGCTATTTTGTGATTCTATGATGATGATTCTATGAAAGATTACTGTAGTGGAAGTAGCTTAGGGAAGAAATAGTCCTGTGGTATGAGATCTGTGCAAGTGAAATTCTTCCAGGGCACAGGGCAATTCTTGAAGGAAAAGGAGTACAGTCAGTAACAAAAGACTGCACACAAGTTAAGGAAGGCAAACAAGGGTGGAGGCCAAATCAGTTCTCAGCTGCCACTGGACATGGTAGTTCCAGGCTATGTCCCCTCTGCCACAACAATTGGCACAAGAATGCATTGTCCTCTTTGTCCCCCCAGGTGACCATAAGGACTTTCTGCACTGAGTCAAATGTCACCATTGAGCTTCCGTGTTTGAGTGGTTTACAGACAGAGTTGAGTAAATGCTGGACGCCTTGTGGAGCCCTAAGAAACTTCCTGAAGTCAAATGCTGAATTTGTCTCTTGTAACACAAAACCACAAACCTGTTGTTTCATGTGCCTTTATCACATTAGATCTTCAGGTTTGTTTTGTTTTTTTTCTTACAATGAGCCAAAGTAAACCTATTTTTCATGCACTGCTATTAACCTATAAAATCTGAATTTTCTCTTTTGTTAGAATTTTCTCTTTTACAGCCTTGGTGATAAGCACTGATAATCATTGCTCAACCTTTTCAAATGTGCCTATTTAAACTTGGTGTGGGTATTCTGCAGATTTTTGTTTAGTGTCCCTGTGAAGAGTTTGCATGCTTTCTGCAAAGAAAATAAATAGAACAAATAGTATGGCACCACAAGTTGGTCAATTATTAGCTTTTGCATACCCAGATCATGGCCCTTCTTTACAAGGACATGTGTTAATATATAATAGAAGTGTATTTCAGTTCTTTTTTAATTGATTTTTCAGACACATCGTACAGTCTTATAAGGTCAGCTGGAAAGTAAACTGGCCAAAGCCCAGCCTTTCAGAAGAAATGAGCCACTAGCCACACATCATGAGAGATAAAACTGGAGCTAAACATATGAAAATTACTTTTATTTTGTAACAGTCCCAGGCTGACATTTGACATGCATCCACTAGTCACACTTGAGTCTGGGCAAACTGTCTATAATGGTCTTAAAATGTGATTTGAATATTTCTCAGATCAGACAGATGTAATAAATGTCATGGGCCAAATTTACAATCCACCTCTTCAGGTTACTGGTGCTGACCACAGCTCTCACTGTCCCTGTTAAGATGCAATTGCTAATTCATATCCAATCATCATTTTGAAGATGTAGAACTTGTAAGTAGAGAAGGAGCAAACAAGTTTGATAAGATTTTGTACATAGAAAATGAGGTGGCAGGGAACTCAAAATGGCTTGGCTAAGTACACACAGCAATCAAAATTTTTGTGGCTACGTTCAGAGACAGAACTAGGAAAATGTGAGAGAGAAATGTTTTATTCTAAGATGGATTAAGGCAAGTCAGAGTTTTGTGGACCAAAATATTCCTAACATATAGTTAGAGATAAAAATGACCAGAGAAAAAAATAGGCAGATAATTAGAAAACAGCAGCCAGGGAACAGCAAACTGACTCATGCATCCTTGAAGACAGACTGAGCCAAGGAACCAGAGACCAAGAAGCAGCCTGGACTCATCCGGCTCTTTGGGGGACTTTTGATAAGATAAAGAAAATTGTATCAGAACAGCCTTCAACAAGCTGCCTGAACTTTGTACTGTTATGTCTGCTACAGGCAATTTTAATGGAAGGAGGACTCTGCTACAGGTCTTCACACCCTGCTGGGACCTTCTTTATTCTATATAAAGTTCAAAGTCATACAGAAGTGAGAACACCTGAGAAAGGCTACACCAGAGGTGTTAAAGGTACGAGGGCTCTACACTCCCATACACAACCCTGCACACAAAACCAAAGAACACTGGAGTGTTGTGTTTATTATATCTGGTGGCTAAATTCTCCCATCTCTGTGCTAAGCAGAGGTGCAAGGGGCTCAGGAGAAAAAAGGCCCTTGAAGTTAAAAGTTCCTAGAAACTTCAATTCCCATTTTTGCCATTCATTTATCTTCATTAAATTGTTAAAATTTAATTGCAATAAATTCCTAAAAATGAACAAATTTCAAATTTCCATTTTCAAATGGAATTACAATAATAATAATTTATTATTTATGAACTGCACATTATATATTTATAAGTTAAGTTTTGCAAAAATTAGCACCCTGTCTGAAGAGACCTGTAAAGGGAAAAAAACCAAACCCCAAACAAAACCAAGACCAATTCAAGACTGAAACCAAGAATGTGTTCTAATCAAACTGCACAACAGAAAAAAAGGCATTTTACAGAGTAGAGTACAGTAATGAACTTATCTCCTTCATTAATTTGAGTACCCTATTGTAAGAGATAAGAAAGTGTTACCAGGGTAGGTGACATGATATTCTGCCTCAGAATATCTATCATCTATCATCTATCATCTATCTATCTATCTATCTATCTATCTATCTATCTATCTATCTATCATCTATCTATCATCTATCTATCTATCTATCTATCTATCATCTATCTATCATCTATCTATCTATCTATCTATCTATCATCTATCTATCTATCTATCTATCTATCTATCTATCTATTTCAGAATATATCTATTCCATGGGACTCTGAGTAATCTCTTTATCACTAGGACATGAAAAAGGCAGCTCTCAAGTTTTCTAGGTGAGCCAAGTCTGATGCAGACAGCAGAAACTAATCAGTGTGTCAGCCTTTTAATGGGTAAGATGTTTGAACAGCTATGAAAGGACTTTATTAACAAACACAATGCTAGTGACCCATCTTGATTGTTTCTATGATTGAAAATCTTATGGTTTTAAGTGTTGTTTTATCCCCAACTCTTCTCTAGTAGTAAAACAGATTCTACCCAAGTGGCATATGAATAAAGCACTCCTTTCAGCATTATGGATCTGTTCCTTGGTGGGTAAATTGCAAACTCCTGGAACAGTTATTGCACACCAATTGTGGTACTCACTCATGTCACAAGGGAAATCTACCACTACTTGCAAGGCCCAAGCCACTGGCAGACAGCAAAAATTTCTGGGGTGAAAAGCTACATTTGCTCAGCAAGTTTTAGTTCAAGCAGTGGCAAGCAGTGAAGTAATGGAGGGCTTGGAGATGGAGAATCACCACTACAATGCCAGTTTTTACATTGATTATATAAATTACATCTCAACTTACACTGTTGAGATTCTCTAATATTACAGATCTCATTTAATGCATTAGTGACATGTCAGTGATCTAATTATATCCAGAAACTTGACAGGAAAACCAAAAGAGTTTGGAACTGTCTGGATGAATCTAGGACAGAAGCCTGAATGCAGCAAACACTTTTTCTATTTACATTGTCTTGGGGTTTAAAGTGTGTTCACCTGCAGTTTGGGATGGGTCCACATGCTTTATGGGTTTGTTTTTTCATTTTGTTGCATCAGAAAAAAAAATCTATATATAAACCTGAGACCTGAACTTCTTTTAGCTGTATGGACTTTAACCTGGCCATACAATATATGTAAACATGCTATTAAAGTTTCTATCTCTTAACAGCTGTGAGGAAAACCTCAAAGATTTGACCAGTACAGACAGACAGGTGTGCAAGGGAGCTGAAATAGGAATCCTGAGACCTCTGTATTAGTTTAAATGCTTCCTAATAGTAATCTGAAGGCAAACATTGTTAAGAAAGTTAATCATTAACTTATTAATATGCTTATCAATTTTAATTTTTGTTCATTACTGCATAAGAAAACAAAGACAGGTCAAGACTTACACACAAAGAGCAAAATCCCTGGAAATTTTCTTACAAGCAGTTAGAGGGTGCCTATTCCAAATCACTTGAAATCCACCTTCCCAGAGTACTATGCACTCACAGTTTTTATTGAAATACGTGGGAGCAGTCAGGTTATATCTCCTTGCCCCCTGTCTCCAGCATGGGCCCAATCCCACATGGCTCATTCACATTACTGACATTAGTGGTCTGAGGCAAGAACAAAGAAGGCAACAGGCTCTTTCCATGTAGGAATTTTGCCGAAGAGAAATCTTAGAGGGGTTAAGTTCTGTGCAACTGTTTTCTCATTTGTAAACCAGGACTTACAAGCCATCCCTATTTCAAAGGGCTATGGAATGATAAAGGGTTTAACACAGATAGACTGCAGTAATAGCATAATATGCTACATATCCATGAAACATTCTCTGGGAGCCTAACTGAATCAGACAAAAATGTTTTAAAAAGCCATAGCTGGAAAAGCAAAGCTGTCTTTTCCTTCTGTTCCGAGGCAGCTCTGGCAGGAAGAGCTATACTGCTGAGAGCACACAATAATTTTTCTAATTTAAAATGTGAAAGTAAGAACTGTGTTACAAGAACATGGCACTGTAAAAGGATGATCTAAGAAAACCCACTCCGTGGATTGGAAACTGACCTCACAGTGTCTCCTGGTTTTGTTCAAGCTGTCTCCTGACAGGAGGACACCCATCATGTGTTAATTGCAAACAGATAAGCATTTAATTCCAGGCGAAAACTTTTGTCTGTGGAGAAACCCGCTGAAATCAGAGCTCCCTGTGTACACATAAGGTAATTGTAGTCCAGCTATGGCATTAGACTTTTGGATCCTTACTTTCAGAACTTGAATATGTTCACCATGTTATAATGCTCCAACAGTGATCTGTAACAGCTAGGGACAGGCAGCAAGAGAAATTTATGATCAGGCCCTTAGCACCATATTGGACTGACTCTTCTGGTATAAACTTTACATGACAGAGCAGCATGCATGAGCATTGCTCTGAGGCAATTTCTCTCTTCTGTCTGCTTTTGCCAACAATGTTGGCTAGTGAAGACTGCTGTGTAAAAAAAAAACCAAACAGTTTACCCTCTCACTTCCAAGCCTTCATCCCTAGAACACACAGATTTAAAGGAACCTTTTGTGCAATACACAGAATAAAACAGCTGGCTGCCCAAAAGGCCTCACCCAAGACAAAACAGTAACAGTCCTTCGGTTAATCTATCTTCCTGGCTCAGCCAGACGCCAAGGAATCCAGAGCCTCCCAAACTTCTGGGAAACAAGTAAATATAATAAAATGCCATAGGTCAAACCATCTAATGCTTCTTTGCTGGCCCTGATCTTAGCTGTTGGGGAACTGCTCGTCCTCAGGCTCATGGTTCCTGCTGATATTCTGGTGGCAGCACTTGCTGGCAGGATGCTGTTGCTGCTAGGACTGTGCTGTTCCTCTTACCACAGCAAAAATGAAATCATCTGCCAGATTGCATTCCAGAAAAGGCCAGGTAGCTGCAATTGCCCCTTTGTGAAAAACGGTGGGGGGATAAAAAAAGGCAAACAGGAATGTGTGTGTCCTTGGTTGAGGTTCTTTTCTTTCCTTTTTTTTTTTATTTAGGTAAATACTTTTGATGTGTTGGAAGCAAAAGAAAAATAGCCTTGGGCAGATCAAAAGGTGAAGTTGATCGCTATCAAAAATACTTTGTGACCTAAAATGAAGCTCGGAGTAATCATCACCATTGGCAAAAAGGAAATTGAAGAATTAAACTTCTTTAAACCACAGAGTCGTAGAATGGTTTGGGTTGGAGGGAACCTATAAAGCTCATCTAGCCCCAACAACAAGCAGGGACATCTTCAACCTGACCAGGCTGCACAGAGCACTGTCCAAGCTGACCTTGAATGTTTCCAGGGATAAGGTATCCACCACCTCTCTGGGCAGCCTGTGCCTCACTGCCCTCATTGTAAAACATTTCTTCCTTATAACTAGTCACCATCACAGTGACTTTGTCAGACAGAGTACCCAAAACTTAAATTCACTTGAACTCTGACAGCCTAAATAGTTTTAACTTTGCATGGTCTGGTTTTCTTCATGGGGATGGAACACATGATTTGATGGCAGGGTACCAGCAATGCTATCTGCATTTCTTTGTTGTTAGTAGCAAAGACTCTTGCCATTTCAGTCCTGTGTTTCAGTTATTTATATGGATCTCTAATATTAGAAAATCAGAAAATCTCACAAACTCCTTATCCCATCACTCCTTATCTCCATTTCCTGTAAGTCAGGAACATCTTCTTATTTCCAGTGAAGAGTGGAGGAAGGAGGCACAGTGAAAAGATTTGTATATGACAGTCAGTGGTCTGAGAAGAAACTGAGCCTAAGTCTACAGAAATCACAGTTGCAAGCCAAACCAGATGACCATGTTTGAACTAAATTAAATAAAAGCTTTCTGCAGCACTCAGTGTGATGTTATTTATGCCTTGAAACAGCATATCTCTCCCAGATCTTCCTGTCCAATTATTTAAAGGTTTGGTCCAACAGAGATAACATAGAGAATCTGACTGTCAAAAGATCTGCTGCCAGCTGCAGTCACCTGCAGGGACTGGGAAGAAAGACATGACTGATGATAGCATCAAGACTTTGGCTGAGATTGTTAAGCTTCATAAAGCTGTCATTGTTTGAAAAGTGATGTCTGTTCCTTCTGCATCATGATGGAACCAGCAATGATCCATCCCTTGGATTCTACCCAAGGAAAGGCCAAAGAGAAACATGAAAAACAAAGGAAATGAGCAGACCACTGTTGCCTGCCTCTGCCCCCAGCCACAACCCACACGAGCTCAGTTTGTTGTTTTGGCAAGAGAGCAGGCACTGAATAAGCAAGAAGAGCTGAAGCTGGCAGAACAGTCAGAAAAGTATTTAGAGTTGTTTATGTATGAATGATTGCAGGGTGGGAAGGGCAGACTATTTTGGATAGATCAGGTAAAGCCCTGGGGGCAGCGCTGAAAACAGAGCCCTTTGCAATCAGATGAGTAACATGATCCTGGACTGCTTTCTCTTTTCCCTCTGTGCACACTCCAAGTTGCAGTCGAGCTTTGCCTTGGAGTCCTTTTGAACGTTTCATTCACAGGTATTTGTTAAATCCTGCTATAGCCCAGAGGATGCCTACCACTTTAATCCTCTACTAACGGCTCTCAGATTTGCAGTGTTGTAGCCAAGGTTCTCTTGCTGACTCTCAGCCTCAAGAGACCTTGGAGTATTTATATGGTATATTTACCTTCCCCAGATTTCATTACAAGAGTGATACTTGGCACTTCTATGCTACCTCCTCTAAAGGAGGGACAGGTCCATCACTAGGAGCACAGGTGTGACAATGCCAGCCATCCTTAACTGCATTCAAACTCAGAGCAGTAAACACAGAATCGTGCAAATGCAATGCCTACTTTGCAGAGCTAATAACCTGACTGAGAAAGTGCTATTTGAAATGTTCACCATTGCCTTTGTTGTGGGGAATATTCCTTTTGTAAACACAGCCACTGTGGGGCAGCAAGACATAAGCATTTAATGGAGTGTGCTTTGCCTCTCCCAGAATCCCGATGAAGCTCTAAGTGCTGTTACCCTCTGCCTGCAGACAAGTGGGACGATGCAAATATTAACACCCTTTGCCCTAAGCACATTTCCCCGGTCAGGATGACTTAGTGACTTGGGAACCATGATAGGTTTTGAAGGTAATGCTGAGATAAGGCAGCACCAAAACTGCTTTAAGTAGTTTATATGTCTATTCTGAGAGAAGTTGTCAACAACTCATAGCTTGAGGACGCTTGAACTTCACTTGCACACAGTGCCAAATTATACATTCTCAGGAGGCTCACGCCTACATGCAAACAGACAAGTTGCTATTTGCTTTTGCCATTTTCCCAGAGGAAATGATGGTGCCAGACAAGTGTGAGCAGACCAACCTCACATAGTGTGTCTGGCTGTGTGGTTTGTAACTCTGCAAGTAAAAATGAGCACTCCCACTATACTCCAGTAATTGCCCAGGGACACAGAAGGGTGACTCTAATCCAGGAGAGCATGAGATCCCCCTACCCATGTCAAGTCTCCAGAGTCAGACATACAAGCGCTTTCCAAATCTGAATCAAAGTTTTATTGGAATTCTCATTGCTCTTCATTGCTCTGGATTCCTAGAGAATTTGTACTCAGCCTAAAAGAACATTTTGACTCCATCTGAAGAAGGGGGATTGTAAATGATGCAAGCTTGATAACGGAGAGATAACTACTGGAGCTCATAACCATCACTGAGAGACATAAATCTGCTAAAACAGTACAGAAGCTATTTCTGTCCAAGCTGGGATCTTGCCACCAAAATGAGGACAAGCAAGACCATTAAAACTGGTTTGGGTAAAACACAGAAAGTTCTATCTACCTACTTGCTAAAAACAGGAAATCAGATGTTATATGCGCTCCTGAAGATTAATTTTGAGCCAGATCTCTGACATAAAATACTACCAATGTCCATGTGTACTGTGACAGCCTTTCTCATCTTCCATTAGACAAACCAAGATTTTTTGACTTTAAATATAGTCAGTAATGACTATCAGTTTTATTTAATGCAGGTTGGTTACTGAGCAAGAAAATAAATTTTAAATCTCAGCTTATCTTTGTAATACATAACGTAAGAATTTGCTAAACCTTTCTTTGCCCTTTAAACAAAAATCACAAGGAATAAAAACATCAGTCAAAATTTGTGCTCCTTGATAGGCTTCCACATGAATTGTCTAATCAGGTCAAACAGGCAGATGAAATTCACTTAGTGAGCCTGGATAAGAGGGGAACAAAAGAAGAAAAAATAACCCCAAACCTCACAATAATGGAAATTGTCTTGATTTTCTTTCTGTAGGTGCCAAGATATGAGCAGTGGGACCTGGAAAGTTACATTTAGATAAACCTTCCAGAGCAAGAGTTAACCATTCTAAGTTAAATCAGTGTTACAGACTACACTATAAAGAGACATGGATTTAAGTGTACAAGATTGAGTGTCAGAAAAAGCCTGGACATGACACCACAGAGCTCTCTGCAGGTTAATGGATCCTCTTTCTTTGCAGCATGAAGGCACAACCTGAGACAGTAAAGAAGCCATTTACCTCCTCAGTCAGAGCACCATGGACATTAAAAATATTGTTAATATCTGATTTCTTTTATCTTCTTTATGGGACATTATGGGATACAGAGATCTGAAGTTTTGGTTTGGGTTTTGTTGTGGTCAGGTCTGGGGCGTAAATATTTTTCATGTTAAATACACACATATAAAACACTTTGAAAGAAAAATTTTGAAGATTGTAGCTAAAAAGTCTTTCATCTTCACACACATGGAAGAAGATTTTTATGTTTGTTTTTGACTAGTATAGAAAGTATCAAGGCATTAAAGATTAGTTGATTTTGGAAAGGAAGGATATATGTAATGCTGCTGATCAACTGGCATCACCCTTTGAAAGGTAAAATAATTGCAAAAATCGATACGACTGAACCTAACTGGCTATAAAAAAATGCCCACATTGGTTTTAAATTCCATTTGAAATAGGTAAGTTAGAAATTCAATAGTCCTAGGAAGAGCCACCCCCTTTATGACAACTTCCCAACACTCTGATTACAGAACTGTACATCAAAGCACGTGGTGCAGTGAACTTCTGCCAAAGAAAGTGGAAATAAAGCTCACCAGGAGATAGAGTTACCTGAGTGTGTTCAGGCTACTCAACAATTTTCTTCTCCAGTGCACTGTTGTGGGGACCCACCTAGTGAAACCAGGAAGAATTGCACCAGTCCAGAACATGAAAGAAAGAGAATGCTGAGCCAAGGAGACAAATAACTGAACAATATAATTTAGAATATTCCAAGTGGTGAAACATGTGGCAAGACGAGAGAGACCGCAAATTCCAGCCAACCTACAGTCACCATCTGGTCTTGCTTTGTAACTCTCAGATAACTTGGTTTCAAAATCTGGTACAGCAGAAGCTTGCATTTAGGAGAATGGATAATATATTTTGGTTTAACTCACATTGGTGCGCTGCCAGACGACATATTTGGGACTTATGCTCAGCATTACCAGCCTGAGCACTAACAAAACCTGGAGTTGGTCTTTGTAAAATCAGAAGAATGGCTTTGTTAGTTAAAAAATACTAGAAGACATTTATTTTTATTTTTAATTTGACTCTTGAATGAGCCATCATTTTATGTATTTGTCAAATCTTTAGGGCTATATGCCTGTGATCAGTAGGGTTGGGGGCTTTCATTACTGTAAAAGCTGAAATTTGTTACTTATTTCTTTTGGCAACAAAGGCTGTAAGAACACAACCAGGATTGTTTGGTTTACAACAGATTTTTATGCAATGAAGTGCTGAAATGAAATTTTGTTTCAATCAATACCAATCTGTTCAACGGGATTTTGCCTTCATTTCCCTGTCCTCACTTTTCTAATCCACAAGAGAACCAAAACTTTCATTAGGAAAAAATCTCCAAAATATGTAGACATTTAAATCAGATACCTGGCTCAACCACTGGCATTTGCTCTTAATGATATAAAATTATATACTTTCTTTTTTCTATCACAAGGGCGTATAAAAAGCATAGGGATTTGGTATTAATTTACTATTGAAAATAGTTTATAATACTCTTTTTCTGCTTGAATGAAGCAACAAACACATTTTGTTTTGTCACCTTCCAAAAGAGTGCTGTAAATACTAAATATCCAGTTACAAACAAGTATGTCATAGTGCAGGAACTCATCCCAAACTCTTAGAATCACCTGCTTTTGATTTTGCTCTTGTCTACACATATTCAGGTCCTCATGGTTTGTGTGACTTTATTTCTTGAAAAGTCCTGGATATCAAAACCACAGGACAACTTCCTAGCATCTAGAGCTGCCACTTAAGTTTGTATAAGAGCCATCTGTACCAATTTAGAGGCAACAACATTCTAATTTATCTATCCTATTCACAATTTGCTTCTTTCTTCCTTGACATGAAGATATTCCAAGAAAATCCTGCCTTTTCTAAATCCTCCTTGTGGCAACCAGCCTAATCTTAGACCTTGAAATATTTCCACTTCTTTCTCTTCTATCCTTTTCAAGATACTACTGCTACTTATTAGCATTGCTCTAACAAATGATACTTTACTTAAAGTTCTACCTGAAATCCAGGGCTGCTGTAAATCATGCATCTCAGTAGTCCTCTCACTGCTACTTGAGACACAGGGACTCTGCTCAGGGTTCTGGATTACACAAAAACATCAAGGCACACAGGCCATCCTGGATTTGTACCTACCCAGCCACTGCTGGCTCTGAAAGCAAGGAGAGCAGGCATTACTGTCAGAGCACTGGTTCTTTGGAGCAGTTTTTGACCCCAGTAATAAGGAACAGAAATCCTTGCTCTCTAAAGCCTTCCTTCTTGGCTCAGTACCTTCTATTCCTCCCTTCCCCCTTTGCTGAAATAGTTCCTTTTCTCCTGTCCCCTTCCCTGTTTCTTCCTCTTCTTAGCAGCCCCAAACAAGTAGAATTTGCTGTAGGAAGAAGACAGTGTATATTGTGACTTGTGATAGGAATTGAGACACATGGCTGCACGGGCAGGTTTGGGGATCCCATAACTCTGACAGTGCTCTTATGAAAGAGATACCAGGGTGAAGAATGGAACTCCTTTCTCTGTGGCTCTCCAAAGCCTCACCAACACTCCCTTCCATCTGCAGCCTCCATCAAGTGCTGCTGACCCCTTCCCCAGCTGGATCCCCATCACCATACAGCATCCTCTTACTCCTACAACTGAAAATGTTATCTAAATGTGAGCAGCTTACAGCTAATTCTGCTCATTGTAAATGACAGTTAGATCCTAAATGGCATTTGCTACCAATACATCTTTGGCAGCTTTGTGCCCTTATGTAGCTTCCTTTACCTTTTACACTTTCTTATCCTCTGTCAATGCTTCAGGTGTTCTGTCCTGTTGTTTTGCCCTGCTCTGACCATGTACACTGTCTCAAAAGAAATACACCAGGGGGCATCTCACAGCTCACACAGAATTCCCTTGCTATTAACATGCTATTCCCTAGAACAGCACAATGTCTATTCAGGATAGATTTCTGTGGTATTTATCTTTTCATTTCATCATTTTCCTTAGGCAGCTCACTTCTTTCAGAGCTTAACATTTTCAGATAGTGGAATAATGGTTTCATCCAGTCATTCATTTAATTTAATAGGCTCCAAAATTATCTTGAGCATTTCAATCATACAGACCTTGTTCATGTTAAAATAAGAAGTAAATTTACAAGTAACTGCACAGCTCTTAGGTTCTGTGTAGACCAATCAGAATACTTATTTTTAATTTATTGAAACCAAGTTTATGACACTTTCAAAACTTGCATTTTATAAATATTGTTTCTTACAGCCTACTTTAACATATTTCTCTGGTAAAAACCACAAGTTATTGATGCAACAAAAGAGTATGTTGCTGAGGAGGATTTTTTTTGTCATTTTGCTTTAGATTTGCCTAGGAATTCTGAGAGAGGTCAGGCATCCCTGCTTGTAGTGATATTTAATTGCCCAACAAGAAACTGTTTTTGGCTGCAAGTGGTTCTAATCTAAACAGATAAAGTAGGGAGAGGTTGTGGGAGTAAGAATTTTATCAACATACTGTATATAACAAATTAAGACATCAAGCAACAAATCCAGATTAATGGAGAGAGTGTCTTGAAGGACAGTCATGTCTCCTAATTCTTGTCCTCTCAGCTACAAGAATATAATTTCCTCTGCAGTTTCTCATATGTGCATAAGGCAGGAAACACAACTACTACTGAATTTTACATCATCTTTGAAAAAACAATACAAAGATGAGGTATACTGCTAACATATGTCGAGCCTCTGAAAAAGAAGAATCATTTAGAGTACAAGTTTCTAAATCACTGTCTGATTGTTCATGAAAATTGTCAAGTTGTGAAATTTTTTAGGATGTGTTACAGAAACAGACAAGAAAGACAAATTGGATGAGGGGGGTAGAAGAAGAAGGGGTACAACTGTGATTCTGTGACTACAACAAAGTAAAAATAAAAGTAAAAAAAATTACAACATAGTAAAAATAGCTACAGGGAAACAGGAACTACCCCAGTTAGTATGAATCAGAATAATTTTGTAAAACCAATGAGAAAAATAGATCTAAAATGGAACTATGAATATTACTGGATAATCACCCTTCGCTTGCTACACATACATACTTTCTACGTGTTTCTCAGTTCTAGCAAAATGAAAGCCCATCCCTGAGAATGCAGAAAAAACCCTGTGAAAACAAAACTACTCAGCATCATGTTGTACAACAGGTTTGGGGCTAGAAACTGAGGTATCTTTTGATGAAAGATTATACCTGCTATGAGAAAAAAATTACCAAAAAAAATACCCTTATAACAGAAATGCCACAATTCAGGCTTGGAGTCTTAGTCGCAGTTTGAACTCTATCTAACCTCTGTTTTTGTGACTTAACTAAAGGTTTTGTCAGACTTTTCAGGAAGTCTGAATATTTCTCACATATTTACCTACGAAAATTACATTTTAGAAGTTTTCATCAAAACAGGAAGACAGAGTGATGCAATAGAATAAGCACTGAAGGACTCACTTCTATTTTTCTGCCCGCCACTGCTTTGTTGGATGACCTGGAACAAACAACTTCATCTTTCTGTGCTTTAACTTCCACATCTGTAAAAAGAAGATAATGAGACTGAGCTCCTCTGCAAATAAACTTTTTCCTTCTCTTATCAGGGAGTAGAAACAATGATGGAAGGAAACTCTCAGTAGAGTTCTAATATAGTTCACTGGTTAAAAGCCAATTCAATTATGGGATTGTTTTCATTCTCAAACTTTGCAAAACAGTCCAAAGTGGAAAAGAAATCAGCCCAGGCTGGCCCAGACTCCAGAGCCTGTGAAGTGATCTAAGCACAGTTGAGCAACACTGGACAGAATGTTTAGCCAATTACTTCCCTCCACAGATTCCAAGGAAAGTTTTATTTCAGCAAAAAGAAATTCTAGAAAATGTAGCATCTCGCTCCCAGATCTTAAGAGTGAGAACTTCTGAACATGAAAACCAGATGGAATTTAGTCAGCAACACCTCACAGATAAAACACAACTTTTCCACAGTTCTGGAGAGACTCTACAAGAGAACTTAAGAAGTGTTAAGAAGTACAGGAAAAAAACCACAGCCTGGGCTGAAAAATGAAGGAAAAAAATTTAAGGGTATTGAAGAGAGCATGACAATACTGATGCCTTAAAGAACCTAGAAATAAAACAGCCCACTTTGGAGATTACATTACTATAGGAGATAATATAAAAGCTGGCCTTTACTGGAGGCCTCCAGGAGCAGATATGGAAAAAACATCCACAAAAGCCCAACCCCACAGGGTGAATACAGTTTTATAAGTTTGGCAAATTAGCATATTTGACAAGAATTCCCAATTAGTAGCACAAGTGATGAGGTAATTCCCCCTTCTGGTTCAACCCTTTTCTGAACCTCCCCTTGGTACTAGCTGTACTTTCTTTATGAAAATGTGTCACAAAGAGATGTTTTTTGGCCTTGGTAGCCAGGGAGAACCAAGATAGAATAGGGACCCCTGGAATGTGTTTGGTCTTTCGAGCTGGGGAAAAGGGCAGGGAAAAGTACTAGGAAGGCTACAGATACATGTGTAAAGAATACAGAGAATATATAAAAAGAAAAAAGGCAGAAATCATGCCGGCATCAATACTACTCTGTATGCTCAGTGCTGCAATTCCTTGCTAAGATAAAACAACTCTTAGCAAGGTCCTTAGATCTGTGAATTCTCCCAGGCACTGTATGTCACACAACTGGCTCCTTCCTCATATTCCTGCAGATTTTAATGCCACACCACACATGTTCATCATTCCAGACTACTTATTTCCTGTTTCATTAGCATGGATTAATAAATTTAACTGGTTTGTAGATCTTATCTGTGTCTTGTGTATGGAAAAAGGGAGAGAACCTGTTTATTACAGCGAATTAGGTTTGCTCTCTTTCTCATCTTAAAGAGCAGGACATTTGAGAGATGCTCTGCTGACACCAGCAATGCTAGAAGGGAATCTTTATTATTTATTATTATTTACTGCACTATTAAGGCATTCTGTCAATAAATAGCAAATGTGTAGGAGCATAGCTGGTGCCCAAGGCAGTTTGAAAAGCACGAACGCTCTTTCATTTCTTGTTGTAGGACGTCCAAAAATAAACTCTTGAGCTTGTTGACTTGTTTTGTTAGAACTTTTATCAGCCCAAGAGGACAGCATTAGTGCTAAATGTTTTGTATTTCCAACAAGAAAATGTAAATAATTTGAAATATGAGAGACTGAGGAAAAAACTGATTCAGCATTCCAAAACTCATGTAATTATCATCTAGCTTTTCTAGTTACCCTTCTTTCTGATTTCTTTGCCCTGAATCTTAGCCTAAATTCTTAGGCAAGTTCTGCTACTCTAACAAGAACTAACTGGTCTGATTCACAGATGACAGCATGCAAAGCCTGTCATCAACCAAATTAGTTTTGATTTATCTTTGTGGGGAAAAAAAAATCCCTTTCAGCTACAGGATCTAATGGCTTAAGAATTTGTCATTCTGGGTGTCAGCAGCAGAATCTGTGGATGTCCCAGAACTCTTGGCCATTGGGTATCTTCTAGGCTTAGGGGACCATGCAACTGTGTTCAAAGTGTCATTTCATATCCATGCACCATGATGCAACACAGTGACTAATCCTTCATATAAGCCTCATTACCGATAGATCTGAGTATTTTAGGATGGCTTTTTCAAACATAATCTCTTGAATTCTTCCCCTAATTCAATACTTGATGAATCAACTCAATGGTCTGACTAGCTCAAGAAACTTCAGGGAACAGCATTACAAGCTAAGCAGTATTCCCTCTGTACAGCCTGGAAGAGCCTACAAATTCTGACACCTAGACTGAAGAGTCCCCATGCCAATGGCTTCATCTGCATAAAAATTCCTCCTACAGTCGATACAGAACTACTCAGTACAGTTGATGAAGCTAAGAGCTACTCAGCTGTTCAGAATACACTGATATATCTGCCTTGAGGTGGTCTGAACAGCTTGCTGTGCAACCACAAGTAGGGTTCAGCTTGCCAACCATCTGTGCTCAGTGACAACTGTGGTGGACTGAGATATCAACGATTTCCACATGAGGTTTCAGACAGAACAGTTTTTTTAGGATACCTGCTGCTTCTTGGAGCAGGAGGCCAGGTAGAAAACTCCACAGTGCCTAAACTGGCACTGGATGCCTGCATTTATGTAGCTAAATCCCACAATAATTCTCTGCTGAGTACAAGGGGAGCTTAGACATCTGGTTCACATGGAGACACCTACACACTGAAAACCAAATTTAGGTGCCTTAATCTGCTGGCTGAATCCATCCCTATACTTGGAGATTTCCTCAGCTGGCAGCTGCATTAGCATTATGCATAAGAGGCTTCAGTGGACATTTTTCTCATTTCCATTTCTAATCCACTCATGAGAACATTTATACTTTTGGCCTCTCCAATACACTTGCAGCAATTTACAACTGCAACTCTAGAGAAAACATACTCTCTTTTGTTTGTTTTAAATTTATTGCCTGGAAGTTTTACTCAGGACATCTAAATCTTATGCTAGAAGAAACACAGAATTCACTTTCTCTATGACAATAGATATTTTTACCATTAACACATTCCTTCATAGTCTTTTTCAAAATTAAACTATTCAAGTGTATTTAAACATTTTTTTTTAAAGGAAGTAAAAAACCTCCAGTAATCAGTTCATTGCTTTTCTCTCTACCTTTTCCCTGTACCTTTAGAGAGAATTCCACACAATATTTAAGATGTGCAAGAATTTTTGATTTTACAAATCTTCCCATCTTGTTCTTTATTCCTGTCTTAAAGTACTGAATGACCTTTTTGCCTTTTCACCTGCTCTAAATGACAGAATTGATGCTTTCAATAGACAAGCCACAATAGCTCCATGGATTCTTTACTGAGTGCTTTTAGTACATTTAAGGATATGTGGGATGACCTTGTTCTACAGGCTTTTCGTCAGTGGTGGATAACAACCTTTCCTACTCATTCATCTGTTTTTGCAAAGCTATTTAGAATATAATCTCTTTGAGATCTCCACCTACTGTCAAATTTGACATATATGGCCCAAGATTTCAGAAGTACTTGAAAAGAGGCAGCAGAACAGATAAACCCATATACATGTTCTGACTTGTCATTTGACCTTATTTCCTTGGGAAAGCAGGCAAAAAACCCACTTCAAGTGGTCTGAAGCAAAAGTACCAGTGGGAAGGAAGAGGTCTGAGAGCAACCAGACAAATGTCCTGCTTCTTCAAACACTCCAAATAAACACTCCAGCACTTACAAGGGCTTTTTTATGCCACTCAAAACCATAATCACTTAAAAACTCTGCTAGGGGATGTGCCGACTGACTTCAGTCATAGACAGCCTGTAGGCAAACAATTGTAACAGGAAACCACTGAAACAAATCCAAGTCCTCTCAGTTACTGAAAGAACAGTTGGAGTTTTCTCCAGTTTTCTGTATCACAGCTGGTCAACAAGCACTACGCATCAGCTGGGGAAATTTGTTCTGAACAATCTGGATTTGGAAAAATAATACACATTAACTCTGTTTGGTTTTGGGGACATTTGCCTCCTTTTTCACAAAGTAGATAGGTCAGTCTAAGAAATGAGACAGGATTTAAAGAATATCTTTTGTAGCTGACTGTCCCCTTCTCGTGTAATTTCTGACACGTCTAAGACATGTCAACAACAAAAATGAAATTTCAGTGCTTGAGTACATATGGAACCCAAATTTTGACCTCAACCCACACTGACAGAGGATTACTTTGGGTTACGGCTTCTTGCCAGGACTTTTATATGAGTTCTTGTCTCTTGCTGTGAGCACATAGGAAGTGGGTCAATTAGTTAACACTAAAGAGTTATCACAGATCTTATTAAGCAATTGGGCTGGACAGATTATCATTATCAGGAATTTTGAGAAGTGAAACACGTCTGGTCTCAAAGACTTTGCAGTAAATGACGCTAAAAAGTAGAGGTTTATTAATTCTGTTAATAAAATGATAATCCAAGCACCAGGGAAACTCTTACTGATAAGAATGAAAAGAGATTAAATAGCTGGAATTACAAGGTGGGAAACAACTGGCCAGATTAGAAGGACTTCCAGGATAATGGTTCTGCAGAAAACAGATAGCATATGTGCTGAGGTTGCTTTTACCTAAAAGAGCTTAACGCACACTTGCAGTCCTTGGGCTAAATTATTATAAGAGAGAGATCAAAGCTGTGTGTTGGCCATTATGAAGCAGGAATTCTGAAAAGCTGTCTGGTGCGGGGCTGACTGTATGGCTATCTCCTTTAACTGCACCTTGCTTTCATCTTGATCCCTGCTACCTCTTTGCCATGCACCTACTGACCCCTCTGCAGGCTGTAACTCCTTTTTCTTTCATTGCAGCTTCTGATTATGGATTGCCTTTTTGCCCTCTGTACTCTAATGCTGCAGCAACAGCTCTTTGACAGGTTCTGGGTTCTGCTCTATTTTTGTTATTATAAAGCACCTTCCCCTAATCTCTGGATATTGGGGGCACTATTCACCAAAGAATGGGCTTGGTTTTGTCAACCCAGTTTAATTTCCACTTCAGTAAAATAAAATCTGCCATCTTCAAAGTGTCATTCAGGAGCTCAAGTTCTGTAATCTGGGTATTTACAAAATAAGCTCCCAGTCCTGACTGTGCTGAGCAAATCTGACAATGAGTTTGTTCCTAAGCCTCACCAGGATTTATAAACCCAACATGCCTTCCAGTTTCACCACTTTTCCTGGAGAAAGGACTTCTGGAACACTGATCCTGCACAAAGATGGATCTGTTGTGTGGTGGATTTAGCAAGCCAATGGTTCAACCCTTTACTCTGGATAGCAAAGATCTGAGGTGTCAACATGACTCTCCACCTGTGAGGATGTGAATTTTGTCGCTAAGGATGCACATTAACTGCCAATCTCAGGTTATTTCAGTGTAGTTGTGGTAGATTTCCCTCTGCTATCTCCCTCTTCCAGCTGAAGAAACCAGCCCCTCAAATTCCACACAGCAACTCCAACTATAGGGTGAAGGATCCATAGCCAGTCAGCCCAGACGTCCTCCATCAGCCTCACCTACACTCCTTTTTTCTTCTTCAAAGCCCCCAGACAAGTACAGAGACTGGAGTATATGTTTTATGAGGAGAGACTGCAGGAGCTGGGCTAGTTTCACGTTAATGAATATAAATACCTCAAAGGCAAGTGCCAAGAAGGTGGCAGCAGGTGCTGGACTCTTCTCAGTGGTGCCCAGGGACAGGACAAGGAGCAATGGCCAGAAACTAGAGTGCAAAAGGCTTCACCTCAACGTGAGGAAGACTTTCTCTGAAGGCAGAAGAGCACTGAACAGCTGCCCAGGGAGGTCATGGAGTCTCCGCTCTCTCTGGAATGTTTGGAGACATTCCAAACGCACCTGGACACATCCCCGTGTCACCTGCTCCATGTCACCCTGCCTTGGAAGGGGTGTTGGACTGGATAGGATCTCCCGAGACCCCTTCCAATCCCAACAATTCTGTGACTCTGTACTTCCAGGGGCCATTTAAGGCCGAAAAGCCCGAAACAAATACCTTGAGGGGTTGGAAAGGGCTTTAATCGTCACTGAGAGCTGCCAGACACCGTATAAAGCCGGTGGGATGAGAAGACACATACACAGCAAATCTGAGGGGAGCAGGGGAGTGAAAGCCGCCCATCCACAGCCCCGCGCTCCTGATTCCCCTCACAGCTCGGCAAATTGATGCGGAACACATCCCCACAGGCCCTCGGCTTTCCCCCTCAGGGCTCGCCATGTTCTCGGGATGCCCCAGCCCCGCCTGTCATGGCGGCGGCGGAGGAGGAGGAAGAGGAGGAGAATGGGGAGGAGGAGGAGGAGGCGGCAGCGGTCACATGGCGCCAGCGCCGCCACAGCGGGCAGTGCGGGGCGGGCGGAGGGGCGATGCCGCCGCCGCGGTGAGTGCGGGGCTGTGCGGGACACGGGCCGGGCCGGCGCCGTGAGGGGAGGCGAGGCGAGGCGAGGCGGGGGAACCGGGGGGCGCCGGGGTGAGGGGCAGCGCGGGGTGAGGGATGGGGCCAGCGGCCGTATCGGGCTCTGTTCACCGTGCTGCTCGGGCGCAAGTTGGGCTCGACGATCTCAGAGGTCTTTTCCAACCTTAATTGGTTGTGCCGTTCTGTTTTCCCGCCTGCCCTGAGGCAGCGGCTCCTGAGCCCCTGAGGCGGGCTCGGTCCGGGATGCCCGGTTCGGGTCTCGGTGAGGTGACAGTGTGAGGTGACAGTGCGACCCGGCCGGGTCCCCTCCTGCCCTGGCCCCGTGCTGAGGGCTCCTGGTTCAACCTGACCCAGGGAGACACCGAGGGGCTGCAGAGGGCTGTGCTGCACGGGGTGGGAAACAACGTAATGATTGTTCTTTATCGTCTTTACACGCATGTGGAGGAGCAGCAGCAGCCCGGCTGCAGGTAGACTGAAACTCTGCGAATGTGACCCGCAATGGGAGCATCGCTCCGTGCTGGTGCTGCTGGCGCTGCTCCGCTCATTGATTCGAGTGTAGGGCGAGGTCAGGCATTGCTTTTTGGAGCTCTCTATGACCCTGCGGTGTATTAAAGCTTTATTTATCATTGGGAAGTTTATTTGAAAACCGTTTTTCTTACCCACCTCGTTCCCCCTCCTTGTTCTTCAGTATACACTTATATGCAACATTGAGGCTTCTCTGTTTCTTTCAGCAAATATGTGTTATTCCTTGTGGCTGGTCTCCAGCCCTTGTAGTCAGTTCATTATTGCCATGTGGTATTTTTCTTCTTCTTGTGTGTGTGTGTCTTAAAGCTTGTAAGGAAGGCTGCTGCAGAACATACTGAAGCAAATTAATTGTCTCAAAGTTACTTGCAAGGCAAAATAAAGGCTCTCTGGTCCCTTGCTTGCAAGGAAACAGATGGATCTGAATAAGCCACCAAAAGCTCTGTGCTGCTGGCAGTGCCGAGCTTAGCAAGTCAGAATTTGCTGCTGTAATGTGGCACTAGAAGGAAACACTGTGTTCAGAATCCCCCTTTCCATACAGCTGCTTCACCTTCGTTCACTTCCTCACAGGTGTCAGCCTTAAAACTGCTGTTCAAAGTAATTAGAACACAGATGCTCTCTATTACAGCATTTCTGCCAAGCTGTATCCTGAGTTGTTTTTAATATCAGTTGCAGGGCAGTTGCAGCAAACCTTGCAGAACTTTATTATATAATTAAAGGGCAGCCCCTACTCTTCCAAAGAAAAAAATAAAATCTCATGACCTGGCTTTGTTGCTGTTCTGTAAACAGTCAGTGCTTTCTCAGTTTGGTCCACTTTATTTGTTGCTTTCTGCTCAAAGGAAGGGTGAAGTCTCTCAGTTCCAGCACAGTAGTTGTGCAGGTGGGCAGAGTTGTCAGCACTGTGCTAACATGCTTTGTCTTTCCCTGGAAAATGTATTTCAACATAAGATCAAATACCTTTTCTCCTTAGAAAGAGTAGCCTGGTAGTCTGTAAGTGATATTGGATATTCTTGTGTGTGTTATGAGCTAGATTCTGCTCCTTTTTGTTTTTCATATGGATGTCTTCTTAATAGGAAACTATTCCTAGGCATCTCTGATTAGCTTAATCTGATCCAAGTGCAGGCTGTGCCCAGGGAAGGATGGTACCAGCCTGTTCCTGTCAGTATGTTTCTGTCCTGCTACCCCGTAGAGAATCTCTAAATATGTGAAATAGTCCAGCTGGGATTCCTAGGCCTCATTTTAGAACAGCATAAATGTCCAGGTGGTTCCAGATAAGAGGCTTTTGATTAACTAGCAATTGGCCTCCCTCAGAAGAACTGTCTCTGAAGAACTGCATGCCTTCTGCATAAGCTTTTCCTCATCTCTGGGTAAGATAAGCTCCTGCAGAGTTTTAGGAGCTCTTCTGCAGCAGGGAAGGAAAGAAATAACAGTGCAGCTCTAATGAGCCTTCATCTCCCAGCCTCAGATGAGGATGCCAGCAGGCTAAGTGGCATTTGTTCTGCTGTAAGAGAGTCTGACTGCAGATTTCAGGGCCAGGCTTCCGCTATCTAATCACATTGTCAGAGGGTGCAAATCAATACTTCATTATGCACAGGAGTAATACTGGATAGAGTTCCTGAAAAGCTTCTCTGTAATGGTAGTTTATGAGAATGGGTGAATCTGATCAGCATTTTCATAGTGATGTAAAATAACTCTAGGTGTGATTGAAGCATTTTAGGAGGCAGAAAGCCCAGAAACAGCAGGGCAGTGGAAATGAAGATAAATTATTAGTATTTTGAAAATTTATCTGTACAAAACAGGCTTCCTCACAGTAAGTAATGGAAACCCCAACTTTTTAATGGTAGGTATAGGGCATGAGAAGTAAAAGGAGACTTCTGCTGAGGAGAAAAGGTAAAACTTCCAAAGATTACAATCATTCCTTTCTATGACTGTTGTTTGTTGACTTCCTAAACCGTTCCATCTGCCTGGCTAGGTGATACTGCAGCTGCAGGTATCCTTAAAGTCAAGTAATTTCCTTTAGTACCATTAATTTTGGAGAGGTGTTGGAATACAACTATGTTGCTTGCTGTTGCAGAGCAAAAGTATGTTCATGTAGTGCAAGCACAGAAATGAATTTATTTTTTCTTTCTCAAAAAGTATTACAGAGGTGAAGTCTGTCTCAAGCCTGTTAGAGTATGGGAGGCAGATAAACTGCCTTCTTATCTAAGGTTTCTTTTCAAAAACATATGGTGGTCTATGGAGATGAAAGCTACTGTTGCAGCTACTGTAATGTATAAAGTACTATCAGTGGTAAGGCCTTGGCTGTTCAACCAGGATTTTGCAGCATGAGTAAAACCATTTGTTCACATCTTTTTGTGTAATAGTCAGTAGTATGCACCACATCCTTCAGCCACATTCTAGAGTGTTTCTCATGTGAGTCAGCATTGTGTAAGAATTAGTGTAAATGCTCTGTTTGAAAACTCTGTAATAACTAGAAATACACTGCAGCAAAGAAGGTGGAAAATTAGGAAGCTGATTGTACTGTTTTATTCAAAGATTGACTTCAAATATACTAAATTTCTGATATTTTGTTGTAGGAACATCTGAACTTATTCCCTGAGATATGAAAATATGCTAAATCTGTAATTAAATAACTGGTGGTGTTGCTGAAATGTAGAGTGCAGAGTGAAGCACCTGGAAAAGTGTGTTGTATGTGTTGCATTTCAGCCCTTTCTTGTGCAGTCTGTTTTGGCATCCTGAGCCTTTGCATGTTTGAAACTGGAACACAGTGCTCAGGGGTAAATCAGCTTTTCCACTGTTGACACTGATTAGAGACCCCTGATGCAGGAACCTCAGGACTTGGTTCTGCCTGCTCTGTGCTTTGTACTGAGAGCAAGGAGAAGTTGTGCAGGAGGAGCCCAGAGCCACTAGCCCATAGTGCTCATGGGTCTTTGATGTCTTTGGTGGTCTAAGTTCAGCTGGGAGCAGGTGAGCTCTTGTGGTTTTCTGTCTCATGGCAGCAGTGGCACTGCAAGTTCTGCATTTCTGAGACTGAAGCTGGCTGTGACTGGTAAGTTTTACCTTATCAGCTCTGCCACAGAGACTGTTCACATTTGTGCTCCAACCCCTCCTGCCATGGAGCTGTTTGGACAAAAGTAACTCCTCTTGCTGCTCGAGAGGGAAGGAATAAGTGCATGAAGAAATGCTGCAGAGTATCTGTTGGGGGTTAACTGCCTTCCTGCAGTAACTTTTTGTCATTCCTAAGACTTCAACTACTGAGACACTGCACCATTTAATAAGTAAGTTTTTAAATTGACAGGCTAAGCTAATAAACCTGCAGAGGCATGCTGAAAGGAAGGTACCTCAGTGAAGGGTTGCTACCTGCCAAACTGATTTAAGCAAATACTTAATGAATGTTAGAAGCATGTTCGTGGAGGTCTTTTTAGTTTGTGTAAAACCATCCAAATGTTGCTTGGCTAAATGACACAGATTTTCTTGTGCAGACAAGGATTATATTGGATGCTTTAAACCTTGGAGGTGGCCTTAATTAAAACACAGTTTTCCAGGAAGCACAGACTATCCTGTTTTGATTCAGAACCCCGTATGAATCAATCTTTGTAAGTATTTTGACTGTTTTGCCAGTTCCTGAAGCATAACATCAAGAACTAAGGATGCCACTGTCTCTATTGATACTTCTCATATTTGTTATTGAGTGTGTTTTCTAGAAGTGTTTCTTTTAATTTTCCAATTCCTGGAATACCTTAATTTTGTCAGTTAGCATGAATCTCTTATCTCTGGTGTCAGCAGATGTCAAGACTCATCACCTATGAACTCAGAGACAGCCCAGTTCTGGATTGCACATTAACCTTCTGTGCAAGCAGTGTTTTGGGAAGCATAGCTCCTACTGAAGTGGGAAAATGTATTTTTGATCTGCTATTCATTTTGTTGCAACATCCGTGATTTCAACATCAAAATCCTGAGTATGTTTTCTCATTAGAAACACTGGCAATAGATAAGTAGAAGAAAAGTGACCAAGAAGGAATGGAAAAGGAGTGGTCCACAACTCTTTCCTCAAAGGGATTTCTTGGGAGAAGGAAAGATTGAGTCTGTAAGATCATGGAGAAAGAGTGAAAAACTAACAAAACTAATTTTTGGCTTAACTTGCAGAAGTTTGCTCTCCTTACAGGCAGTGTACAATCTGTTTCTGCTAGTAACTTGTTAAAATCCAACAGTTAAGGTTGGATTAGTTAACAGTTTAGTTAATGCGTCAGGAGAGAGCTGAGACATTGAATTGCTGAGAATCTCATCAAAATCTGTAGCAGAGCAAATACTTCCACCAAAGTGTCCCTTGGCTCGATCTGGTACCTGTCTTGGTGCAGCCCGGGAGTTGGAGAGAGAACACAAAGTATGTTTACATCCTTAGGATTCCTCTCTTTTATTAATGTCTCGAGACATTTGTGAGAAGATTAAAGATGTAGAAAGAAATCTGTGTGCAGAAAATACTTTAAACTTTTGATGAGAAAATGAATCCAAAGCAAGGAGACTGCAGCATTTTGGTTTATCTCAGAATTTCTTACAGGGAAAAAATGAAAGTTCCAAATGGCATGGATACTGTGGACTCTGTGCTGAAGCTTGGAGTGAAGAACTCCAAGCAGTGCTTGTTTCTGGACATGAGAAATGCAGATGGACATTGAGTTCAGCTCATGCTTTTAATATTTTTCTGTTTCTACTTTTTTTTCTCTAACCATGGCCATTCACATGGAAAAACACAGGACATGGTATCTTGAAGAAATCTCAGAGAAAGTGCCATCTCTTAATAGCATGGAGAAATGTACCAGGGTTAAGAACTTTGAGCAGTTTAGAATGAGTTAAATATTTTCCAGTTAGAGGTGGTTTAGGGATTTAAACTGCAGCTTGTTTTAACCTCACTCCTAATTCTGGGGCTACATTTCATCTATTGTTTCTATTTTTGTTCGTGTGTGTTTGGTTTTGGTTGTTTTTCTTTTTTTAATAAATAAATCTGTATGCTAATATCAGTTACTCAGGCTCCATGAAGATGTTTGATCCTGGTCTGACTGAACAAAGTATTTGGATGTAAGATTCTGCCTACTGAAAAGGAAAACCCTGCAGAAAGAGAAATGAAGTAGACTTGTATGATTTGTGGGGAGTAGGCATGGAGGTCTAGGATTCTGTAATCTGATGCTGCAGGATAAGGTTCAGTGGAACAATTCCTATTGAACCAATTTCCAATTCTGTAGTACAAATAGTAACATAATTGGAGCAGTTTTGCATTTTATGCATGTTCTGGTGGAGTCTTCTGAAGTTTTTAGTGTGAGTTGGCAGATGTCTTTTGTGTGTTTTTTTGTATCCACCTGTCGGTATCAATACTGAGTTCTGTACAAGTGGGTGGTGGATGTCTTCTGGGAGCTACTGCAGAACTTGTACTGTGGCTGGTATCACAGGTTTAGAACAGACTGGTCAACCCCGCTTTTTACCACTGTCCCACTCAAAAGTCCTTCAGTGAGGTCTGCTTTGTTGACGGATTTGCTGCCAGGAATTTTTTGTGAGGAGGGTTGCACAAAGAAAGTCTGAATTTCTTATTTTTCCAAGTTTAAGAATCAGAAAATGGGTTTTCTATTTTCTTTGTAAAAGACTGGGAAAAAGCCCAAAGCACTTGTGATGAAAATTTCTGAAGAGGAACAGAAAATATACCTAGAAAATTTCTGTCAAGATGTGGAAATCTTATGAAGTTCCTAGTGATCTGGAAAATGAAGTGTAAAGGAATTTTTATACAATTTAATGATCATTTTCTCTAGCATTACTGTGGTCTAGTCTAGATGAAGAGTGCCACTGATTGATTATGTGAGTGGCAGGAAAATGGTCATGTGTATATTGCCAAATCCATGGATTGATATAGATACGAAAAATAATTACAAACAGAAAAATATATTGATGCTTTTGGGGCAGTGCATGCAGCCAAAAGAGTGCATGCAGCATTGGTATCCTCAGACCCATCCCAACTGACCTGTTTTCCTAGAAAAGCCCGTGTTTGTTCCCCCATTCCCAGCCAGGACTTGCAAGCAACAAAGCGTTAAGTTTCTGGCTCAGCGGTTTATTGTTCACTGGGAATGAAGACACCGACTGGATCTGGCTGCTGCTGCAGTCAATGTGCTCTCCCTGTGTAACCTTGCACTGCTTTAGTGCCGACTCTTCTGGAAAAAGGTGAGGGTTCTGTAGTTCAGCTGTTCCTGTAGAAGTGTCACTAATCTAGTTATTTAGCATGAATCTGCATTTTTGTTGTTATTTCGGGGAGCTTTGCAGACATAAAATGTGAGGAACAGCTAAGCAGATTTTAAACATTTAGAAAACGTGTTAAGCAGCTTATTTGTGTGTCGTTGACCTTGTAAGCTCTCTTACATTCCACATTTGTATATAGTGCTGAAGGGTTGTTAAACTAATATTTAGATGTATGGATCTTTAATGTGAGAGAGATGCATTGAAGAACAACTTGTGGGGTGTTTAACCTTGCTGTTTTCTAAGCTCTGTGAAAAAAGAAGGGTTGTATTACAAAATGCATTGCATCTCTGGCTTCCTTCAGAGCTGGTTTTACTGATGAAAAGAAAATCTCACTGTTTGAATTAGAAGAAAGTATTTATTAGCAACAAAAAAGGCAGAAGGTATTTTTAGGACTCCGGGAATGGCATGACATGTATTTGTGTGCCAGATGGCTTAAAGGAACATCCAGCTGAGCAGTCTACGGAGCGTTTGTCAGGGGGATAGGTAAGAATTTCTGTCCTGTAACTTGCTTTGGGAAATAGGCTTTTTTTGGAGGGAAATGGGGACACTGCAGCCTGTCTTCTGTATAGGACTTATTTACCCAGAATTGAGTACTAGGATTTTGGTAAGCTCATATTTCTAATCCAAGGGTACTTGTTTTCTCTAATCAGCCTGGACTATTACGTTACTTTTCTTGATGCAATGTTGTACCACTGGTTGTAACTAAACCTGGTGTTCTTTTCAGCTGTTTGTTATCATGAGATCCTGATTTACAAAAGAGTTCCTTTCCAAAACTTGTAATTGCTTTTTCCAATAAAATTGTGTCCTTAAATTAGAGCCCTCATCCAATACTCTCACTTCATGGAGTCAGAGTAATATGTGAGGAGAAAGGTATCCTTTATCAGTGAGGAAAAAACCCAGTACATTTTATTGTTGACAAAGAAGTGGAAGATGTTACTGCAGAAGATAATTGAACATTTCTTTCACGGTGCTTTTGAAATGCAAGTGGATAAAGGAGGAACTTCACGTTTTTATTATAAAAAAGCCAAAGTGTTTGCATACACTCCGGTATGGCAGCCTGCTAAGTAAAGCTTTTTTACTGGAGTTGAGAAATTCCAAAAAGCTTGATAAGCAAAGTTATGTTCCTACAGGAGGCGTTTCCATGTATAGTTCACAGATTTGAAAATCATACTCTGCAATATTTAGACATCTCTGGTTAAAGCCCAAAAACTGAAATACAAATCAGTAGATGAGTGAGTCATTTGACACTGGAAAAATAGTGAGGGCTGAGAACCTAACAACCTAAGAAGATGACTTTTAAATTTGGTCTGAAACACTTAAAGCTTTTCAGGCTTCATATATTCAAAGTATAATTTCATAGGACTTCAACAATTCATACAACTAGTCTATGTGCCTTTCTTTATAATGAGTATTATTGGTATTTTAAGATTATCTGTGAAGTGTTGCTCAAGATTTTGTATTCATTCCAGGAGGATTTATTTTAGGTTGTATGACATGGATTTGTATATCTGTGCTGAAATGACTAAACTGTTGGCTCTCAAAGCTTTGAAAGTTGAATTTAGAAGGGACTTGCAGAGGCTAATTAAAAATAGATCTTAATGTGTCATCTCATTAAAATGAATGGGAACAGTGGTCTTATGCAAGAGGACAACCTGCGGTCCACAGGATATTTCTGTGAATGAGTGTTGCTGTGACTGAACATTAACATGATTTAACATTTGTCTTTTTTAGTTCTTTCTTTCTCCTACCTTGCACCTCACTAAATAGCCTGGGTCTGTTTTCTTGGTAACATCCCTGTAGGTAGCAACAGGCTGCTATTTTAGTTCTCATCCCAAAGCTTTCTCTTCTGCAGGCTGAAGGAGCCCATCATCCTCAATTCTCATCAATTCTCACAGGGCAGGTGTTCCAGTTTGTGACCATCTTGGTGGCCTTTCACTGAACTCCCTCCAGTTTCCTGATGTCTATTTTGTACTGGCAAATCCCTCCTTGTTTGCTGTCCTGTGCCTGTGGTCTCAGGGAGCTGTGGAATTACACCCCTGGCTCAGCTGCCTGTGCTCCTGTGGGTTCCTGAGCTCTCCTTGTTGCACAGCTGTGCTCTAGCTCAAGCTTGGCCAGATCTTGGCTGGTCCTTCTCTGCAGAGCTGTTCCTCAGGCTGTGCCAGCAGCCAGGGAGTTTGTCTGTCCCAGGTGTAGGACTTGGCATCTGTTCTTGCTGAATGTCACACGATTTAGGCTCCTGGAGGCCCATCCTATCTTTATATGAGTAGTTATCTGCCTGTATTCTGTCAAAAATAGCCACTTAATCCATAAAGTGCAATCACCCATCCCTCTGTAAGGTCAAAAATTAATGGTGGTTTTTAATTAAAAACAAACTGGCAGGTAGATCCAATTTAGTGTTAAAACAATCCAGTAGCAGTTTTTTCGGTTTTTTAAAGGAGTTAACTTGTCTCAGTGCTTAGATCCTGGAGCGCATGAAACGCTTTTATTTGGGAGTGTCTATCACTTTTGTTCTGGCTGTATGTTCAGTGGATGTTGCTCCTAGTGATGTGTGTTGGATCTGAAGCAAAAGCTGCCCAAGGTATCTCTTTTTCATCTTGCTGGTCTATTAACTGTGACTTTCCCTGAAGACAGAGATTGTAATGGAAAGGTTGTCTGGAAAAAAAATAATTCTTGTGAAAATGCAGAAGGTGTGTGAATGGCATCTGTGTGATGAGTGCATTATTGCAATACCACTACTTCCTAATCTTGCTTCTGTTCATTGCACTGTTAATGCTGTTGGTTGATAGTGATTCAACCAGTAAATAGGAAAGCCTGCTCATGGGTAGCTATAACATCTTGTAGGCCAAGAAATGTAGAAAGAGGTAATAAAGGCTTTTAAAAGAGCAGAGTTGCATTCGTAAATAGTGTTGTTTTATATTCTTGTGTTGTGCTCCTCCCAAAAATAAGAAAGTAAAAATTAAAAGCATCTATAGAGGGTAATGCAGCAAATTATCCTAATACTGCATAGAAAGATAAAGCAGTTTAATGATTTTTTTTAATAGAGTGCTCTTTAAAAATGAAGATTATACACATCTGTTTCTTTCTTCAATATAGTTCCAAAATACACAGGTAGTCTTGCAGGGGAGCTGGATAAGCATGAGTTGTGTATCTGTCGTAGTTTTCTTTTTTTTTCAGAGGAAAAGCTGTTCTTGGAAGTACTACAAGCAGACTTTAAGGTTTTCTCAAATAATTTTTACTCCTATTTCAAAAATCTTGAGGTTAGTCTGATTCTCTGTTTGACCTCTGACAAACATGAGTTCTGGCACAGTTATGAAATATCTACTCATACGGTGTGTTTACTAAACTGTTGAGGTTAATCCAAGCAGATGTCAGTGCTTAAGCATTGGAAGGTCATAGAGTCTGTAGCAAATATTGCTCTTTAAGCCAAAATATTGTGGAGTGTGGTTGACATTTTTTGCTTCCTTTAAAAATATCCAAGGCAAGCACATTGGGCCAGTGTTACTGAGAGCTGCACAGGTTACTAACAACAAACCCTCCTGGACTGTCTGGGGGAACACAGTTGTATCCTTGTTGGGCCAGTTACTAAATGAATGTAAATGTTCCTGGGTGTGATGTATGAAATGAATGTTGTGGTGGTGTAAGGATGCTAAAAGAAGCTGCTGTGACAAGAAAGCCTATTGCACAGTGATTTCTGCAGCTCAGGTCTGGCAGGTGGGCTCCTGGAGAGGTTTACAGCTTTGTGATTGATGGAATTTGAGAGACTTTTACTGAGTTACTAATATTTAACCTTTATAGTTCTCTTAAAAAAAATCAATTATTTACTACTTGTGCAAGGAACAGACTTATGTACTGGAATTGGTGGAAATTAGAGAGCAGTATTTTACTCCTGGCATTTCTGGCATGTGGGCCTGCAAACTCAGTTCCAAGGCTTTGCCAGAGGAAAACTGTCAGGCAGTAAGTATATATCAGTCAAAACAGAGCAACAGGAGAGACACTGAAAGGCTGAATATTTGGTTAGAAATTCTCAGAATTCTGTGCCTTTCAGTCTTGGTCTCTTCTGAGCTGATGCTGATGGAGGCAGCTTCAAAGATATGTTTTTTCCTTTCTTGCCTCCAAACTGGATTGTAACTTCCTGATGTAGGAGATACTGCCACCTTGGACAATTTATGTTTGTCATGTTGAAGTGTCTCTGGATTCCTGAGTACACCAGAGTGAACAGCCATGAACTCCATGCATCTCTAGGGCATGGGAATGAATGCCTGTAAAATACTTAAAGGTGCTATCATTTATTACTTGCTCTGGAAGCTCCTATCTTGCCAAGGGAGAGGAAACGCCTTCTGTTTATTCTGGATGTTCTTTACAACATGAGTTTTTGGAAAAGACAATTGTTTGAGGTGTTTTTTACTTTTGGCAGCTTTACTGCTGTTCAGAAATGAAAGGGAGATGCATGATAAAACCTTCAAGCCTAGTCTCGTTCCAGTAAAATTTTTGAGGAACTGTACTGTGAAACAATTCTTCTTGCTGTGTTTAAATAATGGATTATTCTTTTGTGAATTTTAGTATTTTTGTTTGCACTTGAATAAATAAACAGAAACAAGTTTTAACTGAACTGTCCAAATAGCAATTTATTGGTGACTGGACTCCTTACAGTATTGCATAGGTGAAAATTATTCTTATGAGCCCACTGACATGTTTGTTTATCTGAATAATACAGTTCCACTTTTTTTTTAATTTCAGTTGTTTTTATCTAACTGTTCAAACCTGCCAGCTGTGCTTGTGTTAGCAGAGCTTTAGGCTGTTGAGTTAAAAATACAGATAATCTGTTTTTCTCATGCAGCATGTATCAGGGCTGAGAAAGATCCTAATACTTTGGATTTGAAAGGCATATCCTTTGCATCTCCTGTATTCAGGAGCAGTTTGTCTTCATTACAAAAAAAAAAAAAAGTGAAGAAAAAATAAGGATTTGGTTTCGCTTAAGTTTCAAAATCCTGCTTGGAGAAATCAGCTGGGAGAGGGTGGGTGTTTAAGACACTCATCAAGGTACTATGACCATCTGAAGGCAGAGACAGTTGTTGGATAAATTGGCAAAATTTACTAGAAGACTTCACAACACTGGAGAGCAAAGGAATCTGCACAGAGTAAGATCTGTATTCACTGAGTCTGCGTGGAAGGAGGTCATGGATGAGGTAAGAATCAAGGGTTGAGTGTCAGGCTCCATGAGCTGAGTGTTTCCTCCTGTGTCCTTGTGCCCAGCTGCAGTCTCCTCTCCTTCCTCCCTCTGGCATTTATCACAGTGGTTATTTTTTTATTGCACACTGAAATGAGTACAGGGATTCTTGTTTCTTGGTATGTTGAGGAGAGGCAGAGATCCAATTTTGTGACTGTGCTCTGTATGCATAGAAGTGTAGGGCTGGAAAGGTTCTCTTGGTTCCTCAGGGCAGATCCCAAGCAGGACTGACATGGCTGAAGACTTGAAAACCTTCTCAGGCCTAAACCATGTCTGTAAGAAGTCAATCAGCCTAGAACTGGAGTGTGCAGCTCTGACACAGATTATGACCCTGTGTCTGCTTAAATGGTGGAAGTGATTGAAATCCATAGGATGGTGGTTGTATAAATACATGTGTGTTGGTAAGTAAAGTAAACTAATAAGCCTCAATGTGCTTTTCATACACAAGGTTTAACTCTTTTTTTTCCATTCTGCCTTCAAAATTATCTAAATAGTGAGTCTGTATTTTCCTGCCAGATAAATTACCAAATGTCTTGGTTAGCATTGGAATGCTTGGTTAGCATTCTTGTCTTGTGTAGCAAGTTATTGAACAGGCAGAGTCTGTGCATTGTGGAGGTTCTGTCATTTGATTTAAATGCAGTATTTCAACATCTTTTTCATTTTGCAAAATGCTGAAATAGTGAAGGAGTGGAAAAGAAGGCGAAGCAGGTCTAGCAAGGGTCAGGTGGAAATAATATTTGGTTTATTTAGCTTTGGTTTGCCTTTGTTGCTTCTGTAACAGTAATGGAGCATGAACTTTTAGCCTGGTCAGAAAGCTCTCTGGAGATGGAAAGGATGTACAGAAATGTCCTCACTCTGGTCATTAGTAATTTATCCCTTCCTCTTTAATCTGAGTGCCTGATGTCAGTCATAGCAAAGTTTAACCTTAGTGTGGCAGGAGGTGCCACAGCAGCAGGTGTAGCTCTGAGCTGTGAAAGAGATGCAAGGAACTAGGGAAATATTTAATCCACAAAAAATCCTGCTCTGTGTGCCTGTGTTCTGACTGTTACCAGAGATAGAAAAGATTACATTTGTTTTTTCTTTGCAAGCTGCAGTGTAGATGTGTCCTTAAACAACTCTGAAATAAAAAGGTTCCTTCTTTGTTATAGTAATTTTTATCTTACTAGGACAGTTCTGTTCCAAAGTGTCAGTGCATATTAGAATTGTCCATCTGTGTTACCATAGTGAAGGGAAAAACACCTCTAGCAGTTTTTGAGGAGCATTATGTTAGGCTTGGACACATCTGACAGCAGATGACCTTCTGGTGGCCATGCAAAAAGAACCTGGCAAGAACCCAGATCTTCTTTTATTGAGAAGCATTAGCTGTCTGCAGAATGCTGAGCAAGAAGAATTATTATAATGAGAAGGTATAATTGTTTATCTGCTCATGTTCCTCTGCAGCCTCACATGCTTTTTCTGAGCCAAGGTTCACCTTGGTATGATTGTGTTAGCACAGGGTGTGAGGCACTGGGGATTGATGATCTGTACTTCTCTAACTGGTAAACCTATTCTGCTAGCTCAGATGAGGATTTTCTTAAATCATTTCTGCCCCAGAGCATTTGGTGCCTGACTAATTTCATGGCTGTGCAGTTAAGCAGCAAGATTTCTGTGTGACGGTGTTAGAGAGAGAGCCTGTTTCACAGAGGATGCAGTTCATCTGTATGCACAGGGTCAGCCTGAGATTTAAACCCTGTGTAAGACCTTTTTAAGCTCCTTGGGCTCAACTGCTCCATAGATTGTTGCCTTGCAGGAGTGAGAGAGTTTGACATGGTAAGAACAATGGGTAAATTATTTTTGAGGAGGGTGGGTTTTGGTTTTTTGCTTTACTCTGTGGATGTTTTATTCTCGGGAGATGATGACCTGCTGCAGTCTGGGAAATGTAAGCTTGAATTTTGATACATATTCTTTTTGGATGCAAGTCATTAAGGACTCAGAATCACATTGCCAAAATAAGCAATATCTTTATAATGTTCTCTGGGATCATTAACAGCTTCTACCTTTATTTAGTAATTTCCCATACTGAGAAGGAATAATCTGTTTGTTCTCATAAATGTTCTGATTTGTTCTTTGCCAGGCTGACCTGAAAACTTCTGGAAGTTTCTGACTTTTTGCGTAGTTTGAAAAGGGCATCAGCATAAATGATTGACTCCCACCCCAATATCTGTGTTGTTAAAACAAAATTTTTGCTGATTAAAAAGTGATTAAATTATTTCCTGACTTTTTGTTGTTTTGCAAAGAATTTGTTGTGGTTAGATAGTGATGAAAGAAATTCTTTGAGTCAGCATTTTTTCCCCTGAGTTTGGGGAACTGGTCTGTATAGTTTTTAAGGTGTGTGTGGTTTCTTTGTTAATGTGGGGGGGTTTTGTGTGTTGTTTGGGGGTTTTGTTTTGGTTGGTTGGTTTTGTTGTGGTTTTCTTGCAGGCTGGGGGAAGGGTGTTGAGTCTTTTTTAGATTTGGGGAACTCCAGAAAGCCTACCCAATTCTCCTTGCCCATAAATAAAATATTATTACCTGCTTCACTTGCTTCACTTTACAGTTTTGCTTATGACAGTAATTTTCAATATAGCTTGGAAAAAATTGTCGTATGGATGTCTAAATTAAAACTGTAGTCTGGGTTGCTTCCTTCCAGCTCTACACAGGCATCTCCTCCAGGGAGTATGGAATCTTTTCTGGAGTCTGCAGAGGCCTGCAGGAACCCAGTGAATTACCTTAGAGCTTTTTCTTCTTTTCCTCTCCCCGATCTGTTTTCCTTCTGTGGAGAAGAGTATCTGTAAATGTGGCTGTCTTGATGCTGTGTGTTGTTTAATTGCACCTCATGTTTTCTGGAACTTTTGGGATGCTTATGATGGCTGTTCTTAAATTTGGGGCAAGAAGAACTGAACTCCGTAGCTTTTTTGAATCAGTGTTCTCTCATTCCATGCTTTAGGATAGGATCTGAACTACAAAAATGGACATACTCTTGGGCAACTGGCTCAGAGTGGCCCTGCTTGAGCAAGGGGGTAAGACAAGGTGACCTCCAGATGTCCCTTCCAGCCAAAACCATCCTGTGAAGAATCAATTCCTTTTGTATAGTGTATTTAATTATATAGTTATATGTTTAAATCAAGGCAGACATATGAGAAATGTACTGTTGTGGAACAGAAATTATTATATAACTATTCAAAGGAAGAAATAATCACTTTTACCTTTGATGGTGGTTTGTCACTGGGCTCTTAGTGACTGCTCCATGTTTTAAAACAGTGGTATCCACATTAAATATGAAAACTGGTCATGTTTACTTTTTGAATGGGAGAGTGAAAAGGGATTTACTTCCTAAGGTCTGTGCTTAAAGTTTATGTTCTTAAAATAATTTAATAGAAGAGTCATCTATAGAATGTATTTCCTAATATATAAGGTAACAGGTAGCACTCTCAAAATGTGTGTTTTCGCTCTTTTTCAGGTAATTGAGAATGGGTCCTCAACGATGCTGAGTCTACAATGGGAAGTGTCACACTTCGCTATTTCTGCTATGGGTGCCTCTTCACATCCGTGACCTGGACCCTTCTGCTCTTTGTTTATTTCAACTTCAGTGAAGAGAACCAGTCCTTCAAGAATGTGCCCATCAAGGGGCTGGAACCTCAGAGGCCGTTTCCAAAAAAATTCTACCCCCGTTTTACGCGGGGGCCGGTTCATATACCTGAGCTGCAGCAGAAGGAGAATAAGATAGGAAATTCTTTTGGAAATCATATCCAGGACCCAGTTAAGGGGGAGATTGAATTTTCTCCTGAAATGGGTAAGTGGTTTTCAGTGTTGGTGACAACCTTAGTAAAACAGTAGGAGAAATGAGATGGTTTTCTGTAAAAGAAATCTCAGGAAAAAGTGCATAATGAAGTTTTGTTTGTTAAAATGGTGCTAGTGGCCCTCTTCATTAAGAATTACTTGAAGTTTATTCTACACTTCTTAATCCAAAATATACTCTTTCTGGCATTTACAGCTGTGCTGTGTAAGTCCTGATGAGGACTGGGTTGCAACACAGGTCTGCCCTTGAACTAAATTCTGGTTTTGGAAGGTTCACTGTGCTTGTTTCATATCTTACTCCTATATTAATTGGCTTCAAATACATAAGCTTTAATTAGCTACAGAGAAAGTCTACTTATATACAGTAATTAGAAATGGCTTTATATCAATAAACAATGAAGAGGACCCATTGATTTGGAGAATATGCTTGGAGTATGACTTAATCTACAAGTAATGTGTGTAGGACTAACTTAAATGCAAGATGGAGATGACAGTGGTTAGAACCAAATCCTGCTTACTTTGTACCAGCAAAAGTCTGTATGTTTCACTAGAGCATGTTTCATCAATGTGGTGATTTAGTTTTGCTTTTCAAATTAAAATGCTTTGTGTGTTTAAGCGCTTACAGCATATTCACTGCTGTGTTTAGGTGTGCAAACAGGCATGTTGTGTACTGGCTTAAAACTTGATTTGAGTCTGGAGGCCGAAGCTGAGTGTTGTGGCAGAGTGTTGGGATATTCATTTCTGCTGCTGCTTTGGGAAATACTGACAGAAACCTTCATAGCCAGGATTTAATGCTTGTATCTCCCTGAAGTCCACTGTCGTGACTGTACATGAATGGTGAATCACAAGCTTTGCGAGTTTATAGAACTTACCAAACTTCTGTTTCTGAGTTGGCCATTAAACCTGTGAATATGTTGGAAAAATCGCAGTTTGTGTTGCCCTGTGGCACTACAAGTGTTTATCAGTTGACTGCAAAAAGCCTGAGTGCCAAGTGAGGTGAAGGCCAGTCCAGAGGTGGCCATTTCTTTCCAGCTGTTCAGTATGGGCCAGGAATCAAATGGAGCTTTTTAACTGAGAAGTGCCTTGATCTTCAAATCAAGTGACTGGTATGGTTGGTGAAAGCCAAGGGGAGTTATAGTGCCAGGATAAATTCTACATGAATCATCAGGAGACAGCTCTTAGATGAGGTGTTGCAGGAAAGGGCTTCCTGTCTGTCTAGAGCCAAGACAGTGATAAACACACAAAGCAAAAAAAAAAAAAAAGAAAATGAAAATTGCTGTATGATAGTCAAAACCAAACTGTCATCTGGTAGGTGAATCTATCTTTTTTCATTAATCTTTGAGAGCCACATAGCACTGCTAAAGTAAAGCCTAAACTGATGTTTTGATTGCAAACCTCTTATTATCCAAGGGCTTCCATCTGCTGCTTGAACTGAAATTTTTCAGACCTTTTGCATGCATTTGATTCTGTTTTTCCTGAGAATGTTTTAAAAATACTAGCTCTCCTTGAATATATTCATAAGATCAGAAAAATGTGGTTAGTGGTTGGCTATGGATGGATTGTAGAATGAACAAATTATTTTAAGGTGACCACAGTGCACTGTGCCACTGATTATGCCAGAATGATGGAGCTGGGTGTCTGAGCTGACCAGCTGGAGACCTCCCTTTGGGAATGGATGTGGTTCACTGGAGGACTGACTGACCCCTTGGGGCTGCTAGTTCTGGGGGAATGACACTGCCACTGTAAACAGACCTCATTCCTGCCCCCACAATGCAGCTTTTCCTCAGTGGGAGCACTCATCCTGAGCAGGACAGCCACGAGACACTCCGTGGGTGTGTGCCATGTATCACACAGATATCACTGCCCTGCACAAATGTCAAGGCATTTACTATTGAGCTGTTTGATAGTACAGCTGCACTGCCATTGCTGAACTCATAAAAGCCACAGGGTGGTAAATGTAGAAGATAGGAATGTGAATGCGTGGAATTCCCTCCAGTATTCCCTCTAGTACCTCTAGGTAGACTTTGTCATTGAGACACATATTGGAGTGACACAGCTATGCTCCTGAGGCCCAGATGGAATACTTGTTTTGAAGCTTTCTTCTATTTCAAACTTCTAAAATGACTTCTCTTTTGTTGTTTAACCCAACTCATTTTCTCCAGCCTCGAGCTCAGCTGGCTTTTTCATAGCTGATGAAAACTGGAGAACATGAAGTGTGGAGGCAGGCTGAGAGGATTGAGTTTATTCTGCCTCAGAGAGAAGGCTGAGGACTGAGATTTTTATTGCTGTCAGCAGCAGCTTAATGGGAGGCTGTAGGAAGATGGAGGCAGACTCTTTCCAGAGTGCATGAGATTATGATAAGAAATTGGAGCAAGGGGATTTCAGTTGTGGTAGAGGAAAAATATTTTCAGTGTGGTGGTGGTCAAATGCTTGAACAGGGAAATAAAAGATTGTGGAATCTTCATCTTTGGAGGTACTGAAGGCTTTCAAAACGTAACTTTCAGTCTGAATTGGTCCATGAATGTATGAAACAAATTTTCCTGGATGTATGGTAGCATATTAACGAGGAACTCTCTTGTTTTCTGCAGATTTTGAATGATATGGAGATGATGGGCAGGATGGAAGGAGATAACTTACATGATCCTTGCTCACTTCCTCTACTGAAATTTCAGTGAAATTGCCTGTGTAGCTTGAAAATAACTGAAGAGAAAGCATCTCATTCTGTGCAGCCAGCTGAATAGAGACAATAAAAAATAATCATACTGTTACCTGAATTGTTGCAGAAGTGGCCAGAGGCACAGGTGGTGGCAGACACCAGGTCTCTCTCCCTCATGGACTTGTGTGCAGTGCCACACTGTTTTGGTTCTATTCACACTGGTGACTACGTGGCTCAGTGAGAGAAGCCCATGGCACCTAGTCAAGGCAGGCAGTACAGCACTGAAATTTTCATCTTGGCTTCTAGCAGTGCATTTCTTTATACCAACAATTCCTTCTTCCATGCTTAGTAACAGTTGCCAATTCTGCTAAAATAATCAATAAACAGCAGCTCTATTGGTGTTTTACTTGCTGTCAAAGTCCCAGGTGGGATAAACAAAAGTTCTTGCATAGCTATTTTTAGGTTACCACAGACTTCAGAAGTGCATGAAATTGGAGCTGCTGTTGTGAGGATTTTTCTACCATTCTAAATGTATTTCCTCTCTCAAAAATCTCATTACAGACCTGTCACCTGTAGGGATAGATGCTGATTCATTGTGTGCCAAAGTCTATCCTCTGTTGCTTGTTTGATGTTGGTTTTAGATGGTGCTAAGAATTAGAGGCCATGTGAAGGGAATGTGTCTGGAAAGGCAATAGACACAATGGAGCCAGCAGTCTTTGGAGGAGGATTTAATTTTATTACAGCTGCAAGGGCTACTCATAAATGCTGCCTGTTTGTGAGAGGGAGCAGAAATAGTTGCACAAATACACACTTTGCAAAACCAGAGGGATTCTTAAGAACATATTGGGTTTTCGGAGAGGTTGAAGCATATGTTTCGATCTTTCATTTCTTTCAAATGATGTTTTTGAGCCTGTTAACCAAACTTGACATGTTTCTTTTGCAGGAATGATTTTCAATGAAGAAGATCAGGAAGTGAGAGACTTGGGCTATCAGAAACATGCTTTCAATATGCTTATCAGCAATCGACTGGGATACCACAGGGAGGTGCCTGACACGAGAGATGCCAAGTATGTGCTGATTTTTGGAGACAACATGGTATAGTTTCATGTGCTCCATAGCTTGTTACACCTGATGTAATATTTAATATTTTTGGTATAACATTTCTCCCTTGCACTGTTGCATCCTCATGTGTTGCTGAAGGCAGATTTTTCAGCTATTTAACAGGAGTGCTTGAGGTTAGGGTTTTTATTATTTGGTCTTTTCTGTCTTTTTTGACTGAATATTTTTTCTGGAGATCTAATTTTTTGTTAGTTGCTAAAGCTATGTGATAAATTGTGCACTTCTCTGAATATTTACTATTGAAGAGCAGATAGTTTTCTATAATCTTTCTGGTGCATATGGGGGGAGGGGAACTCACCTCTGTTACAGCAATAAAAAGTCCCAACATAGAAAAATAGATAAATCTGCATTCATTTTTCTAGTGGTTTCTCTGGTGTGGGTAAGTGTAATGAATTGTATTTGCTGGTATGTCTCTCCCAGAACTGAGCTCATTCTAAGTAAATTAAAGCTTTTCTTCTATACTTTTGGGTTTTCTTTCATAGTTTCTTATTTTTATTGGATCCCCCCGTGCCTGGCACCTTCAAATGGCATTGATCTGTGACACTGTGCCCTGTTAGAAGTAAGGACAAGCTTTGAAAATAAGAAGAAAGAATGATCTTTGCTCTGAGTGGGATTCAGCCTGCAGATTAAGATGCTTAGATAACTGCTTGTTAGTCAGTTGTCTCTGCCCTTATTATAATTAGCAGAGATCCAGTCGGTGCAGTTAATGAAGCATGCAGAGCTCTTCAGCTGACAAAACACACTTGACAGCCTTAGGGTGAGCTGAACACTATTTAGACTGCACTGACAGCAGTGACTAGACTTAAGTGTCTTAATCTGCCCTCTGAATCCCAACCTTGGTTGTGTAAATAGATATTTAGCACCAGTGGAGGTTTTCTGGGCTATCCAGCCCTGTTTGCAGCAGCTGGCCAATAAAGCTGTGGTATTTTTGTGGGCCTCATGTCGTATTTGCCCTTCCTGTGCATGTCTGAGCTGCCTGAGGGTACTAGACAGTGTTTTGACAGCTGAAACAAGCTCTGAGTATCTTCTGTTCTGTCTTGAAGATCTGGGGTTCTTATTCCCACCTCAGTCTGTGATATCCTCTGTTTTCTAACAAGCAGCAGTGTTAACTATCAGTCTGTAATATATGGAGAGTAAGGTACTGTGCTGAGTCCTACTATTGACATTACACCTCTGGGCTCATTGTGTTCATATTAGGGGTTCCTCCTGCACATTTAATGTTTGCTTGTTATTTACGAAGTTTCAGCAGAAACCCAGCTCTATGGAAACCCCTCTGGAAATAGTGACAATAGCTCTATTCCCATTTGCAGGTGCAGAGAGAAGTCCTACCCTGCTGATCTGCCCTCTGCCAGCGTGGTGATCTGTTTCTACAACGAGGCTCTCTCCGCCCTGCTCCGCACAGTGCACAGCGTCCTGGATCGCACTCCTGCTCACCTCCTGCACGAAATCATCCTGGTGGATGACAACAGTGAATTGGGTGAGACACCCTCTCAGCAATATTACACATCTGGGCCTTCCTGTGCTTTATTAAGTGGTCAAAATAAATTGTGGAAGTCATGATGCAAACCCAGTTTGTACTGTAGCCCATCTCCAGAAAGTGCCAGCCAGTAGGGATGTGTGGTGTCTTGAGAATCCCAAGGTGACATCCCTTTTGCCACTGGTGTCGTTTTACTGATGGTGCTTTGTATCATAGAGGCTTTAACATTCAAAATCTGGTTTTGAAGCTAATAATCATGGACTTAAAGAAGGTTAGGGGGAATGGACCTTAAAGATCATCTGGTCCCAGCCCGTGCTGCCATGGGCAGGGGACACTTGCCACTAGAACAGGTTGCTCAAAGCCCTCTTCAGCCTGGCCTTGAATGCTTCCAGGGACAGGGCATCCACAACCTCCCTGGGCAATCTGCTCCAATGTCTCACAACCCTCACAGTATAGAATTTCTAACTATAGGGTATCTAACCTAAATTTCCTTTCTTTCAATTTGTACCCATTACTCCTTATCCTGTCACTACAGTTCAAGATGGAGTCCCTCTCTGGCTTCCTTGTAGAGCCCCTTCAGATACTGGAAGATTGCTATGAGGTCTCCCACACAACTCTCTCTTCTCCAGGTTGAACAGCCCCAACTTTCCTCTGCCTTCAGAGGGGAGATGCTCCAGTCCTCTCATGTCACCTCTTACACACACTGATAATTGGGGATCATGAAGCAGTTTATAGTTTGGGTTTTCTTAGCAGCACCTTGCTTGGGCTGCCCAGGTGCTCAGAGCAGATGACAGAGAGGCCACTCCAAGCTGTGAATGCATCTGCAAGGAGCTTCAGTCACACAGACACTCCCGGCTGCGATCTTGCCGATGGCTTGCTGTGGCACTATGGAAACGGCGCGGCCGTGTTTCGTTCTTGCTCAGCATTCCGGACCGCGGCGTGCTGCGGCCGGAGCTCAGCGTGGCTCTCGAACAGCCTCTGGTGGCCACCCCGGGAGCAGCTGTCCTGGCTCTGGGAGCAAACTCTGCTCCCGCAGGCACCGAGGGGCCCTGCAGGGGTAGACCGGGCAGATTTGCTTTGATCCTGTTGAAGGATTGCTGCCTTTTCTCCTGATTGACAGACAGGGCAAAGACAGACACGCAATTCAGGTGTGGCCCTTCAAAAGCACTTCATTTTGGCCTGTCAAAAGCCAAATGCCTGTTGAGGAAAATGTTAACATAGCAGTTCTTGCCAACAGGACCATGCAAGTTCCTTGCCCACCTCTGTACAAGTCCACAACTTTTTGCATTTTAAAATTGATTTTTAGATTATGTTTTTGTTTAGTATATATAATTTTATCTCCCTTGGTCTTACCGTTTCGTTTCTGGTTTAAGGTCTCACTTGCTCTAAGGGACTGATTAGATATGTCTGCTGTAGAATGAAATTCTCTTGTTATGCAGGAATTTGATTTCTCTGAGGTCAGATCAAGTGTCGAGATACAAGAGAGAACAAAGATCAAACATTGTTCCTTACTAAGATAAGAATGTGTAATATTTAAAAGCTTGTTTTGTTTTGTGTTTCGGGAGCATATGCCTTGCTATAAAGTCTCTTGTGCAATTTGTTTTGTATTCAGAACTGCCTTACTTCAAAACTCAGTCCTTTGAATGTGAGGATGGATTATATTGATGCCTTTGTTGAGGCAGCAATACCATCACTCTTCTGGTCTGTTAAATTGAAACAATCAGCGAAGTTGCTAATTTGAACCAAATTAAGTTCAAAACATCCAAGTAGCTATTTTTGTCTTTATTACTTCAAATGAACTTGTTCTGAAGCCAAAGGCAGGAGGAGGTATTGTTTACACAGAGAATTACTGCTCTTGATGCTAATGATCCTATGTTTCTGCTGCTGCTTAATGTTAATGGATGGATTCTTACGGCTAAAGAAAGGCAAACATGCTCTGGGGACTGAAGAAACAGATAAAAACTTTGGCTGTGCTGTGGATCTCATAAGAGTGGGCAGATTGCTTGATCTCCATGCCCCTTTGTTTTGTTTTTTTAATTAAAGTTTAATTTTCCTTACATCGCCTGCTCTCCGAAGTGGTGTTTTAGATGAAATTCTGCCTCATTCTTCAGCTATAAATATGGGAGCTATGCTGCACATCAATGCTGTTATGCAAACCTTGGACCTTTGCATGTAGTGTTGCCTCAAAAAGCTTCTTAGGCTCAATCATCAACAGTCTTACTGTATAAGCAGGCATTGCCATGGCGCACCTAAGCCCACTATTGTATTTTTTTTCCATTCCCTGAAAGGCAGGATTTCTTTTTCTGATATAACCTCTTTCTCCCTGATTTAGCCTTAACCTATTATGGGAAGGCCTGAGCATATGTTTTGAAGGCTGTTACTGGAAGCATTGTTCTGTGATTGAAGAAGGTGAGATTGAAGAACAGAAAATGAACCAATTTCTGCAACTCAGTGCTTTAGAATAGTTTAAAATAATAATGCTCCAGACTCCCATCCAAGGTTACATTTCGCTTGGAGGAGCCTTTGTTGTGTAGATATGGAGGAAAGTAATGCCTAAAGTAATTTTTGAAAACTGGCTGAAAGGGAGCAATTCTCTCCTTGGAAAAAAATTTCTCAGACAGGCTGTGTTGAAGCAATTTTTTGGGTTATATCAGAAGTAGTAAGTCTTACCAGTGGACGTGAAGGCAACACACAAAAACCCATCAACAGCAAAAATCCCAAAAGGTGTGAGACAAACCTGCCTGTTGGGGATGGTCCATGATATGGGCACAGTTGCCAGCTGAATGCCATTTTGTCTGGCTCAAAACTCTACTGGCTCTTATATTCTGCTGCTCAAGCCCATATTTTGGGCCTGGTTTAGCTCTGTGGTGACTTTTTAATTTATTTTTTTTTAATTATTTCTTTTGTTTTCAGGAGTTTGCAGGTCTGAAACTCTTTCCTCGTTTATTAACCTCATCTGCTGTAAGAGCTGAGTTTGATAACCTTTTCTGCTTTGTGCTGGCCCATTGTTCCTGCAGGTGTACACTGTTCTTCTCTTGCTATGCTACATGAGGTGAAGAATGATTCAAGCGCAATTTTATTTTCACTTTGCAAATCTCTCTGTCCTTCTTGTTTGGGCATCTTATTTGGGTAGCACCTTGGAGATTATTTCATCAATTTTCTAGGAGACTTTTTCTGAAAACATCTTCCCTGTTGTCTGACATATGATGTCATGTTCCAGACTAGGGAATTCTCACAGGGGAGAGAATTCCTGTGACCCAAATGAATTCTGGTTGTGTCTCCCCCAAGAGTTTCCTTTGTCCTAGAGTATTCTCTAGCATCATACTTGCTGTGTGTTACCTTCTTACTTTTGATTCACCATGTTTCCTTGCAGTGCAAAGGCTGAGATCTTAACATTTGGAATTGCATCTGGGAATCTCCTGCCTGAAAGTTCTTGTTCCTCCTGAAGGTTACAGCTCTGACTTTCACATATTTTCCTTTGGCATTTAATCTTGTTAATAGCAACTTTAATGTTTGAGCTGACATTCATCAGAATAATGTTTATTTTGGCATATCCTCTGATGAAAGTCTGACTGCCTCCCTATACCAAGGTTTTCTATGGAGTCTCAGTTGGGTTTTTGTTTCTCTCTCCCATTTTATATTCCTCTTTATTTCTCCATAAGTTTATTAACTTACGCTTTTCCATTACTTCAATCTTCATGTGTCCATCTTCAATAGTCTTGCTTTAGTGTTAGAAACCATTGATCTTGGGTGAAAGAAGTATTGCTACTCTTAAAATTGCCATTGATGTTAGCTAAATTACAGTAGTGCCTATAGACTTCAGTGAAATCTGCACTCCTTCAAAAGCACAGCCTTGCCAGCAGGATCTTAGTTCCTTTTGGGTTTTAGAAAAGCACTCACCAGCTGTGAGTGGGTTGGACTTTGTTGTTTTGTCAGTTAAGCAGGTACAGATAATACAAGGTGTCTTTGTGCTTCTTCTGAAAGATGTCAGCATTTGTTTTCAAGTATGGAATGTGTAAATTTAAATAATTTGCCTGTGTGAAATATTTATTGTGGCATCTGTTGCAAATGCCAGTCACCATGAGAAGAATTTGGAAATGTGTTTCTTTGAACAGCACTTTTTTTTCATTCTAGTAGTTCAGGTTACCTTGAGTAATGTACTAAAGGCATTGGAGGGCAAGTGTAGGATGTGGGATGAGTGACTATCCTTTTGATACTCTTGGTTTGAAGCTGTGTTGTCAGGGTAACTTTTTGATCAAGATTTTGGCCATTTTTGAGTTAAATGTCTCAAGACTTTAAACAAAGCTGTCAGAATTTCTGTCCTGTTGTTGAACTTGTGTTTTCTTTTTCCCAGCTGACTTGAAAAAAGACTTGGGTGAATATGTTAAAACTCAGCTTCCAAAAACAACAAAATTGGTAAGAAATGAAAAGAGGGAAGGCTTGATCAGAGGAAGGATGATTGGAGCCTCTCATGCCACAGGTACCCTTGCTTATTTCTGTTTTCCTTGCATACTTTGACAATAAGTTGATTGGGTGACTTCTCTTTTTTTAGTGCAGCTTTTCAGATGTTCAGTGTTTGGCCTGTGGTTACTTCAGCCCACTATAGGGACTCTGCATGTCATGTCACACTCTAAGCTACACAATTTAGCATCATCCCAAATCTTTCTTCCCCTGTACTATCTCAAAACAATGACTGCAAATTTAGATCCAAATTGGAGTGGTTTTTAAACCTTAAGACACTTTGAGAGTGTCAGCTGTGATTCTTCTCTTTTTCTGCCTGGAGACACTTGTTTTCAATAAAATGAGGTACTTTTTTGGAGTGGGTAAGTGAAATTGTGAAACAAAACCAGTATTGTGCTCTAAAAAAGTTACTCATTTTATTGCAAGTTACCAACACAACTTACCATCATCCCAAATCTTGCCCTGTACTATCTCAAACAGTGACTGCAGCATTAGTCAGACAACGTAGAGTTTTCCCTATTCTTGCACTGAAAGAATGTTGTCTCGGGAGCATCTCCATGTGGTCAAGATACTGTAGTTGCAGAATATTTTTTGCATGTTTTATGTGCAAGCTTTTGCTCTAAAATGAAGTCTGTTCCCTTGTAAGGTCCTCTAATCTGGTTTCTAATTCTCCAATCTAATTGTAATGTTTCTTGTACAAGCTCCTCCATTGCAGTGAGTATGTATTAGGAAAACCAGTATTTGGTGCTTTATAAACAGCCTTTACCAGAGTGTGCTTTCAGTTAAATTCTTTGGCATCTGAGAAAGTGTCTGCTACTTTCTTAAATAATTTTGAGTGGCAGAGAAATCTCTGAATTGGTGTTTACTCCATTGGCATTGTAATGGTATAATCCAGAAAGAAGATTGTGCTTGAATTTTCCAAGCTGTGCTAAAATTCATTTCAGTTATTGCAATTTTAAGTAATTTTATTGCTCCTCTGAACTGCTAGAGTTCCATCCTTGTGCCCAGTCAGATGCTGTCTGTGGGGGTGACTTACATTTTCATGCTCCAAAGCAGTTTTCTTTAAAGCTGTTTCCTATCTCTTCCATGTTATTCTAGTGTTATGTAAATTTTATGTTGTGTCATAAAGATGCTGATGTCTTTTTAGACCAACTAAGCATGAGGGTGTGTCATAAATCAATCTGTTCTTACTGACTGGGGCAGATGATCTCCATGTAAATTGATCAGTATTGCTTTGTCTGGTGCATGTGAGTTACCATGTAATTCCATGTGTGTTTGTGTGGCCTCTGTAGGCAAAGTCCTGGTGTTCCTGGACAGTCACTGCGAGGTGAACGAGATGTGGTTGCAGCCTCTGCTGACTCCCATCAGAGAGGATCGCAGGACTGTGGTGTGCCCTGTGATTGACATCATCAGTGCTGACACCCTCACCTACAGCTCCTCCCCCGTTGTGCGTGGGGGCTTCAACTGGGGCCTGCACTTCAAATGGGATCTTGTTCCTTTGGCAGAGCTGGAAGGACCCGAGGGAGCCACTGCCCCAATCAAGTAAGGTTCCTTCTCTGTGGTGTGAAGCTCTGTGTAACACATGGATGGTCAGAAGCACTTCTTAAGCAGTAGGGAGTGTTACCTGGCTGTGCAGGTTTAGAAGCAGATGCCTAGCCTGTCAAATATCTGACTTATTTCACTTAGAAATAGGTAATAGTAACCAAAACTATTTCAGTTTAATTTCTTGCATTTCATCATTTTGTCCAATAATTTTACTTTTTAGCTATGCATTGATGTTTGTTTACAGTCTGATAGGCTTGGTTTAATGATAATTTTGATGTTGGCTTTGTGGTAGGAGTAGTCTGCATATCCCACTAATAGGGAACTCTATGGGCTCTATAATTTCTGTACTGAAATGCTAAAGAATTGCTAGATTGGGAAAATCTGTGTTTGTGCTAAAAGGAATTTGCCTTTGTGGTCTTTTGGGAGTTGTTTTGAAACAAAAGTCTCAGTAAAGCTCAACACTGGGACTTGAAAGTTACCCTCATCTTTTAACCGTTAATGGCTGTGTGACCTGTACAGATCTGGCAATATCTGGTTCTAGTAGACATGTAGCTGGTGTAAAATGGTGTCAGCAGGCACCTTTTATTAGCAGCAGCTATGTACAGTTCAGACACAAGAATAGAACTGTCCCTAGTGAATCTCTTCATGGAAAGAACCAGTGCTGCTACAAGCAAAGGCAAGAAGCTCATTGTGCTTTTCCTAGTTGCAGGGATCAATCTCAGTACAGAATTCAGGTTTGTCAGGTGGAGCAACTTCACCTTTTTTACAAACTGACTCCTTGGGTATAAGATTTGCCAAGTGAATCAGAAATTGGGTGCATTTTCATCTCTGTCTCATTCTCTTTTCTTGGGCTGTAAATGAAGAGCATTTCAGGCTGCCACAAACAGTTCTAGCACAAGGTTCTCTGCTGTCATCTGACAGCTCTGCACTTGGTCTTCCCATGTCTCCCCATCACAAGAAGCCGGGAAACTTACTAAGTTATTTAATAACTTAAATGACTTGTTTGGAGAGTGTCACTGTGGCAGTTTCTCAACTTGGAAGGGAAAGGACCGACTGAAAAAATCTGAATGTGGGATCAACATCGAGTCTTAAAATCCTTGCTCAGTTAAGAGCTATTCTTGCATTGAATTTGGTCAGTGGCTGAAGGTTAGCTGTTTCTGTGTTCAACACAGTTTTCACATTCCTTCAGCTCATTTTTATGAAAAATTCCCATGGTAAAAAGAAGTTTATAGTTCAAGTGAGTGTAATACTCTGAAAAGATTACATTTTCTGAGTATGAAAGTGATTTTTCCTACCTAAAGGTCTCTGCCTCCTTTGAAAAAGGAGCTAGATTGCTATTTAACCTTTGAAAATGGCTTTCCATCCAACAGAAATTTTGCATTTTAGAGACCTTCACAATGAAATATTTTGGTGTCAAAGCGGAAAAATTGAGAGCAGCCTTTCAACCCAGGTTTTAAGGTGACAGAAACTGTGGTAGAAATTGGTGTGAGAACAAGCAATGAAATCTTGCCCTAGGCTTGGTTTCATCACAGGGTTTTATTTACAGGGATGGGAAGAAGCCTTTTTCCAGCCCATTGGATGTTTCAACTATCATATCATGTATTTATGTAGTGTTTTTACTCTTTTATACTCTTGTAGGTCATCCACATATTCATGTGTTGTCATACAGTAGCAATTCAGTCTAGAGAATGAGCAGTGTGGATCATTTGCAGATTTTTAGAAAATAGAACACATTCTAGTAACACACAGCCAAGGTGAAAAACTGGGAAATACCAGAGGGACCATCTGTATAAATATACAAACTGTAAATAACTTGCCAGTAAACTGATAATTGAGTCAGTGATGAAACAATGCTGCCTCTGGCATTTGTTGTTCCTCTTTCCCTGTCCTTTTCCCTCAAGTTTACCGGGGAAAAAATATGATGTATAGCTAATGGAAGATCACAAATATCACAGATCTGCTTTTGAAAACGTTTTGAGACTAGAACTGATGTCTAGTGACTGGAGGATTTAAATTGTGTTATGTGGGTTTAAATTTGTCCTTTGGGACTAACACATTCAGCAAAAATGACTGGTGTGGGGTTTTTTTTCTCTCTGGAAGAAAATGAACTTCTTTCCATGAACCTTTTCAGGTCACCCACCATGGCTGGAGGGTTGTTTGCCATGGATCGTGAGTACTTCAATGAGCTGGGGCAGTACGACAGTGGTATGGACATCTGGGGAGGAGAGAACCTGGAAATATCTTTTCGGGTAATCAGAGAATTTTCAGCTCTGTAGTTAAATATTTGTGGCTTTTTCTTTGTTTGGTGGTGGAGTATTTCATAATGGCTATAAAGAAGCATAGGAAAAGAATAATCATGGAATTTTTTGAAATTAGTTTATGAGCGATGTGTGATGAATTTCACAAGTTGATTGGAGATGTGTGGCCTACAGCAATATTGCTAATATGTAAGCTTGGTATATTTCCTTAGACACTTCAGTCTCTTTTTGAGGACCTGGAAGTGTAAATTTTTCTGGAACTAAATTGAGAGTCATGTAGAGGAGTCAGTTTGGTTCAAAAAATAATGAGAAAATCATAATCAGAAGACTTGAAAAGGGTGCTGCATTGTGCTTTCTGTATTTTAGCTCATCTTCCCTGTCACTCCACTGAAATAAAAGCAACTGTTTGTGCTCAATATCACGCTTATCTCTTTACTTTTGTAAAGTGGATTCATCAACAGGTTTGACAAGAGTCTGCCTGAAAAGTATATATTATCATAGCAGATATGAAAAGGGGATTAAAAAGTGAAGTTAGCATAAAAACGCTCAAAAAAACCTAAAACCACATACAGAACCCCCAAAACTTTAGAGAAATCTGTCAATTAGAGAAATCAAGATTAGAGTTCAAAAATAACTGGAATTATATAAATTTGAGTGACTTTAAAGGAGTGTGTACTGAATAAATAAAAACTTTCAATTTTTTAGTATAAATGTAATTATTAGATATCTGAGTAGAAGTGTGTGGAGTGCAAGGAGATTATGTTGTTACCTTGTAATACACAGTGTCATTAAAAAGGGCTTCGAAAACTTGGACTACATTCGGAGAACTCAGAGCTTCTGGAAGTCCCTGTCTCCCTGGGGGAGGGTTGGAAAGAAGTTGAGTCTTTATCTTGTCTAGAAGGAGTTTTAAAAGCAACTTGATTATAAACTGCTAATGAGAGAAGATTCTCTGGAATCAGAGAACATCTTAGCCCAGTAAAGGGCCAGTGTTGGTAATTTGCTGGAAGATGAAGTTAAAAAAGAAATTTAAAAAAAAGAAATGGAAATGGAGTGTAAATAAAATACAGATCTGTGGTGCCACAGATTAAGACTCCTAAATGTAGCATTGAATGAGAACACTGTTTCTGAGTTCCCATATTATAACTGAGACAAACATCTCTGGCCAGTAAGTTTTCATAGTTAGATGAAAAGCTCTCCAGGCTCCCTTGATGACACAGACTGATCTTTCTTATCTATCACATAAGTGTGGACAATTTTCATGCAGGTAAATAAATTTTGGGAACTTAATTTGCAGGATGAATCCTAGCCCACATATCCCAGTCTTTTCTTATAGGTCTTTAGAGCATAACACCTATCCTGAGCATATCGCCCAATCCTACATAATGTATAACTCTACCAAAGTGTCCCTTAAAGGAGGTAGTGAGCAATCTGAACAATGAGGCACATTCTGTTTTTGTGTGGACAGATCTGGATGTGTGGTGGCAAACTTCTGATCATCCCCTGCTCCAGGGTGGGACACATTTTCCGTAAGCGGCGTCCCTATGGCTCTCCTGGGGGACAAGATACTATGGCTCATAACTCACTGAGGCTGGCACATGTGTGGATGGATGAATACAAGGTAAGAGACAATTCTAGGTCATGAAATAAGGTTGTTAAATGGTTATTAACTAGCTTGTTTGTCAAAGGACTGTGTCACAGTGGGGTCTGTTAGGCTTCTGATGGGGTTTTCTTTCTGTAGTCTGCTTTCCTAATGTTAGTTTTGAAAGGAATTCCTAAATTCTGTAGAATTGTCATTTGGCTTTTGAGTGCTCAGATCTCCTCCCTGTTACTTTGCTGCCTGCAGGAGGTTGAGTTTTATATCTTTTTAGTGTAGCAAAAGATGATGGATGAGCTTTTGTAAGCTTTGCATTGCATTGTGTCCAAATCAGTATTATGTGGCAGCCATGTACTGCCATGTGCCTTCAGGTAGTTTCCATGTTGGTAAGACAGGGATTTTTTGGCTGCTTATTTACTTTCTGTTTTAATTAGCAATCTGCTGCTTGGTCTGTCTTGCCCTTGGACACGAAATTCAATCCTGATTGCTCTTCCAGGGCAAGTGTCTTCCTTCCTTGTCTTCAGATCATGATACTGGTGCTTTGAGCGTAGATCAGGTGTTTGTGAATCCTTCATCTCTGAGGTTATTAATGACATTTTGTCCTCTGAGACCACAGGATTTGCTGTGTGCTCAGCTGCTGTGATCCCTACAATTTCTATACAGCACATATTTTATTAATTTTATGTTCTTTAGAGGTTTATGTTTCAAACCCCGGCCTTTACCTTGATGTTCAGTTTGAGGAATCCATTAGAGCTCATTAATTTTTATCTCCATTCTCCATCACTGTAATGCTTTGGTAGATCTGATTTATCACTTTCCCTTTTATTGATGTCTGGGCACAGTTGTTTCGTGATTATTGATGGCTTCCTCTGAAGCTTGGACTTCATTGGTGGTTAAAATTTCCAGCTAATACTGCTTTATCCAGCAAGCACTTGAACTGCTGATTCTAGCAGTCTCTTATCACAGATTTGGTTCCAGAATGTTTCCAGCTGTTTCCAGTCTGATTCTCTGATAGTTGCCAAAGACCATCACTATGACAGTTTTAGTGTATAGAAGGCAAGCCTGGAAATATTGTTTTTATAAGAATAATGCAAATATTTAGGGCCAGTATGATTTAGCAAAGCAATCTAATGATGCTCAGTACAAAGATAAGACTGAAAGGAGCAAATATCAGTATTTAATAAATGAAATGGCATAAGGGAAGTGATTCAGCAAAATTTTAATAACTGTTAAAAGCAAAATGCAAAAGTACTAAGTTCATGTATACAGTGGTAACACATAAAGGGTAGGATGCCAACATTTGAACTTCAGCCAGGAAAGAGGCAACTGTAATAGCCAAGCTGCTTTTTCAAGCAGACCAATTTCTGATAGTGATGTCCAGTCTGTCTCCAAACCTCCTCAGAGCTGGCCAACAGTCCAATGTACACCAAATACACACTTCCCCTTCCTCTGCTGTTAAAATAGCAGTGACACATCAAGCACATCCAAATTCATAAAGATCTTGATAAGGACAGATGTGTAACTTGTCCAGAGGTGATGCTGTCTATCATCTGAGTATCAGATGGCAGGAGGTAATTGAAAACTGTCACAACCACATCATGGTGGGTGAATTCCAGATGCTTCCTAGAGATGAATCCAACAAAATACCATAGTTCAGTGCCCTGAAAACTGAATTCTAAATGGTACCTAGTAAACAAATTAATGTGCAAATACAGTGCTTTTTCTGTGGGCTCAGTAAATCTATCTGGAATTAAAGATGCTAAATGGGGATTTTTTTCCTAGTTCTAGCAGTAGTATTCGTGCCACACTGTACATTCATGAGTTTGTTTGTCCACATTGTCTTTGCATTAGAGTCAAGCAGTACATGAGATTGGGTTGGAATCCTAATCTGTCTTTGCCTAACCTGTAAGATTCTGAGTATCATCATAAAATAGAATGTGAAAAAATAACAGTATGGGAGTCTGTCTGGAGATGATTCAAATGGGAAAAACTGGACTTCCCAGAAAGCCCAGGTGACAGTTCTGATTATTCACATGAATAAGGTGTGGTCCCACTGAACTTCACAAGATAGTCCCACTTACAGGTCTATTCTGGATTGGTTTTACCCTGATCATTTGTAAAGTTGGAAAGCTGGAAACTGTGCAAGACAAAACACACTCAAATCCCACAACAATGAATGCAATCTATTGAACAATAAAAATACTTTCAAGAAACCTTTGTCAAATGAGGCTGCTGATGATTCATGCATCTGTTTCTTACTTAATGACTCCAAGATGCCTCTATTGCCAATGGCAGTAAAGTCAGGAGCTGATTTGTTTCTTCCTCAAGTTGGCATCCTAAAAAGATCAGCAAATTTGCACTCAAGAAGTGTCTTCATCAAAAAAACCCCTCAGCTAGAAAGATTAGCTCAGAGTTAGGCAAGATTAAATCTCACTTCCTGTGGCAATCCAAACATTGTAATTTCCTACTGCTGGTTTCAAACTTACTGGTTGAAAGCAATAGCAAAATGAAATGAAATTTTGGTAGTTCTGCAAGCAAGAAAAAAATTGGAAATCAGTAATCTGAAATTCTCCTCCCTTTTTCTTCCACCTGTTTCTCTTAAATACAGGAGCAGTATTTTGCTTTGAGACCTGAGCTGAGGATGAGGACCTATGGAAATATCACTGACCGAGTAGAATTGAGGAAGAGATTGAACTGCAAGTCATTTAAGTGGTATTTAGATAACATCTATCCTGAGATGCAAATATCTGGGCCCAATGCCAAAGCTCCACAGCCAGTTTTTATTAATAGAGCGCAGAAACGACCAAAAATAATCCAGCGTGGAAGGGTAAGAGAAACTTAAATATATAGAATTCTGGTGGGGTAATTATTATGAGATTTTTTTTTCTTAAAGATTTGCTCAAACACAATAAAAATAGTCTGTATCCACAAGTTTTGCCGCAAGTTGTCTTGAAAATAACAGGATTTTTGTCAAAGCAGTTTCACTCTGATCTACATTTCAGGTCGTCCTCAGACTAGATACAATGAGGTTTCTTAGCTCAAAGCTCTGAGTTATGAAGTTTTGCTGTCTTTAGAATGTGCTTTCATGGCTGTTGGTTCTGAAGATGGATGTGGATAGAGAGATTTGGCCTCAAATATTCATGCTCTGTTGGTTCATGATAAGAGTACAGTGTAATTAATTTCCAAACTCATTGCTTTTACTGGGTAATTTTCTGCAAAGGTGAACATTTGCATCTGAGGCTGATGGCTTTTCTAGTCTTGACTGTTACATAATGAACAAAAAATGAGTTTTTCTCCTCTCCTTTTTTCTTCAAAGTAGAAATGAAGAGAGAATTTTTTATGTGTATTCATGAAGGAAATCATGATTAAATTCATGGCTTAGCTCTGACACCTTTGCTTATGGGTTTGTATGCAGGCAAAGCCACCAGACAGTTGCATCTGCTCTTTACAGATTCATCTTTACAGAATATCAAATTCACTTGATGTGTGCTTTTTATGCTTCCCAAAAATAATGGATAGCTTCAAACCCAAGGCAACTTTCTCAATGTCTTGTCTGTGAAAGAGAATACTCTGGAATAAGCTGATTAATGTGCACATAGATTATGGTTAGCAGGTTCCTTTTTAGCTCAGTAGTTGGAAGCACAAAGTAGTGATGTCCCCACAGGGGACACAGGCTGCAGTAGCCATTGACAATTGCTGGTTCTGCAGGAAGTGAGTCAGGAGGACCTCTGTTCATGCAGGACCTATTGACACCATTAGATTTTTTGCTTGGAAGCAGCTGTCTGGGAATTCACAATTTGTGCAGTATTTTTATAGCAATATCCCAGCCAAGCTGTGAAGTTAGTTATGTAGTTTTCCCTGAATAAAACTGATACAATAGGCTAATGCCCCTAGTTTTTGGATGCTGTTACTCCCCTAGTCAGACCTTTTTTTCTCATTTTAAAAAATTTAAAAGCTTTCTGCTTTCATTCAGCCAGAAAGTTAACTGAGGAATTGTTGATGTTGGAAAGAGCTACTTGAGGGATCTGAGTATCTCAGCAACACTTAAGGGTAAATCTTCCCAGCAGTTATTTACCATGGTTTAATTTTGAGAAAAACTTTGTGCACCCTTTAAGAAGTGGGAAGAAGAAGCAGAAAAATGCAGTTCCTTGGCTTGGTTCTGTGGGGTTCAAGAATTATACCCAACAGCGTATGAGAGAGTCAGCTTTGGCTCTGAGGATTGTATAAACTATTTCCAGATGCCTGCAAGAAACAGAACCATCAGCCAATGTCACCACTGTATGCCAAACTCTTTAGGATTTGGGAGGAATCACTCCAAATCTCAGTTTATTCTCAAAAACTAATTAGGCCAGAGATAAGTGGTAGTGTGACAGCTGGGAAGAAATGTAATGATCACAAATGGTGGCAGTTGTTACCAGTGTTATCCAATGCTGGTCATCAGGGCCAATAAAAACAAGGACAAAAATCATATAAAACTCATGTACTCTATGGTTTAAAAGCCTTCTGCTGAGTGAGGAATGATGAAAATGAGAGCTGTCCTAGATCTGGGGTGTGAGGAAATGTTGCTTAGAATGATTTGTCTAATTAGTTTTCGATGTGTGTAGGGAACAGGAGAAACATGATGCACTCGAGGCGATTGTTTTTGTGCCTTGGGACAGCTATTTCCAGAAATGGTGTTCAGTGAAAAGCATTATTTGGTATTTGTGCTAATTGTTGCTATCATGTGACTGAGCAGTTTGTTCCTTTTATTACTGGAAGTGTATTTTGGTTTCTAAAAATTTGTAGAGTCAGTAGAAATGCCAAGACAGCTATGGATGTCTTCATAATAAAATTCAGCTGGCTGGTTAATCAGCTTGGCCTTGAGTTCAGAACAGTAAATTCTTTTTTCCTCTACATCCAGATCCAGATTGGAAATAAGTTTTTTAAATGTGGGTGTCAGATCTGGAGCCCTGCCATCTCTCAGCTCATGGTGTGCAGGCAGTGTTTGCTGCCTGAATAGCCTGATCCCCAGCACATCAGGGGGAGAAAAATAATCAGGCTGAAAAGAAGTCTTCTGCTGGCCAGCAGTTAGTTCAGGGCATGTGTGTAATTTAAAGCCAGAGTTAGAAGTGGTTTGTCTCCCTGAGTAACAGAAGGACAGCAGTCCAAAATGGGATCACAGCCTCTGTTGGGGGCACCTGAATCCTCTAGGGAAGGTCAGGGGGCATTAAACAAACTGAGCCCCCCCCAGCTGCAGGGGCTCATGAGGGGTGAGCTAATTAGAGGTAAAGTGCCATCAGCTGAGCTGAGTTAAGCTGAGGGGCAGGTTGGGGTTTCCCAGGTGTTTTGAGTTCCATAATGAGCTTTGTCCTGAGCAGGGAGGCTCTCCTGAGAGCTCTGTTCCAGCCATTGCCCGGAGTGGGAGTTCCTGGGGTGAGTGTGAGGGTGGATTTGCCGTGGGAATGCCCTGGCTGGGATGGAGCTGGGGTGACAGGATTGGTGGCAGGCTGTGCCCTCATCCAGCAGGAAGGGGTTAATGAGGGGCTCAGGCTGACAGCCCTGCTGGGGAAGGGGACAGAGCTGCAGCCCAGGGTTTGAGCTCTCTCCTGCCCAGGTGAGGGATTTGCTGGGGGTTTGTGGCGTGTTTGTTTCCCCATCCCTGTCCTACACCTCTGAGCCTGTGGCTGCTGGTGCCCCTGAGGGTAGGTATGGCTTCTCTGTCACCCTCACTGCTCTGTACCTCTGCTCTTGTTACTGTGCAAAGCTTCCCCAGTTTGCTTTCCTGATAAAAATCCTTGCTGCTGAAAGAGCTGTCAGGCTTTGAGTTAAATCAACACTGAATTGGTGGTGAAAATGTAAATTTTAGGCATTCCTAAACTGCTTTCTCCTCTTGGCTGTGCTGGCACTGATGTCTGAAGGGGGCTGCCTGGTGAGGGGGCTGAGCAAGGCTTTACCAACAGTGATTTTGAACCCCCTGGTCTGGTTGTTGGTGAGGGAGGATGGAGGATCCAGGCAGTAGCTGGCACAGCTCCTGTTTGACAGAAATCACCTAGCAAGTGGGATTTTGGCTCTGGTTAAGCTATGTCAGTCCTGAAAATACATACAAGTAAAACATGCCCAGCTCCTGCCTTTTAAAGGGGATACATCAAGATCTTAATGATTTTTTGATTCTTGAAATAGGACAACCTAAACTTTGTACTGCAGAAAAATATCTTGAGTATCTTTTGTTCAAATTAGGAGAGATTCCTAACTTGCTGAGAGCCTCCTTGTTTGCTTTGATGGTAGCTGGTTGCAGTTCTGCATCACAGGACAGGCTTCTGACCTGGATTCAGGCCTCTGATAGACCATTCCCCTAAATCAGACTAGTTTGGGCATTTGAGGAAAAATAGCATTTATGTGTATGTAAAATGTTCTCTTCTTCCCTGATCTGTCAGTAAAGTACCGTAGCTGATAACTGTGGCTTTTCAGTTACATAAATGCTCTTGAAAATCAATTTGCAAACAACATAAGTCTCTGAAGTTGTTTGTATTTCAGTAATTCCTTTTCCTTTCTCAGGGAGGCGGTCCTGTTCCATGAAGAGAGGCTGTAGGAGGAGACTTAATGTTTAAGCTAAACTGTAGTAAAATGCAGTTTATACAGTACAATCCATATTCCTGAGCACAAAATCTAGGACCTTAGAATTCCATGGAGAATGAAGAGGGGAAACAACCTTGGCAGAGTATACAGTCAGCATGTGCTGAGCCAGGATGTGTGTGTACTGCACTTGTACCAGAGAGAAATCTTGATGTAATTAGAAAGCAAATTGGAACTGTTTAATGCAGTTTTTTCCTCCAAATTATCTGAAAATCAGACTGGTATTTTAAAAGGGAAGATTTTTTTTTTATTATTACTGGAAATGTTGGCTGAGTTTTTTTGAGCACTAGGGATGTAGGGCTTTGAGCACACTTTGAGATCTAGGGCTGTTGTTTACACTGACTATCAAACTGTTTTCTTTTCATAGCTGTATCACCTCCAAACCAACAAATGCCTGGTGGCCCAGGGCCACCCAAGTCAGAAAGGAGGCCTGGTGGTGGTTCGGGAATGTGACTACAACGATCAGAACCAGGTATGAGATTCCCAGTTATATTGAATAGTGATTCATGCCTTAGATTTGACCAATATGTTCTCCTGCTGGCACAGTGCCCTGGTGTGACATCTCATCAGCAAACAGGCTGATTGCAGAGGCTCATTCAAACCACGAGGCTGGCCAAGGACACTGTGCAGCTCCTACTAATGCTGAGTGTTGGATGTTATAATCTCCTGTGTTTATGGCATGAATCTCTGTATTTATTTGGCTGAAGGCTGCCCTAAAGTGGCTCTGATGGGTTCATAATCCACTAATTGGCACTTCAGCATTTGTAGCAGCTCTTTCAGTTGGTTCCTCATACTAGAATTTAAAGCAGCCTTTTCCTGCCCTGCTGGTGTTTGTGTACTGTACAGCCAGTCCTCTGCTGCTGGAGTGGCTGTAGTTTGGGGTGAATGAATAATTTGTTGTTAAACAGAAAGAATTCAGAAAGTTCTTCGGCTACAGGTGAATTGCTGATCTGGAAATGAATTAGGGATGGATGTGAACACCTAATGAGAATTTTTGTATTGCTACATGAAGCCTTTGCTATTTCACTTCTTTCAGGTGACAGAAATTCACAGAGTTCACAGAAATTCAGAGTTGGATAAAAAGTCTCCAGGGTAGAGAGATCTCCAGCTAATGCCATAAAGACTAGCTAGAGTTACACTGAGAACATTATGATTTAGGAGCCCATGGGACCCAATTCTAAAAGCTAGGCTGTATCTAAAGAGAAAAGTAACAAAATAAATGGAGCATGGGATGTAATGCAGCATAGCTTTAGTAAAGGTGGGTTGTGCTGCACTAACTTGACACTTTATGACATGGGTAGTAGTTTTCAGGATATGGAAACTGCAGCAGTGGAAGCAGAGTGACTTGTGATAGTCCCAACAAAATGCTGTGTGCCTTGTCACCTGAGGGGACTTTCTGCCTCCTACCAGCTGAGTGTGACAGAGGAACAGTGTGGAGCACTGAGAAATCATCACTGTGACCAAATTGTGAGCTCCTGTGTTAAAGGTGGATTAATTAAAGCTGGAATGGGAATGAAGGTTTTTCTATGTGATCTATTCCATCAGCTGTGAGACAGTCAGCAAGTCTTGTAAATATAAAACCTGTAAATGTAACAGTAACTGATGGGCAGCAATGATTGTACATTTGCAGTGCCAAAGCTGCAGTGCATCTTTCTGAGCCACTCAGTCTGTGGGTGAGAAAGCAAAAATGACTCCCTGGGCATGATGTCCACACAGCTATGCTTCCCTTCTTCTTGCTGCAATATTTCTCCTAATGAAGTGCCACATGCCTGAAGTAGATAATCTGTTGGTTTTCCATATCAAAACCTTTTTCTGATTTTTTTAATCCAAGAGAACAAACTAAAGTTAGCCCTTTGGTGCTGGGAAAGACAAATTTGTGCTCTGATTGTTGATCTTTGGCTTCTTTTCTCACGAATGTGGTTTACTAGTGGTAAATTTAGCAATTAGTTCTCATAAAAAAACTGGCTGTGCTATCTTCTTTCACAATGATTTTGTTCTCCAACCAAGTGTGTCAACCAACACTGTGTTTTTCTTCTATTAGTCTTATTTTGTTCTCTTAATAAATCCCAAGAGTGTATTCAGCCAACTTTCTGTCATAACTTCTTGAACAATCTTGCTATAGATATGTGAGAACAATGTGGAGAAAGATGACTCTTATTTAACAGCTTCTGCTTATAAAAATAGCAAGAAACATCCTGACTATTGGAAGCTTTTAACTCTCATTTCACTCAACTCATTGGCATTTTCAGCTGGTTTTGCTCTAGAATTATCTGTTCTATGCCTTTGTCCTTGGAAAAAAGCCTGGTTTTGGTCTGGTGAATGCATGTGAGAGCTGAGCAGCCTCTAAAGTCATGGGACTGACCTTACAAGCAAATCTGTTTTACCTTCAGTTTCTGCTTGCTTTGTTTTCTCAAGCTTTCATGACTGCTAAGGGATTTCCAATTCTCACTTAACTCTTGGATTTAAAAGAAATAACAGATATTGGGTAGCTTTCAATTGCATCAGCATTATGTGTGATCCTTTTCATTGTAGGTGGCTTACATGGTCATCATTAAGTTGAAAATTAGTCAAGCACATCACACTGTCCTGTTTTCTCAGGCTTGACATGACAGTGACATTCAGTTAATATTTTTCCTATACAAAGAAAAAGAATATGGAAAGTGGTTCTCATATATAGAAAATATATTAAAAATTATGCCTTTAAGTTATAATGAAAACTAGGATGCTTCACTAATTGTAACAGAAATAGTCTTGGATAATACTGGGGACTGAACAGAAATAGAGGAGTAAGTGATGAAAATCTTGTTGGAAATAGTACAAGTGGAAGAGTTGATGGGATTTTATAGAACAGAGGTTTGAAGTGACAGAAGAGGCATTTGTGCTCTGGACCTTGAAAAAATAATGTACTGAAAGGCTCTGTTGACACTCCTGTAGCACTTAATAAACGTAAGAATGTCCTTTACAAAATGGTCAAGACTCAGAGACTACAAAGGTTTGCTCCCATTTGCAATTCTTCTGTAAGATCTTTCTCCCTAAATCTCTAGATCATGGTTAATAGTTTGCTTTTCTGACAGAGCACATGTCTGCAGTGAGTGTGAAGATGTGCAAATTCATTCTTGCTGCTTTTCCACAAACTATTGAAGGCACAATTCTTTGGTGCCTCTAACAGTTGTTGTGGAGCATCAGTGGCACACTGAACTGTGGGGCAGAAGGCACTTACCTGCTTTGGAATGACCTTCAGCAGGACATTGGGTTCTCAGGGTAGCAATAGCTTCAAACAGTGATTACAGACCACCAAACCTGGCTGTTTCTGGTGATTGTCAGACTCTTTGGTGCTGTGATGTCATTGCTTTCCATGATAATGGGAGCTGAAGTATAGATGGGATAGTGAAATTGCTGGGCACATCTCATCCTCAGGGCTGAGGCAGCTTTTTTGTGCTCTGAAGCAGACTTTTGGTCTTTTACAAACTGACAGAATAATAAAGCAGTGCCAAGCTAAGCAACAGATTGTAACTGATGGAAGTACTGGAATACTACATGGGTCACGGCAGGGATTTTCTTTCAAACAAAAGGCTGTTTCTGTAGTAGTTACTATCATGTATTCACTGAAAATTTTCAGTGTATTTCTCTACTGCTAATGCAATTTGCAGACCAGATAAAAATGTGTATCCCCAAAGCTCTGCCAGTTGGCCAGCCATGCCTCTTGCTGCACTCCACAGACTTCTGAAAGCCAAAGGGTAGGTGGATGCTTCCTGGCTTATTTAATATAATTTTGAAATTCAGGAGAAGGCTGTGTGATTTGTGTGAGTTATATGGATGAATTAAAGTCCTGAAGGTACTAGAAGTCCTGGGAAGCCTCAGTCTTAAATCTGTAAACAGCTTAAACTACACTTTGAGGGCTCTGAATTAAACATCCAGTTCTTCCTAAGCTACACATGTGTAAAAGAAGTTTAGACTAACACAGCTCATACTTTGGACCTCCTCCCATTTATTTTGTCCACAAGACCTACTCTAGCACATGCTCTGCACCAGCCTGAAGGGGTTAATGCACCTTTCATTTTATCCTGGTCTTTGCCATCCTGTTTTATGTGTTGGGAGGCAGGGAGAGAAACTGCTAGAAAGAGGCCAGTCCTACAGCATTCACCAGTTTGAGTAATTTATTTAACCACAAACATGATCAATTTCATTTTGAAGAGAGGTTTTTTTCCATAAGGCCTTCCATTTAGGTTTTATTTGAAAACAGAAATGATTAGTTATACTCTAATTGCATCCCACTGATTTTGCTTGACACCAGTAAAATTGGGCAGTGACTTTCCTCAGACCTTTGGAGCAGATCATTGCCATGTGGCTCTGGGGGACAGCAATTAAAGGTGCTGCTTTCCTGGGTGTGGGAACTGGACACAATCCCAGTCTTAGAAATCAAAGTCTTCACTGTGATGCTCTCCTAAATCTGCTAGTTAGGAAGTGCATGCAGGTTGAAAATACCCTGCACCTCATCTGTTACCTCTTTTTTAAAAAAATTAATTACATTTTTTAAATGTGGGGGTGGGGTTTTTTGTTTGTTTATTTGTTTTGGTTTTTGTTTAGATTTTAAAATTTTTTTAGAAAATACACAGGAGGATAAAATAACAGATCTCTCAGAAATGAGACATAAATCCTGGGAAGGCACCTTTCTGCTTATAGACTTTGGATACTGTGCTGCCTGTTGGGAGTTTCTTTCCTATATGGGGCTGTTGATCTTGAGAGCCTTTAACAACACGAGCTGAACATCATCCTCCCAGTCTTCAGCAGAAAATTAGTTAATAATTTTTGGTGTATGCTAAGGCTTAAAATTGTGCAACAAAGAAACCTCATGGGGGTGGCTTTGCTTTCCTGGTGCTTGAATCTGTTAATAATCTGAAAGTGCATAGTGATACTCTAATCTGAATTTGGAACCAAATTTGAGCCTATTTTTCTTCTTTCCTTTGTTTTCTACACTAAACACATAATTAGTTTGAAATTCATTTTGGCTGTCTTGTGTAAGCCTTTCTGCAGAAGTATCACACTGGATTTAACACTGTTTTGTGTTCTTTGCCATTACTCAGCTTTCTATTACAGGTCTGTTCCCTGTGTCACTCCAGTCCTCTCCCCATTCTTCCCACTTCATCTCTTGTTTGGATTTGGCTCCATCATTATTCTTTTAATAGTAATTCTCTGTGGCACATCCTGCAATTTCTCCATTCTCTCCTCCCTCTTTAATCTTGCCATGCTTTCTTTCTCTTGACAGGCTTTAAACAGAGAAGAGTATCTTAGAAGGCACAGAATGCCTGAGGTTATGGCAAATTTTAATGTGATCCCTGCACTTCCTCCAAGGAGCCTCTCCTTGTGCTACGATAGTCACTGTGATAATGAGCTGTGTGCTTTCCACTCATGCTGTCCAGCTGAGGCTGTGTCCCAAATCACAGTGCCCTCCAGAAGGCTGGTTTTAGATTCACAGACCAAAAAAGAGACAAATCAGAATTTAGGTGCCTAATTTTTCTGCCTGGAATTTGATACTCCATACTCTGACTGTGAAACTCATGCAGACTTAATGGAAAAAAAAATTACACAGCAGGCATGGCTAGTGCAGCACTGAGCTGTGAGAAACTAGAGCAGGGCTGGAGCCACACCAGAAGAACTTGGTGTGTCTGTAGGTACTTTAGGAATAGGTATGAAGGGCTCAGCTCTTCTTGTTCATGGGGTGAGAAGTCAGGGAGTTGCCTTGCTCAGCATCCACGGAGGCTGGGAAGTGCTGAGCCCGATGGTCCCAGGATCTTCCCTGCACTGCAGAGCTACAGTTTCCATATACTTTTCTTCTCTTTTCTCTACCCCTCTGTAATCCAGGATATTTTGAGGTGTACACCCCCAAGGTTCTTAGTTTCTTTGCTTTCTGGCTTGGGATTTAGAGTCTCCTCCACCTCATTAAAAGAGCTCCTGTGTTATGAGCTCCAGGTCCTTGCAGGCCTGAAGGAGCTGAACAGGGGAGGGAAAACCAGGAGCTCCTGCAGTTGGACCAGGCTGCTGTTCCTGCTTCCCTGAACATCCAGCTGTGCCAGATGTGCCTTGCTCAGAGCAGCCCACTGAGAGCCAGCAGGGTGTGGGCATGGATGGCAGCAACTGAAGGTTCTGACACTTCTCTGTGCCAACAATAAAATACCTGCTCTGCTCAAGCAGCATGGGGGAGAGGACAGACTGACAGCTTGAGTGTGTCCTTGCTGCAATTCTCACCACTCACGGCAAGGCACATCTCTGACATCCAGATGCTGAAGCACCTCCTCTGTAACTGAACAAAAGATTCAAGGAAACCATCCTGAAACTTAGGATAAATGTCTTTCTGTCTTGTCTTTCAGGTCTGGGTTTACAATGAGGATCATGAGCTGATCTTAAATAACCTGCTTTGCTTGGATGTTTCGGAAACTCGCTCCTCCGATCCCCCTCGTCTCATGAAATGCCATGGCTCTGGTGGCTCACAGCAGTGGACATTTGGGGTGAGTGGAGAGGCTGGCATATGGCACATTACTTGTAATCAATGTCTCAGTGACAGTAGCACTAACAGCACATCAGGGTTGAGTTTAATTGTGACTAAACCTCAGATGTACCATGGCAATTGCACTTCACCAGGTCCAGCCCAGGTTCAGCCTGTGCAGAAGTTGCACAGCTTGATGGCTGCATTTCAGTCTGAATAGGACTTTTGCTGAGCTCTGGGACATGCAGGCCCTTTGCAACATAGAAAGGTTTCTGCAGCTCCACTGAGCCTTCTGCCAGTCACAGCCACCCACAGCACTGTGGCTCCTTTGGGATATGCCAGAGAGAACACAATACACCCCACAGCTTTGTTGTGTTGTGTTTGCAGGACTGGGAGACAGGAGGAGTCCATGTGGTGACTCCTGCTTAGTGTTTGAAGAAGCCCAGGGCAGAGGAGTTGCTTCTGCCCTGTAATTGGTCTCGTTGGTTTAATTGTTAGAGGCTGGAGTGGCCAGTTCCACAAAACTGAGGCAGTGCTGCTCACACATGGATTTTCTCTCTTGGGTATTCACTCAGAGGCTGCCCCTCACACACCCTTGGCTAAGCAGAGAGTCTGTAGCACAAACATGGTTGAACAAAGGGGAGAGAGGGCTCTGCCAGCACTGCCAGTTGTGCTTCCAGCACAGCTCTGCACAGTCTGTCTCAGGTTCATAGTGGGGATAGTGAGCTGCACAATTCTCCTGGTGAGAGGTTACTGAGGGTTCTGCAGCTTGTGTTAGCAGATGGATTTTAGAGGATGGAGAGAATGGCCACTGATGTGTGGTACACATGGCTGTTGGTGATGCCTGCAGTGGTGGTGGGGAATGTGGGCTGCATGTGTGACACATGGACTTTGAGCTGGCCATTGCCCCTGTGGGTGTGAGAGGTGGATCTCTAGCAGGGTCACACTGGTGCCCATCAATCATCCACAAGAAAAAGTGAATCAAATATTAGGATTGATTAGGAAGGGAAAAGGAACCAAAGCAGGAAAATATCAACACACCATTGTAGTTTGCTTGTACTGCACGTGCTGGTCACCTCCTCTCAGAAAAGCTAAATTAGGGCTGAAGGACTCAGAGGTGCATGGAAAGGCAAATGGAAGGAGTGGGGCACCTTTCCCATGAGGAATATGAGAGCAGACTGGGACTGTTTAGATATGAAGTCTTTTGAAACAAGGGGAAATCCATTAGGGCTATGAATCATTGGTTCATGGAAACCTCTGCTCAGCCTGGAGAAGAGAAGGCTCCAGGGAGACCTTAAAGCATCCTTCCAGTGCCTGAGAGGGCTACAGGAGAGCTGGTGAGGGACTTTTTACATGAGCATGGAGTGATAAAACAAGGGGGAATGGCTTTGAACTGACAGAGGGCATGTTTAGATACTAGGAAGGAATTCTTTGCTGTGAGGGTGGTGTGATTCTGGAACAGGTTGCCCAGAGAAGCTGTGGATGCCCCATCCTTAAAAATGTTCATGGCAAAGTTACCTGGGGCTTGGAGTAACACGGTCTAGGGGAAGGTGTCCCTCCCCATGGCAGGTCCTAAATGATCTTTAAGGTCCCTTCCAACCCAAACCATTCTAGGATTCTGTGACTTGTCTGTGTCCCGCTACAGCCTTGTGGGCTCTGTCTTTGCTGAGTGCTGTGGAACAGCTTTGATCATCCCTCCACCTCATTGAAAGACTGTGTTATAAACAAAATCCCATCTGAGTGCCTGTGAGGACGTGAGAGCCTTTGTTTCAAAGTCTGGCTGTGGTTATGGGGTGTGCTGTACTCTGCTGCTGCTGTGGGTCTGGTGTGTCATGGAGGCTGCTGAAAGGCTCATCTGTCAGGAAGGAGCATCCCCTCCCCTTGGGCTTCGCTTTCAGCTCCATTTTGACAATGGAGAACAGAAGTTTCAGTAAATAAATCCCATCTGTCTTTTTGTCCGCTCCAGAAAAACAACCGCCTGTACCAGGTCTCCGTGGGGCAGTGCCTGAAGGTGGTGGATCCCCTGAGCCACAAGGGCTACGTGACAGTGGCCATCTGCGACGGGTCCCTTCCTCAGCAGTGGCATTTCGAGAGCTGAGGTGGCTGAGGAGAGTTCAGCTGAGCCCTGGTTCCCCTTCGGCCATGCTGGGAAGTCATTCTGGAGGGTTTTGTGCAGAGCCCTTGGATGCCACACCTGGCACAAGCACTGCAAGGAGCTGCCCTGAGGAGCTGAGTGTGGCAACGTCCAGGTGGTCACTGCTCCTGGTCACACACTGAGAGCAGCAGCCCCACTGCAGAACAGCACACAGAATGGAAATTTATCATGGGTTCCTTGGATGATCCTGGATTACTGGACTGTTGTTAAGTAAGAGAAATCATTAGAGCAATGTAATTTAAATGGTGAGATTTCCGCTTTGTGGATGTTCTAAATGACAGTGACAGAAAGGAGTTCTCCTTGAGTATTTTATGTGCAGTATCTCAATAATTTACGTTTCTAGTATGGGTTTACTGGCCAAATTATTTTACTTTTTCTGGAAAATTCTTTTCCCCTTTTATCTTCTGAAAATTGCAATTTGTAATATTTAAATTTAGTTCTTTTAATTTACGATTTTAGGGCATTTCTTGTAGTTTAAATTCTTGGCTGTCATTCGTCACCTCATATTTAAAACAAAGTAACTATTGCAAAGTCTATTTTGATGACTCATGACAGTAGCTGCATTTAAAATAAAGTATCATTTTTTTATTAATCTGTCTGGCCTTACTCCTTGTAGCTGTTGGACCAGAAAGCACCAGTTTGGACACTGATGAAAACTAATGTTCACACAATTTGGTTCTTCGCTTGTTTTCACTCCCTTCCTCACATCTTAGAATGTTTGATAGATAATTTCTCTCTGTAATTTATCCACTTCTCTATTTATTTTACTATTTACCTTTCTTTGACTTCCTTCTTCAGCATGTAACAGCTCCTGCAGAAGAGAAAAGTTGCTCTTAACCCAGCATATCTTTTCTTAGCAGCATTGGCCTTGTTCCCCACTCCACAGCGACTGCCTTCCCTGGAATGAAGAGTTTGAACCTAGAAGAGCCAGGACAGCCTTGCCCTTCCACTTGGGCAGCAGAAACATTTTCCAACTGCAGAAATACTCCAGCATCCAGTTATTGACATTTTGGGCCACCCACAGTCTTGACATCAGTTCCCAGATGGCTCTTGCAGGGCAGTGTGGAGCTGGAACATGATGTTAGCTCAGGTGAAACCTTCCTGTGGCTGTGTGTGGAATTCCAGTCCCTGTTGGGGTGAAAGGATGAGCTGCAGCTTCATTTACTCCTGATGGACCCTGACTGCTCCCAGCTGTGTGCAGGACTTTCCTGTGACATTTGCCTTGGCAGCCACATTGTGCAGGAGCCTTGCCTGGCCTTTTCTTCTGTGGCCTTCATGTTGTCTTGCAAAGAAACAGTAAGAAAATCAGAAAACCCAAACAATACTTAAAACAGGCCGAGTAGCAGCTTGCTTTATTTACGGTCCAAGTTGGTTGCCACGGAGAATTTGTAACCTTTTGCTTGCAGGGGGGAGTTTGGGAGGCTGCTGTCAGTGGGAGCAGTGCTGGTTTCCAGAACAGATGGAGGTGATGAGTTTTGGATGGTGCCAGTTGTTCCTGCAGGGAATTCCTGGACACAGGCACATCCGGTGCAGCCACACAGCCAGGCCTTCACCTGAGAGGGTGAGAGATCTCTGCTGGCAACACCCAGCCCTGAGCCCAGGGCCTGTTCTCAGCTGGGCTCTGCATTGGCTGCCTGGGCTAAGTGAGAATTCAGTTTTGCCCTATAATTGAGAAGGAAAAGCCTCATCCCAGAGTAGACATTGCCACAGCACTCGGCTTGCTGCTGTCATCCTGGGAATTTAGTTTGTAGAGAAAGAAACTGCCTGGGGCTGATTTTTAAGCCTCTGTGTGAAGCACCTCCTTCTCGATGGCTCCTGCAGTGGGTGGTGCCGTGGCTGCCAGAGGAGCAGACTGTCCTGCAGCAGCCAAAGTGCACAAGATTTATAAATACCACCAGGGCACAGCTCTGGCCTGGCTGCTTCCCACTGCTCCCTGCTAAGGCTTGGAGCCTTTTTTTAGCCTGGAGCCCTGCTGGGAGCTTGCTGGGAATGTCTCTGGTGTCCAACACTGTCACAGCATTAAGGTTAACCCACTCAGTCCTTTGCTCACCTCCCCTCCTGCAGGACTGGGCAGACTGGGGAGGGTGGAAGTGTTCAAATTCATGGGGTGAGGTGAACATGTGGCACCCACTGTGCAATTTTGGGTGCAGGATGCACTGAGGAAAGGGGAAAGCAAAGGCTCCTCAGACACAGATCCTGAAGAAGCAGAAATCAGACACCTCAAATGACAACAGGAAGACGCACTTTATAGATGTAAAATATTTTTATTCGTAAATGCTGATCTTCTAAATCTGTTTCCACAAATTCCAAAACCCATAACACTCTGTATACTTCAAAAAATTCTTTTTTTTGTGGTGTTTTTGTATTTTTTTTGCCAACATTAGATACTATTATACAGAACAGAAAAAAACTGTAGGACAAATACTGGTAGGATGTTGGAATATTGTACAAGAGAAGAAAAATATTCAAGAAACAATTTAATACAACTATTTATCAAGAGAAAAATATATACAATTGATTTATTCTGTAAGATAAAAATACATCATGCCATATACATTACAAGTTCAGAACTGTATTACTGAATATACCAACAGTTTACAGTCCACTTTAATTGTGCACACAAAAAAAAAACTTCATTTTTTTTTTATATTTAGCCTGTGAAGTGTCAGTACCAGAATTTTAAGTACAAAATAAAAAGCTAACCTGGTTCAAAATGCTGATTAAATTTCTACAAGCAAACACAAAACAGTGTTTATTTTTTTTAAAGAAATGTAAACAAAAACAATCCATACAAACACATCTTTAAATTACATTTTCCAAAACCCTATTGCCAGAGTCCTGCAGCTGCAAGCACATTACACCTAATTTTTTTCCTTGTTTTCCTTTTAAGAAGGCTATCGCATCAGACTGAAGCTCCAACTGATTCTATGCTGTTTAAGTGATTTAACGTAGGCTGAACAGTCACCTAATCCTTGACTACTTTTGCTGAAGAAAAAAACCCATGTCCAGCCTCTATTTTGGGTGGTTTTAGCAGTTATTCACAGTTATCACAAATTGTAAGCACAAAAAAACCTGACTTAAGAAATAGGGATGCAACAATATAATACAAATAAAATTAATCTAAATTACCCAAACATCTACAAAAGTCAGAACTGTAATATACATGCCCTTACCAGGCTTAAGGTTTACTTAAAAAAATTCTCATAAGACCACAGTTGAAACTGCTTTAAACATACAAAACCCCCTCTCTTTAAACTGAGATTTTGGTTATTCCGAACTGGGAATCGCATGTCCGTGAGTACATGAGATCATATTGTAACATCCCTATCAACATTTGAGAATAAGCACCCGAACTGCTGCAGAGTCTGGTAGCATTTGGTCAATAACTATTTTTATACTGTATTTTTTTTTCTCAAAATATTTACACTTTTATACAAAGTAACAGAGTTTGTTAGTTCTGCAGGTAACAGCAGCAGCTTGGCTTTCTTCTAACTTTCTTTTTAAAAATAGCTTCATTCACTTATTCAGTAATAAATACAAAAAGGTTCTCTTATTTTACAGAAATCAAAAACTACAATAAACTGACTCATGGAATCAAGTATTTAAATGTATTTTAGTGCAAGTTATCTTTTCCCTTAGCTCTATCCCTAAGGAAGTCGTTTCAGTACATTCCTTGTTCAGTGGTGTCTACTTTTATTTAAATTTTTTTCTTTAATTAGAGGGCCTGCCCCTTTATCAAATAAGGCTGTGGCCAGCACTTTGGACTTCTCCCTTTCGCTGGTGATTTCAGTCTTACATTCATAGAGGCCACCTGCCCTCCTGCAGGTCAGCCAGCGGTTCTTTGCCCAAGTTAAACAGTTTCTCCTTAGTGAGCTCAAAAACAAAAGTGCTGGACCATTCTGTTAACTCAGTTTCACCTCCACGTGTCTGGAAAGTCAGCTTCAGATTTTGCCGGCTTGCTTCTGGTGCTTGTTGGTTGGTGGGTTATTTTTCTTTTTTTTTTTTTTTCTCCTTTTTAAATATTTGTGTAGAAATCTGTATTTCCAGAAGTGATATATTTTTTTCCCCCCTTCAAAAAGGCAACAATTTTCCGTCGACAAAATCAAAATGTGAATCACTTCCTCCTAGGGACAAGCAACCCTCAAAGACAGCAAGGAATGCATTCTAGTTCATCCACTTTCGGCAGTTTACAGCTCCACAGTGACATGGAATCTTGTGCTGGTCATCTTCAAAATCAAACTTATAGTCATAGCAAAGCTGGAAGGAGAGGCAGGAGAATGGTTATGGAACAGCTGGGATTTGCCACAGCTTTCCCTGTAGCTACAGTTTACAAACAGCAGAACACACCAGAGGCTGCACTGTAAGGCACAGATTGAAAGGAAAGGGGAAGGGAAATGTCACCTCCCCCAGCACAAAGAAGTTGTGCCACTGGCCAGAAATTCCAGAACTATCTGGGAATCATATTGCAAGCAAGAGGGGTGTAAAGCCAGAACCTGCCCTACCTCCTCCCCCTTCTGGATTCTTCTGCTGGAGCTGATGATAATTTTGTGTCCTCTCTCAAAGGTGACCACCTCAGCCACGCAGTTGGGCGCACACGAATGGTTGATGTACCTACAAAAGAAGAGTGGGACAAATGAAACCTTTTAGGAAAACCCATCCCTTGAGGAAAATCTGAACCAAACCTCAGGATGGCCTTAGCTCCACGGGCTCACTGCCTTTCCACATACAATTACAGTACTCTGTACTTCTTTACCTAGAAAATGCCAAAACAGTCAAGTGTCAAAAAAATCAAGGATCAAAAAAATTTCCTTCTTTCTTCGTAGCTGCCATGAAACAACTGAAAGATGAGCAAAGCTGATGGAAGAGAAGACATTATTTCAGTGGGAGAGTTTGAAGACTGAATGTAGCAGCTCAGAGTTTAATAAACCCCACAAACTCAGAGCCCCAGAGTGCCCCAGGACAATGCAGGTGATGTCCCAAGAGGTGGTCAGGGTGTCCCAGGGACACTCACCTTGCAGGGCCTCCCGTCAGGGTGGCATCAATGACGTGGTCGTTGTCAATGCGGAACATGTACACACCACGGTTCTGAAAGACACAAGTGGGGCAAGGCTCTGTAAGGTTTTACTGCATTGCCAGTGATGAACCAACAGCCTGAGCCAGCTCCAAGTGCCCTCCTGCATTCTGCATCAGGCACTGCTCACTGGCTCACGAGGGAAAGTGCTGTCAGGTACTGCCTGTATCCCCATGGCTTTGTGAGGGATGATGGGCTGTGAACACAAACCTCTGGCCAATTTGTTCTTCCCTAAGAGCTTCCACATTGCCTTTCATCTGGGATATTTGAGTGCTTCCCAGACAGGCACTAACTGTTACAATGCCATCAAGTCACACAAAGGAAGTGGCTTTAAATTTAAAAAGTTCTCATTAAAAACTGAGGTCCTGACACCTCTGCCAGAGCTGTGTCCTCTGGGACAGAGGATATGCACTCCCTACCTGGCCAGGGTGCTGTGAGATTTATTAAACATTGAAATACTCTGACAGCAACCACTACAGACTCCTCTAGTTGTGTTCTTAACCTATTGCATTTATGGCACAGCAGCAAACAAATCAGGGGACCTGAATTCATCAAGCAGAACAGCATTTGTTTTGTATAGATGCCTGAATAGGGAAGGGAAATAGAGAATGAACAAACCCACCCCATACCTGAGATTCATAGAGCTTCTCCTTCCTGTTTGCTACCTCGTTCCGGATAATGGTTCCGATATATTCAATGACCATTGTGTGCTTTTCAATGTCTCGAGCAGCATACAAGCCCAGGCCCTACAAAAAGTACATTGAGAGTTAATAACTTTACACTCACACTGTGCCCCAAACCAGCAGTGGAAAGGGAACTGCTTGAAGAGAGGGGAGCAGCACTGATGAGTAATTGATGCTATAACAGCCCAGATGCAGAACTCAGCCTCACTCTGTTGAGATCCAAGAAAACTCAATGAGAAAGCTGCTCTTACCCCTCTGACAGCTGGCTGTGTAAAGGTTGTAAATCCACTGAGAAATAAAAGTGGGTTTTGCTAGACCAGAGATACCTGAGAGGAACCCAGACACGGCGAAGTCCAACCTGAAATAACAACTGTGCCCACACAGGGCAAGATTAGTGACAAAGCTTTTCCAAGACAGTCTGTGGGGCAAACCAGCAGCATCACATAAAGCAACAGATTTCATAGTATTATGAAGGCAAACAGGTATTGAACTCTTCCTGCTGGCCTTGGGCCACTTCATCAGCTTGGCCTGAGCATCTCATGCTTCCACTGTGTATTTCTATTTTTATTAATTTTTACTAAGGTTTTGAGAAATGGGCTAAAAAACCCCAGAACATCCCAAAACTTTAAAAGCTGTTTTTTCTTGATGACTTTAACAAATGAATTTTTAAGGTATTTAGATAATAATTTAGACAATAATTAGAAAAAAATCTTCTTTCAGGTAAATCTAGGCAACTGATTTGCTGCATAAAAATTGCCAGTTTTGGGACAAGACTGGAAGGAGATTTACAATATGTTCAGTTTCAAGTTTCAATCTGGACTTTTACAAATATTTCTATATAAAATACGACCTCTACAAAATTTAGCTGTAAAACAGATGTGGACAGAAGAATCTATAATTTTTTTACTATCCATTTTCCCAGTGGGAACTGACCTGGATGCGGGAGCGAGCCAGGTACACGTTGGATTTCCACTCGGTTTTCATCTTGCGGTACTGAGAGGACTTGGAATGGACGAACTGTTTGCTGTAAGGCGTGTTCAGCTCCCCCGTGACTGTGCTCTGAAAGGACTTTGATGTGCTGGTGCTATTCAAGGTGTGAGGCCTGTAGGAATTGGGCATGTAACAGGAAAGAATACAAGAAAAACTGAAGATTTCTCTGAAAACAGCCCCAAAACCCATTAAAAATCCTTTCAGACATACAGACACTTAAAGCCAGCTAGCAGAGACACAAAGCAGTTCCTCTGACCAGGGCATGCACATTCACAGCCAATGACGACAGGGTTTGTAAGCAGCAGACGAAAGCACAAATAACTAAAGCAGCCTATAAACCCTGGGCTGTACTATGTGAAATTAAAACAAAATACCTTAACACAAACCTCTTGACATGGGTACTCATTTTAGGCTCGGCACGGGCACAGCCCGTGGGGTTGATGGCAAGAGGAAGTTCCATTAAGGGGTTTCGGCCATAGCGGAAAGTGTAGTTCTCACAGGCCTCAACCCCTGGCAGCTGCAAAAAAAAAAAAGAGAAAAAGAAAAAAAAATACAAATAATTACGTGGTGAATTATGCGTGTAACAAAATATTCACTTTGCCACACTTCTTTCTGTTCCCCTTCTCATGTGTCTATCCAGCAACTGGGGTGATCCAGCAAGAACTGGGGTGGTGAACTCACCGATTCTGCAATCCTGGCCACTGCAGAAACTGTCAAACCAAAGAGGTCTTCACCCTTCAGATAGCCGGGAAACAGCTGGAGCATTTCAGATTCTTTTCTCACAGAAGCAACGGGCTCCAAGACTTTATCCCACACACCTACACAACCAGCGATAGAGAATTACAGTGATCAAAAAAAAAATAAAAGACTGTTGCACTTGGTTTTAAAAAAATAGTCTGAGGACAAGGGAACCAGAACCCAGTAGTGAGAAAGGTTGTGTCTTTGCCTATACAAACAGGCCAGGGTCTAAAAAGTGCAGTGCAGAATGACTTGGTGTGTTGCTAATTTTTGGGATTTAACAAATCCCAAACACATGCCATTGATTCTGCAGCCTCAGTTTTCAGGAATGAAGCTTTCAGTGTTCACAGCATGGAAACTTTCAGTCCTCTGACAAGAACATGGACAGGTTCTCTTGAGAAATCCTGCAAAAGCAGAACTTTTTGAAAATACACTATATATTCTATTTGCACTGATGGTTTGCAGTCAGTGCTCGTTCTGTGTGGGCAATTCCCTGGCACTGGTCTGACTGGGGCTGACACTATCAGCACCCACAGCATACAAAGGCCTCCAGCACATCCATGAGCTGCTTTCCAAGACCTGCCCATGTTTATGGACACTCTGACATTCTTCACCCTGACAGAGACATTACCCACCCTGAGAACAACTCAGCTGCTTTTAGAGCTCTCTAACTTGAACTCAGCTGATGTGAAGATCAGCAATGGCTCAGCAATGGCTCTGTGTTTAAACAACACTTTTCATGAAAGGAAACCTGCACTGACTTCCCTACTGCTTTAATTCATTTTCAGTGCTCAGTCTTGGGTCTCCTCTGTGGACTTGGAACAATTCTGCTGATCTGCAGCTTATACAATTTCTTCAGAGGTGTCCACAGTCTTCATGGCATGGTATTAAAAATGGGCCCTGGAAGCTCACTGTGAACACTATGTTAGAACAGTGTCTGCAACAGCTGTTTCAAACAGGTATGTTACCACCAGAATCAGCACTATCACAACAAACAGCAAACCCACAAATTCACCATTCTAGTTCACAGAATTTACCTTTAGGTGTAGTGTCAGTGAGGACCAGATCCTCGTGGCCTTGTTCCACCACCTTGATGACGAACAGCGGGAGCCCGTCCTTCTCCTCGATGGAGCAGAGGTAGCGGCAGCGCCTGTTGGCGTACCTCATGCTCCAGTACAGCCGGCTGGCCTCGTACCCCACAGGGAAGAGGGCTTTGGAGGAGTGGAAGGCCTGCATCTGCTGAGGCAGCAGCTGGCCCACGGTGTGGAAGATGAGGCTCCCCACACGGAAGGTGTGGTCGCGCTCGCCGCGCTGCACGATGCTGGCGATCTGGCGCACCTCGTCGCGCTGCACGTACACCCGCCGGAACACCGCGAAGTAACTGAGCTCCTGCTCGTGAGTTCCCTTTGGTTTGTGCATGGGGCAAAGCATGGTCTTGTCTTTAAAAAACATGCATTGTGCTTTAATGGCACAGGTAAAGTGATAAATATTGGTGCACCTTAACCTGTGGCAACCGCTGGTGGCACCCATTTTGTGACAGAACATGCATTTCATCTGCAGGCCTCTCCGCAGTGCTAGTTCCACGTTTATTAAGGCACCAGCTTGTGTCTCGTAGACTTCTGTAGACCAAAGAGCACAGTTCAAATGGACCCAAAGGTCTAAATCCAGGTTAAGAAGCCTTGCTGGTCCATCGGTTAATCCGTCACCTTCCTCGTGACAGAAGCAACATTTCCTGTAGTCTTTAGGCACAGGGTCTGGTTTAAGGGTTGTGCCCAGTTTTTTAAGAAATTCATCTATTTCTTCTTCACAAGGAGGTTTGAATGATCCTTTAGGAATCACGACCTGAATGCTCCACTTTTTCCATTTCATCCCTTTCCATTTCTTACTGGGAGGTCGGCAGTCCTCCAGACTGCTGTGTATTGCTTTTAACCTGGGTTTGAGTTTCACCGTTACCTTCAGCTCATCTGGTTTCGCCTCTACCTTGGCTGCTTCAAACGCAGGGGGGAACATGATGGGTGGTGATGAGGGTGGAGAAACCTTTTCCTGCAGCTGAGGCAGGCAGTGGACGTCCAAAGTGGAGATGTTGTTGCTGTACTGATGGAATGCTTTGGGCGGCCTCTCCTTCATCGGCGACTGCGGAAGAGATGGGACTGATTCCTGATAATCAACAGAAAACTCTTTAAGGAAAAGATCCCCAACTTGTTAACCATTCAATGTATCCTGGAAAGGGCAGCTCAGTATGCCCCAATGCCTCAAATCACATGCAGCAACGAAGATGGAAGTTATCCTGACCTGTGTTAATACAGCTTGGGCTGGGATGTGGAGCAGGAAATTCTCCCAGCCCACCTAGAAGATGGTGCCCTTTAATACACGAGAGAAAGCACAAATAATTCTTTGTCCAGGTTCTGAATGAAAACTCCTCAACTGCCCTTGGTGAGCTGACTGCCAGCTTTAGTCCTTAGGGATTCTTATAAAGTTTTGTTACAACACAAAGTAACCTTAAAAAATATGGGTCACAGAACTAATTTAAAGTGTAAGAATCTGGTGTTTGGTAGAAGCAGAAAATTTAGAACTAATGCCACATATTTTTTTTCCTGGAAATGAGTGAGGAGAAATTCCTGCAGGACTCTAGATTAGATACACCTCAAGGACTTAAACTATTCAGTCACAGTAAACAAGAATTATACCTGCAGAGATTTGTTAAAAAAAATAACCAAAGAGAGAACACAAGAACAACAAAGGAAGTTTAGATTATGAAGTGCTTAATGTGGTTTCTGTGATTAATCTTGAAAGAGTAAATTAAAGGATCAAGAGGCTGAACATGACATTTAATTAACTTAATTAGGTACATGCTGCTGCACTTGTAGAGGAATGTTACCCTGTTTATACACAACAGAAAATGAGCTACATAGGACACTGAAAGGATGTGGATGTACACATAGTTATCTTCTCCAGGGTCGCATTTTTTAAATTTAATTTCTCCTGAAAAAAGTAAGTCAGCTGCACTTGAAGCAAACTTCAAACTACACAGTCAATACAGGACTATGAGAACATGAATTAGGTAAAGCTTGAAGGACATGGCCTGTTCTATCCAATGGTGTAGGGGTAAAAAGGTACATTTGATCTAGAAACAGCAGAAACCAAGTTAAAAGAAGTACTCAAAATATTTTAACTGTCAGAAAATAAACTCTCAGGTGTTGGACACCCCTCGCAGTGTCTGCAGGTAGAGAACTACAGCACAATATTCAACACCACCTGAGAAAGTTCCCTGGCCTAATTCCACTTTCAGTTGAATAAACTTCTTCAAATGTACTTCTCTAGTAATCGGAACCCTTTTTTTCCTGGTCATTGTCAGCTCACAGGCTCCTTACTGGTGTTTTGGTAATCAATGCTTTAAAATGTCAGCTTTGCCCAAATGAAGTCAGGAACAGGATTGTGTTTTCCCTGTTACTCTGAACGAATGAAACTCCTTTTGCAAACTTGCTGCTCAATCATTTTTTTCACAGTTGTAATTTTTTTTTTTAAACTGTGTAAGCCAAATCCAAACGCAGGATATACCCTTTAAAAAGGCTGTTTGTGGTTGTGTACAATGCCCAGAGAACCTGAATGACTGAGTTTTTGAGACTGCATTGTCAAAGCCCTGGGAGGCCAGCCAAAGGTGGCAGCTTTTCTGCCATGGATCTGTCAGACACAAAATTCTGCAAATATGATTTTTACTTTACACTGCTGGTTCAGAATCTCAGCGTTTGAATACAGAGCAATTAATTTATCAACCTCTCAAATGAAGTGCAAACTTCCCCCTCACCCCCTTTCTGTTCTCCAACAAATAGCTGCAATAATTTCAGCTCACTTGGGTCTGCCAGTGTTTGATACGTACTTTGTTCTCTGAGTTTTTTGCTTGCACAGCTGCTGAATAAAGAACAAAGCAGTTGTTGCTACAGAACACAATGTCCTTCATTTTATCTGAGCCTTCTTGGGAATCCTGGGAATCAAACACAGAAGAGTATCAGAAGTGCATTTTAATACCATTCTTCACACAGTAAGTGTAATGAAACAAGTCTTCCAATCTGGCTGGAAACTCTTTCATTTGTAGAACATTTGTGAAATAATGAGTGGTGCTGTGATATAAATACTTGATTATTTGACAGATCTAACATTATCACCACCTACACCCTTGTTCTTCAGCATTTCCTGCTTTTCACAGAAGTTTAACAATCAAAATAAAGCATTCTACACCATGCACCCATCTGCTCCATAGGCACTCTTGCAAAGCAAAATCCATTTTCTTTTATCTTTAGATGGCAAAAGAATGTCTCATTTCAGCCTAATCAAAGCCAGATCACAGTGTTTCATCTACTGATCCATCTGCAAAACCTTACTGGGAATTCAGAGCATTCCTGCCTGCATGAACCCTTCACTCTGTGTAAGTTCTGGCTATGTCTTTGTGGTACAGTCACCTCCTGGTCACTGAAGAGCAACAGCACTTTTTGAAGAAATGACAGTTCCCTGTGTAAGGACAAGAGATGGCAACTGAAATCTGATTCCTGCCCAAAAGGAGTTCAACTATTCCTGTTCTTACAGTAATTCCTAGCACAGCAATGTGGCTGACTCACAAATGAGCTTTTCTTGAATTAACTGAGGTCCCTGAAGAGGTCAGGGAAGAAGATTGCTGGCAGAACTTTGAAAACTCCCATAGATGGGACTTATTTTATGAAATGCACTGGAATTCGTTTTGTATCACTGATAAGAACTTTGCCATATTTTAGTTGCACTACGAATTTGCTCCACTGTCCTACCCTGAATTAGGACACACATGGAAGGGGGACTACAAAGGAAGTTGGAAGTGCTCTGGGCTGGCAGGACAAGCAGGACTTTGTGGCATCCCTGTCACATGCAAGGAGCCCCAGCTGAGTGCAGCCTTGCCCTGTAACTTCTGTACTGACCTGTTTGAGGAAGGGCAGGTCTTTGAAGGATTTCTTCACCCCACTGCCCAGAACCACAACCTTGCAGTGGGAGCACCAGCGAGGCCTCAGTGCTGAGCTTTCTGCCATGTTCTGGCTGTGATCCTTGTAGCCAGCCAGACCTAGGGAACAGAGCAGCTGTCAGAGGCTGTAAGCAGATTAAACCCAGTTTAGGAGAGGGCACAGTATTCACTAGGCTAGAGAAGTAACACCCTCCTGGACAGGGCATGGAAGGAGGGCTTTAAACCTCAACCTGATGGATAAATTGTATAAATCAGACCTAAACCAACTGTCCAAACAAGGCAAAAATATATTCTCGTGTAAAAGGTGAAAAAATAAACCAACACAGGAATACAGGCTGAAACAACCATGTCAAGCTTTCCAGCATGGGAACAATCTTTCTGAATGATGGATTTAAAACCAGACTGGACAAAAAAACCCCCTACTAATGTTAGGAACTATGGGATAAATGCCTCACTGACAGTGATGTAAACAGATAATGACAATCAGAGATGGATGAGAACTACTCATCCAGGAGCAGGTCCACATGACCACGTAAGAAAAGAAAAGTTTTATCTGGAACAAGAATCAATTATTGAATTCTAGAGCATCAATTTACGAGGCTGAAATGCATCAGCAGTGACTCAGTTAAACCCTGGTACTGCACACTGGGAAATGAAAGCCCACTCACCATTGCTGTTGGCAGGGAATGGCACACTGGGCTGCTTCAGCCCATAGGGCCCCACGATCCTGGCAGGTGCCATAGATCCTGCCTGGGGACCCTGCAGGAGCAGGTGCTGCCTGTACTCCATGGATGGGTTCCCTCTGTGAGTGCTGGTGGCTGCCATGGAGGATGGGACGTCTGGAGCGTTACTAACCTCGTAACTGTTTGGAATTCTGATGTGGAGCAGGTTGGAGAATGCTGCTACAATGCTACTGATGTCCTAAAAACAGTGATAAAAAACACACCTCTGTTTACATACAGGCAGCTCAGACAGCAGAAATACAAATTATTAGATGATTGCAACAGCAGTGTTATTGTGCTGTAACCCACTCAGAGTCACTAAATATAAAACAAATTAACTGCTGCTGTACTTTATATATGTAATACAGGTTTATTCCTTTTACCTCAGCAGCTGTGGGATGTAAAGTAATTGCTACAGAGATAAGGCCAGATTTAGGACCATTCTGGGATGGTCCAAGCTGGGCAGCAAAGAAGCCAGAACCAGGTAACGCTCCTGAACCGGGTTCTGATTTTATGTAATTCCTTTTGGCTTCTGAACCTGAAAATAAAACAAAATACAGCAAGTTAATCCTACACTTATGGGAATACAGAAAAAAACCAATCCTAGTTGTAAGCATGCACTCTGCTGCAGTCTCACCTTTCCCAGTGCTGCTGGGTAGGATGGGAATGATGGGAGATGGGACAGGTTCTGGGTTCTCCTCCTTTACAACCGACAAGTCTGGGTAGCGACTGATTTCCATTCCCACCACGCTTTCAGGAGAGGAAGAAGGAACAAAGCTATCAGGAGTGTCCCTGTCCTCACACTGATCTTGAACCCTGGAACAAAACCCAAAAAACCTGTCACTACAGTACCACACTGCCCCAGGAAATACATCAATTTTTATTGTTTTCTTCCACTTCAGGAGAGCAAAGTAAGGAACTCCCAAAAATTTAACAGAATCTGGAGTCTAGCAATGGCAGAAATCACCTATTTAATTATATTGCTCTCTACACATGGAATGTTAAGAGTTAAAATGATCCCATTCCATTCTCTGCACTTCTGTGGCTGTGCACAAAGGATTTTGTGTCTCCATACCTTCACAGTCTCATCCACTGAAATATTACAGAATCTGCTCCCAGTACCTTTTTGAAGAAATCAGCGAAAACCTACCTTAACTCCTCCTGGTTGTTGTGAGGTGGTGTTGGAAGTGAAGCAGGAACATCCACAGTTTTGGGGCCCTGAGCCATTGCTCTGGCTAATAAATCATCCTGTGGTCTGAAAGGCAACTGGAACTGCTTTGGCCCCAGAGCTTTGGTAACTGAAACCAGAAAGGCACAGCACAATGAGACATCTGGACAGCTCTTTCAGTGATAGACATCCTGTCTGCTGGGCCTGGGTGGGGCCTGATGGTGACACCACTCTCAGACACTTGGGAGTTCAAAAAACTGTGACCATTCAGGATTAGCCTCAAGTTTTACAAAAAGCTGCAAATTTTGCGCAAACAGGGCTTGGAAAGGCTTTGGAGTGTGCCTTCTGCCACTATGGGAGGATGTTTACTTAAAAAACACCACAAAGCTACAAAAAAATCAACAATTTTGTAACAACAAAGGAAAAAGGGTGTGAAAAAAGGATTTTAATCACTGAATAGTGCTTACAAAGAGCCAGTATAAAGAACAGAGAGCAATTTTAACTGTCCAAATTATAAGCTTCAGGAAATACATACTGACTGCACACATTTCGGGCAGAGCTCACTGAACTAAGGGGCTTGCTCTAGTCACTTGTACTGGACCCACAAAACTGATTATAAGGACTTCCTTTTAATTTCTACAGAGTGTGTCTAGCTCTCAGCATGCTTTTGAAAAGGAACAAGGAAAAGGCACCGATATCTGACACTATACTGTGTAAAATATTGCTGGGTAGTAATAATTGTAACCTTAAAATTCTGGGCATTTTGTTTTTATAAAGGGGTATTGCAATTAGAAGCATACTAGGAGATAACCTGGAGGAGACTGAGGGGAGACCTCATAGCAGCCTCCAGCTTCCTCACAATGGGAAGCAGAGGGGCAGGTGCTGATCTCCTTTCTCTGGTGACAGTGACAGGAGCTGAGGATATGGCCTGAAGCTGTATCAGGGAAGGTTTAGGCTGGGTATCAGAAAAAGGTTCCTCACCCATAGGGTGGTTGGGCACTGGAACAGCTCCCCAGGGCAGTGGTCACAGCACCAAACCCGAGAGAGTTCAAAAAGCATTTGGACAATGCTCCTGGGCACACAGTGGGATTCTTGGGGTTTTCCTGTGCAGTGCCAGGAGTGGCACTCCATGATCGCTGTGGGTCACTTCCAACTCAGCTTATTCTGTGTTTCTAAGATCTGTTTTGCCATTTGCTACCAAGTGGACTCACTTTTCACAGAACCAACACACTGGAGCCTTACCATCATGGCCTCCCAGCACTCCAGCCTTGCCAGTGAGCTCCTCGGTGGTGGCGAAGCCATTGACCAACTTCTGGCAGGCGACGGGCGGCGGCGTGGGAGGGAGAGAGGCCGGGGGGGTGGGGGGATTGCTCAGATTGTTCTGCTGCATGACATTAATTAAAGAACCATCAATCAGGATGGAACACAGGGAGAGAAGCTGCTTTGTTCCAGTACCAGACAATGTAACCCACTCAGGGTTTTGCCCCCAGATGTAGCGCTGATAAGCAGCTAAGCATGTGACCGAATACAGAAAGGTATCTACTGTAAAAGACACAATGATTTGCTTTTCTTGTATCAGTGATACCTAAGAAACAGTTTACATGAGTAAACATTATCAAAAGAAGATGTGGCTAAACTGTTTTCAGAAATGCACAGTTTCAAACAAGTTCTGCAGTTTCAGAAAGGTCCCAACTTCATGCTGAGAGAGTTATTCCACAGCTACTCTCCAGCCCCATAAACAAGTCAGCTTCCCCAGTTTCCACTGAAAGAGAAGCTACCTCACACTCAGCTGTCACTGAGGCAGCTACCATGGAGCAGCAGATACTCTGCAAGTTCACATTTTGAGCTACTTCTCACCAGTTTATTCAACTGCCCAAATGTTAAATGAAAATTAAATGAGAACTTCAGTATCTGTTTTTGCTGCAGTCATGCCTACAAAGCTAATACACATTACTGACTTTGACCACAGCAACTATTTCTGTAGGTCCCATTCTCAGTTTACATGCCATGTAAGGCTGGAGAAACACCACCGGTTTTAATAGCTTCCTATATTAGGGTATCCGAGCAGCAAATTTGATTCTGTCTGTTCAGTATGTTGCTGCTCTCCCAATACTGCCACTCTGATCTCAGAGACTGAATTTTAAATGCTGTGGGCTATTAACTCATCAACAGTCTATTTTGTTCAGAGTTCCCAGGTTCTTAGTTAGGGCTTAGTGGGCAAATGAGAAAAAGTCTATTTCCTATTTAATTCACATTAAGAAATGTGCTTTAATGTTTTCAATGACTTTGCAAAGTACTGAGAATTCAGTCTTTTCTGCTCCACAAAACCGTAATTACAATTTTCATTCTTCAGCATCCATTTGTTAAAAGAGTATTTGTAGTTTTTAATTAGTTTACAACAACACAGTTTCCAGAACTGATTTCCACTTTCAGAGAGTGTAACAATGGTGACTGTTTCACCATTGCCCTATCTAGTCTGGCAACAGAAGATTATTTTTCTTCTAGTTGCATATAAGGCAGGAACTCTGACTAGTTGTAATAATATCACGGACTTCTCTTCCCAGAGAGAGCATACAATGGAAATCCAGACTAAAACCATACCTTGTAAATGAGCTGAGAGTAGTAATCTGAAGCCCCATCAAGAGTAGCACTACCAAAACTTCCCACAAGTCGATTTCCACCATTTAGCTGGCCACTGCCATAGGGGAGAAAGTGTGCAAAGCTCACTCCAATTATTGGTTCCACCAAAGGCAGAAGAGAAAGTTGCTGTATTAACAGAAAAATAAAAAAATCAGAAATTAATTTAAGTACAATACAGAACACTGCAATTCTCCACTCAGCAGGACTGACTTCTAATTTGAAAGAAGAATTGGAATTTATCCACTCTCAGGAAACTGTGTCAAACACAGGCCTCTCTGTTTGTTAAGGAATGTGGTCCCCTGTTCAGCTCCAGCCCCCTGCCAGCTCATCCACAGGCTGCCAGAGCTGACAGGAACTCCATGGCTTTGGGAATACCTGCCATGTCAGCCTGCCTTCCAAAATGAAACAAACCCAGAACTTGCAAATTCTCTGGTTTTGTGGAAGTTCTCATTTTCCCCACCCTGTGCTCAAAATTCAACTTAATGCGAGAAAATTCAGCTTCCACTGGGAAAAACCCTCTCTTCCACGTGTCCTCTGGGCTGCCTTTCCCAGCACCTGCAAACTCACCTGCTTCAGCTGGATGAAGGTATCTGCATTGGGATAAACAGCCTGTTTTTCTTCCTCCTCTTTTTTCCTTTTCTTGGAGCGGGGAGCTGCCTTCTCTCCCGTCCTATGAGCCCTCTTGTTTCTCTGCTTCTTGGTTTCAGGTCCTACATCTGTTCTCTGGAGCTGGCTGTTACTACACCCAAATGCACCTTGCACTGGGGCTCCTGCAGTTTGCTGGAGTAAAAGAAAGGAAGTGCAGCAGAAGTTTTGACATGTTAATACACAGTTCACTCCGATTCACTCCGATTTACTGCACGACTCTGACAGCACAGGCACAGCGTAATAAATCCCACTGATAACAAAGTCTATTTTACTGGCAGGTGGAACTGCCAAACTGTCCCTACAGACAGAATTATGACCTTCCATTAATACCACTGACATCTGACAACATCATTAAAAAATCACAGGCCAGAAACATTCTCTCCTGAATACCCCCTAAAATAAAATGTACAGTTTCGTGTGCATGAAACCTTAGAGATGTTAAGGAGGGCCTAATGAAAGACAGACTTGGTGGCAGAAGAAAGGCATGGAAATTAATATAATACAAAAATATTTTGAGGTTAGAAACAAGAAAAAAAAAGATTGTGAAACACTTCTGGATTGTACGACTTGCTTAAATACTTCCAGCACAAATCTGCAAAGCCTTTCTTCCCATGGAAGCATAGCTGGGTAAAAGAGATCAAAATGGGACTCTAAGGCTACAGGGGCAAGCCAAAAGAAAGTCCATTTAAAAAAAACTCTACACGACCCCTAAGTATTCTCACTAATACTCCCATCACATTTTTCAACTGTGGATCTTTAATGCTTAAATTACCTGCTGCTCACAATCACCTTTATTTGTATGTGTATTTTTTCGTTTTAAATGTGTTTACATTTTGTTTTGAATTTAGAGTTTACGATTCAAAACCCAAAAGCAGAGATTTACTTGTGGATAAAAGGCAGGAAATGAGGCAGGATTTCCTCAAAGCTGTTTCCTCCACCCTTGTACAGGTGTTATGTCCCCCCTTTTTCACACATGCCCACAGTAAGGCACAAACTAGGCTTGGATTGCTGCTGACCACAGTGTAAGAAAACCAGTACCAGGCTCACCATTCCTTCAGCTGGACTCTGCTTCTCTGCTAACTTTTTATCCCCAGAAGCCTCCTCTTCTGCCCGGCCGCTGTTCTCTGGTTTCTGGTTTAGAAGAGATGAGGACTTCTTGTTTTTTAGCAGGTGTTTCAGGAGTTCATTCCCTGACTCCCCTTTGGCTGCTGGAGCACCAGGTGGCTGTGCTGGACTCGGAGCTGTAGAGGTTGGCTGTGAGGTGACCTTATCCTCCTCCACCTTAATACTGCTTGGGTTTTCTGGTTTACGCTCAGCTTGACCTGAGCATTGATCAGTTTCTGCCTTTTCCAGTTTAACTTCCTGAAGGCTGGTGGGTGTTTCAGTTTTAGCCTTTTCAGCCTCTGCATTCCCACCAGGCTGTTTCTGGGACACACTGCTGTTGCTGCTGGGGAGCTTCCCCTCCAGCTCTGGGGAGTTCTGGCTCTCTCCCACACTGGATGTCGAGGGGCCCGTTAACTCCATGGACTCCTGCTCATCCTGGTGCCGTGGCTCATTGGGGGTGTTCACTGTGGGGGTGGAGGTAGCATCAGAAATGGTTGGGGTTGATGGTGCAGTGATATCTGAGTGTGGAGTTGACGGGGCTTTTATTGACTCGGTATCGTCGTCCTTCTTCTTTTTCCGCGTTCTTTTCTTTTTGCCTTTTTCTTCTGGGATGATGTCAGAGTACAGCTGGATGAGAGACTGGCCTGACACAGGGATGTTTGCTGCCTGGGGCACACCAGTGTCTGACCCACACGGGGCACCACTGCCCAGCACTGGAGATGAAGGTACAGCAGAAGGGAACGGAGGCCTGACCTGGTTCTGCGCAAAGGCAGCCCCGGGGAGATTCCCATGCGTTTGTTTTACGTTATGGAAACTGGGGGCTCCACCTGCAACAGCAGATGCATCAGGTCCAAAAGCTGCAGGTCCCACTGGCCTTCGCTCAGTGCTCTGCATAAAGCTGGTGGCAGGAGGGGAGGTCACAGCACCTTGCTGCAGGATCTGCCCCATCTGCTGCTGCTGCTGCTGCGGGGATGGCTGCAGGGGCCGCGAGGTTTGCATGAAATCACAAGGCAGCTCAGAATTGAAGAAAGGTATCTGAGACAAGGATGTTTTGTTATTCAGTTCAGGCCCCATCATACTGTGCTGCTCCAGCTCCATCCTCTGCTGCAGAGCTCTCTGTCGATCCACCTCCTGCATCAGCTGGATGCGCTGCCGCTCCTGCTGCTCCCGTAAGCGCTCCTTCCGCTCCCGCTCCTGGAAACTTTCACTGAAAGGGTTGTTGTCCTCAAACTCCACCCTTGGCGGTGGCCCTGACTGTGCAGCTGCATTTGGACCAGGCACAGGAGCTGGTGTACCAGGAGGAATTGGCAACGGTGTCATTGGAGGCTGCATCCTTGCTGGGTTCATGGAAATGTGACTCGCAGGGGCACTTGCAGGTTGCCATCCAGGTAAATTTGGCATCCTGGTGGAGTTGGATTGCCCAGGGATCACCACTGCGTGCTGCTGATGCTGGAGCTGCTGTGCCACCATGGGGAAGTTCTGCTGATTCATTGCTGGTGCTGTTCCTCCTGGAACCATGGGAGGCTGAGCCTGGACTCCTGGCATGATGGAATGGGGAGCCATCCCACACTGCTGCTGCTGCTGCTGCTTGATCCGGTATTCCTCAATCAGCTCCGCGTGCTCCTTCTGCTGCTTCCGGATCTAAACATTGAAACAGTCATTATTTATCTCTGCCACATACTGGCTGTGTAAGCAGCACAAACCATGCACATCACCACTAATTCCAGGAGACAAGAAACCTCAGACAAAAATAGCATTTTTGCAGTGTTTCTAATGCTGAATAGCCACTGTTTCGTTAGAAATATTCCCCATCCCAAGACTTCACACAAAACAGAAGTGCCTCAATGTTCTAATTACATACCATGACTGCACTGTGCTAGAGAATATACAAACCTGAACCAACAGTGATCCTTATTCTACAGATCTTACCATCCATGTACAGGATAAAAACAGTTAGGAACAGACAGGAAACAGAAAACAGTGAGATGGATGATGTTCACACATCAGCAACATTTTTAAAAGATGTAACTGGAAAGGAAAAGTTTGCAGGAAAACAGTGATGGAAATTCCCAATTGTTCACAAGCAGATCCTCAAGCATCTCACATCAGATGAAGATGCAACTGCTGCTTGAAATTTTAAAAAGTTAAGATCAAAATAAACATGGACACTACAAGTCATGCCTTGTAGTTCAGGCAAACAGGAGAAGTCAAGAGAAGGATATGACAATGTCAACTAGACAAGCAAGAGCATTTCAGAAAACACTGCAGATCTCAACTCAACTGGTCTCTAAAAATATAAAAGGACTTGTAATGCACTGCTTAATGGCCCACACATTATAGAATATCTCCCTCTCACTTCTGTTCATTAGATTTAGGACTTCCACAGCTTCTATTTGCTATTTGTAGGGACAGAAAAACACTGTAACATAATTTGATAGTCCTTTATCTGAAGCAAGGGATAAGACAGAAAGCTCAGGATAGCAGTGATGCCACAGGACACACATCAGGCTGCAGGACAGATGTACCCAAAATGTTATTTACATAATAATCCCAGGTCCAAGACAATTCATGAGCTCTGCCTTGGCACTGACACTGCACAGAGCCACTGACTGGATCCATCTGCACTGCACAGATCCAGTGCTCCAGGGCTTCTCCAATGGTCCTACAGCACTAAAGCTGTGCTGGCGCTGTGGGGCACCATGAACCATCCAAAGCACCACACCCTGCAGGGGTGCATCAGCCGTGGCTGTTGCTGCAATGAGCTGAGGTGTCCAAGGCCCAGGGCTGAGCACACACCTAGGCCCTGAGCTGACCTGGAGATCTCAGCAGAGCAGGGAGAGCAGGGCACAGCCTGTGAGCACAGGCAGGGTGCCACAGGGGCCATCTGGCAGTGTCTGTGTGGCTCCATGCCTGGGCAGTAACCCTGGCTCACAGCAGCTCATGGGGCACAGCCAGCTCCGGGTTCTCTGGGACTGTGTTCAGCACCAGCCACTCACAGGGATCTGGGAGCTCTTTTCTCTCTTCATACATACAGAGACTTTCCAAAAACTACCAGAAACTTGATTACAGAAAAATTATTTTATCTGATTCGAAAGAGCGGCAAATTGTTTCCAACAGAAGATCCTTAAAACTATACTTTAAACCTCATTTATGCTCCTACAAGGTACAGAACAAAATGCTGCTTAGGATGTGGATGTATCAACCACTGGTCTAAATTAATGGCTAAATGGCAGTGGATAGCATCTGCCAGCAGTAGAATAAACTTAAATTTAAAAATTACAAATAAGAGAACCTTAATCACAGGGCAGTAAATGAATCTGCCTGCAATGTCATGATTAGCAGCTGTTACTTCAGTCTAACTCCACCGTAAGATTAAACTGTCATATGTATAATAAAGATTGGTTAAAGGGAATTTTTTTCTTTTATTCTACTTGTGATTCATTGTGGAATGGAAAAAAAAAATTATGCAGACATGATTTACTCACTGCATCCCTCTTCTACACACTGGAAAGATGAGCCAACTAATATCCCATCCAGCACATACTCTGTCTTGAAGTAACACAGGAGGAAGAACTTGAGGGACAAATATCACTCAGGACTTCATTCCAAGCTGTCTGCTGCCAATTTTTTTCCTTCATATTAGTAAAGGATTATTCTGAGCATTTTCATTTTCAGCAGGACTAGCTGATCCTGACAGTTGTGCCAGGTAATTTATAAACAGTCTTGAGGAACACAGCATTCACTACTGGTGGGCAAAGCACAGATTTAACAAACCTATCACACAAACCATCTCACTTACTATAATCACAGTTACAATATGTGAAATTCCAACTGAATGTAAGAAGAGAAAAACAAAGCCCAGTGAAAGTGGTTACATGTAGGGGCCCAGAGAGGCTGGGGACTCTCTACCCTTGGAGACCTACAAAACTTGACTGGCCAGGTGCTGAGTAACCTGATTTAATCATGAAGCTACTTCTCCTTTGATCATGACTAAAAGATCTACAGATATTCCTCTGACCTGTGTTATTCCATGACACAATACTGATGATGACTATCTAGGAATGAGACAGACCATAAAACTAAACTAACACTCAAGATATAATGGAATGAGATTTTCAAACAGTAAAAAAAGAAGATTGGGTTATGAAGCTCATTCAAGCCTGAAACAAAGCCCTGCATGCTTAAACTTTCTCTGAATATTTTTTTTTTGCTTTGCATGGTGCCAGGAACTCTGCAAGTAATTTTGCTAAGAATTCCCTCCTTCCCAAAGTACCAACGCAGCTTTTTGTCACAGTGTTTGCCAGAGCATATTCCTTTGCAGCTCCAGTGTCACTGACACTCCAGAGCAATGCTGTTACACACACAGAACAGAACAGAACAGGGCATGGCTCCCTTTAGGCAAAGCTCCACTGTATCTTTTAGAAGATGTAAAGGAAAGAGTCATACCACTATGACAGCTCAGTGCCAAGGTCAGCAGTTTGGATTCCAGATGATTACCTGATCTAGCTGTTTTTGGACCATACTTTGCTGCTCAGTAACATGTTTAAGCTGCTCTGCATCTTCCTCTGGGAACTCCCGGCCAGCCTTCTTGGCTGTGCGCTGTTTGGCTGAGAGGGCCTTTTTGGATTTTCTGTGTGCTCCAATCTGCTCCTCCAGGTATTTCTGTTGCATTTGAAGAAGTTGTTGTGTATCTTGCAGCCATTCCTCGTATTGCTTTCTTTGTGAATCATCTAGAGAGAAGGGAAATGAAGTGTGATATGATCTCATACTGGACATGAGCTATCATCCTACTTTTCAGAACTCAAGTTTAACCACCAGCTTCCCCCCCGTATTTTAAGAAACCAGTGGTCAAATTCAGCCAAATTTGACAGAGAATTTGGTATTTCAAGAAATACTAATTTCTCGGAGAGGCTGGAGTAAAGGAGACAGATATCCAAATTACTGCACTTGTGAGAAAAAGCAGTTTTAACATAATCCATTTCAGGAGACATCAGCCCTCCGTTGAGCCAGCAAATGTGCAGTGGTTAATGGGCAAATGTAAATTGGAGAACTGTCACAGAACAAGGAAGATCTCTGGGAATACTCAATTACAAAGCGAACAAGGGGACAAAGGGAAAAAGGACATAAACTTACAGGAAACATGGTGTGTTTAATTCTGGTGTTTGCAGAAAACTGTTGTACATACAAAATTTATTTTTATTCCTATGTCTAAGAAAAAGATTAGAGTATGAACACCATCCAATATTCATGAAGCAAAAGAAAGATACTGTCTTTGTAAAAATCACTTTGTCAGCATCAGTCCTGAGAGCACAGGGTCTTCAGCACCAGTGCCATTTTCTCTCCTCAAAATAAATGCCTCTCATTTAGGCTGTAACTGCGACATTGCTCTTCTTACAAATGAGGAATGCCCATTTGCCACGGGCAGTCCATTGCTCTCTGATGTTTTTCCAGAGGCTAAACAACCCTGTCTGATAACACTTGATCTGCACTAAGCACAGGAAGCAAGAGAGAACGTTGGTGATGGTGTCATTTGTCTCCTGATCACATTTGCAGTGAGCTGGGACACCACGAGTACAGCATGGATGTTCCTTGTAAATATCCTTGTTTAACAGGGATAGCACACAGCAGAATGTCAATATAACCACATCCTCCTTGTGCTCCAGACCCTGTCACCTTCTACTTCATGAGTCACTGTGTCAGTGGCAGCTGAGACTCTGAACAGCTCAACTAAACCCACTCAGGGTGAGCTACAGCCTTGAGGGGGCTGTGCTTTCTGGGGCAAATTCTGCAGAACTGATCCCACAAACCTGAGGGGACAATTGAATGGGAACACTGAGAGTAACAGGAGCAACATGAAAGTACTGAAATATTAATGAGTTCCAGGTAAGAAAAACTACTACTGAACTGAGAAACAGATTACTCTCAAGTGCTCAGAACTCACCACCACCCAACCAGAGCAGGGCCATGCTGAGTGCCATGTGAAATCTCATCACAAATAATTAATACAGATAATGTTGCCAAAGCTCCTTATTGCATACTCAGTACTGCTACTCCAGCTTCTGGAAAATGTGAAGGCATTTACTATTGTTTCTTATTCATAAATATCAAGTGAAGTATTTGTAGTGATAGAAACACTTTCTTACACACGGTCTTCCTCTCACAATGTATGCTCAGTTTTAATTTCTGCTAATAAATCTTTCTCATCACAGAGACTAGGATTCACAATTGATCTAGGGCAGCCAGAAACATGGAATGCAAAAAGTTAGGGCTGTGTATTTCTGCTTTCAACAACTGTACTTCACAGCCAGTTGCCTTACTAATGCCTGGAAAGCTTTTTCTCGTGTTTGTTCAAATGACAATGATGCTGCACTAAACTTTTTGCTTCTGAAATTAAAAACCCCATCAATATAGATAATTGTTCTCACTGAGCTCTGAACACTGCAACACAACCAAAGATCAGGTTTCTCATATAGTAATCTGCCAGTTGATATATTACTGCTCTCACACAAATCCAAATAATTTTCTGTTTCCCTCTTTCCTTATGATGTTTTGTTGATGATAGCTTCTAAAAAAAACCCAGCATTTATTACACACCCCTTCATTATCTAGCATCATAATGATGAAATCACTCTATTTAAAAAGGATGATTATTGGAGAGACAGGATCCATTTATGGATAGCTCATTTTAAAGAAAACAGAACTGCAAAATGAAAAAAAAAATCATACAATAAATTATTACATCTTTACTTACTGACAAAACCAGGACCAAAGTTGGGAGGATTAGGTCTAGAAATCTGAGGTGTCAAACTTCCATCCTAGAAATTCCAGTAAAACAGACAGACAAGGATATTAAATCATGATTCAATTAAAGTAACCAATAGTTAGTGATTATTACTAAAGTTTTTGATAGACATGGGCTTTTGTTTCAAGCCCGTATCAAGTTGCATTACCTGTGTAATTGCCTGTTGCATATGATTTTGGCCTTCACTGGTCTGAGCCCCTGGCACTGGCTGACCCATAAAGGGAAACCTATTGATAAACAAGGACAAATTGTAACCTTGAAAACTGGCATTTTAGGAGAGAGACAACCTCTTCTGTTATGGTCAACTTAAACAAAGCATCCAAATATTTTACAGACATTCACCTGAACTTCTGTACCAAACCCTTTCAACATCTGGAGAATACAGACAACATTTTGCCCTGGGTTGAAACTACTGCATTTTACATTTTTCAGAGAGATGAAGTAAACATGACCTACTGTAACAGTGAACACACACAAATCTGTAATTGTATTTTAGTATTTTGTAATTTAAAGAAAAGCAGTTTAACGTATTTAGGTTTCATGGTCACTAGCACACTCAGATGGCTGGGTAAATGTACACCTTGAAAAGCCATGCATTATCATGGGGCACTGGACAGAGAAAACACAGTTTGAAGGGCCACACAAAAAGAACAGCACAGATCCTCCCTGGCCCATGGACTCCCCACCTACACTAAGGTCTGTCACGGTGGAGCCTGCACAGTTCACAGCTCCTTTTGTCCTCAGAAGGGATTTAAGGAGAGGATGAAACTTGCACTATTTGGGCTAAATCTTAGTTATATCCAGCATTAAATGATTTACTGCAACATGAAGTTCTACTGTCACATGGCCACCCAGAGCTTTTGAGCAAAACCTGCGGGAGATGTGTCATTACCTCATGAGTAAGTGGGAAAACAAGAAGAGTATCAATAGTGAGGCCATGCTGGCCACATTGACCAATGACATTAGAACTGGAACACAAGTCTGATGCATTTGAATACCTTTTACAGTTCCTACTGCCACCCTGGCTTCATTCCTCGGAGATAATCCTGTGTTAGCTTAGACTGTGAATTACATGACAGCAAGAATTCTTTTCCATTTCCTGCACACAATTTCCCCAAGCTCTCTCATTTCCTTTTACATTTTCCAGTTCTTAAGAATGGTATCAAGTGTTGCCTACCTGTTCATGACCATTGGTGGCATCCCCATGTTGCTCTGTGCCATGACTTTGTTGATCCCCTTAAGAGCCACCATTTTTGCTTTCATTATGGGATCCGTAATTGCATCAAAATCTGAAAGAGAAAAACAGCAGCAGTGAATCACACAGCTGAACATTACAAGTTATTACGCTGAAATTACTTGTTACATTTACTTCTTGTGTAAATCTTCAGTAAAACAACATCACTGCATTCCTGTTTCACATTAATTGTCTTCTCCACTTTGAAACTCAAGGTTAATAAGCAGTTTCATGTATCCTCTAAGAGATGTTGGTCCAGCAACAGCTGTCCTGGTTTTCAGCCACAACATACCAACAAAAACAGGTCAGTCTGAGAGTCTGAGAAGGGCTCTAGACCAAATCTGGCCTATGACCCCAACAGATTAATAAATTCTATTTATAGGTTTAAGACTCAGGAAGCGTTGCTTCTGTGAGCTCAGCTGGCAACTGGCACACCATCGCTAATGCACTGTAAGAATGGCCCTGATGGTCACACCGTAGTTACAACTTACACTAAATTCTAAAAATTTAGTGCCTCATAATTAACAAATGATAGTGAAGGTCTTCAGCTGAATGCTCAAACTGCTAAGTTGTATTAAACAAGAAACCATTTTTTCCTAATTTTTTTTTGTTCAAGCAGAAGGATTTGTGATGTTTCTGGGCCTTGCCTACACTGGGAGTTAGTAACAGCTTTCCTTGATCCCTTTCCTTAAGACACACTAAACACTGCAAAAAAATATCATGAAACAACCATAAACATAAAACTGATGGGTCAAATATCAAAAGGTCAGCTACTGCACTTGATCACTTAATTTTGTTTACAAAGGACACACTTACTCCATATCACATATGAGAACTGAAAGTATAACAAGAGTATGTGACCACAGCTGATGTCACAAACATTATCAGTAAAGCAGGGTTACCCTGATCCTAGTAATGACAACAGGGGCCTTGCCACAGAGTTCAGAATTCCACCTATATGCTCAATTTCCATACTCCCTTTGTACCCAATAGGCAGGTTTTTATTATGCCACCTTCAAGCTCTACATATTTACCTCCTTCTTGTAGTGCTGTGGATTATTCAATTACTTATTGCTGCATTTTTAAAACACCAACCAGCCACACAGACAAACAGAACAGCCACATACCAATATTGGGGAAAAACGGCTCGGAACGCTGGCGAATCATGGCTTGCATTTGTCGCTGCTGCTGCTGCTCCTGCCTTTCCTGATCCAAGAGGTCCTGCAGAAGAAGTGGCTGTTCCTCTAGCAGAAGTGGCCTCTCTCGGTTTTGTTGCTGAGCTAATGGTTGAGGGAGCATCATCTGTTGGGGACCAGAGATGCCACTGGGACCAGGACGGTTTGGTACTGCCACAGTTTGATTGGAAGTCTGTCCTGTCCCAAAGGTATGATTAGATGACTGACCCTGAATAAATCCTGGATTTGGTGACCCTTGAGAAAAATTATGGTTCATTCGTGGAACCATGGGCAGATTTGAATTTAAAGTGTTTTCCAAGATCTGTCCAGCAGGTGTCATGAGTGTTTGTGGAATACCTGATCCATGGTTCATTTGTGTGGGTGGCAGAGACTGAGATGGAGATCCCAGAGTTCTTGCTTCAGCATTGTCTGAGCTTTCACTAGACAGCAAACTTGAGAGGACTGGGGTGGACCCAGAAATACTGCAGGAACTTACTGCTCCTTGAACAGGCAGTGGAGCAGATCCCTGAGCATCTGGACTAGGCACAGTTTTATCCTGATTAGGAACAACAGGAGTTTTGTCAGGGAATTCTGGGTTAGGAGGTTGCACAGGAGCCTTTTCTCCATCCTTTAACTCCACTTCAGCAGCCTGTTGAGTACTTGTGGACACAGCATTTCCATCACCTTTTTCATTTTCGTTCTTCTTGTCCTCCTGAGTGTTTGGGGAAAGTACTTCTGTTTTAATTTCATTTTCTGTAGCTGATTTCTTTGGTGGAGACTGGGTCTCAGCAGGGGCAACAGCGGTATCACCTTGTTCTTTCTGTTTGGGCTCTTCTGCCTTGTCCTGGATATCTAGTTTGTCATCAATGGGGACACTGAGGTCCAGTTCTTCATTAAACATTCCTTTCTTATCCCCCACATCAAGGTCTGGGTCTGTGTATGCAATCAAATCAAACTCCCCGGATCTCAGAAGATCATCAAGGTGAGGATCATTGGTTTCCAAATTATCTAAAGTGTCCAGGTCATCTCCTTTCCCATCCTCTGTGTCTAGGTTCAGATTTTCCAAATCCTCATCATCTAAATCCTTGACTTCAACCCCATCAAGGTCTTTCACATCCAAATCTTTTACAGCAGGATCATCAGGATCAAGCTTTTCTTCCAGACCATCACTTGGCTGGTTGGGAATCTGCAAGTTTGCAGATTCATCAGTTGGTGCAGATGTAGACAAAGATGGTCCCGAGAATGCATCAGCAACTGGCTGACCCAGAGAACGCATTACAAGTGCAGGGGGATTCTCAGGATTGATTTGATCCTGCTGGGACTGGGATATGTGCTCTGAACTTGCAGACATCTGCAACTGTTTTGGTATTCCTTGAGAATTATGCCTCAGCGGTTCTGCTTGCCTTGGGCCTGGAAAATCCTGCCTGGGCAGGAACCCGGGGTGCCGCTGATGCTGAGCTGCTGCTTCCATCACACTGGCAGCACCAGGATTGAAGGGCAGCCTCGGCCTCCCATCAGGAGCTCTGTGCCGCAGCTCGATGAACACGTGACCCAGGATGTTGTGCTGGTGGACAGGAATTCCCTGCGGGTGAAAATGCGGCAAGATGCCCAAGGGGTTAGTGATCTGTGGGTTGCTCACTGGCCTGGGCATGTCAATAGACAGGGATCTCCTCAGCAGGGGGGGAACTCCAGGGCGTTGCATCAGCTGCTGGGGACCAAGGAAACGTTCCTGACCCGAGGGGGGACCATGGCAACCTCCTGGAAACCCGTATCTGAAATAAAGCAAGAAAGGCTAAATCACCTTTTTTCTCAGTCTCATGTGACTAAGTAACTATTCACAAAAATGCTTTATATGATGCATTCATCAAGATATTTAAATAAATGTTTTGACTGATTATGCTTACATTTAAATGAGCTTTATGACTACAATAAAATAATTGCTTTAATTATGTTTAATAAACAACCTGTTTTCAATTTCAATAATAATAATAATGGATAGAAAACTCTGACAGTCAGAGCTAACCTAGTAATTAAAATACATGTTAATGCAACTCAGAATTTAAAAAAAAAACCAGCATGTGGATTTAGAAATTACTGAAGTAAGTCCAGATACTGAAAAAATTAATTTCTGAGATGACAGTGTATGTTGATACTGGTATTCATTTTACATCGTAGCATTCATTGTACAAAATGGCACAGACAGAAGCTGACGTTTGATTACATATTCATAGCAATACAAACAAGAATATTACCTTTATTCATTATTAAAGCATCAAAAATAAAGTCTGACCTTTCACTTTTTTTTTTTTAAAAGAAATGCCCCAAAATTACGGACAACATCATCTTTCAGGTCACGTTAAGTTTGACTAGTTCTGCAGTTTCTCCACTTGTATTTCTGAATAATTCCCAACAAAAGAGTGTAAAACACTGTTAGCGCAGAACACACATTCTGAAGTTACAGGAAAACCCACTGCACGTACAGCGTTCAGGAAGGTTACCAGCTCCTGTAGGTAATTTTTCAACCTGTCAAAAAAGCCCCCTTTATTTAACTACCCTGTCATACTCTGGGTTTAAGAGATCCAAGAGCTTACCTCAGCACATGAGGTCTCATTCCCATGATGACCATATCTCCTGGAAACTGGGGCCTATTGAACTGCCCATCCCCAGGGAATGGCCCACGCTGGTCCTTCGGGTACATGGAGAACCTTGGCCCACCTGGAGGGACCACTGAGAACCTAATATTCCCTGGATAGGGAGGAGGAGGGCGGTTAAAGATTTGGTTTAAGTTGTCCTGCTGCCAGTGCTGAAGAGGGGCTGCACGGGGAGGAGCTGCTGCATCCTGCAAGGCCTTTTCCTGGCGAACTGCATTCTTCTTCTGCTGTTGCTGCTGTAGAATAATCTCACGTAGTTTCTGGCGCTGTTTAAAAGAAAATAAATGATTACGCTTGACACCGCAGTTGACACCTTTTGAAGTGTTACATTCTGCAAGGCTAAGCCTTTTGGAGAGAAGAAATCCTTCAGTCATTACAGGAAAATATTATAAACAACCATGATCACATCAGAAATTAGAAGGGGGGTCAAATGGTGCAAGGTGCTGCTAATGTAACTTAACATCCAGACCTCTTGTTAAAATGTATGGTGTGATCCCATTCTACCAATTAACAGGGAAGCAATTCTCTTTTCTTTTTTTTATTCCAGTAATGCATGCCCTTTCACCACCAGGAAAAGTGCATTCTGAAGGACAAAGGTGACCAAAGGTCCACTGAAGAAAATTCAGCAGGAGGTTTACGCCACAGCTGCAATATTTACTCTGACTCTGTATGATAAATACCACCGATTTTCCATTAAATTCAATTCCCATCCCTCCTTCCAAACAGACGATTGAGCAGCTTTCTGTAAGCTGAATGTAATTCTATCTCTCAGCAAGAGTAGTTTGCCAAATATTCATGGACAGAAATCTGGAGTCAATGTGCCTCAAGAAGAGCAGTGACCAAGGAAAGGATTTACTTCAATGCATTGGCCAACTACAGTCAGATGTGTGGTCTGAGATCTTTGCCTGTACCCACTTTTCCAGCCAGTGAAACATCACTGACAATCAGTTCCACATCTCTAAAAGAGAATTAACTATCCTTTCAAGGTATTTCTGCCCTCAGACTGTAGCTAAAAACACTATTACAGACCAACTATCTACATCTTCAGTGGCTTCAAATACAGCCTTTGCTTCTTTTCTGGAACTTGTCCAAACTCCTTAAAAATTACTGATGTTCCTACATTCTGCATATTGTGGTTCTATCCAGAAGGACCAAACTAACCTAACTAAGTAAATCAAGACAATTCTCATCTTACATATAGCTATGTTTAATGGCAAGAAACTTCCAAGTATTAACAAGAATGGGGGAAATTCTTCTACTTACAAAATTTCAATACCATCAGAATTCTCACCTGTCTTAACTTCTCAGTATCTGCTTGAGACATATTCATGGTGTTCTGTGTATCTGTTACTCCTGTGGTGGGTGCTGGGCCAGGAACTTGGGAAACTTTGGGAAACTGTTGTCCTTGAGAAGTCATGGGAGAATTGCCGGATGCACTGAAGGTGCCCTCAGACCCAGGCCGTGGCTGTTCAGCAGCATCATGGGCAAGCTGGCCACTTCCAAAAGATTCTGGCTGAGGTCTGGGAGTCATTGGTGGTTGATCATATGGGTCACGTGCTGGAGTAGCTGCGCCATGGCTAAATGAATCTGTTATTGCAGGCCCTGCAGACCTGGGAGTTTGTGAACATGGATCTGATGGCCTGACAAAAGTGCCCTGCAACCTGCTCTGTGGTGTCTGCAGGAAAGGATCTCGATTGGGTACTAGTCCTGGCCTTGTCATGGCAGGTCTGTTAAAACTCTCAGCAATCCCTGGCCTTGGAGTAGCTGGCTGCTGAGAGTACGGATCATTGAGAACAGGCCGTGGTGTTCCGGGAGGTTGGGCATATGGATCAGAACGTCTCTGGTTTGCTGGGGACTGAGCAAACAGATCTGCTGGTTGAGCAGGCCTTGGTGTTGGTGGCTGCTGCATGTATGGACCCACCGTGGCGGGACGAGGAGTTCCTGGGGGCTGGGCATAAGGATCAGCAACTGGCCGAGGAGTACCTGGAGGCTGGGAGTAAGGGTCCTGAGAAGCTGGCCTTGAAATGGGCCCAGATTGAGGGAAAGAATCGCTCTGCTGTCGCACTATCCGGGGCGGATGGGCAAAAGGCTCCTTTATGGCAGGGTGGGGAGTGAGGGGAGGCTGGCTGTAGGGATCATTGGCCTGGCTGTGGGAGAAGTTATCCACCGGCCTGGGTGTCAGAGGGGGCCTTTCATAGGGATCGACGGCAACGCGCCGCGGCGTGGCTGGCATGGAGGAGTACGGGTCCTGCGGGGACTGAGGAGGGCGCAGAGGAGTTTTGAAAGGTCCAGGGCTCCCATCAACAGGAGCAGGAGTTGGAGTCAATGGAGGCCGTGCATAGGCATCAGCAGAGGTTACTCTCTGTCTCTGGAACGTGTCAGTCCGAGGAGCTGGCTTGGTAAATGGATCACTGCTTCCAGCTGCCAAAGGAACCTTCCCTGACTGCTCCATAACTATGGGGGACCTTGGGACCCCCAATGGTTTGGAGAACTGCTCTGATGGCATGACAGGCCTGGGTGTGTCTGGTGGCTTTGCATAGGGATCACTGCTACCTGGAGATGAAGAACACGAGTCCCTGACTGGCGAAGGCCTGCGTCCCGATGGCTCCCGAGACACGGATGACTGTGCTGCACAGGAATCTAATGGGGCAATGGTGTTCCTTCTAACAAAGTTCTGGTTGATGGGTGCTGGTCTGGGTGTTCCCACCATTTTAGCATATGGATCCATGGGAGAAGGAGGCCTTTTGTTTGTGGAACCTGGAGAAAACATCTGCTGTGATGATGTCTGAGGAGTCTGGGACTGAGACAGCGAATCGTGCACTGGGATTCGGGTGGGAGTGGGAGGTGGGGCTTGTGGCTTTAGGAACACATCATCTGAGGACGCTGATGTAGGCGTAGCAGGGAGCTGCTGCTTTGTGAAAAGATCCTTATGGAATGTCTGTTGTGCAGGAGACATATTTCCACTGCCAGTCTGCGGCGTTAAGGGGCTCTGAATCCCACTGCTGGGTGTGTCTGAGCCAGACTGGTTCAGGAGCTGCTGTGAACCAAACTGCTGCTGCTGCTGTTGCTGCTGCTGTTGCTGCTGCTCATTTTTCACTTGTTCAAGCTTCTGTGTGGCTTCTATTTTGGCCTGCTGCTTACTCTTCTGCCGCATTTGCTGTTTTAAAATTATGAGGAAAAATGTTACACTTCTAAGTTTAGGGCATACAAAATATTTCTGATGACTGATTCTATAATTAAAACTTTAGGACACATTGAAGATCAATTACAAATAATTGCAAATTTTAAATGCAATGGGAGCAAAGAGTCCAGCTATTTGTAAAGTTCAATTACCTTGACATGCATCTTGCTTGCCTGGGAGTAAGCATTTCCCAGGTTGCCTAAAGAGCATCACTGCTTTCCAACCTCATATTCAGGAGACAAAGGTTACTACATGCAGCACTGGTGTGGGCTTTGAGAGACACCCAGCCCCATGTGAGGCAGCAGTCTGCAGGACAAGGTTACTGCAATACAGGGCATGTAAAAACAAACTACTACACTAGCCAGCCATGCACAGAAGAAACAACCTATTGCTATAATACATAGATTTACGAGTCAACATTTGAAGAAAAGTTTTTTTACAAGCAGTTTATGTTCTGATAACATTTATTTTTTTCCCAAGCAGAACAGCTGACTTGATACTCTTCTACAAAAGAAGATTCAAACTGATTTTACTACAATAGATTCCGACTACTCAGTAAAAAGAAGGGGGAAAAAAAACCCCTAAATGCAACACACCTGTCTGAATTTCCATTCCTGCTCATGTTCTGATTCCCTCTGTTTTAATGGATCCTTAAAGAGGTCGGAGTCGATGCGTGAGCTGGGATCAATGCTATCCTGTTGCTGCTGCCTTTTCATGGAGTCGTTTGACATCTGTACTTTATTGATGCGCAGAGCAGCTCTATTATCTCTGGCTTTTTGCTGGAAAAAGAAAAAGATGCAGTTAGCCTTATCTTCTTCTACTAGGTGTGCACACTGCATCTTTTATTCCTACAAAATCTATCACCAAATAATTTGTACAGCCTGTTTTAATCACACACATCCTCATGGAAATGACATTATGCATTTCAAAAGGGAGCTCCAAATGGGAAATACTTTGCCTCTATAGAAATTCTGTATTTAACATATATGGAAGGAACTAAGAGGTTATTAGTAATTCGTAAATTAGTAAACCTATTAGCAAAGCTTTTCTATACAGGAGAGTGTCTGTTCCAGGCACTGTGCTGTGCCAAGAAACGGTTAATCCTACCAGTTTACCTTTCAAATCACATATTGGTGTGCTCTACAATCTGAAGACTGAGCACAGCAGATGATGTTTGGATCAATAAAGGCCACTAATGTGGAGAACTTCAATGACAAGAAAAATACAGTCTACTCCATTAAATGACCTCTAAAGATCTGAGTCTGTTAACAGTTAACAGTATAAACACAGGATATGGGCTTATGGATCAGGAAAACTGTATGGAGACACAGCAATTCCTCTTCAATGAGGCATTTTACAGCCATAGTGACACTTTAAAGCATCTAATGGAAGTTTCAAAGAGTCTGTTTTACCACCAATCTAGGATGTGATTCCTTTTCTGAACCAAACCCTCACATCCTCTTTTTCACAAATTCATTTGCAGCTGTCAAGCAGGGGTTGCCTAGAGGAAAATGCTTTAACACTTCCCCCCCAACAATGAAACAGTGACACGGATGAGAGAACCAATGTCACAGCAGTAGAAAAATCACTGTCCTTTTTCCCTGTAAGTGATGGGATTGTGCATACTAAGTAAAGTAAAAAGCCTACAGTAAAAATTTACTAACACTCCTCTCAATTTCATTCCAGCCTTTGTTCCTCCCCACAAAGTGCAAGTCCCTCAGGAGAGGCACCAGAGCAGCTTCTTGTGTGCACAACGCCAGGAACACCAGCAGGAGCTGCATGGCAGGAGCTGCATGGCAGGAGCTGCATGGCAGGAGCACAAGGACAGTTCTAAGAGGAATTAATCACATCTTGCTGGGCAAATGCTGCTGTGCACTCTCCTCCCATACATAAGGGAAATTTTGCTGCTGACTTTTGGATACCCATCATGAAGATAAGTCAGCATTTTTTAAGAACAATGGAAAATAAAGCAATCAGTAATAGATATAATCGTGAAGTGGTAAATGCCACCCATGTGAGTGGGTATTATCTTATAAATAACTACAAAGAAGTAATCACCAAGATTAACCACCATAGCATGGGCAAGATGACATAGTGGTCCAAAGACACTGAAATTGCAACACTGAATAAAATGTAGAATAATGATGATGATGTATCAGATATACAAAGACGAAAACAGAGAATTCTTCTTTCAAGTGGAAAGGGTTTCAGAAAGATCAAGAACTCCCCTACCCACAATGAGTTTGGGGTATGATTTATCCTCCAAAAAGTTGTCAAATATAAGGGGAATTTTAAATTTGGACAGCAGGAGATGATGTCAGTACTGCTAAATTTTGAGTCCTCAACATGCAGAGGAATCAAGTTTGATTACTGATGGGACTATATTAAAAAAGTGCAGGTAGGGCAAGGCTAAGAGATTGAAAACTGCAAAATCCACATTAATCTGCAAAGTGAGAGTGATCCTCCAATTGCTGCTGTGAAGAAACAAAGATGAGAACCAGAAGAGAATGGAGATGTGACTGGAAATTGAAGAAAAGTCCATTTGCTAACAATGGTTGGGAAGGTCTGAAAGAATCAATAATACAGGTTCTGAGATTTAGATGCACACAGGCCTCAACAGAGGCTTCAACGAAGCAAAAGGGTCACCCCCTTTGAATGGCAGAAGTTCTGCAGAATGGAATCAATGACCATGTAACTTCACACAGCTGCTACAAATACCTGTGTTCACTTGACTCTGATGTGAAGAAGCTGAATGACTTCTGAAAGAAAAATGGAGTCCCTTCATGCTCCCCACAAAATAGAAGGTTATCAGAATAGCTTCCATCACAAAGCAATACGAGAGAGTAAGCACAGAAGGGGAACAGTAAAGAAAAAACACAAGGAGGAGAAGTAAACGAGGGAAGCAGGGATGTGACACTGACACCTCTGGAATTGTTAGTTCAATAGCTGAAAGACTTCAGCAACTCTAATGGGGCAAAAAAGAATAGTCCAGTGAGAGGGGATGATGAAAGGGAGAGGCATCTCACAATCAGTTGTTATCCTTCTGAAGAAACAGGTGAGATCCTGTGCAGAAAGAGACAGAGCAAAGAAGACTTGAGGCATGAATCAAACACAGCTGAGAGGCAGTGGGAGCCAGAAATGTTCTCATCGCAGCTGATGTCATTAGATTGCACTGTACTAAAAGAATTTACCCCAAGACTGAAAGTATTCAGAGTTAGAAGCTAAATTACAAAAGTATTCTTGAAGTAAGGGAACTTTTACTAAACCCAGAACTTCAGTTATTAAAACCAAACCAAAACAACACAACCTTATAAATTAAATATATGTTTGCTGGAAGTATACAAATGCAGGTAGGAATTGTTCTTACCACATAGGGAGCCCTCTCCTGAGAGCTTGCTTTCCTCCACAGTTTAGCAATCTGCTTCACTCTTGTAGCCCAGTCTGCAACCAAAAAATGTGTCAATACACAAGGCTATGGTAAGTCTATTTTCGATACTTTCAAATGAAGATGCACTGATTGCTGCAAAATATTCAACATGATTCAGTAGATCCCTCACCTGGGAATTCCTCCTTCAGGTTAGGGAAGTTGATATTTGTATAGAGAACAGGTGCTACAGTTGCCATTTCACCTAAAGCTTCTTCTTTTTCCCACTTCAGGGTGCTTCTTTGAGCATTGGACATGGTATCACCCTCACCTTCCAGAGGTGGAGCAGCTGGTGCCCATGAGCTGTTTGGATCACCCACCATTGGATTGAATGCAGGATTCTTATCCCTGACAGACAAGAAAAACAATTTGTTTTATAGATTGTATAAAAACAACAAAACAAACCAACCCTCAATTAGCAAAGTACTTATTCTGTTTGCTATTTCAGTAGTGAACACGCTGCAAGAATACACAAGGTTTTGTGCTGGCTTTTAAGAGCTAACAGTATCACATTGCTACTAACAACACCACTCTCCAAGTGGTTTTGCTACTAACACTATTTTTTAATGCTAAATGCACTAAATATCTTTATTGCCCATCTGGACTTACCTGGTATCAGTGTATGGCTGCTGTGTAATGGGAGAGAAGGTGCCCAGCCCACCTCCAGCAGCCAGGGCTGTGTGAGGGAGATGAGGGTTGGGGCCAACCAGACCATTCATGAGGGGCACTCTTGGAAAAGCATTCTCTCCTGGAAAGAAGAAGTTTAAATCACTGTTTTAAAGGGTGACTGCTTTTAAGGTAGAGGTGGAACCTTTCATTGAGAAGACAATGTCTCCTCTAACGGAAAACAAATCGCTTTAAAATTTTACAGCACTGATCTTACATTTTTGGAAAAGATTTTGAATCAATATCAAACGCTTCCCTACCAGGTTAAAGGATTTTTCACTACTGTATCACATCCCTGCACAGATTTTGTTTTTCCTTGTCTGAAATACAATTTTTTTCAAAAATGTATTTCCAGAACTTTTACAGTAGGCCACACCACAGTACTGCACTTTATATTGAGGTAATATTCTTAAAAGCTAATGGTCTTCATATTTGTTACACCCAGATCCAAGCAGTGAGCCATGGAGAAGGTGATTTTCAGTCCTTGCAGGATTATCATTAGCCACCTGAATTAAACATCACTTCTGAGACTCCTGAGCATTGTACCAAAGTAAGCCTCATTATCTCCTAACTCACTAATTTGTAACCAATGGAACAGATAACTACTCAAATGAGCGTTAGCATTTTCTAATTAAATGTCCAGTCTAGCAGTACGAAGGCAGAAAATGTTATTTATTTGATTACAGCATTACAAATGTGGCACAGGCAGATTCATTCCAGCAGATGGTATTTGCAGATGTTACTACACAGAATTAACTCTGGCCTTTGGCTCCCATCACTTAAGTGAGATTGTAACTGTTGTCCCAATATTTCCTTAAAAGCACCGAAGTAGCTCAGGAATTAGATGCATCTGCAGGATGACACTGTATGATTCTCCCATTTTGGGAGACTGTTTCTGATCTAAAGGTTATATAAGCTATGCAGCAACTGCAGTTGTAAGTAACACAAAATCTAAGAGCATGTTCTTTATTACATCTGGTAAACAGAGAGTACATAGTACTCTGTAAAGACCTGGCAAACAAACAAGATGGAGAGTCAGGCCTCTGTGTGATCATGTCTTTATAAGAAGAGAGCAATAATTTTATTTGAAATTGCTGAAACTTGATGCAAGCTGCCCCATTACAGAAGCATTTATCTCACAGAAACTTGTGGATCATTCCACTGTAACAGAACCAAACTGTAAATCGAAAACTTTGTCATCATGGCAGCTCCCACAGGGAGGAGCTGAACAATCTTACAGAGCTCAAATGCTGCAGCTATCCCTGAGTACTCAAGTAACTGGGAAACAGGCAATGGTATCTATATTATCTTTTGCTTTAAATCAACTCATCCTTTACTTTAAATGCTTTCCTTTCTCAGAGTTTTTGACGTCTTTCATTTTTATGAAAACTGATCCAACTAGGAAACAAATCACTTTTCTTCTCATGATTAATTCACTGATGAAATCAATTTGCATAGTACTTCTTTTAGTACCAGTATAAGAGTTGGAACTCTCTACATGAGCTCAGGGAAAACCTACTAGAGGTGATGTCTGATGAGAAAAGGAGCACATTTAATTACACTCATACATACTGCTTAAAAAAATAGCTTTACTGGTAACAATAATAAATAAAATCAATCACTTCCAGGAATGAATCCCTTGCCTTCAATATATGAGCAAGAATATTCTGTATCAACTCATGGTAATTTTAGTAGTAATGAAGAAAAATAAATTATAATTTCCAAGATAAATTTCAAAATTATTTAGCGTCTTCTCTATCAGGACTAGCTAATATGTTAAACTGCATTCTTACAGAAATTAAGACTCAGTACATCAGTGTTATACAGACTCTTGCCTTTCCCTTGAGGAGGTACTCAAAAGTAATTAAAGAGTAGAATCAGAAGAGAACACATGCTTTATCACAGACTAATTTCCAAACCATCAAAGTGTCAACTAAAATAAAAGCATCGGTATGTCAGAAAAACCTCAAATAACTGTCCTTTTCTATTAGCAATATTTACATGGATGTTAATCACACACTCCTTTCAGAACAGCTTCAGAGTAGTATTTCACAAATTAACAACGGCAGACTCCACAATTTTGCACAGCATAAGGCATGTCCTACTTCCACATCAGCATTTACGACATGCAGAACTCTCCTGGTCAGGCTGCTGCTCACAAAAGCACCAGAGGAACATACCTTGGCTGTGCAAAGACATGAGCTGTGGTGGAGGAGGAGGCTGTGGTAGAGGAGCTGGCTGTGTGGCTGCTGGACTCAACACAGCTGTGAACAAATCTTCAACATCCTTTCCTCCCAGCTCTGAAAAAAACACTCTGCGTGAGTTGCTGGCATTGCATGTGAACTCTGTTCCATTAAAGACTAGGAGGATCAGAACACGTACCTGGGATTTTGTACAGTTTGTCAAGAATAGCACCTGGACAAAGTAAAGGCAACACAGGGTAAGTAATCATCAGAGGAAGCAACAAAAGTAATTGAGCAACCAAGTCCAAATAGGTAGGTAATAATACAGAGATCAGTCATTTGGGGGGAAGAAAAAAGAAAAGATGATTCCTACTTAAGTTCTCTAGAAGACCAAGATTAAGGACAAGAAAATTACCATCTGTGACCATTTTGTCCAGCTCTGGACTGAGGATTCCATCCAATGGCTCTTCAGTCACTGGCCGTGAGCTGTGGTTGACATTGGGCTGAGGCAGAGAAGAAGGGTCATCAGAGATGGGGCCAATATCCAATCCAGCTGAAGGAAGAAAGAATATTAACTTAGACATGAATAATAAAATTCATTAGTATTGAATAAAGAGCATAAACCCTGTTTTTCTCCCCTAGAATTGAGCTGTCAACTAAACCAGGACCTTCTATTATTTGAAAGGTGAGGCAAAACAAAACATTGGTTAGAAAATGTAAAAAAACCTGCCCACTGTTTATCTCCAGTTGATTGTATTGTTTGAGCAATGTTAATTGAATATGATGCAACTCCAAGAATGTGAAATAAGACTACTGAGTTTAGGTTCAGCATGGTTTTGAATGTATAGGTTTCAGTATGTAGTTCCACTTTAACTATTTTTCACATTTTCAAAAGAACCACACCAGTAGTAAACATGGTTCACCCTCATGTACCTTATGGTTCACTCCAAGTGTTCTTCCTTCAAATATTACATAAAATATCTACTAAAATGCTGTTGAAGTGTAGCCAATATAAAACAAGTTATAGAAGTTTCTATTAAAAAACAAATCATGACTACTACGGTTTACATGAAAGTGATTTGTTGGTACTAAGAAAACGTAACTTACTACATAAATTTCCTAACATACCTTACAAGTGAATACATCTCTCAAATGAGAGAAATCTGGGAAAGAAGGAACTATATTCTCCAGTATTTAAAATATATTTCAGCAATAGATACCAAATAACCCTGAATTTAAAATAATGAAACATGCCCTTCTACTTGTTGTCAACCTGTCTTTTATATTAAGTGATGAACCATTATCCAGTGAAAACTAAAATATTGATGCTGACTGCTTTAATCATGCTTTAATATACTCACATTGATAAAAATGCTTTTCATTTACAAAATATACCACCATGATAAAAACTACACACTACTACAGGAAGTAATATTCACAGTGGCAGCAAGAAAATGCATGGGTTTGTATCATGAAACACAAAAAACTAAGGAAAGTTTTCAAAAGCTGTAAGCAAAATGTGATGCAGGACTCTTAAAGGCAGAGTGCAGAGTTTAGAAGTGTTAGACTCAAACACCACAGAGTGGAAAATGAAACATGAATTAGAGACACAGTAAAGGAGAAGAGTTTCTACACATGCAGTTCTTTCAGCTAAAACCACTAGGGAAGAGGGCTACTGCTAACCATGGATCATCCATTGTTTAGAGTCTTACCAAATGGGGAGGGTGAGTTCTCAACCTGGAAAGTGCATAAATCAAGACCTACAGGACCCAAACCAGATAAAATGGATGATTACAACACAAAACCAAAAAAAAAGTAAAGAAAAAGCTGCATGCTGAAAAAAGCTACGCAGGTATGAGAGACAACGGCAGCTACATTTCATCCTCTCTTAAGCAGCAAAGCAAAGAGCCAAGTAAAAACAAAATGCTGAAAAAGGTTGGGTGTTTTTTTGTAGAATAAACCAAAATCATTCCAAACCAAGGTATTAAGATATAAAAATTGTATCTGAAATGACCTAGAGCATAACCTATAGATACAGTACAACAAATACATCTGTGACAAAGAGGAGAAAAAAGAGAACAAATAGCGGAGAGACCTCACAGACAAACATACCTGAATGATCTCCAGACTTTACCAAATCATCAGAAAGTATTCCAAGAATATCGTCATCAGTATTTAAGACCTCAGAAAGATCAGCCAAAGGATCGTCGGTGCTGCCTGTAGAAGATGCAATAAACAAAATCAACATTTCTACATCACTCTGGTGATGTTCTTGAGCTGCAAACCCAAACACAGATGTACCTAAGGCTCTAATGCCTTCCACACTGTGTTGAACTGCAGGTGTCCCTGGGGTCAGAGACTGTGCCCATCAGCATCCCTTCCCAGCCAGGACTGAGCCATCTGCATGTGCTTATGTTGTTTAGTATTTTTACAAGTGGTACTGTAATCATATCATGTGCAACAAAGACTGGAAGATTTCAGGGAAAAAAAAAATCCCAAGATCTACTCTGAGCTTGCAACCTCTTAGATGCAAAGGCCTGTGAGTGTGAAAGTCAGCAGATTGATTTTATACAGCATACAGCTCACAGAAAAATCAACAAACAGTTATTTATTTTTTTTTCAAAAGGTAAATCCGTTAATTCTTTTACCACCACTCTCTTCTTGATACAGGAGCAACTAGTTACTACACCCTGAAAGGAGGTGAAATCTAAGATTAAGAAGCAAGAGTAAAGAAACAGAAATTGAAGATGCTGCTACTTATAGGATCAGAAGAAAACCTGGAGGAGTGAGAATGGCCAGAGGTAGAAGAGTTTGTTTGCTATCTAGAGAAAACTGCCCTGGTCTAGCCAGTTAAAATTCTAATAAAAATTCTTTAGTATTAAATTCTGGATACTATTATCTTCTTGACCTCCAATGCATTAGAGAGACATTACTCCAAATGGCCCATATGGTTTTATTAACTAGCTGTTTTGGACTATTGCAGATATGCAACATTTGCAAAAAACATTTGACAAACAAATAAAAGTTGAGAAAAACATTTTTCAATAAAACTGCGGACTATCGTGCCTACATGAGCAATCACTGCCAGACCAATGAAACATTATGAGATGGCCAATATACATATAATTAAACAGAAAAAAGGGATTAATATAAATTATAAAATGTACAATGTGGGAAACAGATACATGGCCAGGTTGAAAAAAAAGTCCAGAAAGTCAAAGAACACACACATTTCACAAATGTACAGATGTATTTCCCGTGGTTACAACCCAACTGCCCCAGGAAAGTACACAGCTTAATTCAGAGCCTGGTGCCAAGGATTTACTTCTATCATGAGGTTACTTTCCAAGCTGCTAAGTTTAACAATGAATTGAAAGTTCCTTCTGCTGTTTTTCAGAAACAACTCTTTTCCTTTCTTCCATTACAGAGTCAAAAAGAAAATTGTTTTTCTTCGTTTTACTATTTTTGTTCTTCACTTTCACCCTTTTTAAAGCAGACAAGATGATACCATCCTAACTAAATCAGACTTTCTATCTGCCACTCAACGAGGTGGATTAATATGCCATTGCAGAATAATCTATTTAAATGTATGTACAAAATAAGGCTCCTATTGATTCCACCAAAACTATCTAGAAGTGCCTCAAAACCGTAACACTTTGCAGGCACAGTTATTTTGTGTAGCTGATAAAGAGTACTGTTAAACGTAAGGCTTCAAAAAAAACTAGTTGTTGGGGTTTGGTGGGTTGTTTCTTGGGTTTTTTGAAAGTTTGCTTGGGGTTTTTTTAGATACTCATTTTCCTTAGGGCAATTTGGTCTAATTATGCAAGTAACTAACTAACACCAGGCAGCACCAGGTGATGTAAAGACTTCAGCTGGTTGAAGGATTGATTTTAGCCCTTCTTAAGTTTCCTCAATTCCTACTTGAAGGCAGGTAAGTATCAGGGAGAAAACAGCCCATGTAAAGGAGGCATTGGGACTGTATAAGCAGCCTTTAATTTTTCTCAAGTATTTTATGTTGTGGTGCTTTTCACCCTAGTCCTTTTGCTTGGGAACAGTCCCTAAAAATTGAACTTCTAATCTGAACATAAATATATTGTATAAGTAGCTGGGAAGAGCTCAGGTGAAAAGATAAAGAGTTTACCACCCATAGCTACAAATTGGCCATGAATAAATTCAGCCTTCAGATTAGAGGGTCTCTAACTCTGAAGGCAATCAGAGTTCATAGTGGCCTTGAGATGAGGTATATTGGAAAAAAACATCCTGCTTTCAAAATGGAGCTTATTTAATCTATAAAAAGGCTGAGTGTTGGTGATAACAGAGGGACAGAGTCTCTGATCTGTAAAACTCACAGAAGACATCTAAACTAAAGCATATTTTTACTTTTCTTTCTTCTATTTTTTCCTTGTTTTAATGCCATGTGTGTTAAATATTATCTTGGAAACAACGAAATCACTTGAGTCAGATGCTTCAGATCAGAATCAATAGCTGGTTGACATCTGCTGCCAAACAAATAGCTCAATACTGCTCATTAATTTGACTCTTTTCAGAATGGAGATGAAAGACAAGACAAAGCAAAAAGCAAAATAATTTGCTTGTAATGCTGGATCTCTAAGAGAGTACAGTTCTAATGCTATCTTGTGATCCTGATCCCTCAAATGCAGTTACTGTTATTTATTTATGAAGTTCTAAAATCATAAAAATGCCTCTCCCCAGGCTGCAGCCATCCCAAGATGTTTAATCACACAGTAACATTTCTGGTTATAAAATGTCCCAGCAGCACCTGAATCAGTTGCAGAGACTCAGACAACTCTTCTCCTTTTGTCTAGGAACAATTTTTTTAGCACTCTCTGGAGACCCCACTTGAACAGATGACTTTTTCAGCATTTCCAGAAAAAAACCCACTGAATTTCAGCTATTTTAAACTAAAGGAAAGGTCACACTGACAAAGCCATCACAGAACACACCTCATCAAGTGGCCTCTTTTTCATCAGGGACACCCAGGTCAGGAAGCTCAAGAGAGATGCACAGAGTTCTCAGAATGCAACAGATCCAAATCAACACCTTCAACTTCATGAACTCATGAACAAATAGGAAGGGAGACCCTGGAGATCTGGTGCTGTCCCTGTGAGCAAACCTTTGCACTCTGCTCCAGCATTTGGGAGTGATTTTAAGGGTTGGTGCCGTGCAGAACAGATGGCACAGAGTGCCATAAGTATTTTAAGAACACAGGAAAGGTGAGTCTTGTAACTGAAAATAAAACCTGCAATCTCTTTGATGGACCAAATCAGGGCTGGGAGCCTAAAGCTAACTTCAGTCAGAGTCTCTAGAAAATAACAGTAAAGAAAGGACTTCCAAACCCCTCTTCTGCCCAAATCTGCCAATCCCTATCACTTCTGCAATCCAGGCAGTGAAAAGTTTAGCTACCCTTAACCAAGGTATGAGAACAGATAAATCACAGAACATGTCCCTGAAATGCACTGGCAGTTCAGGAGCAGCCTGAACACTTTGCTGCCCTCCCCAGCTGTCCTGGGTGGAAAGCTGGAAAGCTTTCCTGCTGGAAAGCAGGGGAGACAGAGTCACTTCTTTCGATGATTCAGAGTTCTCTGGAAGATGAACAAACATATCTAAGCCTTAATCCTGGGATTACACAAGTGGAGTTTCCAAGGGAAGAACATTTCCCTTGTGGAAAAGACCTGTGCAATTAAGGAAAGACTCCCATGGGAGTCAGAAATCCTTGTGGGAAATGGCACTTGCAGGAAAACAGCACAGTTGGTGACAACACAGTCCTGAAGCCCCCCAGAGCAGGGAACAAAGAGCTCATGCTGTTCCTGCTCCACAGCCAGGTCTGTATGGAAACGATGAAACATCCCAGGTGCCCTGGGATACTGTTCTCACCTCCAGCTCCTCTGCAAATCCAGCCAGAAGGGAGCTCAGCAATTAGCCAGTTAACCAGAGTCTCTCACACATGGGGATGCTATTGTGGAAACAATTGTGCCCCAAAAAGTCCCAGGCAAAGAGTTAAGAACTGCACTGGAACTGATCAATACTGGCAGAAGACTTCACCCACTGGTGCTCCAGCTACAACAAACAGCTCCATCTGGACACAATTTTGGCTGGAAATCAGAACAGTTGGAAGACAATAGTTGAGAACATTCCTCTGGCCAGAAAGCACTGTCCTTTGAGTCTCTTACACGTCAAATGGGAAAGACAGTAGGTTATCCACTAAAGCCACTGCTAGTGATTTATTTATTAATAGCCACCACTTTATTATTTATTTCGGAATAAAAAGAAGAGGAAATTGCAAAGCTTTACAACTCCACTTTTTTTAGGAAGAAATTTCAAACTTTGGAAAAATAGAACATTAAATTAACATCAACTTCATGAATTTTTAAAATCCTGTACTACAGTAACACATGAACACACTAGTGACTTCAATCTTAGAGTTGGACAGGCCAGCAAAGACCTCTGAAGTTGTATTTCTCTGGCTTCAGAAGAAAGCTGGAGTGGAAAAAACTCATAGTGAACCTATCCTCTTGTAGTGCCAGAACTAAAGAAATACAGACCACGAAACATTCCATGTCCAGCAGCTTCCCCCCTTGGGGAAGTTAACTTTTTGCATTCTCTATTACTCACAACTTCAACTGTGTAAGAGTCAATGGCTAATTATCATGTAGCCTTTCATTCTTCCTTTAGCAGATTTTCACTGAATAACAAACACAAATAAGTGACCATTCTTCAAATGACTCTCTGGACAGGAGAAACTGTGTCAATGTGTGCAAACAGTTTTAGATGGAAAAATTTTGGGCATGAGCTGAAACACAAGCTATAAATTAACTAATATAGACAAGAAATAGCAGCAGTTTTCAAAAATAAAGATACCTGTAGCCAACAGCATACACTACAAGATGGAGAAAAAGTGATTTGAAGGAGACAGTAAGGTTTTAATTGTTCTTTTGTGCAAGGCTTCTCTTTCAGCAGCACTTTACAACCCTCAGGCTACTTGCAAAACTCTCAGCAGAACCTTCAGTAAGGTTCTGCAACAGCAGAAGCCAAAGATTGCCCAGGGGCTACGAACTGTACCTGGAAAGGGCATTCATGTTCAGAGAGGACATGGTGAAACAAAAATTCCAAGGAGACTAGCAACCTAAAATAATCTACAACAGTAAAAAAAAAAAAGGGAAGTTGGATGATATTCATCCAACTAGTATTCACTAGACTATCAAAAATATCTTTTAATGAGAGTATCTATGTCTTCTTCTATAATGGATCTGTATGCTTCTTCTCACAGAGAACTAATTTTCATGGATTTTATAGCCATGGATGTTATAGCCAAGATGTTGCAGATTTGCCTTAAGTGCCAACTGATGTGTCATCCACTGCTCTCTCTGAAACAGCTGGAGCCCTTGAGCTGAATATCCTAAATATCAGTGTAACTTAACCTCCCAAGGACAGCTCACATACAGAATGCTGAAAAATACATCAGATAAACAGTGGGAGAAAGGTGGAAAAAGAGAGTGTAAAAGCCCCAGTTACCACAGTAAAATCAAACTACTGAACCATCACTAACTTTAGATTTGTATACCTTGAGGTCCCAGTTTTGCCTGAGCTGGAGTGGAGGTGGAACTAAGAAGGGGGTCAGATGAAGGATCCAGGAAATTGGAGGCCAAGTTTGTTTTACATGAAAGTGGAAGTGACTCTTCAGGTAAATTATCCAGGCTCATCTTGCTCTGTTGTCTACTGGTATCCAGCAGGTCTTTCCCAAAGAAAGCTTCCTGCAAAGGACACAAAATGATTCAATGTAGGAAGAACACTGTATTGATTGAAATATCTAGGTAAATGACAAAGTTAAAATTAAAGGCCAATGATTACTAGAAAGATAAAAAGACTCTCAGCCTCACAAGCCCTCCAGTATGGCACTATCTCTTCCAGGCTAAGAGAAGTGGCTCCAGTGGCTACAACTTACCTGAGGAAGCTACATTACCAATGTTTTATGATTAAATTCACACCTTAGATTATATAGAAAAACTTTACTCTTCCTACCTGCAAGTAGGCAGGAAAGGTTTCTTCGAGTTTATTTTTCTTTTTTCTGTAACGCTTTTTTATTTTCTCAGTATTTTCAGAAGCTGGGGTAGACTCCTCAACTGGAGTGTCTGGCAGCTGCTCTGTCCAACCTAGAAAGGAACATTCAGGCACAAATAAATAAAACACTCACTATTTTGCTCTGAAGGTACAGTGGCAGTACATCTGGCTACCTCTGGGTGAATGGGCTACTGCACATCACTCTGGATGCATTCCAAAGGTGGCTTTTATCCAGCTGTGAACTCCCACCTGCCCACCCTGCCTCTGGCAGCAGGAAATGCCAGATGTGACACCACTCACATCCCTGCCTGGTACCTCCTAGGTGCAGACAGACCTTCAACTTCTGTATCCTCGAGCAACCTAAGAATTCAGTAATTTGAGAGAAATTATGGGTGCCATCCAAGCAGGTATTTGAAAAGACAGCTCCACTGAAGAAGTATCTCCAGTGTCATCAATGCTAAGTTACACACTAACCACCTTTCATCTCACACACCATTTTCTCCTCAAAAGTAGAAAACTTACTTTTTATTTTTTTTTATATCTGAGAAAGAACTATCATATAAATAATGAACACCCTAGAAAAAGAAATCTATAAAGAATCCCTTCAAGAAAAATTACACATTTATTCAGCTGTCATATTTCAAAGTGGCACTGCTTTTTCTAATAAACACAAAAGCCCACAGTGCTCATCAATCATTCAGTATTTTATTACAACAGAGCAAGAAAAACACTGCAGGTAATGCAGAACTTTTCGAGTCTTGCTACTTCTGTCTTGGCAAAGCAAATTACATGAAGTTAAAGACTCTGGCAAGTTCTTTAAGAAACAATATTATCACGATAATAAAATCAGCTGCTTTGTACTGTAGTGATCTCCTGCAGCATATCCAGAGCACCATGAGTGGAATGAGGTTCACCAACACTGTGACCTCTGCACTGTCTGAGAGGGAGATTTTACAGAGAAAAGGAGTGGACGTGACAAGGGTGCAAAAAATCCTGGTAAAGCCGATGAGTACTGGTCACTGAGAAGCAGGCTCTCAGCAAGCTATGATGATTTAAAACATACAGTGATTTTCAAATTTATCTTTTTCTCTACTAGCAATTGTGCCTGAGCAGACAAAAAGCAGCTCCAACTTTCAACAAATGAAAAATTTAACACAAAGTTTTCAGCTCTACCTGAAATAAGGCAGTATGCTACACCGAAATAACATTTACAAAGGAGAAACACAGCTGTAACACTAATATTAAAGAGAACACCAACACTATACCTAAACTAGGAACGTATATAGAATATCTGGTTGCAATGATAAAAGAAGCATTTCTTGGCTTCATAAAGTAGTTCTACAAATGTAAACAAGGACAGCATTTTAATGTTAGATTTTAATAATACTGCCTGGGTGCTGTGGCAACAATCGAGTCTCCACCATGTTGTACAAATACAAGGCAAGAGACTGATCTGGCTCTACTAAGGCCAAAAACACAACAGCTAAACAGAAACCAGAGATTCTAGGAGAGATCACAGGCCAGAGTCTTTAACTGGGGTGGTATCAGCCCTCCTTTAGAAGCAGCTGCCTCTTTCTACTGACTTTGCAAGGGAACAGGCTCTGAACTAAACATATTCCACGTCTCTCCTGAACGATACCTCAACATACTCTAGATTAGTGTGAACAACTCCAGATGGATGGAATAATTTAGTCTAATCACACACAGCAAGAAAGAGAAAGAGGCCCATGAATAAAATGTGACTTCTTGTTAGGTGCCCAATCTACCGAGAACTGCAGTGTCAGAGGCATGAAAATGGCTCTGCCATGGGAAAAAGCACCCAGCAAAGTCAAGGATTCTTTAGCCTTTAAGATTTCTTCTTAATCCTTTAGTGCTAGGATTCTTTAGCACTGATGGGGAAATACGACATACATCTAGAAAGTATTTCTGTATTACAAATTAATATGAATGATTTTTTTAAAATAATCTTTCATAACATTAAACACGAGGGTAGCTTATGAACCTCTCAGATATCCGGTTTAAAATAAAAAAAGGAATTTTTCTTCATGCAACAATAACATATCATCTACTGTCTTATAAAGGATTTTCCAGAGCATAAACAGATATATAAAAATTGATTAGACACACTCATGGAATATGGAACACTGGCGAGTAATAAAACTGTTGGTCCAGAAGACACCCCTGGGCTGGGGCTACATCAGGAAGGTGTATCAGAAAGAGGATTGCTCTAAATCTAACATATTAATAATGATGATGATGATGGCAATAACAATAACAATAACTAATAATAATAATAATAATAATAACAGTAATTCTCATTATTTATCTCCTACAATAGCCTGCAATTCATTGTTTTAGTTTATTTGTAAATCATGGGCTCTGTTGAAACTATAGCTGCACAGGAATGAGTATTTTCAGCTGAATTAATAAAGCCATTTATTATAAACATGACAAACATGTATGCTGATGAGTTGTATGGTTTGTATTGAATTAAGCATAAACAAACATTTAAAACCCAACTCCTGCACTTACCTTCATCTCTGCCAGGCAACTGTTCAGAAACAGATCCAGAAGAATCTTTCCTGGAGAGAGATCTTTTAGTCTTCCCCTGCCCTGTACGACTTCTCTGGCGTACCATAAATCCACCAATACCTTAACAAGGAAGCAAAAATTCAATGTATTGAATAAAAACTGTGTTTCACAGTACGAATGAGAGCCGAGATTACTCTGCAGATGAAGAAGACTGCTGCATCTAGATGCCTTAGAACGAATCTGAGATACTTAAGGAGATTTCATTCAGGGTTTTATGAAACACTTCTGCATTTTTATGTCTCAGTGGATATACATGTAATCAAAAAGGACTGGAATTTCAGGACTGTAAAAAATCCACCAGCAGTTCAAATCACCAAACCGGGCAACTTTCAGATGCTAGTTTTCCCCTCCCCTGGGGCAAACTGATGAGTTTCTGGAATTAGCTGTCAATCTACCAAATGAAACTTATTAAAGAACCTCAGAGGACCATGAAAAACCCTCTGCAAACAGCTCTAGAGAGCCAACCATTCCAAATGACAGTCCTAGAGCAGGACATAACACAATAAAAAGATAATTAATCAACACCATAGTGCCTGAAACTCCAAAATCCTTTACTAGCCACTGACTGCACAGCTCCTGGTCCTTTGCAGTTGGTGCTACGTATTTAAATGTGTCAGATACAAGTTTCATTTTCCAGGGAAACTGCTGGCTGCACAAAACTAATTGATGACTAATAGATGTATTTTACCTGGATACAGCTCAAGTGTTTGTGCACCCAGGACACACAGTTAATTAATTCAGTCAGGATAATTAAGAGTCAACTGTACTAAGAAATTAAAATAAATGAATTCATCCAGTAACTGAATTCATTAAAATTCACCTGTCAGAAGTAATCTGCAAATACCTGGTAAATAACTCTTTTAAAATATTTCAGAAAAAAAGTAAAATAACTGCAAGAAGTTCTCTGAAGTTCAGATATTGCCAGATACACACATACACATACAAAAACTGTCCTTCACCAAGTATTGAAATACAGCACGATTTCCTATCAAGTTAAGAATCAATACAAGGTATTGATCTGAACTACTACCAAGAACTGACAGCACACTAACAAGTGTACTGCTGACCAGCAACCTTTGGAAACATTTTGGTAAGAGGAAGAAAAACCTTTAAACAGAATAGGGAAAGAAATCTACAGTCAACAATAAGCAGAAGAATACTCCAGAATTCCATACTGTTTTCTAATTTTTTTTTTTTAAATTTTTTTTTCTTTGTAGTTATACAGAAAAAAATGAACAATGGACACACAATGATGTAAGTTACTTTATCCTACCAGGTCTGTATGGTTTTCGCTTCCTTTTTTTAATCCCATCAGCTCCTTCAGCCACTTTGGTATCATCATCCACAGCTTCCCGTTCTGGGCTGGAATCTGATTTTCCATCACAATCCATAAGGTCACCTTCTGCAGAAAAGACGCAATGGCAATGTTAACTGGAAAAATGAAAAGAAGGGGCTTTTCCCCCCAAATTTCTACATCTGACTGTTTTCTGAGAAACTGGTTGAGAATGACAGATTTTTCAAAAGAGTGTTAGATAATCATAATCCCTGGACACTTTTAGGAAACCCATCCTATTTGTACACACACTTCCTATGAGATGATGCTTTCAAGACATTTTTTGGTACCTCCTTTGGAAGCCTGTGCTACGTGTCTGAGCAATCTCTAGCCATACCATCAAGGATATGGGTCCAATTTACCAAGATAAACTTCCTTTTCTTCACTGTGCTTAGTTTTGTTTGATAAGGCTTTCCGTTTATTGAGAAGACAATGAAAAACTGCAGCCTGCACTTGGAAGGTAAAGTGTAATGACTTTCAGTTTAGTGGGTTCATGACTTCAAGCCATGTGACTGACTGAAAGCAGACTGATCTGTGAAGAGGAATTTGACCTATAATAATAGAAAATTCAGCCCGAAGGAATTACTCAGCCCTGAAGATGAAGACTATAATTCAAAGAGTTTATATTCTGTGGGAAAGTGGGATAGAAACAGATGTAAAGTATGATGACATTAAAAAGCCTTTGGTGTTGAAGAGAGAGGGAACTAATTCTTCCTGATATCCCCAGAAAGACCTTAAATCTTCATTTTATCATAAAGCGTCTGAAATGCTAAATATACTCTCACCCCTGAGAAGATATTGGAATTCTCATGCTCTGCTTGGATTTAGGTGTATAATTCTACATTGTCTAAATCCCCATGCAGTTGAGAGAGGGAGAAGTATTGCTGTAACAGAGCTGGACTCTTTCACATCCCTTTTGCTGTGGTAGAACTGCAACCCTTGCTTTTCCATAGGCTGAGTCATGGCCCAGACTTTCCCACTGATAAAGACCTTACTGAGTTCTACCAACAAACCCAGTGGTTTGCCAAAGGCCACCAAGCTGAAGCTCCCAAAACAAGCTCAACTTTCAAATGGACTCTAAAATGTAAAACACCCAATGAAATGCTGAACCTGATGAAAGCCTACAGATGAGATGGTAACAAAATTCCACAAGCTCAGTTTTCTCAGATACAGCCCCCTTCTTCCACCTGGAACATCAAGAGTCAAAATAAGGGTTTTTCCTTTTCCCCTGGAATTACTGCACTGTGTTACTCCAATCCAAGCCATGGCACAGCTTTGTTCATCCCAATGCTCATGTAAAAATTCCAGGCATTCAGAGACAGACACTGATACCCTGTACAAAATAGCCCTGGCACACCCAGAGCTCCAAGGAAATGCAGCCACCTCCGTTGTACTTGCTGTGTTGTTATCATCACACACATGAATGTGCTCTAACTTTCAAAAAGGCAATAAAAGGTGATCAGAACTCAAAGTCTGTGCAAGCTCTGGCCTCTCCCTTTCATACACTGCTATCACATCTATGTATCTTGTTATCTACTTGAAAAGGACTACCACTTTTAGAAGCCAACAAGCAGATAATTAAGTCAGACAAAGTATTACAGAAAACAGGCACATGTTTTTAAAAGTAAATATGATTAACCACTGAAAAAGAACATGGGAAGCGACCAGTTGCCTCCAAATTCAGAACCATTTTCTGCTTTCAACAACCTAGCTGATGGAGAATATGAAAGCAAGAGATGAAATTTCAGAGTCCATGTAATGCTAGGATAATGTACCAAATCCTGTGAATACTGAAAGAAAGGAAAGAAAAACAAGTAAACTATTTGAAAGAATATAAAGAAGGGGAGCTATTATTAAAAAAAAGTTCTAGTCAAAAACAGAAGATAAGAATGTGCTCATCAAACAATAGGAACAATACCTTCTATCAACAAGTTAACACTGAAACTTCACTGATGGCTGAACTACCCAGTTATCTCAAGTACACCCAGTAGCTAAAATAAGCTTGTTATGACATTAAATCTGATTAACAAGTCAATGTTGCATTAACAGAACTGTGGGGAGGTGAGGAACCTGTGTGCTTCTGTTTCTCTCCTAACCTACACAATGACTGTCAATGCAGTGACTTTGTCACCTGCCCTTGGAAGGACCTTTCCCCAGGCCAGGGATTAACACCTATTGTGCCATCACCCTTCTCAGGATGCACAGCCAGACCATGGCAAGGAGAATGGTGCTGCACCTCACAAGTGTGTGTTAGCACAGATCACTGACTCTCAGGTCAGCTCACCTTATTTCTTCCAGAAGAGAAATACTCTTAGCAAAGAGCTTTTTACTCTGCTTTCCCATGTGATGTTAATACCAGCTTTTCAGAGATACAGATGCTGCTTTGCTGAGCCACCACTTTCAAACACTGTTTACATTGAATTTGAGTACATTTGTACTCACCAGATGCACAACATTTCCCACAGGTAACCAAAGATTAGACAAAAAGTCATCTCCTATTTCCAGTGCTGGCGGCCCTAGAGAGGTGAGTTTCCTATAGGATGGATGACCCATAAACAAAACAACAAGGAAAATTCCTGAAATGAACAATGAGCCATGACTGCTGTTCAAGAAATTTCCATAAAATATTCTGTATAGAACACAGGAGTACCAGTGTAAAAAATGCTCCCAGAGATATCTGCAATACACACGGGTACTGCAACACTCCAAGCTACAAGACATGCCGAAAGCAGACTGCTACCTCTACTGTCATCCATCTCCCCATCTCTTGAGTGTTCTGACTGGGCATCTGGGGGTGTCTGAAGCACAGCCACACTGTTCTGATTTATAATCTTCAGTTTAAGCTTTGGTTTCGTCCGTTTTCTTCTCGGTACTGTAACAGTGAGGCTCTGTAACTGAGACATGCCGGATTCTGTCAAGCAGACTCCATCCTGGGTGTATGTCTTCGGTGGGTCTATAAAAGTTGAATGAATCATAAGAGCAATATAAAACTCTTTCAATTTACAACTCAGATTTTTTAGGAATAGCATTTACAAGAGTTAGTAATTCACGTGTATGGAGCTGACCCATGAGTGAAGAAATTGGTATAAATAAACCAGAGATATCTGACACTGTATTATACATTACAGTTACAGCTTTATTATTTAGAGTCTGATGTCAAATCCAGCAATAATCCATTGCATTGCTATGAAACAACTTGTATCAAGGACTCATTAGAAAGAACAATTTGATGATGGAGAGTGATGCTTGCAGCGTATTTCTGTATCACTGGCATCCACAGAAAATTGTCCAAGTCATACTCTGGGTCGCTGTTGCTTACCAGCCGAGGCCCCCATCCAGCCCTCAGCACTTTACCTTCATCTTCTTAATGACCTTAAACGTCCCAGAACTCCTGGTAAGTCAGAGAAGTTATCAGCCCTTTTTTTCAGGCAGACAAAAAACCCAAGTTGTATCAAGTGAGCTGCTGAAGATCAAATTGGAAATCATGGGTAGAACCCCAGTGTCCCAAGAGCTGCAAGACTGCTTCTTCCTCAAGCTGTTACATGACAACTGAGTCTACTGATATGCTGTAATATTCCTTAATTCACCATGCAGAAAGGTCCTGTCACCTCTGTTGAGGGCCCTGCAAGTGGAGGCTTGGGAACTTTCAGGGAACTGCCAAGCAATGAAGTGGCTGCAATGATGCTTCAGCTCTCTGGAGCCAATTAAATCATGATTTGATAACACAGCCTTTGAAAACATACAAATATAATTTGTTCCCTTTAACCAAAAACATTTCCTCATGCAACATCTGACAATACAGCTGGTTCTGAACACAATTCTTCCCACTTGACTGCCTTCTTACACTGAACTTGAAAGGTGTGTGTTTCAAAAACATCTCATACTCTTTTTCAGCTTGAATATTTGAGGGGAGAACCTTCTCTCAGAAGGTGTCAAATGGAAAAAAAACTCTGATGTGATGGAAGATGTCCTAACATGATGGAAGCTGCTGGGTGCTATCATTATAAAGACTGACTTGTGAGTAGGCTTGTCAAGATTACAAATTCCTAGAAACCAGACAAATATAGAAAAGCTGCATCCTCCTAACAGCTCGAGCCTGTAAACATGTGTACATGCTTGACTCAGTCACACTGTGTTATCACCACTGATATTAAGGCAAGCAACTAAGACTGCAGGATCAAAGCATAATTTGAAGTAATTATTATAGTGCAGGTATGGCAGGCAAAAGAGAAGAGAGAATGGGAAAAAAAAAATGGAAAGCATGCTGTGTTAACTGAAGGATAGTTAATGCTGTGTTACAAAACCATAGGAAAAGGAATTTTTGTCTCATGTAAAAATATACCCTTAAAATATGCTAAATGATCAGATATTAAGCATTTACATTCTTTACCTAGTTCTTTTGATTTTGAAATAATCTGAGCTCCAACTGATGAATCACAACAGTCCAAAGAAGGCACTGAAAAATATAAGGAAAATAATTTCAACTTTTAAAAATGGTGACTTGATTTAAACTGAAACTATCAATTTTCCTTCAAACAGTTCCGTTAAACTCCCTAATTTATACTGCTGGCAATTATTTACTTGCACCTTTAAAATAAAGTGCTTTTCAGGGTCACAGATGTGACTACAAAACAAGCCTGATACAAACTTAAGTTCTTCAGCTTCCTAGAGCCAAGAATGGCACTGGAATAGCCCTGAACTCAATGGGAAATAATCTCTCCCTTTACTGGACCAAGGGCAAATGAATACACTGCATCTATTGGGTTGGAAAGCAACCTCTACATGAGTCATGATGTTCAGGTTTTGCTGCCCTAATCATTAAAAATGGGAGGGCTTTGTGAAGTGGGTATTGACCAGTATTTCCCCACAGAGAGGCCAGCACACTCCAAGAGCTTTGCACACAAGATTCTCGCTGTGCTTATGCTGTCAAGCCTCTTACACAGCACTTATGAGAAGGCTGATGTATCTGAGAACAGATAACACAGGACCTGTTGAAATTAGATAGGGCAATTCTTATTCCAGATAAGAGTATTGATAAATGGAACTGCAGAAGCTCAACCTAAAAACTACAGCTTGTGTGCTACAAGGAAGCAGTGGAACAGTGTGACTGAAAAAATAATAATCAAAATGTCCTGCAACATGAGGCTACTGTTGTTGTGGGTAGAAATGTTCTTTCCATTTGCCTCAACTATGTAACTGCAATCATGCTTCACTTGCCTATTATGAGTAGGCTGAACTTTTAATATTAGTAGTGACTACACAGAGATTACATAGACAGAGTAAGTCAAGGGAAAATTAAGAGCTTTTATCTTGCAAACATTGAACTAGAATCAGAAAACCTGTTAGTTTGGCACAGTTAGCATTACCACAGAGGCAAGTTTATCCACACTTTGTTTTCCTATTTTTGCCTAGAAATCTTACTCATGCTGGATTTAGGACTCAAGGTAACATCTGGAGTATTTCCTTTGTGCTGTCACACAAGATGAGACCTCCTGAGGCAGAGCACCCGTGGGAGGTTCCGTCACCCATGGCACATGTGCTGCTGCTCCCCACCTCACACACACCCAGAGAGCCAGGGCAAGACCAGGAAAAGCAAAAAAGCTTCCAAGTAACACTTAAAATGAGTGTGAAAAGTACAGGATGTTTTCTAGGCATGTAAGCAAATTTAAGGAAAGTGCAAGTCTGTCTTCAAAAACTACAGTGCTTTGAAAGTTTTACATAATGTGTAACTGATGTACAGGGTATAAACTACAGAAAACCAATACTCCATGCAAATTAGTAAATGAAAGGAGTCTATGAGAACTACTGAAAAACTGAACACAACAACGCAGGGAAAAGACAAGAAAACAAATTGAAAATGACATTTTGAAAGAGACGCAGAGCCGGAGAGAAACAAAAAATATGGGACAAGCTGTAGAATGGAAGATACTCAAAACACTGAACTGAAACAACAGAAAAAAGGCAGATTGTAGGAAGTATTCAAAGTGGAATAAGACATCATCTGTTCCTGTAATTGGTTGTAATTTACAAGATGTTTTAAGACTGAAGGAGCAATTATTGAATTGGAATCTAAGGTAAACAAGAAATTCAGAAAGACAGTTGTGAACAGGAATTTGAAATCCTTAATTTAAAAGTCAAACAACAGAGAGATCTTCTCATCCAGGTCAGACTGAACGATTTTAGTTCTGGAGACTGAATAAAGTTGAAATGCTCAAATAAACAAGCTGATAGTGACAGAGGTGAGGCCTTCAGAGATTCACTCACAAAAACTGCACAAACAGTGTTTGAAGACAGCATCAAACAGACTTCCAGAAAAGGAGCTAATCAGAGTGCAGATTAAGGATTACAATCAATAAAATGGAGAGCAGAAAAGCACAGTACTGTTAGAGAAAGCCTATCCAAAGGAAAAAAAAATGAAAATTGAAAAAAAGTGCTTTCTGAGGCATTCAGCTGAAGTTTAACCAAAATTGTTAGTTATTGGCAAAAGGGTTTAAACATGCTGAATATTGTACAGCATTTAGTAGCTTCAGCTGAAAGCAAGTAATTGCACAGAATACAGTATGATGAGAAAAGGGGATGCCATTTTTAAGGTTGAAATAGAAAAGAACAATTCTAAAAAGAAATTAAACCAGCACATGGGAGAGAGTGAACTGGTTGATGTAGAAATACAGCACTTTTTACTGGGTGCCTGCATAACTGTGTCAATGACACAGGGATTTTTTTGGTAAATACAGTAACAGGAGAACATTGGATTTGACATAATAAATGTGCCAAATAATAAAAAAATTCGGAAGTTTATTTTTTAACACATAGTATTATGTGTTTGTATCCTGTATTTGTAAAGCTCATAAAATTAAGTTTTAGAATGAAGAAAATTTTTTATCACTTTAATAAAAATGATACAACAGAGACTGCCAGCCAGGATGTGTCTCACTGGCAGTATCAGGCACCCCTGGACAGGGCTAAGTGATACCAAATCCTCACTGCCTCCATGGGCATGTCTACTTGAGCCCCAGGAAGAATAACTGCACACAGGCAATCTCAGAAACAGCAACCAGATCAGCTCTAACTGGTTACAGAAAAGCAGGCTGAGCTGGTCCCTCTGCATCCTGCAGAGGAACAAAAACAGCACCAAGGGAGGAGGAAGCTGGAATTTGGATGGAAAGAGGATGGGAATAAGTGAGGAGGGATGAAATTTGCAGATGGGGCATATGAAATATAAGGGCAAATGACACAAAGGCAGAACTGGTGAGTAGATGGTCAAGAACTACTTGTCCAGCAGTGGATGTGGATGAGGGAAACACACAGCTCTCCTGAATGTGCAGGAATTACAGCACAGAGGAAAAGCTGCTGCTACCTAAAGCATCTGCTAGCTCCTAGTAGTGAGAATTTGGAAACATTTCTACATGACACAGCAATATGCTGGGGGACATAGAACTGCAGACAGTACTGAAAGGAACCTGATAAAACACTGATCAGAGATGGTTATTTCAAAATAACCTAGTAATGAAGATTTCTCGTACATCATGTTGGAGCATATCTTACCACATTTTGGCTTTTGGTATTTATGTATGTTCAAGAAGAAAAACACTGTCTTTTATTTGTTTCCTGAAGAAGATGACTTTGTAAGATAATCAGGTACGATGAGATAGGGAAGAGCTCTTACAAATTTTAAGAAGTTCCCACTTCTTGAAGAAATGAAAGCTCTTTCTCAATACCTACAGGCTAGAACCATTTACTCTTCACCAACAGTAAACCTGCAATATTTTGTTTATTTATTAGGTTGAGGGGCTCGTTTCTGCTGGAAATAAAGTGGTTAAAAACCCTGTAGTAATACCTGCAACGTATGTATGATACATCGAATGGAAAGGGAAAGAACCATCCCAGTAAGAATCCCATAGTATGAGACATTTTAAGAAGCTTTCCACTGCTAACTAACTTTTCTTTAAGTTTGTAAAGTGTTAGTTTTTCTCACTTTGAAACAAAAAATTATAGAAAATTTTCAGAGGCATTTTAGAAGAATTCACGAAAGATCAAAACATTTCACATAGAAGTACATGCAGGTGTTTCTATGAACATGCATCAAAGGACATACTCAGACATGCAACTGAGCATATGTACATGTGTTAGAGAGGTTTAATACTGAGTCAAAACAGGGAAGAATAAGTGGACACACTTGTCTTATAAAAAAGGTGAAAAAACCTGCAAAGAAAGCTTGGTTTCTTCCAAGGGACTGATTCCTATTCCTTGGAACCCAAACCTAAGCAACATAACTTCACAGAGGTGTGCAGGAAGGACTAACTCAGGGGCCAGCTTCTGCCTGGAAGTGAAACACCTCTGATACCATCTTGTGATGATGTTCCATCTCACATACCATGAGCTTTAATTATCTTTGAAACGTAGCTCTGCCAGCTCCAAAGAGAATGGAAGGAGTATTTCTTACTTGGACCTTTTTGCTTTAAGTAGTCAAAGCTTACTATCAAAATAAACAGAAGTCTGTGTTACACCTGCAAGTTTCTCGCTTCTTCCCACTTACAAAACCTCTTTGATTTTGAATTTTTGAAATAAGACCTTTACAATGAAGTGACTTGCAGAAATACAGAAGCATTAATCATTCTTCTATTAGTGACAAAAGTGGGTTACTTGGAAATGTTCCAGAACTGTGTAGTTGAGCAGGGAGTATATAAACCTCCAAGGTCAGGTCAGTAAGTTACAATTACTGCTGTGATGAGGACATGCCACTGTAAAGGCACATTAGATGCTCTATTGAACTCTTCTTCACAGACCTCTCGAGCACATGCCTCATGGTACCTCTGATCTTGATCAGGAAAACCAATCTTACTGACATCTTCTTGGTGGGTACAAGTTTTTCTTGAAATGAGTGCTTAGTTCTTGTACCTTCCTCCTACTGTTCCCTGGTGATACCCCAAATAAAGGGTTAATAAGAGCACTTTCACATGCTTATGCTAAAAATGGGAATAGGTGTCCATGTTAAAGCAGCCCACTGAAGCAGCAACTTCCCTGAGCTCACATGCAGGGAAAACAGACCTGGGATATCACCCTTGCGGCAAGACTATAAATCATGTCACAGGCCAACCGAGCTGCTGACAGGCCACTCACAGGAACATTAACCAGCACCATCCCATGGAACCAGATGCTGTAAATGTGCTTAAACTGCAGTAACCTCAGCTCCTGAAGGGCCACTGCTACAGAACTGTGATACAGACCAACAAGGCTGTCACTATCTGTGTCCAGAGAAGTGCAAAGTTCATCAGAAGGAATTATGCATTTTAATTAATAAGGAAGTGACAACTCCTGAACAATAAAGTATGGCCAATTCTTTTAAGAGACTGCAGCCATGGAGGGAAGCACTGTTCTTGAATACTGGGAGAGCTGAGAAAAAGGCATTAAGAAAACATGAGGGAGAAGGGGAACAATGCTTACACAGACTGTTGTTACAGCTACTGATGCCTTAGACAGCCTCAAAGCATCAAAATACACCAACTCTTTCTGCTCTGGAATAATTTTCAGATTCTTTTGCAGCTATAATTTTAGAGAACTGGGCTTTCTTCCTTCCACTTGACAAAGTGAGATGCTTTTGACCCCTTCAATACCAAATGCTTTTAGCAGTTTGTCCATATCTCAAGTAACTCTACCCAGAATTCCCATGAGGTTCCCTCTGGCCTAAATCACTAGCGGGTGAGAAAGAGCTGAGGACACTTCCACAAGAGCCCTTAAACACAAAAAAAATCTTACTTCTACCACGAGCCAAACCTCCATGAGAGCACAGAACCGCAACACATTCCCAAACCTATTTATTGCAGTGTGCAAATCCTGCCGTTGGTTTCAATCGTCTTCTTACCGTTTGTTGGTGGAATGTATGGCCTACAAATGGTACAGTCAAAACCCATATCAGCTATGTTTTCCACTTCCTCCTCTGTGTTTAAGTTCTGACAGATTGCATGCATCCATCTAGAAATTAAGTGGGGGAAAAAATACAATTTAAAGGAAATAGGTGGTGTTTTAGGAGACCCAAGTATCAGTCTATGGTCCAAGTACATGGGAAATAGTTGCTTAGTTTGAATTCTTTCAGGGAGAAACCACAGAATCAGGTTTTCCATATACAGCATCCCCTACAGTGGTGTGTGTTACGTCCTGTATATGGAGCAGCAGATCAACTATTTCCTTCCACAGGAAGGAACTCTCTATAAAACCATCTTCCAGATATATTTTAGTATGATAATTTTCTGCCTATATTGCAATAACTTTAATTAGTTTATACAATCTGATCTAGATTTAGCCTTACAACAATAGTCTTGTGATGTATGTCAGTTTTATTTTTATGGGGCAGGGGGCAAGAGGCACAGAGTGATTAACTAATTTGCCCAGAGTCACACAGTTAAGTCTGTGGTACAGCTAGGAATGAACCACTAAGAGACTTCTGAGACTGAATAACCCAGTGCTCTTTACCACAAGACCATTTCCTCCATCTCTATTCTTTTATATTGGGGGGAAAAAATTAAAATAAGACTTAGACAGGAAAAACATGTGAAATATTAGAAATCCTTACCGATCACACTGCCTACACTGAATTATAAGCGCCGCATCCCTATATGTGCGGTAGCAGATTGGACAGGTAGACAAACTTGCACAGGGAGCACACTGTGTGTAATTATTTTGCCATTCACATCTTAAACCTGGAGAAGTTGCTCCACAGTGTCTGCACCAAACACACCTGCAGAACAGACAAAAAGATCTGTTACTTTCAGTTCATAAGATTGTTTAATTTTGTTTGATGGCTTTAAAACCCTTCTACTTAGAAGGAGGTGAGTAATTAAGTTTTAACTTAACAACATGTTTAATAACAAATGTTTAACAACATTTTTTATACTTTTTAAAGAAAGTTCCTAATTAATAATTCTCTTCAAACTGCAAAAGTAGGCAGATGGGTTCTTGTAACAGCTCAACAGGTCGAAGGAGCTCCTGCTTCCAGTTGCCATTCACTTTGAGATCTGGTGACTTAACCGTGTGAGAGGTCTGGTCTGTTTGTGTTTTACCCAAGAAAAACAAATGGTTTTCACAGGGTTTTATTTTGAGAACACTTGGGTGAAGCACCCATTAGTTTTTCCAACAGAACACTGGAATTAACATTACGAGGACTGTAAATTGGAAATTTTTTTTTGCTAAGAGTTTCAAAAGAAAAATTTTGTCTGTCTCTACTTATGTGTTTTTTCCCATGAAGAAGCAGTTCTAAGGAGACAACAGTTTCCCTAATAGAGTGATAATCGAATGAAATAATCAAAAAGCATTTTGTTTGCTTTGTTTACTACACCTGACTTAGACACAATTAAAACCTTGTTACAATTCAACTGACTTCACAAATACCAAGTGACAGGGAGAAGCAGAAGGGGCCAGCAGTCAGCCTGTGTGACCCCAGGCCCAAACACACCATTTGCACTTCCAGCCTCCCTTTGGCACGGTCTGCAGGGGTGGATCCAGGCAGTAGGTGTGGTAGCTGATGTCGCAGTCATCGCACAGGAGGAGTCTCCCTGGATCTGTGGCTTTCCCACAGGCTTCACACACTGTGCACTCCAGGCACCTCCAACCTTTGCTAAGTACCACTTTAGTAATCTGCAAAAGGCAATGCGAGAATTAGTTGAAAATGGCTCAGTGAAGTGTGATCAATGTAGAAATTAAGGTCTGGTTTGTAGAGCCCAGGATGCTCTTCTGGACACACCACCCACATCTCAAGGAGCTCTTGATCAATTGGATTTTCTGAAGCTTCAGTAAATAGGAATGGATTAAACAGAAGGAAACTGCCCTCCTTTCTACTCTTTCTAAAAACAGGTGCAATGTTTTCCTTTTTCAGTCACCTGAGACTTCACCTGACTGCCAGGACTTTTCAAATATCATGGGAAGTGGTGTGGAAACTGCATCAGCCAATTCCCTCAGGACTCTGGGATGCATCTTGTCAGGTACCAGAGACTTGTGTACATCCTGGTTCCTCAAGAGGTCACAAATCTGATCTTCTCATGTCATGATGTGACCACAGTTGCTGGAGTTTTAGTCATCTGAAGCAAACAACTAACTTACTGCAATTAATATATAATGCAAGAGCAGTAAATAAACAAAAAGTCAAATTATAATTGCATGAAATACGCATATGGCGCTTGGTGAAGTACATGCAAAACGAAGTTTTGTGACACGTTTAAAAAAAAATCCCACTTTTACATAGATGTACTTACATCACAACCAACGAAAAGTGTATGGTGTCTATATTGCAGTAAATAGCTTATTTTGTGCTTGCTAGGTCATTTCACAGCATTCAAATTTAATTTTCACACATTCTCTCCTAGACTAATGAATGTAAAATGTATTAATTAACCACTCCAACTGCTGTCAATTCTGACAGCCAACAGGCAAATTGAATCAACTAAACCTTATGCCCCTAGTAAATGAAGATGCAGTATAATTTTTCTTTGTTTTTAATTCTGCTTGTATCTAGGTTTAAAGCTTACATCTCAAATTGTTATTTTAACCAACTGCTGGATAATCAGCGCTATTTATGGTTGTGAAATTACAAAAAGGTCAATTTCTCTTGAGGCTATGCATATTATAAAATGACATTTAATTAAAGTCTTTCACAAGTCGCATACAAATAATGGTCACATTAGCTGACGAATATCTAACAAGTTAATGACTCCCCTAATTACCACAAAACCAAAGGCAACATAGAGCTATTAAAGTGCATTATGAAAACAGTGTAATCAAGTAATTTTTGTGTGTAACAATGGCACTCACCTTAACACTGACACAGTATGGATGGTAACACTGCCCACACTGGGAACAAGCCAGTAACCTGCCCTCAGCACCTTGGCCAAAACTCCCACAAACCACACACATATCCTGCAATGACAGAGAAGAGCAGACTTTCAACAGGTGCCAGACACTACATTCTGAAAACGTGGAACTCTAAAATCCAACTAGTTTGCTGTAATTGCTGTATAATTTAATTCCTAACAAGGACATTCATTCTCTTTTTTTCTAATTAAGAGCAGAGAAACAAAAAGAAAAATCGTAACTATTGTCCCAACCTGATGGAGAGTGAACTTGTCGCTGTTGGAGAAGAGGACAACTGTATTATGCATTGAGTTTTCTTCCTCATCTTTATTAGATGAAATATCCATGGCTGTGACCTATTGAAAAAAACACAAAACATAAATAGCAAGCACATCGCATTTTCTGAGACGTGAGACAAAATGAATCATTCCCTAAGTAAAAGTTTTGCAAATATTTATTCATACGAATTTAACTTTCATAAACAGCCACCTCCATCAGAAATTGCATTAATTCACATCAGTATAAGCATCATCAGTATTTCAGCTTTACACATGTATTCTCTTATTCTTCATTTTTCACATTTACATATTACCCAATTGCACTTCAAAATGGAAACAGGAGGAAAGATATAGTCTAAGGAAAAAACAATCACTAAGCAGAAATTGTCATACTGTGCCCAGGCTGCTCTGTTCTCCACATGTAAACACTGAAGTTCTTTTATCAAGAAGTTAATTGGAGCGACAGACTTGTGAGTATTAATTCAAAGAGCAGTTGCAGAAATGTAGTTCGTCCCATATTGCCTAAAATGCGGTTTAGCTAATGTTCCAAGAATGTTAGAAGAATAAGCAACAGCTCTAAAGTTACTTGCTGTAAGCAGTTTCTTTATGAGGCTTATCTATCTTGACCATAAAAACTTGCACTGAACTTGAAACAGCTGTTTTGATCTCAATGCATAAGCTCTTACTAGAGAGTAATTTTTCTTTTTCATCAAGTGATTTTTATTCTGACCTGCCCTTTATTAATTCAGCATATTCATGTACAGCTTCTCCGGAAGAGAAACAAGAATGAAAGACTTCAACTGTGTTCTGACTTTCATGTGAATCTTCCAATACACGATTTTGCTATCCATGAATTTAAACTAATAGGCCCAACTATTATCTCTGAAACAGGAATACAGGGGCACACAGTTCCATATAAAAGATTAAATGCATGATAGAGAAATATAACTTTGTTTTACCAGCTGTTCCAATTACATAAATGTGGATTATTTTAAATACAGTGTAAATCTTACACAGCTAAGTCCTGTTTAAACAATAATTTAAATATTTTACAAACCCCAACATAGCACTAGGGACTACTGTAAATATCTTTACATCAGCTAGAAGAATCCTTCTGATACCCAGTTGCTGAAACTCAGCATTTACTGAGAAACAGCTGAAGAGGGAATATACTCTTTGTGTTTTAATTACTAAACAGTTGAGAGCACTGAAACACAACTGTAACTAACCAGCTAACTACAAAGCACCTGCAGCACTTTGAAACCTTCAGGGACAACATTTCCCTCACGCGCTTTTCCACAGGTTCCACAAAGTTCTTATAACTGCACATTCAAAAGAGCAGAATTTGAAGGGCTGAATCGCTGCAATGCTGGTGTTTGCTGAATCCTAGCACTGACCCACCAGGGGTTAACCTGCAGCCACCAATTCTTCCCTGTTCCCAAGATATACCAAGGTACTTCAAAATTTGTGTGGCTGTCCGCTGGTCATGAGCCCATGCTGAGTAAGAATCATTCTGTGCAAACTGACTGAAAATACTCCCATTTCAAACACTGATCTGGCAAAATGCTGATCTCTTGGTATTGCTAACTTCATCTGCTCTATCACAAGGCAGACACATCTCTGGAACTCTGGAGCTGTCTATCTACTTGAAGACTCGAAGGATCAAATTTCTGTAGCAAACTGTGGGGAGTGATGACTATTTTGTATTTATAGCAAGTTACCTAACTCACTGTCTTCTGTGCAGTTACAAAAACTTTTCAGAAGTTCCATCTATAAACCCCAGCTTCTCTTGAATCACACATATTTGTGCTTTGTAATACCAAAATAATTATGTGAATGCCTCCAATTCATGAAAGCATTAATGAATGACTAGCCTAAGTGAAATTCATCCTCTGTTTAAAATTACGTATTTGCTTATGAATCTTGATTAGTCAATGCTTTAAAAGGGATAAATGATAGAGATGGTTGTTCCTTTTTCAGATCATAAATACCAGAGTATTCCAAGATACTACACAGGCAGCAGAAAGTGTGACAATGGTGTACAGTCTCAAACAGATTACATGTTAGAACACAAAAAATCTCTCTGTGAGCATGAGGAACAGGATGCCTCTCAAAATCTGCAGGGCTGGGTGGTGATCAAACTTTGAAAGGAACATTCAAATAGGAAAAGTCCACAGTGGAAAAAAAAAACATGAGTTGTTCTGCAGTCCAGATTTCCAAGTTTTTCATACCAAAATCCCTGTTTTTATGAGGAGCAGACTAGGATTGAGTAGGATTTTAGAGTTTTAAAACCACTTCAAGTATTAAGTAGCTTAACTATCAACTGCAGTGAGCAATCACTTGCTTACAGTCACTTCAGTGCTTCTGAAGAATGGGAGACAGCAAATGTAATGATTATTTTCTCAAGGGTTTCTGGACAGAAGCTGTGTACAGAATAGTAGATACCTGATCACAACAAAGAACTCAAAGTCACTGATATAATAATTTGTTGAAGAGTCACAGAAGATTTCATTATGGCAAATCATGATCTGTAAGGGTTCTGTGAAGGCATCAGCAAGCCTGGGGACAGGGAAATCTGACTGATGCAACTTACTTCACTACCAAATTCCTTCAGCAAAGTCCTTTACCAAGGCTACTTAAAAAAAGTTAAACTGACAGAATTATAGGAATGGCCCTATACTGACACAGGAACAAAAAATAAAGAGGAGAATAAATTATCAGTTTTGTATGTGGAGGAATAGCACTAGTTGAATTCTGACAGGGCCTGTCTGCTAACAGGTGGTGGTGCTCAACACACTTGTGTGCAATCTGAAAAATCAAGTGAGAAGCAAGGTGAAAAAGCTTGCCAACAAGGTTGGGGTATTCAGAGCAATAAAATCCGAAAGACAACTGTGAAGAACTGCACAACAACTTAATAAAGCTGAGTGCTGGGCTGTAACATGGCAGATGAAAGTCCACAAAGTAAAGAAATTAACATGATAAAACAACTGATACTGATGATCAGAAATATGGAGTATCTTCCAAACAAGCAACAGCTCAAAATACTGGCATTCTCCATACTAGCAAGTCAAGAGTGGAAGGAAAAGGAGGAGAAATGATGGAGGTCTACAGAAACTGAGTGGCATGGATGGAGAAGGTGAATGGAAACCAGCTCTCCACACCTCTTCTCTAAGAGGTGTGAGCAGCTAATCCAGGAGGCAGCCACTCAAAACACAGGCTGAGGAGCTGCAGAACTGAGAAAGGTTTACATGCTTTCCTGAAGTTTTTTGAGGTGAAGTTTTTTGAGGTGAATGGGCAGATTTATGAGAGAAAACTCCAACACAGCCTGCCCAAGACAAAGATACCACCTTCTGCTCAGGAAGTCTCCAAGGTACAAACTGTTGAAATGTCTCCTTCTCTTTCGTTATGCACTCTTGTCCCAGCACTCACGGAGAAGAACCTCTGCTCTGGTCTCCTATGGCTGCTGTTACATTCTCATGAACAAACCCTGCTCTCTGCTTCTGTGTTATTCCAGTGAGTGCTGCCTTTACCCAGTGTGTTCTCCACCCGAGGAAATGGAAGAAGTACTTTAAGACTCCCAACTGTTGTGTCTTTAAATGGCAAGAGAAGCACAGAATTGCCTCAGGCCCAGCAAGCTGCAGTGTTCTAGTTCTTCATCACAAGCAGTAACAGCCAGGCTTCATCAAACACCCCTGGCTCTGTAGTGCTCAGTTGTTTTATAGAGTATTTTCATACAAGAATTATAGCTGAATAAAACAGTTACATTAACAGACTGCAATATGACTTTAAAAAACTGTCCTTACCCCTGGAATGACCACAGCCCCGACTCCATTCTTCAGTTTTGATCTTCCTCTGCCACCTCTTCCTGACAGACCTGCACCCCGTGGTCTCCGCTTCCCGGGGAATCCTGATCCACGGCCCTAATCAATGGAAGGTAACAGTGTAAATGCAACCTCAAGTGCTTTTGTTACACAGGATTCAAACTTGCTCAATGCATCTAGGAAAAAAGGTAAGTAAAAAACCACCTTATGATTTCACGTGCGTATGAGCACACCATGGCATGGTTATTATATCACTGCATAAATCAGAGTGAAATACATTTAATTACTTACATGGCATATCATCATCACCTTTATCACAAGTGAGAAAGCAGCTAAAACCTGGAATGTTGATTTTCTGCTCAGGAGTAACTGGAAAAATGGATCCATCATCCCCCAGTTGCAAAGTTTCCAAAATATATCTTTTTTCTAGGATTCATTTTCCTTTTCTTTTTAAACAATCAGCCCAGACAATCACGGGACTTCTGAACAGGGTCTGAACACTTGATTACTTGCAATCATAGATGCTTTTCTTACACTACCAATAATCAAGTGAAACCTGGAATTTATTAGGATTCATTCCTGCTCACAAAGCAAAGTAGGAGCTGGGTCCATGAAACTCTCCTAATTCAACATATACAGAGAGAGTTTTTTATATTAATTCCATCAGTTACACTAAGATTAACACTCCCCATGATGTGAAGTTTTTCTTACACAATACCCACTTATTTCCAGACAGCTTTTTTTCTCCCTTATTTACGATGCAGATGCACAGCTTGCAGTGGAATATTCAGTGTGTTCAACTACAATTAGCTTCAGAAAAGCAAGTATGTTTTAGCAATAATTCCCTGTTATTCATACTGTGGCTTAGTTTAAAATTTTGGGGGGTTTTGGTTTGGTTTTTTTTAATTTCAAAATGAACTAAGCACAAGCGGACTCCCAATCCTCCCTAATCACTTCCAGAGAGAAAAAAAATATATTAATGTCCCAAATTCTGGCTGATACATCAGACATCTTTACAATGTGTCTCAGAACCTCTAATCTGTGTAACTGATGATAATTACAGCATATTCTCAAATAACCACCTTTTCTACGATTAAATTAGCATTGAGATTTTTTATTGCATTTCATATTTGTGGATAATCTCGGCTCCTAATACAGCCCAAGTATGGAATACAGTGCATAGTGTATTCAAACATTTGCTGCAAAATACTTTTAATACCAAGGCAAAACATTTACTCCATAAAACAGTGCTGATGGAACCCACAAAGCTCCTTGGAGACTGTGTCACTGACAGACATGAACAGTCTTTACTGATGGAGACAGGAGTTCCTTGGATGGAAAGAAGCACTGGGGGCTCAATATTCCCTCCAGCATTTCTCAAATATTCCAACTTCTGCTTTAAAGAAGATATAGAACTTTATGGTCATAATTAAAGGGAGAATTGAAGGATCCCAATGTTAAAATTTTATTGACATCCATCTATTAATGGGAAGAGAAATTAAATTGACACACACAACAAGTTAATGTAACACAATGATATCTGAGGAGTGAAAGGAAGGATGCTACTGGAGGCTGAGGTATTTATATATTCTGAGGTGAAACCAAAAAATGTCCTTTGATATCTATGGAGTTAATACATATGCACACACAGGACATACAACCATCAATTTTTTAAGACGTAAACTCTTCTGACAAGCTTCTTATTATCTCTTTCAGACCAGGTATCAGTATTGTTATTTTCACACAACTAGTAACAGGAATAAGCACATACTTGTATCAATGTTAATGCTGAATATTAAGCCGAAAATTAATGCTTAGAGCAGCAAAAGCTAAGCTGATGTCGAATTAAAATAAAATTAGCATGAGAGTTAAAGTGAGATGAACTTAAATCATTGGGAAGCTACAACAATTTGTCTGCTTAATCATGTAGCTTTCTTTTGCCTTTATTTAAACCGAACAATTCTACTTTAGTTACTTCAGTGTTTTTAATGGTAAATGTCACTGTGGATACAAGTTTTGGTCCATCTAATCAGGTAGGAAAGTTGTTATTTATTCCCCCATCAGCTAAAAACGATGTCACTTTGAATCCACTCTGCAAGATTTCACCACAGCAACAAATTCAAACAAATTCATCCCTCAGATCTCTGCTCCTTTCCAGGCCTGGCTTACCTTACTGCCAGTCTTAAAGACATTTTCCTTCTCAGGTAATTTATTTTGACAGCCACGTAAAGCCAACCACAAAAAGTGATGTACTCAACACACACAGAATTTGGGTAATACGAACTATTCTTTGCCATTGAAAATCAAGGCAATGCCATCACACTCTATACTCTGGAGAGCTCACATCTTTTAACCTGAAAGCTCCAGAGTTTCAGTAATTTTTCGAGACCTTAAACTAATAGAATGGAAGATTAATTCAGGTGTGAGATACAGAATTTCATCACTAATCTCTACAGCAGAAAGATAGCAATGGATACATGAAAATAAATTCAAGTTATTTACCACTCTGATGCTCCAAATGGCACTGCCAGGAAGCTGTCTGGATTTAAAAATGTCCCGACCTTCTGAAATGTCTGGGGACCAGGAAGGTGGGCTGACTGTATTATTGGTACTCCAAGCTCCCTAGGATATGGTAGGTGAGAAAATAGATGTATAAAACTTTGCAACATAAAAAAAAAAAGTAAATGAAAAAAAAAGGAAAAAAGCAAGCAACAAAAAAAATCTGAAAAGCAAAGCACATGCAGGCATAGGCATTTCTACATTAACTTCAGTAGTCAATTAGTTCACAGAGTGAGTAGAAGGTGGGAAATTTTTAGTTTCTCGTTGAAACATACCCTAAAACAAATATTTACTTCCAACTGATGGTTAAGTACAACAAAATGAGTTCTACAAACAAAGCTTAATACAAATCTAAAGCAAGCTATCATCACAACAACAAATTACATGCCTAAATTTTATTGCATCAACGAAGAGAACACAGTATTTTGAGGTGGTAACATCCCCTTTTATATTCTAAATCACATTTTGAATGAACTGATGGCCTTAGTTGACTTTTGAGGCTAAACTACCCACAATTACAGCAACAACTAGTCTGACAAGCACAGCAAACAAAAGGAGTATGAATAAACCACTGGACAACTGACAAATAGCCATGGTAATCAACAAAGCAGCTCATCCCTGCAAGTCTGCTACAAATAAAACAATTATAAAACCCCACCACTGAATTCTCTTCACCCCAGTGTTTTCATGTTATGCTATAATATCACATTTTAACATGTTATTATGTACATGTTATAATGTACATCCATATGGTGTACCTACAAACTCTTTTAAAATAATTATTATCCCTATTTATACAGTTTGCATCTTAGTGGGATATTGCATGACTACCACTAAAGGCAAAATGAGAAGAAAATGCTAAGACAGACAAGTTAAAAAATGCTGAGGCTCCTCATACACAGTAAAATTTGTAGAAGACTTTCTCAAACACAGAATAAAGGCTGCAGGAGACAGACATGATAAGTAACTTCACTGCCAATTTACACATTAGAATAAAGGATAATATATTTTCCTAATTCTAAATCTGTGAGAGTAAAAAACACTGAATACCACGATAATAAGTAAAACTGATAAAAAGCATAGGTTTACCTTCTCTAGAATGCCATTCAGCAGCAGAATCACAGGGCTGGTAAGGAATAACCTCATGCATACAAACAGTCCCAACTATTCACAGAGCTACAACTGCTCACACAGGCAAGCCCAAACACATTTACACCTTTGAATATTGGGATGTACAATAATAAGTATCAGGGAAATTGAGATGGCTTTGCAAAGGGAGGGGGGTGGTGCTTCTCTTCTGAAATGGAATTTCTCCATCAAGAATGTGTGGGAAATAAGTTTCTCTGGACGCCATCCCAACAAATATTCATCTCAGAATATAAAGAGGTGTCTTGCTAACAGCTGCACTGACTGAAAACGAGGCTATCCCCTCAAGTGGTCTGGCACAACAGAGCCAAAAGAAAAAGTCTGTCAGTGACCTAAAAACCTAATTATGGATAAAAGTCCCATGGTAAAGACACCAACACTCAGTACAACCCACAGTGTGGACACAGGGGTATTCAGCATAAATCTGCTTTCTGGGAGTTTAGCTCTGCCTGCACGGGAGAGGGAATATGGACAACACAGCACTTAAAAAACCAGCAACTTCACAATTCTGCCCACACGAGGTGGTAGTTAGACACACAGCCTACAAATTGCTGTGTGAGCAATCAGTTGAGCCCACCAATGCCTGCCTCCCCTCTGCCAAGGGGCTTCCAAAACCCTCTCCACATCCACTGCTCCTGACAGCAACTGCCCAAGAGTTCAAGGGAGCAGCTGGAATAAACAGTTCGGGTTGGGAGATTTTGCTATCCCAGTTTTTTCCTTGACTTCAGATGGATGGTCATCATGCAGACAACTCAAGAGGTTCATGACCCTCTAACAGGGGAACAGTGCTGGGCAGAAACCTCCTGTACCTTCAAACCCAGAGATGGATGAGGCCCTCTTCACACCCAGAGCATGAGGACACAACATTTGTGACACAACAGGGACATCAAGTCAGAAATGGGGGGAAAAAGGGAGGTTTGATGCACTAGTTAGCAACTGCATCAGGCTTTTGGCACAGGAGATTTACCTTACCTATACCAGCCATAGTTTTAATATCAAGTAACAGTCAATTTTAGCAAGATGAAATTAAAATTTCCATTGAATTTTAATTAGTTTGCCCTATACTTTTAAAATTCATAATGCATGGGAAGTAACTGTTCTTATGAAATGGCAAAGAAAATATGTATAGCAACGCAAAGAAAATCTACTTATCATAGAAACAATCTTTACATAAATCTTTAAAGAAGGCAACATGCTGACTTAGGGTCAAAATTCAAGATCTTAAACATGCTGAAAATACTTAATCAACAACTAAAATTACCTACTCTTACTGTGGAGGTACAAAATTATTTTCCTTTTAAGAAGATAACTTTTCTAGTGATTAAGTATATTCAAAAGATTAAAAAGCAAAAGAACATTAAATTCTGAATATGAAATATTCAGTCTTGCAAAACAAAACTAATTGTATATGATTCATGAACCATATTGTTAAGAATTAAATTGGAAATTTAATCCAAGTTTTATTGTAGATCAGAAAAATCTGAATTCTTGGTCAGATAAACTTAATTAAAAACACACATTTCCACAATACCACGAACAAATGAATTACATCAAAGAGATGCATTAATTATATTTTGGCTTTTAATTAATGCCTATTACCACACAACACTGAAGAGAAAGTTCTATTCAGTTCATTTACATCAGAACCCCAGCAATAATTATGTACTGTGACAGAAATAGGAAGTTCTAATTCTCCATCATATTCTTGAGTCCTCAAAATTGAACAACACAGCTGCAAGTAAATTATAACAAAAGGAAACTCAATGTCACCAAGGGTCAGGAGATCTCACTAAATTACCACTGACTGTGTTTAGCTGCTTAACGCTTTATGAATCCTACTGCAATTGCAAATGCACAAAGCTGGATTTGCAATTTAGTATTTAATGTAATTTTAGAGTTGTGAACAAACTTTAATCAGTTCAAAATACAGTTCCCCTCATTAAAACAAAACAAAAAAAAAAAAACCCAAACCAACCAAACACCAAGAAAACCCCAACCACCAAATGTAAAAATTGTAACAAAAACTAATCCTTGAAAAAGACTCCTTTTTGATCTTTTTTTCCCAACATCTACCTCTACAACAACACACTTACTGATACCACATAAGTGAAGGCAGCAGAAAAGCCATAACACCCAAGACAGAGCATACATCCAAACCCATCACAGTGCTCTGCATTTTTTGGTGTCATAAATAAAAAATTTCTTAAAACACCAACACATTCATGGTGTTGTATAACAGTGATCACCAACAGCTTCATGATGAAAATTAAATACCTCTAAACATGGTATTTCTCAAGGAACACACCCTGAAATAATACTAAAATAATACTGATGGTATTACAAATCCAGCAGAAGTTTATTATTTTTTATTCAAAATTATTCTACAGAACATTCTCAACTCTTTACCTACCAGTGTTTCAATGCCAAAATTTGTAATGTCTTCCATTTGTTGACCTAATCTTATGCTTTCCAGTACACAGTGCCATAGTAAAAATAACTATTTCAAATTTGTTCAGTTCAGGTACACAGGATGAACACAATACCATTTAACATGTACCTCCACAGGAAAAAAAAAGTCATTTTCTTTGAGAAAATTTATTTCAAACTAGATCTACGTCAGATTAGTAAACTTAGATGATAGTTTCTATTAAGGCTACTGCTTCAGAAAAAATGCAGAAATTATTAAAGAGTGATCCTGTCCCTGATATAAATCTGCAGTTTACAGGCAGGAATGGAACATCTGCATATTCCATGGAGAAGAGACTGGACAGACACAACTCCAAGGGCAGCACTGCAAAAACTTTACCAAGCTGACAACTACTATGGAGTATCTGTCATCTATGAACAATTAAATTCCACACACATGTAAAAACTAATTTGGTTTCACTATGGAGCAGGGTAACAGAAATAGGAAAGAGACCATCTGTGGAACAAAACCCAAAGGAAGCCAGAGAGATGCCGAGCCTGGCAGGCAGAGGATCCTCTCATGGGGCTGGGTGCAGCTTTTGTGTAGCTGAAGGCATGGGAAACATGCTGTCCTAAAAACCACTGGAGAAGGGCACCTTACTGACAGGAGCTGACATGTTCTCCAAAATGGAATGAACTCGTACAAGCCAAAGCAATTCCTACAGTTCATAACTGTGCCTGCATTTTGATTTATACACAGCTCCCCTTTTGGTTCCAACATGGATTTTCTCCTGTTGCTTCCAATCAACCTTGGGATGCCTCCAAAAACACCAGGGAGCAGAGGGATCAGACACCAGCAACACTGAGTGCAGCCCTGGAAGGGACTCATGAAGTCTTTTTAAGCAGAATATTGTCCTCACCATTTGTGAGATGGGTTTTAGCCCTTTCCAAGCAGAACCCATGTGGTGTTGCAGATACATCACTAAAGCAAAACTACTAATATCTAATACAGGAAATCACTTCAAATTATGCATCACTTTCTATTCAGCGGCAAACCAGAATAATTATTCAAATATATTTTATTAGCAATTGTATTAACAGATTCTGAAGAAAGGGCTAATAATTCATCCTACTGCCCAGCACAAGACATTAATTTAATGAGAACAAATCCAAATCAGAAACTATCTTTCTGCATGGATTCCCCAGACTCCAGTGAAGCATGGGGCTTATAAAATTGAGGAAAAATATATCCAGGATCCAGAGAAAAATTTTTTGTTACTCTTCTTTATAGGAAGTTCCATAAACTCACTGCAATGGGTATTTTATTGCATTTTTAAAACAGAAAGAGTACATTCTAACAAAGTAAACTGCACACTAAAAGACTTCAAACTTCCAGGAGAAAGTGCAGGACATTACCATTTGTGAAATTATGTTGGCTTGTGTTTGGGGTTCACAGAGTGATCAGAGTCCATGAAGGAACTGTTTTAAACCTGTGCAGTCCTGGACAAGCAACAAGTTCTGCAATGGCAGTTCCTTTGCACAACAGAAGAAAGCAGAGGTGAACCCAATGCTAACTTTACCAGGCACAGGAGCCACAAGCTTTTACATCAATAAAACCCACTCAATTTGTCCAACACTTCCCCCTCCTTTCAATGTCCTCCAAGACAGGCTGCCAAGAACTCCTGCAGCTGCAAGGTAACATTTGTATGCCATAGCATCACACCTGACACAAAGCCACACAACAGCAGTATGTGCTATTTTTGAACAGAAAGCAGCAGACCCCAAACCCATATAATCAACCTGCTTTTGAGAAGACACAATTAACCTTCAGTGACATCCTGAGAAGAATCACACCTGACCTAGTTTATTCCATAAAGCTACACCTAAAACTTCACAGCAGCACCTTCTTCTCCAGAATTGTTTTCCCTACATTGTACTTTTTTTTAGATCAATGTGATCACCTCCAGATGTACAAGAACGGAAACACTGTTAGGCTAAAATGTTTTTTAAAAAGCTTATGTCTCTTCTCAATCTGTGGAGAAGATGGCATGGAAATGGCAATGAAAAATACTATGGAACCTCAATAAACAGCACATTTCTCAGCTGCCAGCACCTGCCCTGTATGATGCTTTCCATTAGCCAGAATTGGAGAAAACATCCATTTTTTAGTGTCTATAGTACCGACACAAAAGAACAACAGGTCTAATTTCTCTGGCTTCATACCTGGTGAAAAAACATCTACCTGCCTTCAAAGCTATCCCACAGAATTCTCACGTAACAGGAAACCAGAAACGTGGCTGGATACAATCCTGTGCCATGTGCTCTGGGATGACCCTGCTTGAGCAGGGAGGTTGGACCAGATGGCTCACTGCGATCCCTTCCAACCTGACCCATTCTGTGATTTGGTTTCTGCTCCTATCCTCAACTCTCCATTTGGGAAAGTACACAATCCTTTAAAAAATACGTTTTCCGCAGAAAGAATATTTTAAAACCCCCACAAAATAAACCTAAACCTATTTCTGTCTGCAGTCCAAAGTGATTTAAATACATGCCTTCCACATTGTAGATGTGTCCAATTACATCTTGCTCAAAAGGAAAACACCTGCCTGTAACTGGACATTTCTAAATCTTTTTTTCATAGTCTACAGAACATCATTCAACAATTTTCACTTCACCAAGACCCCAGAGTAGGAACTTAAAAGCACTAAAGAGAAATTTGTCACTATTTAGGGTATTTACATATTTCTGCAATTATGATATATACACACCTTACTGTAGTGACCCAGGAAACCTAACTGCAGCGCAATAAACACAGATCTCCTGAACTCAGTGGAAACAGCAGAAAAACCTTTCAGAACACTCTCCCATACCTTAGGAACCAAAAAATTTGAACCCTTAAGTGACAAGCAAAAACTGAAAGAATTGTGCAATGTATAAAATGCTTTGTTAACACTAAGTCCAGAAAAGCATGAAATCATCAACCTGAAAATCCCGAAGACCAAAAATAAATTGTGATGAGAAAATGAAACACTAACTTGTCCCACTGACACACCTTTTGTATAGCATTTCACCAAGAAGAAATGAATACTCTGGATTGACAAACCACTTTTCCTGGAATACTACTCGAATAGAGAGCAAAACGTTGCAGAAAGTGACAGACTTGAGGATTCTTTTCACTTATCAAATTTAATCCTAGTCAAACCACAACCATTTGTACAAGACAGCTCTTGCATGGCATTTCCTAAGGTAACAAAACCACAAAATTATTTACCACACCATTAGGAACGTCCATCAAGAAAATATCTGGCGGCATTATGGAAACAGAGTTGCAGAAGGTTCTTCTTCAAAACCAGTTTAAGAAGCTTTAACACACTTTGGAAGTACCAGCCAAAATAAATGCATATTTAAAAAATATTAAAAGGTAAGTTAAAAAGCACAGCATTGTGTATATTTGCATTTGTAGCATGCTGTATGAAAAATAAAACCATTTTTCTTCCAGTTTGCTCTAACCATGAGCCAAAAGAAACTTAAATTCTGACCAGAGAAGCTTTATGATGACTGACTTTTTAATTATTTACCATAACATTAATTCCTTGAAGAAATAAACTACACACTCACTTAGGAGAATAAATGCATATTGTAAGAAACAGGCAAATTCGATGAATTTTACAGAAATCTGAGTTCCATAAACGTATAATGAAACACTGGAGGTGCTTACCTGTCTGGATCTGGGTCTTCCTGGGGAAAACTTGCGTTTGGTGATGGCTGGTTTTCCCATGCCAATTTTTGGAGTGACTGATACGTAGGTGGTTGGGAGAGCACTCCCAGCAGTGGGAGGCAGTGCTGGGAGCTGACTGTGCTGCACATCTCGTGCAGAATGCAAGTCTAGAGACACATCTGGCGAGGAAGACATGTTTGTCTTGTTTAGATTAAGTGATGGGGGAAGTGAGGGGCAAGTCTCAGCTGGTGGTTTTATGGGTTTGTCTCCAACTGGTGAATTATTTGCAACACCTCCATTCGAAGCAATAGTTTCTACTTCTAGAAGAGTTGGTGCTTCTGACTTTTCGTGGGTTTCTTCCTTTTCTACATCCTTCTGCACTTTCATTTTTTCCAGTTGTTGTTCTATGGGAACAGAAATATCTCCTTTTCTTTCAGTCTCCAGCATTTCTGGTGTCACAGTCATGGTCTCAGGTACTGAAGACAGAGACCGAGAGTCTGCTGTGGACACTTCTGATACCTCCACACTACTCTGAGGCAGCTGTGTCTCTTCAGCTTGTTTGTCCAACTCCTCCTGTGCTACAGCTTGAACACCTTCCACCACTTCCATCATTTGCTCAGTATGACTGTCACCAGACGCTGGTGTCTTTTTAGAAGACATTTCCACTTCAGCTGAATTGATTTCAACAGAGACTTCTGCTTCCAGTTGTGTGGTCTTTTCTTCTGGTGATATGCCTGTAATTAAGTACAACCATATTAAAGACTCAGTGTGAAAAAGAAAAAAACTTAATGCTGGTGTACTGGTCAACAAGTATACTTGGTACACATCATGCAGGCCAAGCACGTATCACTTTACTTCAGTGAATTTAATATGTAGCTTAAAATATACTTTATAAATATCTTTCTTTGTATCTATTTTTACAGTAGTCTATATATTTAGTTCATCTTTTTTTTCCCCTGAAAACACAGCAGAGTACATTACAAGAAAGCAGACCCAAGATTAGTTTCTGAGGAGCTGAAAACACACGTCCAGGTAGGCAGCCAAAAGTAGTTTCTTCTTTTTAATTTCTGTGTATTGGAGATGCGTACTATCATAAATCAATGTATTTTAAGCTACTGTCCCAACACTTCCAAAAAGCTAAGAAGAACAGGACAAGTACAAATAAAAAACATTTTCCTCCTAAAACTCTTTCAGACTTTAGGAAATCAGCTGAAACGAAAACAGCTGCTGCTGTTTTTAATTTACTAACGTACTATGAATTTCTTTCAAAAATATTTGTTTAGCCTTCCCTTGAACCAAATCAAGCACCTTTCATCCACAACTTTCTTCAAAGAGTTCCAGAGCTCTTGTTCCACTCTAGAGAGAACCACATTCTTTGCTCTGAATTTGGCTTCTCACACCTTCCTTTGATGGGCCCTGATTCTCTTACAGGCCACTTACTTTCTATTACACTTGCACTGTTCTTAAACTCTCACTGCTACAACTTCCTCAGGCACTACAGTTCACAGCCAGAATTTTATTATGAATACTTCTTCAGAGTTTAAATCTACTTCTTCCACAGGCTGTGATGCACAACAGAGTGATCACAGCTAATCTGAAATGTTGGGGTTTTTTGACTTTGTCTTTAAATGCAAGTTTCTTGTCTCCCCTTACAGCAACCATCTGACAACATCGTCTGGGACTGGATGGGACATGGTGGCAAGTTCTTTACCCTTCATATTGGTCACTAACACATTTAGAGGACTTGGCCCTTCTTTAGCTGCTCCTCCCTGTTGGTTTGGGAAGATGGAGTTTCTCCCAAACAGAAATGATCAGCTGCTGCAACCCTGTCCGGAAGACTATCTTTTATTTACAAGGGGAAAAAAAGAAAATAGGAAATCCTTAACCAAGGATGCTTGAGGAGCTACAACCATGAAATACATACACTGGAAAGAAGTTCTACAACGTGGCCCAAAACACAGCAGGGGAAATTAATACAATCCAGTTATTTTCAGCTATTAAAAAAAAGGAAAAAAAAAAAAAAAAGAAAAGCCTTGAAGACAAAGTGTGAGTGACTGCATTTGAATAGCAACAAATCATTGGGTTTTTCTATAAACTTCCAGGGTACAAAGATTCAACTATTTTTCAGTCTTGGAGAAAGTTCCAACAAAAGAGGAAACCAAACAAAAAAAGGAAAAAAAAAAGTATACCAACACAAATATTCTGAAGACACTCTTTGCCTTCAATAAAACACTTCTTCAGCAAAGAAGGTGATACTCTTGCTTGAGAGCTCAGATAATAGAACTGTTGCAATACGTCTTCTACTGCTTTCTAGGCACTTCTTCCTCTTACATTCATAAAGCACTGCAAACCTTACTGACTGGAAGAGGGTTCTGATTCTGAAGGGCTCTGAGCTGGTATTCTCAGAGTGCAAAACTCCTTCTTACCTTCTGTGACACACCCAACAGCTGAATCCTGATCAGAGACATCACCAGTAATGGGTTGCTCCTGAAATGCCATATCCACTCCACCACTTTCCACTTCCATTTCATTTGTACAAGCTTAAGGAGAAGCAAAGAAGTTATTAGAATTGCTGTGTTTATTCTGTTACTTTGCCATCAGCAGCTGCTGTCACTCTTTGACCTTTTGGCTAAAGACACTGGTATTTAATGATGACAGGACTTAGGACAAGTCAGGTCAATGAGGAGGTTAAAGAGACTACATAGCACTCCTTAAAAATTAAGAACCTTTTAACCCATTAACACTGAAGCTGTTTTATACCTTTCAGATAGTGAAACATGTCTGTATGATAATTACATACACCTAATAGTGAAAATATACACAAAGTCACAGACTTTTGCATAGCCTGAGCAATACAAGAAGGAATTTTCCTAAATTCCAAGTGTTTAAAATTCAACAGAACTGGCAGCAAGAAGGCTTCCAATTTGCTATACAAATACTACAATGGAGTATGGCATATATATGAGTTTCCATCTACTATCAGCACTTGGAACACCGATTTTCACCTTAACTGTTCAACAACACAAAACCTAAATTTTACCACTTTAGAACTAAGATACTTTAATCTTTGCATGGATAAGGCACTATTGAGTGCTTCTTTGGCTGACAGGATCATTATAGAGCACAGAAACAGGAAACACTTTTTTTTCCCCCCTTGTGTAAAAGCCCTTTCAGTTAAGGAAATTCATTAAAATGCTCTAGATGAAGTATGAAAAACAAAGTATATAGCAAGCATTAACTTGAAGGGAACTGATCCTCCGTGGATGTTAGCACAGAAAAAGTAAAATAAATATAGCTTTCTGCATTGAGAAAGTCTTTTTTAAGTTCAAAAAGCCAGCAACTATTAGGTGATACTACTTTTAGCACCTTAAAAGCTGCTCTCAGACTCTGCCAATCTTAAAGTGGTATTTTAACTTCAAGGAAACGATCCAAATCTGATTTTGAAGTACAAAAGTGCTCTCCTGGGTATAAAACACTGCACAACTGTCCTAATGTAATAGCTCCAGATTACTCCTAGTAGTTCAGATGATAGTCCTACTCTTCCTTTGGGAGAACAGCATGGTTGTCAATGCTTCTACCAGCTAGAAATCCTAACAGAGGCATTACTTAAAACTTTAGCCTTCCAGATAAACCTGCTGCCTATTCAAAAGGGGGTTTTGTAGGAGACTGGCAGCTGTCCCAGTGTAAATTTCGTTTTGGATATCTTCAGAATGCACTAAGTACACTGCCTGGGAGTCCACAGCCTCTCCTGAGCTTTCAGAAGGGAAGTGATCTGCAGAGGCTGAAGTGGCCACTCTTCCTAACGTAGTGCCTCTGTTCACTGACAAAGTGAACTTGTTTACAGACATTTACCTGCCCTTCCTCTAGAGCACCTTTTCCATCATGTCTTTACTTTTCTCAAAAGGTAATGTACAGGCTAACATCCAAGGGAATTACTTCTTTATACAAAACATCAGTTTGAACACAAACGTTAGAGTTTTGTTGTAGTCCAACACCTCCCCTTTCCTGCCAAAATTCACCAGGCTTTCAAAACCACAGATACTTATACACAACAAAAGATCAATGCACAAGCACTGCTGCTTAAGCCCAAAATGCACATGGCAGTGGTTGTGCAGTTCATCTGTTAAATTCTACCTTGCTTCTGAATTTAACCACAGATACACTTCTCCAGGGAAATTCAGCCTGGATGAGTGTAGGTACTGCCAAACAGAGCACTTGGTGTGAAATACACAAAAGCATTTAGTTATGAGTTTACTACACAGCTCTTGTGGACTCAGATCAGCAGATTCAAGTTCTCTGTGCTTCCTTACTCACCGATTTTCTAAAAAATACTTTACATTTTTCCACAACTTTCTACCTTCTGCTTGATTTGTCCACTTAAGACAGGAATCTCTCAGAAACAAGATCACTGATCATATATTACACTCAAAAAAGGACACCAATTAAAAGCTGTCTAGTTAAATATACACCTATCCCTTGAACACAGTCCAGCTCCCACTGCTGTGTCCTTCCTGGACATAGTGAGGAGAATGAGACTGATCAGCAGCAAGAGAGAAACAGGAGAAATGGGTGTTTCCAGGAATATCTACCAGGCACAAATGAGTGAAACAGCCAGGCTGTCAAATGAATACATTTATGAACTGTACCACATCCAAAAAAACATAAGAGACATTTACAGCTAGAGGCTGAGAGGCTGGAGCTGGAAGGTTGAGAGCCATAATTAAGGTGCTCACTAGCCGATGTTTGTATACAGGATCTGAAACCAGAAAGAGAAGCCAGCCCCCCATGGACTGCTGGAGCAGCTGCTGTTAGATAAAGGAAGGGATGAACTCCACAGAGTAGAACTTGAGTGGCTGGTTCACAAAAGACTTGGTTAGAGAGCTGCAGATGTTATACTGGATGTCAGCATTTTGGAACTGTGAAGTTTGATTACCTGTTATACTGTCAGGTTCAGGAATGAGTTCAGAAGTGTTCATTACATCACAAGACTGAGTCTGATCCCCTTCTCCTTGTCTACAAAGAGTGCAGATGTAGTCTTTCAATTGAGACTCCAATTCACTACCTGGATATCTGTCACATTCTATGTGAATCCACCTGGGGAGATTAATTTATTGTGATTTAATTTATTGTGACTATGATTTTTATAATAAAAACATAAAGCACCGTAACAAAAATAAATCAAAAATAGCATTGTTTTCCATTCTTATGGGGAAATAAAGATTTTCAACCAATGCTTTATTATGGATAACTTTAGAGGCATAAGCATGATATGTCAGTATGTCAAGCAGTGAACAAACTTAAACATGAAGACCTAAATTGTCCCCAAAGCCAATCAGATTCCACAAGATGCAGAGCATCATCATAATGTTGCACAGTGAGATACAACTGAATATGAAACATAGCTTACATTCTTGTAATGTTCAAAATAGTTTATTTTTAATTTTTTTTAATTACTAGAATAGAAAAACACATAAAATTAAGGAGAAGACAAACTTGAAAATTAAAAAAAGACCAAAAAACCCCAGATGGCTGCAAACAGTAGACTTTAAACTTTAGGACAATGACTTTTCTAGCCTGCTTCCTCACAAAACAGGTACAATGCAAGCAGCTGCAGCAAGCAACTATGCCAGGTACCCTAAGTAACTGCCAATGAATACTTATTTTCTAGGATTAAAATAAAGCTACCTACTATTGTTCTCTGTACTTAGGAATGAAGGATCAAGGAGCTGCACAAGATTCTGTGGCACTGTACATCAAACACAGTGCACATCCTTCCCAGAAACACATCAGTGTCACACAGCTCATCATAAGCTTTATGCATTTTAATATAAATGAACAAAAAGCTGGATTCTTACCTTTTGCACATGTGACAATGCAACATATCTTTCTGGAAGTCTTGGAGGCACAGTTTTTCACAGAAAGGACAAGATAAACTGTCTTGCTGTTGGTAACAACTGTCACATACCAAACAATTATGGTGCCACTGACAACTTGTTCGTGTGCCACACTCAGCACATACTCTACAGTTCTAGAGATCACAAGAATTTAGTAGTTAATTATGATATTTCACAATGTAATAGAACTGCCATTAACTGACATTTCCCTGTTTTGAATTAAATCTAATAGCTTTCATCCTTGATAACACAAGAAGTTATCCAAGATCTGATAGCAGAGCATGAATAACCTGCACAATAGCAAGAAGTTTCCAGGCAGTACTCCCTGACTTGAAAGGAGTATTTCTTACAAGACCAAACTTTTTTACTGCTGATCTCAGTTATCCCTATGACTGCCACACACTGATTTAACATCACATACACCTCATATACAGGGATTTCCCTCGTTACACTGAAATAACTTACAAAGTTACTGATAAAAACACAAACTCATCCTGCCCTCCTCAAATGCAACGGAACCCATGAGGTGCAGAGCTGCTGTTTCAGCAAGCAAGGATTTGAATATAAAGAGACTTCAAGTATAGATTACATATACTACTATATAGCTTTGAGTTTCCATTTTATTTCCCATTATATCATGAGGCCAGCTGTTATTAACTGAAAGTTATCCACTCCCCCTGGATCCTATACTCCCCTTCCACGTATGGAGGCTGATTTACTGTGCCATACAGGCTGCTTCAGCCATTGCACTGACAGCTCTCCTCACAACACGGCTGTAGAGCCACAGGATTTACATCCAAGTGGGATTCCTTCAGAAATTATACATAATGTTACACAGCAACAGCCATCCACAATACACCCGGAACAGCATCACGTGGATAATGAAGTTTGGGCCCTCATAGATGACAAGGAATTACTCTGAAACCTTTCCACTTACTTTACATTTCCAACCATTTGTTGGTACGGCATCCATAACTGGTTGTAGACAGAAAGTGTGGTAGCCTTTGTCGCACGTATCGCACACCAGCATCTTGTTGTCTTCCCCAGAATGTCTAAGTAACAAGTGATCAAAGATTACTTCAATAAGAAGCAACAAAATACCTCTTTCATGAAAAGTCTAAACAGGAAGGTACAGGTGAGCACATAAAAATATACAAATACTACTTACAAAGATCTCCAGAGACAATGCTTTCAAATTTATTTTTAAATATGGTTGCACACCACTGTGTTTATTCACCAAGACTTGAGCCTGTGCAACCATTCTGAATTCTAGGTACTGGCCCACTTTCACTTACACACATTTAGACAGATTTAATGGCATTTCTGTACTGAAATATGTTCAAAATCTGCAATATACATTTGATTTCTTTCTGAAGAGAACATCCAATTGTACTTGTTTCTACAGTCTGACTGTAATTTTTCCAAAGGAAAAAAGGAGCCATCAAGTCTGACTATCAGAGCTCCTACAATGTCAGCCAATATGACTGCAAGAGCAAAAAACAAACATTAAAGGAAGAGATTTCAATTTTTCAACAATGATGTATTACAGAGTTCCACAACAGGTTCCAGTGATAAAACAAATTTGCAGAGAATAAGACAAATAGTCTGGTAATATCTAAAGACATTGTGTTCTGCCTTAGTTTAAATAAATTAATGTAAACATGCAACAAGATTCGCCTAGATAAAGCTCTGCATTACGAATATTAGACATTAGTATATGGCATTACATGCATTGGATACTACCTCATTACCTGGGAGATCTGGTATTTTAAAAAACCCTCTTTTTGCATGGAGTCATGCTTAAAATGCTACTTTTCCGATAGTGGTGAAAAATTGCCATATTGCAGTAAGTAATTACAGAATCAAAGAATGGTTTGGATTGAAAGGGACCTTAAAGATCATCCAGTTCCATGGGCAGGGACACCTCCCACTAGACCAGGCTGCTCAAAGCCCCATCCAGCCTGGCCTTGAACTCTCTCAGGGTAAGGCATCCATGGCTTCTCTGGGCAACCTCTTGCCAAGTGCTCTCTGCCCAGCCTGGACTTGTGCTTGGGATTGCACCAACCCAGGTGCAGGATTTTGCACTTGGCCTTGTTGAAGTTCATGAGGTTCACACAGCCCCACCTCTCCAGCCTGCCCAGTCCCTCTGCATGGTGTCCCTTCTCTTCAGCATCAACTGCCCCACACATCACGGTGTCACTGACAAACCTGCTGAGGGTGCCCTCGACCCCACTGTCCATGTCATGACAAAGATCTTTAACAGCACTGCTCCCAGCTCTGACCCCTGAGGATCAACACTCATCACTGGTCTCCACTTGAACCCTTGATCCCAACTCTTGGATTCCTACTCCACCGAGTGCTCCATCTGTCAAATCCATGTTTCTCCAGTTTAGAGACAAGGATATTGTGTTGGACAGTGCTGAACACTTTGCACAAGTCCAGGTAGCTGACAGCAGCTGCTCTTCCCTCATCCACCAACTCAGTAACTGGATCACAGCAGGCACCACATTCTTCAAGCAGGATTTGCCCTCAGAGAAGTCATGCTGTCTGTCACCACCACCTCCTCTTGTTTCATGTGTCTCAGCACACTTTCTAGGAGGATCTGCTCCATGACCCTGACAGGCAAGGAGGTGAGACTGACTGGCCTGTGGTTCCCCAGCTCTTCCTTATTTTCCTTTTTAAAAATGGGGCCTACGTTTCCCCTGTTCCAGTCAGTGGGAACTTCACCAGACTGCCACAACTACTCAAAGATGATGGACAGTGGCTTAGCCACTTCATCCACCAGTTCCCTCAGGACCTGCTGAGGTATCTCACCAGGTCCCATGGACTGGGAGTGAACACATCACATTTTCTTCTATTTTTCCACTAGAGAGAAGGTTTGTTAGCAGATGCTGTAATTACCCAGTACAGCATTTTTCAGGATATTTTTTATAATGTGCTTCTCTATTGCAGCTCCACTGCTGAGATTTGCTATCTGCTGTGTGTGATCAGGGAACAACCTTTCTGCAAGGGGGTTCAGTGAATGCTAGCAAAAGCAAGTGTTCTGCTTGGGAAACAGGAAAGACAGATCAGATACACAAGGCAGTAGTAAAGTGGGTTTTTTTCTTCATACAGTCCCAGCTGATCTGACTAAAGCTGAATAAAACTCTTATTTATTTTCAGTAAGTCCTTCAGAAAAACAAGCAGGCAGAAGAACCCTGCAGTGCCCATCAGATTAAGTTACAAGAGAAGAAGCACACAAACAGTCAGAATTTTCTAAGTGAGCCCTTACAGTACCACAGCAATTGAGTTTCATTTGCTCTGTATATGTCTGGTACAACTATTCAATCATGGTCACTCATGTCACTTTTTTTCTTTGCTCAACTAAGCCACAGTTTTATTTTCGTAATTACTCTTCTATCTGCCTCTGAAAGACATTAGGAAATAGGAGGGGGTTTAAAGCAGGAGATCTGCCTAGGTAAAGGCACTGTGGAACTGCCTCTGAGTAAAAGCAGAGGTTCCCAGACTGTAAAGGCACTACATTAAATTTATTTATTTGGTAAATGTGAGAAAAATCCTCCTGTATAAAGGGATGAAAAATCAGAGTGTTTTGCTGCTTTCTAGAACCTGCCAAGATAATGGTAACTGGGGGTAAAACAAGCAGGACTTCCAGCTCAGCTCTTTTAGAAGAAAGTTTCCAACACAAGGGTTTGCTCAGCTACATAATGCAGCATCTTAACAAATATGAGTTGGGCAAATGATCTACGCTTTTTGAAAAAACCCCAAAACACTTAATAAAATAGGCATTTCAAAATCACAGCACATAAATCTCACACCATCCTCCTCCATGTCCTGTAAGCCTCACTTACTTGCAGTTCTGGCACACTTTGCAATCAGGACACTGCCAACCTGCTCTTTTTAAAGGTGTCACTTGAATGTCCAGACACATCCCATGGTAGTGCTGGCCACAGGTAGTACAAAAGAGTTGATCTAAGAGGTCTCCAGGGCTGTCGCACACTGCACAATTTGCTTCTTCCTTTGCTAAAAAAAAAAAAAAAATTCAATTATTATTTTGTTGAAAATTATGAACAATTCAATGAACACAAAAAATTTAGTAGTTCTTATGCATACAAAACTCGATCATGCTTATGAAATTCAAATTTAATTAATATTTTTAATAGCTACTACTTTAATTCGGTTTTCTCAACTAATCTTCTCATAACAAAAGTACATTCATTTTAAACCTTAATGAAGTCTTACAAAAAGAAACACTTTTATTCTGCTCAAGATAAAGGTGATAGCTTTGGAACCAACTCCTCTGTGGAACAAGTACAAAATAAAGCTCCTAACGGACCTAAACCTATTTTTTACCTGAAGTGTTTTCAAGAAGGTTGCTCTAACTTGAGTTAGGAAAAGCAGGTCTACCAATTTGAACTAAAACCTCACAGAAGACAAGCCTTTCCAGTAAACCTCTCCCATGTCCTGTCATTAACACAAAAATACTTAGCTGTGCAGCACTGCTGGTGTTAAAAAACAGAATAGTATGAACTCACATCTTTCCTATCCCCAAACACACGTGAATTTTGGGTACATGAACTGCAAAAGTGGATCTAAATGCAGACTTAAGATGATCCTATAACAGAGCAGTTTTCATAAAACCTGCTACTAACTGTGTCATTTGAACACTGTGTACTTACATCTTTCAGGAGCCTGATCAATGTGGTCTGGACAAAGGAGGGACAAGTTACTGAAATCCTGAAATGTGCCTGCTCCAGCAGCACAGGGGTAATGGTACATCTGGGTACATTTCTCTTCACAGCATTTGATAGTGGCTCCAAGGTGCTTACAAAATGCACATCGCTGAAAAAAAAACATAACATAGTTATTAAAAAATTACTTTTTCTTGTAATTTTTCAGCCAGATCTGCTCCCCTCCTTCATTTAGCAGGTGAACACCTTGGCCAGTAGAAGGTGGTGAATACTGAGAAGAAGGATGGTGGATGGTGTCTTTCAGTGGCATTCCCAAATCCTTCCAACACAAAATGTTTAATGAAACCCACTCTAAATATGCTCTGATGATTAAGATTCTTCTTGTCACAGTAAAACATTTTTGTTCTGTTATCTAACTTGAGCTATGCCTTCAGTAACGAGGCTTGGAGACGTATTCTGAAAATAAGGACAGATTACACCATGCTGTCAATAGGTTATGACTAAAAACCACATGGCTCTGTAAGCTGTAATGTAAAACCACAGACACTGTAATCAGAAATGCAAATGGAAATCAAGTATGATGCTCTCCCAAAAATCTTACTGGCATTATACAATTCTCTCTGGGACAATAATGCCTTATATAACCTTGCACTTTCTTCTCATCTTGCCTTTTAAGACTACACAGATATCACCACCAAACTTTGGAAAGTCATAAATAAGCACAATTATTATTAGACACCAGAGAAATAATTTCTCAGAAAGAACCATGCAATGATCCTCCAGTTCTGTAGCCAAGAGGGAGCAGAGTCTATCAGTCTGCTTGTAAAAAAATCACCCACACCTTTCTGATTCAGTTAATCAGTCTTTTTTCTTTCTCGGATTCATTACAGTCCCCGAAGCACTCTAACATGCTTTTGCACTTTTTCACCAAGGCAACAATACTTTTTAAGGCACAGCACTGTCAGATTTTGAGTAAACTTAAGAAAAAACAGGTCAGTGGCTCACAGGAAGGTGTACATAATAAACAGCAACAACTGAGCTCAGGGACTCTCATTTTTCACAACAAAAATATAATACTAACACTGGCATGTTTGATTACTAGCTAAAGTGTCAAGTAACATCCAAATATGAACATAAACCAAATCAAAGAAAAGTTATGTACTGCATCTGCTTAATTCTTAGAATAGAGACAGTATTTATTACCATAATTCTTCTCTGTTTCAAAGTCTGGCATGAAATTAGGCATGAAATAGTGCTACTACAAGTACACAGATATCAAAAGCAGCCCATATGAAAATACAAATCACAAAGCTGCCTGTGTCAACAGCTACACTGATATTCTTTAAAACCAGATGAAATTAACATCTTCAGGAAAACATCTGCCTGCACCACAACCAATGGACAAGAGACAGAAAAAATATTAGTGTATGCTAAACAGAACTGCAGTGTAAAAAGATAAAATGCTCTGGCACAGAAATTGAAGGAGGTCACCAAGGAGAACTACTGCCAAGCTTTCAGGCTGCAATGCTTAGTCCAGTCCTCTGATTTGCAGGACATCTCACCTCTACCCATGTGTACAACACCTTCTAACAGCATGGGAAAGGTGGATCCTGTTACTTTACCAGCTGAAATGCAGATGAGAGGAGGGGGTACAAGATAAGCAAACAGTAACATGGAGCTCCTGAGGCAGGGCAGGGCAGAAGCAACAGTAATTACATTTAGCGACAGCCAAGAAAACCTAAGTCCTGCAAGAAACTCCTTTTAGGAAATGGTACCTTCAGTGAACACTTGCTGAGGATGTTACACAAGGTAAATCCTGAACGTTAGATATGAAACCATGAAAATATAGTCCAGAGCCTCCAACTTCACAAACTGCAGCTCCACACTGAGCCACACACAACCCACTGACCTAGTTTGTCTCTGACATTGCAAAAACCTATGGAGAAGGACCAGGTTTAGGTAAAACCCAACTCTTACAGGCCACACTTTTTTATAAGATTTTACTCAGTACAAAAAAAAAAAAAGGAAGGGGAACTTGGGAGGAGCTAAGGTCCAAAATGTAACCCTCAAAAAAGTATTCAAGAAGACTTTGTTGGATCCCATCACTGACCCTTAATAACTATTTAATCAGGAAAAAAAAATTATGAAAGCACTCAAATAATCCAACATTTATTAAAAGCTAGGAATAATGGAATAAACAGCAATATAAATGGCATTTTTAAATACCACATCTGTTTTTCAAAACCACTGATCAACCATGGTACGTCAAATATAAAATCAAAATGTAACTTTTCCCACATGTTCTATGACTAAATGATGAAATTATTAGAAATGAGCAAACTACAGGATTACTAAAAAACCTTGAAAAATGTTGATGTTGATTTAAGGAACCACATAAAGATGCTGGAGGAAAAATGGAAGCCCAAATTGCAAGTAATTGAACCCTTCAAACCCATCTGCTAAACTGCACTGGCAATGAAAAGCATTTGGCAGATAAGTAAAACACACACTTTGAAAACAACGTGGTATATATCATCTGAAGCAAATAAAAAGCACAGAATATCAACATTTGCTGAATTTGTAAGCGAGATAAAGCAGTCTGAAGAAACCAATGCCCAAAGGGATTTTTTTGGCAGCAGATGTTGGTAAGAAGAGTTACTTTTCCAGTACTAGAAGCCAACACTCTTCTGAAGGCAGGCCCCATGCTATGACCCCAAAGGAACAGCAAAAGCATATGAAATTAAACAAAAAAATTAAAAGCACTGCTAAATAAAATCAGTAACAAATACTGCTTTACTATTGCTAAAATATGGAATCGTGACCACAGGAGATGGAATGAAGGAATAAATCATATTGCCCATGAAATGCATGTCCATATGAGGAGAGTATCAGAGCCATGGACAGTCTGGAGTCTCTGGTTTCATCAGCAAGAGCACAAAAAAAGGTGTTATGTGAGGGGGGTGGAAGCTGAATCTGAGTATTCAAAGGGCAGGTATTGGAAAATGGTAAGCTGTCAAAGCAAGACAAACACTGTTTTGTTTATGGATCACATAATTTTACATTCCTGTTCTACAGGGAAAAAACCCCCAACTTTACAAGGTGTCAGAAAGCTGTGGAGATAGTTCATTACTTATTCATAGTGCATTCAAGGAAATAAACTAAAGCAAAGCTAGCAGACTATTTTCCTACTCAGAAAGTCTTTCACTGATTACTAACTGCTCCCTTCAGCAAGTTCCTTGTGCATAGCAAGAAAGCTCTGAGGCCATCCCTGCCTCTGCTACGTCTTACTATGGTGATTTCCATCATTTAAAACTGTCCACTCCTCTTTCTACTTGGCCCTTTTTTTAAATCTGCTTTTTCAGACAGAAAAAGAACTAATTTTTAAAAGCAAAAGCTATGCCATCTTTCAAATTTAATTTTAAAATTCTCTTTATTTACTAATCCCATTGGCTCAAATATGACATTGTACAAATACAGTGAAAGAGGAAGAACCAAGTGAACTAACAGAAAACATAAGAAAACTTAACCAGTCACCTCATCTGTGTTCTAGCTCTATGGGAGAACATCTTCCATGAAATAGAGTGGCAGAAACCACTCAGAAGATTTCCACTTAGACAAAAACTTGTACCTCCTTGCTACAACTGTACTTGCACCAAAACCAGCTAAACAAAAGCATTATCTCTGCCTTGTTCGTGTCAGCTGAATGTCACAAATCCTACTGGCTTTAATGGAAATAGATGGCTGAACTGGAAAATGGTGACAAGAGCAGCAGCTTATTGTTTACATATTTTGAACTTTCCTGCTGCTCCATACTTTAGAGTACTCCAAAATCACATTCAAGTTCAGATTAGAAAAAGATGCCTATAAGATAATGTAAGATTTTATCCAGATAGGACCAAGAACTAATCAGAAGTCATGTTTTATCATTATTTTATTGCTCTTAGAATTACTTTACAGTATTACTGTCTCAGCAACTGGAGAAGTAACAACCCTTAGAAAGCAGACATTAAAGGCTAAAATATGGTCTTTGAATAAGTACTTTGCAACCTGGTTAGTGTCCTAAACCTAAATGTTACTACTAGGAATTGCAAAATGTTTTTAAGTAAAATGACAAAAGGTTTTCAACTGATTATGTACTTTTTCTTTAAAAAAGATCAGTTGACAATACCTATGAGAGTAAGAAATTTCAATTTTATTATAGGGTACCCAAAAATACACACAAGCCATCTGTCCTTGGTGAAACAATTTAATGTATTACCTGTAAGAACAAATTTCAGACTGTTTAGCTACTGAGAAATGCTGCCACACAAACCTGTAACTGAAGAGAACTAGACCTTAACAAACAGTCATTAATGAGAGCACAAAGAAATTTTCATGTAAACAGTGATTAATGAAAAATGTTCTCTGCTAATTGTGATGATCTTCATTGATTACTCCATCATCTAGAAAATGCTTTCTATTGCTTGCAGACACTAATTACCATTAGCACCTCTCATGTCAAATACACTGGTTTGAGTGCCATAAAGCACTAAACAGCACAATGCAGTAAGATGGCAACATAACAATTAATGGCTTTCGACTGAGCTACTGATTAGAAGTACTAAACAGAACACCTTTCCAGGAGTGCTGGATATTACCTTCTAGCGTTTTAATTTTATATGACTCATGTCACAAATTTGGAAATTACTTCAATTTATAATAAGCGAGTCGATCAGAGATCAGTTCTTCTTCCTCAAACCTTAACACAGTGAGTCAACACATGTAATCAACGTAGAAAGCAGAACTCCCTTTCAGGGTGAAAATTTAAGGCTCTCTACAAGTCACTACTTTGTTTCTCATTCCCATCAGCTGCCTCTCCTTTGCACCTTCATTAAAAATGTCATTAAATAAATCATGTTGATATCAAGGCATTTAAGAATTCGGAGAAGAAAGCATCCATTTTTTCAGGGGTGTTTTTTGTGATAGTCGTGAATAGGTTAAAAACTTGCAGGAATCAAGTTTGCTAAGTAAGGTACCATTTTTTATTTGAAACCTGAAATAGGCAGAGGAAAACATGCAAACTTTATGGTAAACAAATTCTTCCTCATATAATCTGAAATGTTCCCAAGCCCTGTTTATTCAGAAGTTTCACAGAAGGGTTTGGGTGCCTAAAAGCTGTGTTCTCCTCATCATTACATAAGCTAGTGGAATAACTGCATGCATATGATTTCCCTCACAGACTCTGTCTTTGGTGCTTTTTTCACACTTTCATGAAGAAAAAGGGGTTTTTTTTATTCACCTCCTCGCTTGCTGCAAGATTTAGGATAATGTAAATGTTTAGAGTGAGGCTAAGCTTTCCCACAGCTAACAACCCTTAATTCCCATCTAATATCCACCGTGGCAGAAGAGCACGCACGAGCCTGTTGTTTAGTTAGACTGTCAACAACAAGAAGGTCAATAATGTTTAATGTAATTTAAACTGTGGTTATTAGGCTTCAGCATCAGCAACTCCAGGACAAACAAGGCAAGAACAGAAATCATCAGCTTTGGTTTGAGGCTGCTTTTTGGCAGGCTCAGAAAACAGACTATTGTGCCAGTTCCATTTGATTCATGCTCGGAAGGTCTTAAGAAGTATGTGTAGACATTTCTTTGTGTTGGCAGAGCACAAGCTGAGCCACAAATTGTTGGAGGCTTGAGAAAAAATAATTGAGGAAAACATTGCTACATGCTTGTTGTTTAATGATCTTCTCTAGGCATCTGTTACTGGTCATTGCAGTACATACTGAGATGAAGACAACTTTCTGTGCAATCCAGCACAGCTCCTACATTCCTGAATCATAAATAGGGATTCTAAAGTAGTCCAAGCATTCCATAGGTTATGTCTTAGAGTACATTTATAAAGCCATTTGAAGTAAAAGTAGAATTTACTGCCCATACAGTCACACTGTGCTTCCAAATGACACAAGGCTTGACGAGGACATCCAAATTTCATTACGCTTAATAAGGCTTAGTCATTTTATGGAATTTACTTCATGGCAATTCAGTCAGCCAAACAGTGGGAGTCCATTTTCAGGCTCCACTGACAACACTGGCCAGACCTCCACTGCCTGCAGCTGGAATTTAAACACAGCTCACAGGTAGGCACATCCACAGGGAGGCCAAAATTTGGATGACAGTCTTGGGCTGTCATATGTTGACAAAAGTTCTCTATTGGTACCACAGCCAAGTGCACACCAAAGTTTTTGTCAGCGCAAAAACTTTGTTTTTATCAAAAAAGGGATGTGAATGGACACTGTTTACAAAGACTACTAAATTCTCTTATATACTTTTGGGACACTTAGACAAAACTTCCCAGCCATTTCTCAGAACAGAAAAGTCATTAAGGAAAACATTTTGCTCATCTTAAAAACAACCTCATTCATGGGACTTGCAATTTGTCAGGAGTTTTAGTGTGGGGGATGCAACTTCTGCTCTTTTGCTGCAGACCTATACAGATGTCACCAAGCTTGAGAAGACTTTTTTTTTTTTTTTTTAATGTAAAACACTTCCAGAAGTTTGTCAGTGAAAAATCACAGAAAAACCTACTCTTATTGACCATGACTGATACTCTCCAACTTTGAGCACTGACTGAACATCATGTACCTTCTGCGAAGATTCCTTCATCTGACAAGGATTAGAGGGAGGAAGTCTGTAATAAATTCTCTAAGCCTAAGCACAAAAAGCCACTGGAACAGAAGCAGACATCCCTAAGGTTCATGGTACTACTGTCACTTAATCACCTGGGGAGTAGGAGTATCCACTACACAGGCAGATGGACAAGTAAGGGGCAAAGACACAAAAGGGATTCACTGAGTCAAGCAGTCTGATGAGACTGGGAGGAGAAACCATGGATGGAGATGGAAGCTGAGGAGGAGCATGGATGACACTTCAAGGGCCAATTAACCAAACCTGGGCACTAATATTGGATAAAGAGCTGAGGGAACTCAGATGCTGAGACACACAAAATGGTGAAGGGAGAGGTATCAGGAAAAACTAGGCAAAAGGGACGAGGAGGGATGAAGAGTGGGAGTGGCTAAAAATACCAACTTGAACAAAAAGTCAGAAGTCTGAGGCAACTGAAATTGGATGAAGATTACGAGGAGGAAAAGTACACTGTCCTCTGACACCCAGTGCTGTATCACTATCACTCAGCCAGCTCAAATATCAGCACTCTCTATGTAGCCACAAAGGCTTTAAACCTGCAGTTTGGGAGGTCTGCCTTTTCCTTTTTCTCCCTGACAAAAGGAAATGATACAGTCAGACAAATACAAGGCAACACAGGGACACAGAGACAGAGATAAAGGAATGAGGAGGCACACACATACGTGTGCACTAAAACACAAGGATTAGAGATCAAATGTGGATTTTGTGCATAAAATAGATCTTTTAGGAGGAGTCACTGCATTAAAGGAAACTCTTACCTGTAAGACTGCACCTAAATTTATAGAGGGGAAAAAAAAAGTATTGAAAAGGTTGTGGATGGCTTGTGGCACAAGAAAAGCACTTAGTTATGGTAGCTGAGCAACAGCCTGCAAAAGAGTTCTAGTTTCACTTCTTTCATGAAGTTCCTTAAGGATACTGGGTAGGGCACATAGTAAATTTTTTCTTAATTTTTTTTTTTAATTCTTAATCTTACTGTTAAAATCTTGGTGTTTTCTCTCACCTGTAAAAATTCAGCCTTAATTTCTACATAGATTGTGCACTCACAACTACAACAGAGTGAAGGAAGAACTGTAATATCAGTGCAACCTTTTAAAGTGAGTCAGAGTATTTTTGTAACTCTTTCAATCTGCCATCCAAATTAGCAGATATAAATATATTCAACTTCTCTAGGGGAAAATGTAGCCTAAGATGCATAACAAAGCCACATAGATCTGCTATTTGGAACAAAAAATTACAGCCAAGTTATTCACATGTTCATTATAGTAAAAACATTATAGAAAAACCCACGCCAAAATGAGGAATTCTTTCTTTTTACAGTATCTGAGTGGTCTACATACCTACACACTAAACAATAATGAAAAGATGTAATACTGAAGAGCTTTATACTAAGGCAGCAATGTCCATCCTATGGACTGAGCTAGGCACAAACTGTTCTGCACGTGGTCCTACAATTAAAGATGCATAATCAGGCATAGGCACAAAAGACATTAATTGCGTGCAAAGGACACTAACTGTGTGCAAATGATGTTAATTGTGTGCAGACAAACTGTCTTCTGACATGTCCTTACTTTGTGTTTTCATTTTATTGTCTTAATAATGCACTCTTTTAAGAAAGATTTTGTAGATATATTACCCTCATTTAACAGAAAATTGATGTCAGCCAAAGTCACTATATATATACTCAGTGATACATATAATTTACAAGGCAATAGAAGGGATGGGGTGACAAGAAACTCTGGATTATGTAGAGACATAAAAAAATGCAAGAATTTCCTGCCTTTAATACCTTGCTCATTAGTGAGCACCTCCTTAATATTCCTTCCCCACTGACTGCAATCAGTACCTTATTGTTCATAATTCCTATTTCCTTCGCTGTTCCTAAATTGCTCTCTCCAAATGGCACAAAGTCATCGTAAACAAAATCCTACATCTTCAGTTCACTAATTTTTGTAAATTGAGCTCAAACAGAACAATTAGGTGGCATACTTTGAAACTACCAGCTTGAACATTAATATAATTTCTTTCCTAATAAAAACTTGACACATTTTATCTGGCTGGGGCTTTTAGCCTTTTTTTCAATTTGACTAAATTAGTCACTTACATGTATCTGCCCCATTCCTCCTCCCAAGACATGGAATTCCCAAACATTACATGAATTTTTAACTCACTAGCCACTGAAAAAAACAAACAAGTCTCATGTTTTTCCATCCTGTCTCATCACTGATATTCCTTGAGCAAGCATTGTGAAGTGCAACATCTTGACGTAGAATTTAAAACCCTAAAATTAGTGGTCAAACATTTAAGCAGGTTATTCAACTGTTGTTCTGGGCTTCAGGGAGGTCAGGATAAGAAGAGGCTGTTTGTTTCAGTTTTGCAGAATGCTGCCTCAGTAGCTTGTGAAGAAAAAAGCTGCCAAATTTTGTAATGAATTCCACAGAACATTAAGTCTGATGCTTAGCAGAAGCCATAACTGTTAAGTAAATGATATCCTTTTGATGAATACCCTTATTTGAAAACAACATTGATTCTTCTAACCCTCTAGCAGTGTCCCAAAACAGATGTGCACAACTGCAAATTCTGTTTGCTTTCAGGTTTACGAAGTGTGATGACATTTTTACAATCCTGCATGAGCCCTTTTACCCAGGAGTAAAATAAAGCACAATAATTCCTCACCATCTGTTTGTTAATTTTGCATTCATTTAACTTTGCATTTTAAACTAATAATCATTTTCTTATAATATAGTTTGCTCCATTGGTAGAAATTACAGCTGTTCAATTAAAAAAAGAATGGTTTATAACACAGTTTTCCTCTGAATAATTCCATTGCTCTTAATTATAGAGATGTTAGTGCCATCAAATGGAAAAGAACTGCCAGGGATTAGTGTTATGCTTTATATGTCACAGATTCTTTTAGTAAATGTACATATTTTCTTCTGTTCCAGCACCAATTCCTACTTGGTCTCTTTTACATTAAAACTCCTTTTCTCAACTACAAGACTGTGTGTGTTTTTTAATATTGTTGTATGTAAAGGTACAAACAATTAAATGAAGCTTCTGTTTAATTTGTAGCACAAAGTCGAACTAAGCACAGTCCTGCCTCTTCATAATGCTTTTCCCTAATCTCTAATGACAGGACAAGGAGGTTTTGATATTTTTATTTCAGCTGGTTACAGCTAAACTAGGGCTAGAATAATGTCCTAAAAGCTTTTTCTCACCATGTTTACAGTCAAATGGGGAAATCCCATTCCTTTATCAAAAGTAAAACCGCATTGAAATAACATGAATAATACATCAGAGCTAGTGAAGGGGAAACAATTTGGGTCAACAAAAGATGTGGTGCCTGCAGAAAGAGCAGGAGCCAGTCTGAGATTCTGAGAGCTCTACCGTGGGTTCTGTGTTATGCTCTGGACAGAGTTTTTGCACACAGACCAGGCTGTAAGTCCACAGCAAGGCCACGAGCCCTTAACAAAGCCTGTCCCCACGCTAACACAGCGGAAAGTCTACTTCACTGTGGTTCCTGGGCTTAATCATCATCATCATCTACAAAAAAACTCCTCAAGAGACACAGGCTGCTCAGCTAATTCATGTGAGCAGTCCAGTAGTATTAGAGAGCTATTCAGATCGTTAAAACAATCAAGAAGATTGCACTGTTTTCTAAAACCGATTTTATCTGATGGCATAGAAATCCCAGCATCAGATGACATCCTAATTCTACTAACAATTCTGTCACAGTACTAGGATGAGTATTTTACTTAAAACACCCATAAGGCAAGAGACGGTTTACCACAATATTGATTTATTTCAATTAAAGGAGTTCAGAAAAGGCTGAAAAACACTCAATTGGTGAGTAAGAGTGTAACAGAACACTCACCTACAGAAATTAACTTCCAGAAGCACCACACACAACAAGCTCACATAAAATCAGGAGTGGAAGTACAACCACATGTTACTGAGATGCTCAGCTTCTAAGTCCACCCAGAATCCTGAGTATCCTGACCTTTCAGTTTCTCAGATGAGTGAACATTGCTGCCAGGGCCGACCTTTACTGGGGGATTTATCCCACAGTATTTTATATCTGACAGGAAGCAAACATTCTGGAAGTGCCCAAGGCACATTCTGATGTGATGGATGCATAATGATTTGCCATCTATTTCAAGTCACTCTCATTTAAAAAACTCACCTGGTATGACATGTGAAAAAACAGAAACTCTTATTGGAGGTATCAAATCCATTTACGTTTTGGAAAACAAGTATTTGCTTCATAAAGCACAAAGAATAATAATAACTGAACTGTCTTCTTGTGTCATTTCTCTAGAAGTTCCCTATTTGCTTTTAAATGTTTATGATTTGTCAAGACATCTCTGTGGAAATAGCACACAAACACCTAATATTTTGTAACATCCTGCAGTAATTGAAAGGGAAAAAACCCTCGGTGCTTGTTTGAATATTTCGTTGGATTGGGTATTTAGATTCAGATTCACTATTTCTTCTGCAGATTCTGTCACTCTTCCCAGTTCTTTGCAAGGCAATTTCATACTGAAGCAGAGTGGGCAAAAATTTTTGACCAGTATAAATTAAAAACTGGAAAGGAAAAGGTTAGATGTGGAAGTACTTACAGTTTAAAAAAAAAGCGTCTAGATTTCAGATTAAATACATGTATCTGAAGTGAGACCATGACACTGCAATATAGTGTATCAAGTTGTTTTACCAATGTTAGATGCTTCAGGAAATAAATATTTATTTATTTCATAACAGCTACTTTCCTTCCCTGATGTACTGAAGAGGAAAATGACATCTTTGAAGGAAAACATTAGTAACACTGAAAACCCACTGGTAAAAAAAGCTTATGGGAAGTGCTGCTTTGAGAACATGCCACTTAATCAGTTCTTCAATTAATATTACTCAATAGGAATCTTATTATTAATCATGATTATGATTCATGGAACACCTACACGTTCATTACTAGCACCAGACCTACTATTGTCTGCCTACTTTTTACTCCCAGGTCAGATGTGCAGAATGGGGAGGACAACTCCATACACGAAAATAAACAATACTACTCTTTCACATAAATAAATGCCTATCAACAGTGGACTATTAGGAAAAAGGGCTTTAATGTAAGTAATGTCTGTATTTCCCACTGAGGTGATGCACTTGCACAGAAGGGCAGTTGCTCCACATTTGTGAAGATTCCTAAGATGTCTCTCTCATGCCTGATTTGCTCCATGTTATTAAAAAACCACTCAACGACACCTGCATTAATGGCACTACTTCATACTGATGTCTGCAATATTTATGCTCAATCTGCAACTCTGGGACAGAACTTACACTAATGGAAGTCAATAACAAAATCTTCAGGGAGTTCAAAACTATTTTTTGCTAATGGTTTGATTTTGCGAGCTGCTGAGTGCACCAATCTCAAAAGTAGTTTTTAGGCTACTGCTTAAAAGCAAATTGATGCCAACAGACTTATATGAGCACTCCTGAGTTTTAAATTAAAGTATGTTTGTGAGATTTTTTTGAAGATGGGTGAAAACCCCAAATGAAAACACATAATATAATTTATATTAAACAGGAAAAAACCTCAGACTCTTTTGACAGGAATAATCAGAACTCCTTTATAATTCTAATTTCATTAAAGAATCTGGACTTTAAAGCTCTCATTCAAAAAAAAGCATGTGACCCACATCCATGATAAATTTAAAAGACATGCTTAAATAAAATACCATATAAAAGGGAAACTGCTGTGAAACCTAGATTAGTCAGTTGTGTAACACTAAGCAAACAATGCTACAGCTGAGCAAATATACCTACTAGTCCCACAGAGGTATTTTTTCCTTTTATTCCTGTGCTACATATTAAGGAGAAAGCTGCTGAAGACACCTTTTTATTTCTATAATGCTCAAAGCATAACAAGGACCTGTCCTCAACTAAAACTAACCAATATTAACTCCAAAAGACTGATTAGTCTTTTTTCATAAATACATCCATCATACAAAAGGCAAAATTAGACCCTTGAGCACCAACAATAAAAACCCCCAGATTAGCTATAGAAAAGACTGAATATAAAATATTTAAATCAGAAGCAACCATGAGTGAGGTGGTAATAAGGCTGGAAAAGGAGGGTTGCATTCCAACACCCACAAAGTCGAGGAGATTGGTGGCACTGCCACACTTCCTTGTATAAACTTTGATGGACTTACTACTGGCATGCTAGTTAAGAGATGGGTATGGTTTCCTGACTTTTTAAACAAATGCAGAGCTCCAGTTTTGTTATTTGCAGAAAATATTACTGGGCTAATAATTTAAATAAATTTGTTAATATTTTCATATATTTTAAAGTAAGATTTTACTTCCTTGTTCCACATTTAGAATTCAGGGGCATTATTCTGTCGTTTTCTCTCTTTTGTAGACATTGAAGGACTATGCCATTGCTGCTGAGCACAGAAAGACAAGAGAAAAGGAGCACCTTAGTATCTACATTCTCATGTTCTACAGCAAAGCCCCAAAATGGGTCAGTCCCACCAGCAAAATGACACATCACCAAGGAAGAAAGAACATTCTTGGTTGGAGAGACAGTGTGATTTATATTTAGTGGGTTTTCTTTGCTCTTCAGAGATCAGGTTCTCCCTCTTTGTAACACATAACCCCCTCCCAGGTTATAAAATCTTGAAATGAAATGTTAGTGAACTACTATGTCATTGCCATAATGCTCAGAGTAACATTTATGAAATACACCAGGGGAACTGGGGGGAGAAAAAAAAATAGAGAATTTCTTTGAGTATATTATGAAAAAGAGTATTTTCTACTCAAGTCATGCAAAGGAAGAAAAGGTCTTTGTGAAACTCACTTCAGCAGTTTACAACACTCACTGAACAATTTCACTTCAGAGCTTTCAGTAAATTATTTCAGTGAATGCTACTGAATAAAGGAAACCTGCACTGGAAATTCCTCCAGGAACACAGGCCCTTTCACGTTTCTCAGCTAGGCTCTTTGGCTTTCATTCCTGGGCTGTTGCTGCTTCTCAGTCTCTTTCTGTGCCCCCAGTGCACTTTGTCTGGTCCCTACACCTCAGCTTGCCCTCAGCATCTGCAGTGCCTATCACCCATTCAGCATCAAAACCCTCTCACAAACGCCTTTGTAGCCACAATCTCTCTCCCGATTCTGATACTCACCTATCTGACAGCTGGAGTTCAAGAAAGGTGCATTTTTCAAAGTGTTCACCTTGAAAAAACACACACTGAAAACTCTAAGGCTGACTCTGCTTTCCTACCTGAGAGCCATGGGAGTGCTCCCAGGGCGAGCTCCCTGGAACCTCCTCCTGGCTCCACAGCTGGAAGCCAGCAGCACCACTGGAGAGAAAACCAATGGTGGAGGCTGAAAAATCAAACACTTCCCCCTTCAGATGAAGCCATGTGAACCATCTTAAGGAAAGACACTTTGTGCTGCCCAAGTAAGCCAAGGATTTTCCTTTCTCATTTGCTGCTGTACTCCAGAAATGCAGTTACTATGGGAAAGATCACTGAGGTAGATTCACCTGCCAGAAATGACACCTCTGTTCAGGTATGCAAAATTGTAGGAGACACTGAGCAATGAAGAAAAATTGTATTTGTGTGCTGGAAAAAGTGACAGTTTATGAAAAGTTCTGTCTCACTCTGAAAAAAAAGTTTACTTAAACCTAACTAGAATCCATGCACTGGTCATTGTCCCTGGCATGGGTAAGCTCTAGGACTTGGTTCTTTGGGACCAAATAAAGAACAAGACACAGTTCTACTCCAATAAGTGAGTTCCAATGTGCATTAACAGCACTGCTTGCTATGCAGACAATTTCACAATATTTTTTTCATGTACTTGGAAACAAACAGGTAGGAATACAAACACAGATGTTATTTCACAGAAGGCTCGAGACAAAGCACATCAAGAAGAATCTTAAAAAAAAAATTGTTTAAAAATGTGCATCTTTTGTTCTGCTTCATCTGAGAGGAAAATTCTCCTCCGAACTGCAATTCAAAAATTAAAGCCTGCCCTCCTCTTGTAAATACAATCAACATGATGAAGACAATATAAAAAAATTAACTACAGCTCATTAAGTTTCTCATGACCACATGCTCCTTCTTCCAGTCAAGAGGCCAGAAATCACACTGGTAACAGGTTATCAAACAAGGAACTACTATACAGACTGAAAAGTCACATTACAGTATTTATACTTGTTAAGAATCAAACTCCATAAAGAAGTATCCAGAAAAAGCTCTAAATCAAACACTTTCCTGATATTTGGTATATTGATACTCTACTGCACATTAGCACATAAACAGATCAGTGAAAGGAACATCTTTTGTTTCTTGAGATGCTAATTTTAAAAAGTGCTAAATTGGACATGTGTCATATAGTCTTGAAATAAGTATTTATTCATATTCATATTAAACTTTTCCACTTGTAAAAATTCCAAAGACCTTAACAGGCTGAAGCATAGTACTGGGTTTACTGGAATGTTAACAATAAAAATGTTTAATTATGGGAAAATAACTGAAAAATTCTGCATTTATTTTAAATGAAATTTTGGCTAGGGAAAAAGCCTAATATTGCTCAGATTATTTTAGAAACAGGATTTTAATTAAACAGTTTAATACTGTAGCTTTTTATACCTTCATTTTTTTCACTGGCTGGCTTACTTGGGAAGTTACTGAATGATAACAGCATATCTCACACCACATCTGAAATATCAGTCAATAACAAATGGTGGGGAAGAAAAAGACAGATGAGCTCTTCACTCAATAAACCTCACTGCACTGCCACAATCAACACTTACAAAAAACCTCTCCCTCAGCCATGTACCCAGACTTATGCAAGTATCAAAATATTCAGAGGTGAACAATAATTATGTCAGAAAGGTCAGGAATATGAATGAAGGGTTTTTCCCTCAATAAATGGAAAATTCAAAATAATTCCCAGACCCCTTCTTTCATGGAAAGTGCTTAACTTTTCTTTAGTGACATTTTTTCTCACATTACTGCCTCTTACTTTATGACCAGAACTATTCAGACAGACCAGTCCAGTTCATAGCAATCCTTCCAAACTTTTTCATACACCATTAAAGATCCACATACAAGTGTGGAGTCTGATTATATCCCAAGGTATCCATAAATTATGTGCCAAAATCACTACAAAAACGTACTAGGAGAAGCGCAATGTTCTCAATACGCATTTACTGAGTTTTAACTATTACTTCATTGTCTCAAATACCAAGGGATTTAGCAAAACGTATTTTATTTTGTTCTAGAAAATGTGGTCTAAGAGACAACTGGAGAAGCTGAAAACTATGTTTTGAAAGCTGAATCCTAAACTCTGTAGCTTTAAAGGTGCTGTGTTTTGATAGGGAACAAAACTCTTTATCTGTCAGAAGTGTAATTTACATTTTTTTGTTCTGTGTTTCACTGCAGAAGAAAAAATAAAATCACAGAGTCAAAGAATGGTTTGGGTTAGATGGGACATTAAAGATCATCCAGCTCCAGCCCCCTGCCATGGGCAGGGACATCTTCCCCTAGACCAAGTCAACCAAAGCTCCATGCAACACAGCCCTGGACATTTTGAGGGACGGGGCAGCCACAACTTCTCTGGGCAACCTGTGCCAGTCCTCACCACCCTCACAGGAAAGGATCACTCCCACTCTAAATCCAGTCGTAACATAACCTCTTTCTTTTTGGAGGCATTCCCCCTCGTCTTCTCACTACATGGAGCTTTGAGCAACCTGCCTGGAAGGTGTCCCTGCCCATGGCAAGGGAGCTGGAATTGGATGATCTTTAGTGTCCCTTCCAACCCAAATCATTCTGTGATTCCATGACCTCAAATGAACAATGATATGTCACGGGAAAGTTTATTTCGGTTCAAATGAAAGAATACTTTAATCGCTGTCAACCTGACAATGCTAACAAGAATTAAGCTGTGGATCTTAAGGAGCAGGCAAGTATCTGCTCCCAAACTGCTGGACCACAAAAAATCTGAACAGACAAAGAGGGCTCATGGCAGCTCCTTAACCTGAACAGATTTACCAAAGCTGTACTCACACCACTTACGGTGTACAAAGGTATTCCAGAAGAATTATACATGTAAGTCAGAGCCAACTCTGATAATTTTAAGATACCACAGCTGCCTTGCAGAACTTGGAAAAATAAGCTTTCTGATGTTATTTACAAGCTGTAAGAACAATTCACATTCTTCAAGACAATAAGGATCTGGCTTTAAGTGACCAAATCCAAACCATTCTGGAACAGGGTAAATCACAGAAGATAATCTGCAGTGTTAAACTGTCACCAAAGTTGTACCCTCAGTCAGTAAGGTCCTTTAAAAACAATGCTTGTCATCAACAGCAGGGAAATGGCTACAGAGCTCTAGAAAAACTCCAAAGTAAGAAGAGGGAAACTCTGGAAAACTGAAATAGCCCATGGCCCCCATTGCTGAGGTGCTACACGATGTCTGAAACATACCAGGAACTGAATGGAACTACCAACCTGGCCTAAAGCACATGCAAGTATCTTCTGGGTCAGACACATGTCACTATTCCTCCAGTCTTTCTTCATTTAGCATGTTCTGTGTTGCAGTCCTCTAAGAGGCGGCAACCCACAAAAAAAGTAGAGATGTTATTTTGGAAGAATACTTCCTGCAGTACTTCCTCAGTTGCAGGACAAAAGCAACTACAGGAAAAAAACCTCAGCAAGATAAAAATCAGAAAAGCCACTCCCAAGAGCAGCCAGGTAGTTCCTCCCAAGCTGTAGCAAAGGGAAATGAGGATAAATCAAGTGCCTTGTGTGTGCAAAAGCACCATAAAAAAACTCAAGAGTTGGGAAAGGAACTTCTGAATACCAGAGCTGCTCATTTAGTTTCATATTGCAACACTCCTCCTTGAAAAATGGGCAAATACGGAGAACTCTGCCTAGAAATGGTATAAATTAAAACAGATTACATTTTCTTCATGCATTTTTCTCTGGATTTAAGAATTAGCAGTTCTTGCAACAATGAAAAAGGAAGAAGGGAGCTTTTAAACCATCAAAGAACTGCAAATCCTGTACTCTAGCTAGAAAAACCCCGCATCACTCCATGCTCTGTTCAGCTTGGTTGAGACATACATGAAGCCAACACTACCCCCACATTCAGGATTCTGTCATCTAAGACACTTCTCACACAGTTTTTGTCAACAAAAAGTAAAATCAAATGAAAAATTGCTATGGTTACATGGGTAGAATCCTCCACAGTGTATGAAGTTAACGGTACATTAAGATGTTGATACTCATTTTTACACACAAGGAACAACAAAAGGAAGTATTGTTTTAGCCAAACTGGAAGCAGCACAAAGAAAACACACACACACACCCCACTAAAAATATGGACAATTATCCCCAAAATGAGAAGTGCACTGAGACTAAGGGCTGAAGATTTATTTCAAATATGGACAATATTAGAATATGTATAAACTTGTTGCCCATCTTTCCACTCAAATCAATTCTTTCTAATCTAGCTTGGTAAGCATCAAGCTAGAATCAAGTCTCGAGCAAAGAATTTAAAACAGACTTTTCATTACTATCATGTTTCTCCTATTCAGTCTTCAAGCAGATAGGAACCTCCTTCTTGCTTTCCACCAACACTGTTTTCTTTGACTTCAGTGTCCTTGACAAACTCTCCCAGACTTAGAAACTGCTTTCTACATCTTATCAGAAGAGAAAGCTGGCTGGGAAAGTTACCCTTGCATTCCTTTCTTGCACCCAGTTTGTTCAAAAGTAGTTCAAACACATTATCTGCTTCCTTAAACTCACATTCTGAATTGAGCTATTTACATATTGGAGGGAAAAAAGCAGTCCACCTTATTTGGGACTCTGTAGCATACAGAGAAGCTCTGGCTAGACAGTGTGAAGCAGACAATTAACAAACTTTTTTTTTCCTCAGCTGACTCTAGAGCAACAAACAGCAACCTACTTAATATATGTAAAATAAACATGAAAACTACAAAGCATTATTTAAAATTTAAAAATACCTGAAAATATTTCAGAAACCAGTCTTGCTAAAAGGTGAAGAAATGCAAGCCTTGAAGGACTCTACATTTTACAGGCCAGTAAGTTCACATTTCCAAATATCAAAAAGCAGGAGAGTTAAAAAGGTGTAAGACTGAAGCCAGAAATGTAAGAAAAAGCTGTAAACTACACTTGTCCACATCTATTATACTTTTTCCAGGGAAAAAAACCCTCTAATTTCTGTTCAATCAGTTTCTCTTGCTTAATTTAATCTTACTAAGTCTACAATTCATACAGTTTTTGCATCTTACATTAAATATCTGTAGAAACACCAATAAAAGTCTATCTTCCTAAAGCTGACAACAGGACACCTTCTTTACTATGGTGAATTTTATATACTGAGTAAAACACGAATTGTAAGAAAATCAAGTTAAGTTTTGGCTCAAACAAATCACTGAAACTTTTTTCTCCCCCACTTATATTTTGAAGAGTTGTTTTCTTTCAAACCTTGGAACAAAATTACTCCAAACCCACATGAAAAGCTATTAAAGAAGTGAGGGAAGGACCTGCCACATCTGGGTGTTCAAACTCTTTACCTAACATACTGTACCAGAATAATTAGGTGAATTCTTAGGAGTCATCCTGAGAAAAGCTCTGGCACCAGGCTTGTCACCAGGATCACCTGGTGACAAGTTCTTCCTTATGATCTCCTAAACTTAGAAAGCAGTTCTGAGAAAATCCATGACTCTCCCTTACTGAGATAAGCAAGACAAGCAATGAGATGAACTGAGGCACAAACACACCACAAACCTGGCTGTATATTCCACCTTTCCTTTGTCCCTTGTCATAACCCAACAGGATACACAGGATTTCAAGCACCTCACACACAATGCAGGTCTGTGCACTCATGAACAGTAAAGAATGGCAAACCCCAGACTTTGAAAGAAAGACAAAGAACCCACCTCTGTCTAGACACAAATACATGGAACAAGCTGGTCAGGTGCCTTTGCCAGGCCTTCACAATGAGCAAATCAAAAGAAAGAACTGAAGAAGAAAGACATGCTAAGCAGGGTATTTTGTGAGACATTCACAGATACTGAGATCTCTGTAGTGTTGCATTTTAAACCTTCAGCAAACAAGGGACCAGAAGAAAACCAAAACGGATAAACATACGTATTTTGGAACAGGTCAATGAAATATGTCCACACAAGCTTTACTAATGCAATCACAAGTTCAGTGAAGCCAAATGGACATCTCAACTGGTAAACAGAGTAATAAGAAACACTGTCAGATCCAGTTAAAGCAGATTTGCAAACAATAGGCAGCCTAACTAATGAGAAACATGAATGTAGCTCACAAATTAAAGAGACCTTCAAGGTAAGAACTGCCCCAAAACACTCTCCACAAATTAAAATACCTAAACCAATGGACTACACTATCAAAAGTTTGTTACACTTCAAAAATGCATTTTTACATGAACAGAAGGGAAAGATAATGTACTTTCCCATCTATGGAAAGATGTCAGTGCTGCAGACCACATCACAAACCAGTTCCGCATGCCAAAAGACTTCCAAGAAGACAGAAATCCCCAACCAAGCAAGCAACAAAACCCAAAGCAAATTTGGTGGCAAGCAGAGGAAACAGCATACAGCTTGGTTTTATTTTAACTATTTTTCTGTATGCCCTGAGCACACACTTGCATTTGCATGCCCAACAGATTTCAAAACATCTGAAAAGAAATTTTCTTTTAAAATGCAGAAACATCAACTTAGAAAGAAGCTCAAATGAAAACAAGCATAAGATGCTCCAATACAGAAACATACATTCAATTATTTAATTTACCTTTCATTTGAAACTTTTTTAAAGTAACTCGCATTTTCCATTACCACAGAGGATAACAACTTTTTTCTGCCTTCTTTATCTTAGTAACAAGTTGAAAAGTAGTGGAAGAATTATTACCAAGCACTACAGCCTGGACACAGGCAAACACAGGATTACTAGGGCTTCAAACCACTTCCACACAAACTCCTTGAGCAATCACTACACTTCTGCTCTGTAGTCAGGAACAGAGAACGACAGAAGAGTTTGGTCCTTATTTTAAAAAAAATAAAAAAAAAAAACAAAAGCAAACAAATCCCTGGTGTGATAGCGGGATAAAGAAGTCCAATTCCATCTAGCTATTCTTCTAGAATCACAGTTGTGCCTTTACTCAGCTCTCCCTGGGGATATCACAAGAAGGATAAAAGAGAATAACCAAATCAGCGCCATTCTTCGCTGGCTGACTGCTGGACTACACAAAGGGAGTTTCTCAACAGTTTCAGCAAAGACTGAACAGAAAATATGCAGAATGGCACTTGATTCAAACTCCTCTCCTCTCTCTGCATTGCCCTGAAACATGTGCAACAGGGGGATCTAAACACTATTTGCAGAATTTGAAAAGATCAGTAGAGAAGATTCAGTGCAGCACATGAAAAGACGGGGCAGAAACGGAAACTGCAATACTAGAAATGTTCATTCTTCAAAAAACTGTAGTGAAATATTTCTACTGCAAACATCTACACAAAACTTAAAAGGTACTGAAGACACAAAGGTGAGGCACCATCACCCTGAGCACAGGGGAGGAGCAAGGTACTGCACAGAAAGAAATGAAACTGAAATAACGAAAACAGGATGAAAATCAATACAGCAAAATACAAACCTGAACAACTCAACCAGGATATCTGTTAGAAAAAAATGACTACAGACAGGAATGAGCTGATCACAAAATGACTACAAGCCAGAAACAAGGGAGCAAAAAACTTTTCAGCAATGACATTGAAAAAAAAGTGTTCAATTTTGAATATTCTTTCAAATCTTATTATTGTTTTTTTATACACAGACACATACACACACAAAAATGTTTTAACATTTTCAAGCTCATCTAGAACTTAATACTGTCAGGTTCATTAATTCTGAATAGTCTTTTCTTTTGAAAGCAAAAACATAGAAATTTATTCAATTATTCAAAACAAAGCATTTACTTAATACGAATAGAAGTAGAAGAGGGTGCAAGGAAAGCTGTATTCTATGGCTTGTATTGAAAGATTGATGTAAAGCATCTTTTTAGTCCACACAATGGAGAACATCTACTGGTATCTTCTGCCGATTTTTTTTGTTCTATTATAATGCATGAAAAACAAGAAGACCCAAGTGAGAAAAAAAGCCTAAGCATGAACACAGGAAAAACAGCAAAAATTACACTGATTTGCTGATAGCATGGCTGATTTAATATAAAAAATAAATTATTTTAAAAACCCTATCGGACATTCTTAAATATGACCAAAAGATATAGCCACATGGGGTAAAACCAAAGTGGAATACACCTTCAGTATTTCAAAATGCTACCAGAATATGAAACCAGAACAAGTTCATCCTTTTCAAAGATATCTACTTTTCCAAAGACATTACCATTTCAAATTCAAAGATTAAATATTTATCTGTGTATTTCTATCAGTATTTAGAGTATCAACTAAGTTTTGTAGCAAAGACTAGTTTTCCTATCCTAACCTGCTTTTTGAAGCTGGTATAGAAGTAATGGAGAAATTTGTTACTATATTCGAGTCATACAATTTCAGAATATAAACTTGTACAATAAATATTTCCTCTACCTAGCGGAGCATTTGCTAATTGAACTCAACTTTTCTTTTGTCTCTAATTTGTTTTGGTCAGTCTGGTTCTCAAAACTAATTAATGACATATTTAATGAGACTCTGTAGAACTTTTTAGTAAATTGCATCAGTAGATTTTACCATGAGGATCTGCCCAAGAAAACCTTATTATAAATGGGAGCTCAGAGATCCACACATGGATATTTTCAGTCACTTTGTAATTGCATTAGTCTTCTTTTCAACCCTACCCACCCTGCTCCCTTACAGGCTTCAGCATTCCAGTGTTTTTACTCACTTCTGTGCTCCCTGAGACAACAGCTTTGTCCACGTTCACCGATAGCTGCTCTTCAGTCTGGCAGACTCCCACAGACCACTCCGCACAGCGGTGATGAGCCCAGCAGTGACCTGTGTGTGCAGAGAGAGAAAGGGCCAGGGTTGTACAGCTCTGTCAAGCACCTCCTCCAAGCACGGAGAGCAGTGCTAGCAGGTCATACTTTCCAGATAAAACAGAAAAGTCTCTTCCTCCTTTTTTTCTTGTTGCAACACTGAAAGCTGGTATTATCATACACTGCAGTTACTATCAGACACTAAAGGCACTGCCATTTTTTTTCATACACAGCTCTTTTATATCTGTTTATAATTTTCAAGTGCCTGATCATGTTATCATAGCACTGCAGTGCATAGGATTCTCTGACTTTATGATTCTACACTCAATGCTTGTCTGACACACAGAGTTACACCTGACCTTATATTTTAAGGTAGATAACATTTGCCTATGTTTGCACTTTTATGATTCCTGAGGACTGGATACAGACTTCCATGTTAGAATTCAACAGGTAACTCTTACGAGAAGTTTCTAATTCAAATCTGGAAAAAACAATGCAAATGATGTATATTTTCAAAGGAATTCTCTGACTGCTTTATTACAGGAATTAGAAATGAGCTGTTAAAATTATATGTTGATCAACTTAGTAATTCAAGCTACAAAAAAAAATTCCCAAACATCTCTGTACGGGCTTGAGAAGAGTCATTTACAAATAATAGCACCTTTAAAAATGCAGATTCATAAACCCACCAATCCATCTACACACATTATAGTTTAACTGTTTAAACAAAACCACTGGATTTTATTTTTTTCTCTTAATTAGACCTTAAAGTAAGTTTCCACACTCATGAAAGTGTGACATTTTTATTATTACACAAATATATTTCCATTTTTTGAAGCCAAAATATGTGAATGGACTACTGGCATCAAAGCATTTGGACACAGATGCTTTCTGAAAAAGTAATTCATAACTTAATTAATAAAAAAGTTCCATTAAAATTAAAAAGCAGATGACAAACCAGACAGTTTTCTGACAAAAAACCTGCAGATTCTGGAAACATGCAAATTGCATTATGCTTCTACTGCTCTAATGATGCTGCTCTTTTAAATATTCTATTCTATTGTTTCCAATAACCCTGCATTTGCAGCAGGAGATCAGGTAACATCACAGGACTAAGACTTTTGAGAATTATATTAAGCTGTGCCTCGTTTCTTTTCTTTTCTCCCCAGACAGAATCATGGTACTGAAGGTATTACTACCTGAACACCAGTTCAGCAGTAGGTTACAAATAATTTCCCCATACAAAGCTGAGGATTCTCTTTTCTGGAGAAAGGACTACAAAAACACAACCTGACAGGGGCAAAAGCTACCAAAGCACCACAAAGACTTGACAAACATCACACCACAAAATACCAACAGCAGTAAAATTTCATTCATGTCACTGCAGCTACTGTACTGTGAAAAAAAAAGGGAGGATAACAATGGATCTTACCTGTTGGCTCAAATAAGGCTTGAACATCAATGTCATCTGGTAAGCCAACTGAACTGAGTTCATCCCAGAATTTGACAACGTGATCGTCAGAAGCAGTTTGGGTGCTTACACTTGTACATGATGCTATACTCGATCGAGATCTATTTTAGGAAGCAGAGAAACAAACTTAGAAGTGACCACATTCTTTGTTCAATTAGCCAGATACTCACAAATGATCCAAAACTCAGGAAAATTGGATGAAATTTTTTTCTAATGTGATAAAATATAAATCAACATGAACAAAAGTATTTCTTCCTTACATTTTAGCCCAACAGTTTTCCCAATAACAGTTTCCAGTTAAAGCTGAGATTGAGTAAACAATCCTGCTCTCTTCCAGTTCTTCAGGACACACATGCTTCTTTAAGTTTGATTCTGTTTGATACTAAAACTTGCCCAACCCTTGGAATGGAGAATTAGGTAACAACATTCAGAGGTGAGGTGCCTATAGAAAATACAACTAAGGGGGGAAGGTAGGAAAAAGACCAGGACTTCAAAATCAGTTTGGAAATAAACATGTTTATACAATGCCACCAGACATTATAAAAAAAGGGGTGAGGGTGAGCTGGAGGAAAGGAGTGGGGGGAGATTAAAAAATGCAGTGATATAAAGACTACTATATTGTACTAGTTCATAACCTTATTAATTTGTTCCTCAAATTTTAATCTCAACAGAAAACAATTCATACAACTCTGATTACTCCATTAAGAACACCCAGAAGCAAAGACTCCGCCTTTATTTCCTGCAGGCTAAAGAATATCTTGGACATCTAAGGGTGTGCATTTAGGCTTACTGATAAGAGACCTGATCACTGATGCCTCAACAATTGGAAGGAAAGGTGGTGCTGCATTTTCCACTAAGGTTCTTTGAACTTGATTACTCTCTGCTATTAATAACCCAATTGTATGCATTTGTAATACATACAGTAAGTACTGGAATTTTAACCTGTAGTAACTCTGCTTTCCTAAAAACTATGCATGCTTTAGTTCAGCCTTTACATTCATAAATACATTTAAAAAGCCCTTCGTTCATACGAGAAAGAGTAACACCCCTCTTGCACCACCCAAGAAATCTTAAAAGTTTTCCATTATAGTATCCTCATAACCTGCATCATTTAAAAAAAATCTATCCCAAAACCTATCAATTCTGACACTATCAACATTTAGAACCTCCTTAACAAAGCACTATGCTCTGTTTGACAAAACTGGTTCCTGAACACAGTTTCTGTCCAGTGGAATCACAGAACAGTGTGGGTTGGCAGTGATCAGGGACACCTTCTGCTATCTCAGGTTGCTCCAAGCCCCATCCAACCTGCCCTTGAACACTTTCCAGGGAAGGAGCATCCACAACTTCTCTGGGCAACCTGTGCCTGTGCTTCACCCCCATCACAGTGGAGCCTCCTCTAACACTAAACTGCTACTCACACCACTGAAGCTTAAAGCATCTTTAAAAAAAAATTAAATCCCAACTGACAAGTCATTTCTCTGTACAAAAAAGTGTTCTCACAAGATCAAACCAATCCATTCAAAGAATTTCTCAATTTACTCTGCAATCTCACCCTGCATAGAAACACTTTCCATAGAGTTCTCTGTAAATAGTATTTCATACACCTATAGAATACAGTCTGAGGTGAGGGCGTTACTTTTATTAGCTTTAAGAAAAGCCACTTTTCCATGCTGGCATTACACAATGTGCACTTTTGCGCCACCAACGTGAGGACAAAACGTTTGCTGTGCACCCAAGCAACCCCAGCGGGTGTAGAACACGCTGAGCAGCTTCTCCAGCAGCAGCACAGCCACGGACAGCTCTGACAGGGAGAGTTTGGTCGAGCCGGCTGCCGCCTCCCGGATTGCTTCCCTCCCCGGCCGGCCCGGCATCGCAGCCAATCCCTCAGTGCCCGGTGTGTGCCCGCACCGCCCACGGCTCCGCATCAGCACCCCACCCTCAGCCCCGCATCCCCGCCCGGCATCGGCACCGCCCCGCATCAGCACCCCGCCCTCATCCCGCATCCCTGCCCGGCATCGGCACCACCCGGCATCACCACCCCGCCCTCATCCCGCATCACTGCCCCTCATTGGCACCGCCCCGCACCGCCCGCGGGCCCGGATTACCACCCCGCCCGCGGCTCCGCCTCACCAGCCCGCATCGCTGTATCGCGTTACCATGCCGCACCACCGCCCTGCCCTCTGCCCCACACCGCCCTCATCACTGCCCCGCTCTCAACCCCGCATCACCCCCAGCCCCTCACCACCCCCAGCCCCTCACGGCCCTCAAGCCCCCAGAGCCCAGCCCGTAGCCGAGGCCCAGAGCCATGGCCTGTAGCCCTGCATCACCACTGGCTCCCTTCACGTTTCCCTAGGGCTGCAGCCCCTCTGTCACGCTGCCAGCACCGAGTGATCCCACATTCACCATCAACCGTGAATGAACCCAAGTCAAACACAAGCTCCCAGTGACAGGACAGGACCTTCATTCCCATAAAAACGTGGCTCTGATCAGTCCCACCCCAGTGCCCTCTCCAGACACACCGTGTACTGAACAAATCTCCACTGCGGGGCTGGGTGCTCCCCTGCCATCTCTCACATTACTGAGAGGCCGGGGGGCCATGGCCAAAGCCCTGTCTGGGAGAGCTGCCAGCGAACTGCACTCCTGCAGGGCAGGAACCACTGCTGGTGCCTCCAACAGCACAGGAACCAGGGCGAGAGCCAGCGCGGAGGGCAAGGGGAGAAACCCCAACCAGATGGGCAAAGGCTGCCCATTATTCCAGTCTACACTACACACGAAGTGTCTGAAGTCCATCCTCTTCCTCCCTTCGTGTGTGGTTTTACTTCAGCAACACAAGTAGATCTGTGCTTTACAGTAACTATGTCTTTTCTCTGTGTTCTTCCAGAGTAAAGATTCTCACTTGGGGAAGAAACCGACCTGTTCTTAAAAAGCAGAAGAGACAGCTACTGCTATACTGCTTGCGTGTTGGGTGTTCTGGGGTTCTGTTTTTAGTTAGGTTTTTGTATGTGCTGCTTCTCCCTTACAAAATGTATTAATAACCCACATTTTCACAAATACAGGTTATTTGCCTATTGCAGTCAGTACAGATCCTTCCTGAACTTCTTGCAAAATTAAAAATACTACGTATTTACTGTGAAACAGACTTACTTCTTCTGGCCTCTCTGTTTGCGCGGCACTGAGTTTTGCCTTGGAGTTCTCTCACAAGCTCCATCGGTGCTGTTGCTGGCTTCACTCTTATTTAAAGGCTGGTTTTTCCATGGGATAACAAACCCAGGAGTTGGACCGAATTGCTTTAAGTCTCCTTGTCCTAATGAGCTCCGTTCTCCACAGTAACAAAAGGCGCAGAGTTGTTCGCTGTAAAAGGGAAGATCATTACTTCTTTTGGGAGGGGAAAACCGGCAGAGGATACCCCATCAAAGAGCAAATTTCATGCTAATTTAACCCTTTATTATAAAACAACAAAAGCTCCCACTTGCTGTCAGGTATCAGAATTCAGCATCCAGCTGATTCACAGTTACATTAAAAGAACTTTATTTCTGTTCACAAAGTTGCCTGATAAATGAAACAAACAAACAAAAAAAATCTCCATTTTATATTCAAATGATGAAAACTTCCAAAATTCTGTGTCTCTAGACATCTGTTTGCTAAAAGGCACTAGAATGTTGCAGAACACAATTAACATTACAAAACATACACCTTTCTGGAAGTACATACAACTTATGTATAACACAATGTGCAAGTACTATACACTAAAAGGTTTAGTAACACTGAGAAAAATGGAACCATGAGAAAACCACAGCAATGGCCACAGTCACACCAGAGCACACGATATAGACAAATCCAAACATCCTTATTTACTTCAATATTTAAAAACAAAATAATGTCTAAAAGTTTTACTGGAGGCATTTTTTATTTACAGAACTGTGACCGTTGCAATACCCTGTACCATTTGCAATTATGTTTTAACTTGCACAACATAGCGACAGGATTGAAATGACAGCTCTGACAGCACTCCTTGTGTCACATCATATGGAAGCTACTGAAAAATATTTCTATAATAAACATATCCACAAACTTAAAATGTGAACTTCTGCAACTAATGCAGTTTGCATTAAAGGAAGGCCATCTAACACTTTTTTTTTTAATGCTTAAATGAGCAATTCTGTTTTCTTCGTATTTATGCCCCAAAGACCCCAAAAAGATGCCTCAGGGAATCAGGCACTTGGATAGAGGCTTGGTTATGCCTGGATTCCATTTAAATAGATTTCACTGCATCTCCAAGGTGGCACATTTGGGTTTGGGACACTCTGTGCTGTGTGAGTGAGAGGAGGGAAGTGAAGTGGGAGGAAGAGAAAACCTTAAGGCTAAACTGCTGTATAATATTTACTAAATTCTGGGGGAAAAAAAATAAAAACTGCCTGTGCTTTTCAGCCTGGAGATACAAGAACAGCAACAGAAAAAAGTGGAAGTGGAAAAGGAAAGTTCCAGATCAGAACACAAAACCCTGAGAATCCAGCAAAGCCCCTGAGATTTGGCTTATCATACTCTTGGATGGCTCCTTTTGCTCTCACCACAGAGGAACACCAGGAAGAAAGAAAAAGAAGAAAGAAACCTGAACTATTACAGTACTGGTAATACCAAATTACCAGATGCTATGGAAAGGAGCAGCACATCATGAGCCCAAAATGAAGCCCAGAATGAAACCAAATGCTTTTACTTGTGGTTGATAGGTAGGATTGCACTTTCAATAAGGCAGATGGACACTGGGAACATACACGCTGGTTGGCAGATAAAAGTCAGTCCCATTCATGGTACTGGAATTCCACCTTCCTATGGTACTGTTAGGAAACAATTGTCCTCATCCCGTGGCCCTCGGCTGCACATCCCTCACTGATCTACCTAAACACACAACCAGCATGAGCCACCACAACCCCCGGAGCTGATGGCAAATGTCTGACACGTTCCAGAAATCTTTAGAAAAAGATACACGAAGATAAAAAAAATGCAAAGAAAATATGGATTAAGGTAGTGTAAGAGCAGTGAAAAAATGAATAGTTACACCGAACAGTACATGTGTCTATTTTATGGATAGCTTTCAGGGTGACAGAGCAACAAATACACTATTACTTGCCTGTCAGTGACTGTAACCACTGGACTACTTGTGAAACCTGATCTGGCCTCACAGGCAGAGTTCCTAAGCAGGGAAAGCAAAGCTATTTATGCTGGTTGAGACTAGAGAGACTTGTGAGGAGACTTAAGAGATTTAAACAGGCAACACCATGGTATATAAATTACACTAGTTACAAACACAAGATTATCTGTGGCAGGCTATGCCTGCAAGTTACAGTGGCTAAGAGGCCAGCCGTAGGGGAGCTGAGACAGCCTGTACTATCTAGGGTCACAGTGACAAGAGGAGCAGACAGTGAGCCCCTGTGGCAGATTATGCACCACCGAGGAAGACCATTGGCCCGGACCTCTCCCCTGCCTTTTCTCCCTTATATGGACTTGTTTCTAGAGACTTCTCCAGTGTTCCCTCTTGAGTTGTATATCATTGGTTCATTTGAATTTGTACCTTCCCCTATTATGTTATTATTGGTCTGAATCCCTGTCCCTCTTCCCTCTGACTGTCCCGGTTGGTTCTGTGAGCCAAGCCATGCCCCATTTCCCTCCCCATATAAACCTGTGCAACTGGCTGTTCGGGGCTTGCAGCCTCCAGACATCCAGACCCCTCACCTGTCCCCTCTTCTCCGACCTGCTTCGCCTTCCCCGGACCTTCACCCTTGAACCAGAATAAACCACTGGATGACTGCAGACTGCCTGCCATGCATTCTTCCGCCGCCTGCGCTCCTCTGCCTCTTGCCCCCTTCCACCAGGCCGCTCAGCATCTCCAACAATTGGTGCACCAACATGGAGGCATGCATGGACTTTACGGTTGTAGCACGCCTTGCAAAAGGTGGTGCTCCCGAGAAGTTGGAGAGTTGGAGTCACCTCAACTCAGCCATCATCGTGCAGAAATGAAGACTGGACTGGACGGAGGTGGGACAGCCGGAAAATTGCAACCCATCCACGAAGACGCCGGGCTGTCACCTACTCCCGGGCTTCTCTCCGGCTCCTCTGCACCAGGACCAGCAACCGGACTGAGCCAAGCCAAGCTGCCTGCCGGGTTGGGCTGCCTCCGATCTCGTCGCCAAGGAACATCACAGTGCGGAGCCCTTTGTTGGTGAGGCAGAAATCCCTTTTCCCCTCCCCACTAAAACCCCAACCCCCACGGACGGCTAGGGGATTTGCAGAATTTGGAAGCCTAATTGGCTCCTCTGCCTGCACATCCCAAAGAATGCTCTACCTGCACATACCAAAGAATGCACTTTTACTCCCCTTTTTGTTTGATTTAGAAAAGTCCCCCTTTTGTTTCGTTTATGACTTAAATTTTTGAGAGACTGTTAAGAGAAAGATAGGTTCATCGTTGTCTTTGGTTACATCCTTCCTTTTCAACTTTAAAGTTATTTTAAGCGTGTCTTGCAGAGCTAGGAGATAGCCTCTTAAGTCAGCATCGAAGAGCTCAAAACGTACATGCATTTTTGTTACTTAAACCAAAGGAAGTTAACAGAAGTCGTTTATTTAGCAAAAGTGCTTCTCACAGTCTCCTCTCTAACCCCGTTTTCTCTTAGTTCTGAGTATATTTAGTTCACCCCCGTTCGTAACTTCCCTTTTTCCCACTCTCCTTTTCCCTTCATCCCTCTCCCCCTTCTACCCCTGACAAAGGGTAGTCAGCAGATTGCCTTGAGCTTCTTGCTAGCCCCTTTGCCCCCTTTGTCTGAGAGAGAGTGCCATCGTGACTTCTTGCTCCCAGAACCCCTTACTGGGAGCCTGCCTTGGCACCTCACTTAGACAGTCCCATTGTCTAGGTAGGGTTTGCATGTTTCCACCTTAGATAAATTTCCGTTCTTTGCGACCCACTTAGGCTCCTAATCCGTTGCCCTTGACTGGGACACTGATGTCCTATCTCAGCCAACAGTAAACCAGCAGCCCTTGACTGAGATACTGATGGACTGTCTCAGCCAACAGTAACAAAACCCTTACCTAACCCGTAGCCCTTGACTGAGATATACACTCAAAATTAAATTTAAAATGCTCAACTGATTTTTCTCTTGTGCTTTGTAAAAACAACATCTGCCTATCTCAGCCAATGGCAACGGAACCCTCCGTCCTCACCCCCTTTTCCAATCCCCCCTCTTATAAAGATATAAAAGTCCCCAAGATGGCAGTGGGGGACAGCTTTAACATCTTAAAATGGCGTGCCCGGGTTCCTGGAGCGGCTTCTCCTTCCCACAATCCCTTGCCTTTCCCGCCTCCCACTTTCCTTTCCCGCCTTTTAGACCCTCTTTTCCCACCGTTATGCTATCCCTTCCCCCAGTGCTGCTTCCAGCCCCTTGAAACATCTAGCACTGCCAACTGCCATTCAAATTAATCAAGTTTTAAGTAGTGTCTCCCCAGGAAAGCAGCAACCTCTCAAACTATTCAGCACCGAAAACAATCTACCTCAAAAAAGTCTGCCGATGGACAGAGACACTCTTGCTGCAAAATAAAGACTTTAAAACTTGTGTTCTTTACGTTAAAACCCCCCCTAATCAATACCTATCCCCAGGGATCCAGATTAATAAAGCTGATTGTATTTGTGTTATTTCATGTATTAGGAGCTACCGAACTTTTACTCTGAAATCTTGTAAATTGCTTTAAGCATGTATTGTGCAGTTTCTTTTATAATTAGCATTTACATTTAACAACTAAAATTTCAGAGTAAAATGTTCAAATTGCTCGTCAATTGTTATGAGTTTATTTGTCCCTTTTTTTTTTGTTAAAAATGGGGGAGATGTAGCAGGCTATGCCTGCAAGTTACAGTAGCTAAGAGGCCAGCCGTAGGGGAGCTGAGACAGCCTGTGCTGTCTAAGTCATGGTGACAAGAAGAGCAGACAGTGAACCCCTGCGGCAGATTATGCACCAGCGAAGAAGACCATTGGCTTGGAGCTCTCCCCTGCCTTTTCTCTCTTATATGGACTTGTTTCTAGAGACTTCTTCTGTGTTCCTCCTTGAGTTGTATATCATTAGTTCATTTGAATTTTGTACCCTCCCCTATTATGTTATTATTGGTCTGAATCCCTGTCCCTCTTCCCTCTGACTGTCCCAGTTGGTTCTGTGAGCCAAGCCATGCCCCATTTCCCTCCCCATATAAACCTGTGAAACTGGTTGTTCGGGGCAGCTTGCAGCCTCTGGACATCCAGACCCCTCACCTGTCCCCTTCTCTCCGACCTGCTTTGCCTTCCCTGGACCCTCACCCGTGAACCTAAATAAATCAGTGGATGACCACAAACTGCCTGCCATGCATTCTTCCGCTGCCTGCCCTCCTCTGCCTCTTGCCCCCTTCCACCGGGCCGCTCGGCGTCTACAACAATTATCCACAGTGGAATAAATAATTATTCACACATCCTGTTAGGACAGACTATCACTGCTCATTAAAAGACTCAAGGATAATTACAAACAAATAAACAAAGCTCCTTAAAGTGGAGTAATAGCAAATATGCAATAATGTCAAGGTCCATAAAAGAAAAATATGAAAGAGTAATTAAGAAAAAAATGAAACAAACTAACTTTCCAAGTGGTATTATTTGAAAAGACATACAGGAGTAAAGCTGGTATTTCTGGAGCCTGGAAGGCAGCTCCGGCATCACAACTTCCAGCAGTAGCTTTCTGCAGGCAGAGTGGAGTGAAACAACAGGAGCAGTGAGTTTCACAGCTACTCTGCAGCGTGGTGAGGACAGCTGTGAAGCTGTCAAGAATCATATGGTTTGTGCTACTGCTCCTGCTCCAGCAGAGCTGGGGAACGCAGCTGAAGCGAGTGCTCACCACGGGGAGGGGGCTGGGGGAACCTTTGCTGAAGGCTGGGAGCACTCGGATGTAAAGTTAAAGACAGGAGCAGCAGGATGTGCCCAGAGCACTGCCAGGACACTGTGGGGCTGAAACAGAGGTTATAGAAGGGGGAAAAAAGGTTTCACACTTTCCAGGGGGTTTAAGCAGAGGGGCTTCCACTGTATCCCACAGCCAGATACCTACAAACACTCAGTGGCAGTGAACTCCCAGCCTGCACTGGGATGCCAGAGAGACCCTCTGCAGGAAAGCCACATTGCTCTGCCTCCTGACATGCCACACTGCTGGCTTGTCACGCAGTACAAAGTGGCCAGTTCCATCACGTTAGCCTTTTAGCTCTAAGTGCTCAGTAAATATTTTAAGTTATGTCTGTATGGGCAGAAGGTAGAGATTTTTTCCTATCATCTGAGGACTGCAGAAAGTACTTACAAATCTACTTTCCATATGTCAATATGCAATTAGAGGATCTAAATCTGTGATGCAAGAAGAGCTCTCATATTGAAGATAACGAAATAGAGATACTGGCAACTCTTAAGATCAAACCCTAGATCTGTTATCATAATTAACATATTTTAAGAACAGGATAATTTAAAATGGGATAAAAAGCAAGAGACGATGTGTCACAAATCTTTTTATAAGCTAGTAAGAAAAGAGAGGAGAAAGCAGCTCACCAATACTCCATTTAAGACATATCTTATGTTCTCTGAACCAAAATGTAACTTCAACTTAAATTACATATTTTCCCACAACAAATGCTGCTTTCTTACACAGGTTGAAAGATCCAGAAGTGGTTTATTTCCAGGGGGTGCTTCTATACCTCACCTCATCCCAAAGGATTTCATAGAGTTGAATGCACAGAAATTTTCATACATAACACTGAGGAAAAACTGTGTTCAGAATGAACCAGACATACTGGGTTAAGGGATGGAGTAAGAGGAAGAAAGGCTAGTAATGTCTGAAGCTAATATCTGTTCCCATCAAGCCACGAGAGGAAATCCAGACTTAGATCTTGTCTGAAGGATGCCCTTCCTAACAAGAAACACATTGATCTCATCATTTTTTTTGCAGCCATTCTCTTCCACAGGTTTTTATTTCATCGAGTTCTCAGGTCAGTGTCTCTTCCTCACACAGAATTTACTCAACCCCCTGACAAGAATCTAAAGTGCTATAATCCTCCCTTGTCCACATCCTGACAAAGGAAAACAAAATGCCCTGCAGCCACTTAATCCTGAAGGAAGGGAGAACAGTCACTATTTCCTCTACTTGACTGATGACAGTCATCAGGACTCATCCTAAAACACAGACTTTCCTATTTAAACAACTTCATTTCAACACAAGCAGTATTGGGCAACTAATTGCACAATATTAAATTACAACCAGAGGAGGAGAAACATCTTCTGGTTTGCTTGCAAATATTGATGTCAGAGAATTAAGGTAAAACTGAGAGTCCCCCAAACTTTTCTTTTTAACAGCATTAAGCCTTAGCATCAGGATTACCAACACTTTAAGTGTATCAAGTCCCCCTGTAGCTGTACTTCCAAGAGTAAGCAGAAGCCCCTCCTGGATCCTTCTAAACTGGGAAATGGCACTGGGCTATCCTGTGTCAGCCAAGGCTCCTGGATAACAAGCAGATGTGCAGACTGGCTCATGCAAACATGTTTTGTTTACGCTTTGTCCCATTATCTCACAGATGTGCACTTGTGCCCACGTGAGTACTGGGCAGCTCCTGGAAATCTTCAGATATGTCCATGGGAGGCTGACCCTCGAAATATCTCACTCTCACTCCCCTGCCTGTTTTTCATACATGGGTGGAAAGCACCACAGTCTGCAGTGATGGGGCACTGCCATGCACCCACAACTCCACTTATGCAGCCGGGGGAATAAACCTTCCTGCCTCATTCTCACAGGAATAACTTCATTCTGTGTCTCCAGGCTCCCCACACAGCTGAATGCTAAGCAAGACAGAGAGCAAGAGGCCTATGCTGAGCATGTCTGTCAGTGAGATGCTTGAAGTGATGCAACCCTTTCAGTACTCAGTGGTGAGGGAGGCAGACTAAAGGAAATCCTGCAGCTGCCTGTTGTGCAGTGAGGTGTTAAAGGTGCCCTTCTTTTAGGACAGCCTGCACAGGGGAATCCAAGCATCCCACGGAGATAAAGGGAAGGATGTCCACAGCAGGAGAAATTCAAACTCTTGGATTAAACTCAAGGAGTGCTCACCTCGTAACTTTTCTGAAATCCCTCCCAGCCTACTGTGGGACTGGGATTACCTAAGGAGTTTTGCTGTGCATTCACCTTTTCCAATTAACCACGCTAAAACCAGGTTTAAACAGGAAAAAACAATGGATTATATCTGAGAAAATGCAAAGCATAGCAATTCCAGTAAGATCCATTAGCTACAGGCATTGCCTCAGCATTAAAAACTAAGTTGCAGATGATCACTACTGCCATTTGCCATGATAACAATTGCACTAAGGTTAAAAAGAAACCCAATTTGGAAAGCATAAAGATCTATTTAATTCACATTTGGGTTGAAAAAGAAAGTGAAGAGCATATCATGTGATTTTTACTACGAATTTGTTTGTTTTTAAAGGAATTATGCAATAGTTTTCCTCAATGTCTGGAAATGCCTTCAAGATGTCGTTTTCAGATACTAGTTACAGAAATTTAAAATGTTTTTGACATCTATTTTTCACAATTAAAATTAAACTCAACACAGTGAAATGGAGTCTTTGGGAGCAAAAGAGAACTTCAGAGCATCATTTGTACTGATTACCGAAACAGACTGATGAGAATTGGCCTTGAGAGGTCTTCTCCCACCTAACCCTGTTAGTAATTTTAACATATGCTAAAAGGCTAAATTAAACACTACAGGGGACCTACTATTTATTTAGCTCTGCCAAGATGTGCTAATGCACAGAATACTCTGCCTTTGCTCTCATTTTATGTTGTGTTATTTAAAGAGTAAAGTGTTCTTCTCTTTAGTGAAGATCCACCATTGTATCATTTATGTAAATTCAAATCAAGACCTGCAAGCTGCGTTTCAAGTGAAAAAAATCTCCCATTTCTAGCTTGAAACAACACCAGGGATCTGTATAGTGAGTTCCAATACAAGGGAGATATTAACAGAGGTAAAGTTACTCTAAAACTCAGATTCAGTTTCATCTACATATTCTGTAAATATCTGGACCTCAGTAATGAAGAAGCTTGAAAGGAAACTACATAAGGAACCTCTTTAGGTGAGGCATAACACCTTCACATTGATACAGGACTAACCACCCAATAAAACACCCTTCTGAATGAAGGATGCTAAAGACAAACAAGGATGGAAAGGGCAAATGGAGATACCACAAAGAGAAAGAAGCAAAAGAAATTCAGCTAAAATCTGTATTTAAGCATTTGACACATGAAGTGTTCTCCTTCCAATAGGTAACTGAATTAGAGAACAACTTGAAATTCTGAAGTGGTTTGACACTATTATACAGATTTGGATTTGAAATGAGTATTTAACCTACACAGCACAATTCTTTTAAAAAGGGAGGTGGGAAAGAGTTCATATGAACTTGAGGTGAAGAATTTTAGAAGTTTATACAAAGCAATTAAACTGCATTAGACAGTAATTGCTTTCCGATTTCTTCAAACCAGCTCAGTTGGAGTTCTACAGCCATATAATCAACTTAATGACACTCTTCTCATTTGAAAGAAAACATTACCCTCCAAACACAACCAAAACAACACATCTTACTGACATTTTAGAATTTAGAAAATATGCTCTTATTCACCATTAATTGTGTCAGCTTTAATTTAAACAAATATTTAAAGCTCAGTGAGGGCTTAACATACCCTAAATGCAAGAGGAGTTACCAGAATGCCAATGCTGAATAAAGTCAATTTAGAGTTCTACTCCAAGGCCACCTAAAGCATTCTTTAATGTCCACCTGAACTGACTCGTACTCTCAAATAACCATCCCATATAGAATGCAATTGTGATTGTATCTGAAAGGTGGCAATTAACACAATTCGGAGAGGTATCTTAACCTCTGAGGGATAAAAGTCAAAGAATGAAAAGTCCTGTCGCTTCAGCCTTCAGCACGCATTTGTGCCCAGAAAGTATTGTCTGTTCAAGCCAAATTCTCTCTCTTGGTAATTAAAATATAATACACAGAATGGTTTGGGTTGGAATGGACCTTAAAGATCACCTACTTCGAATGCTCCTGCCATGGGCAGGGACACCTTCCACTAGAAGAGGTTGCTCCAAGCTCTCTCCAGCCTGACCAGGAACACTTCCAGGCATGGAGCAGCCACAATCACACCCAACCCACATGGCACTGCCACCATATCTTGGAGGCAACTTCATGCAAACACTAAGTAGGGTCTTATTATCTGAATATTACTGATATTTACCATATACCAAGTTGGCTCTAAGTAGCAGTTTTTTAAGAAAGCTTCATCAAAGCAGGATAAGCAGAGGCAGAGGGACATTAAAGAGGAGGCAGTCATGGTACTATCCATGTCCCCCAGTATGTTCAGTTCAGGGCCTCCCTATGTCAGCTGTGATTCCTACACACTTATCTTCAGTTTCTCTTTCACAAACTTGCCCAGTCTGCTCTTGACCACACCTAAATTTTGAGTAAACCACATCCTCTGGCAAGGATTTCAGTGTCACTCTAGAAAACTATGCTGTACAAAGAATCTCCTCCTTCTATTTTGCACCTAACCCTTAAAAGTTTCACTCTATGACCCTCAGTTTCTTGCATTAAAAGAAATTAAGAGTCAGGATATAGCCACCTTCCCCATGCCACCTATGATTCTGAAGCTTATTTTCCTTCTCTGAAGGGTCCTCCATTGTTTAACTAGCATATACTTCAGATCTCTGACCAATCCTTCTGCTGTTCTGTGAAACATTTTGAGTTTTACTATATTAATTTTTCAAGTTACAGAGACACTTTCTGTAACCCTTTGAAAATTAGTCCAAACTCATTTATCTAAATGCTTCTACCCTCACCAAGCAGATCCCATGTGCTCCAGCACAGCTTTAGCACATCAAAGCTACAAGCACAAAAATTCTCTCCTCACTAAGCACACTCCAGTCTCTCTCAGTCCCTATGTGAAAGCAGACTCCATATGCACCATCCATTCCCTGTGAATGAACATCCTTCTGGCAAAGGTCAGAGACACTCACAGGGATCATCTCTGCAGCTACAACTCTAGGATGCTGTGAGTCCACATTTTACAATTTAAATTGCATGTACTTTCAATCAGCTATGGCATGGAAGCAAGGAAGGAATGCTGAATGAATGAGCAGGGCACAACACAGAGTTTGCTGTGCAAAGATAATGGAAGGTGATGGAGAAATGGGACTATGGACTGGGGGAAATAACACAGATCACACAGACAGCCTAAGGAAGCAAGAAGAGAACAGTCACAGCTGACAAGGAAAATGAACAAGAAAATGGATAAAGAGAAGAAATACCATGTCACGAAACACCTGTCTAGAAGCCACTGGAAATGGAAGGAAACTGCTTATCAGGCAAAGAGACAAGAGTAAACCTCAACTAAGTGAACCCTGAAAAAATGATTAAAACTGATAAGCAGTTTAGAATTAGCAAAGAGAATGGGAATATGAGGATTCAACAACATTAAAAAAACCCTCAAGAGGCTGGCAAAGAAAGCTGGAGAAAAAAAACAAGGGGAAGAGGTATATTTGGAATAAATGAGAGAAAACGCTGTACTCACTCAACACTGTAACAGAAGATCCCAGACTCTTACCATTGTCTGTGATTATCTGTGCCATCACTGACAAAGCAAGCATCCCATGCTGTAACAAGTACTGCCATCAATCCTTCAGCATGGCCTGACAGACTGCCAGCCATGGGGTGCTTCTGTCTGTCTGCCATCTCCCAGAGGGAAGAAAATCTCTCCAGGCATCAGACCTGACCTGCCAGTGCTCAGCTTGCTGCCCACCAGTGCAGGACTTGTAAGGAGAAGGACAAACCCAGGTGGAAACAAGCAGCCTTATTAGGACAGGGATAAGACAGAAAAACTGCCTAAGAACACCTGTGAGAGGCTGAGAGGGGACTCCAGAAACGTGCAGCACCTGTGAGCATCTGCTCACACTGGGCAGGAGATGTTTCAAAGTATGGTTTCTGTGGTTGGACCTTCCTACAGAACAGATTAAATCAGGGAGCAAAGGTCTCTGCAACTTGAAGGCCAAGTCATGAATGTCATTGATTATGGTGTCCAATCCCATGAGGCACAAGTTCTACATGAGAGCATTAAACACATTATGGCCACAATGGCAATTGTTCAGCCTAAGCACAAGGCAGAATTCTGGCTGCCTGTGAAACCCTTCTTTGGCCCCATTTGTATGACGCCTTCTGTGCTATGAGAAAGACATGGACCATCTGGAGAAAACTCAAACCAGCAAGAAGGACTGGAGCTCAAGAAAACATCATCCACCAAGAAAGCAGGAACAAATTTGGGATTTCTGTTACGAGGTAAAGCATGCTGGGGAAATAAACGGAGAGGCTTTTGCACAAAGCTGTCCTCCATTATCCTTGGCAGATGGTATGAGTAGTAATGGAATAAACCCAGAATGAGAAGAGTGTGGGTTAGATGTGAGGAAAGTGGTTCCAACAGTAAAAACAAAGAAGAGACTGGAAGGGACTGTTTAGGGAAGATGAGGAACTTTTATTATTGGAAGATTTAAGAGCAGTTTATGTAAGCTTGTGTCAGGAAAGACAGCTGTAGATAACTGCCTTGGAAAAGGAGGTTAACTAGATGATTTGCAAAGGTCCCTTCCTGCCCTATAAATCCAAGGCAAAGTTGCTTTAACAATGATCCGTCATAAAATTCTTCTTGAGACCATTTCCCTAATAATGCATGAACAAACAGGATGGAAAACCAGTAAATATTTAACTTTTTTCTCTTTTTTCAGTGTGTGGTCTTAAGTCTTTAATTGTGCCCTGCTGGCCAAATCAGTAATTTCACTCTGGGTTAGACTCATCATTAATTAAATGCTGAAACAGTACTTCACTTTGTAGCACAAAGGAATGCTATGTCCTCTTTCCAGATGTAAATCACTGACTTCACAGGAAGATCCCATAAAAGCTTATATAGAACTAGAGCTGGAAACGTAAAGGCAAAATTCTGCAATGACTTCAGATGCCCTGTGTCATGCATAAGGTCCACTGTCTGCAGAAACCATTCTTGGAGAAAAACATTCACGTAGAACTACAAACTGTATCACATCACATGTTCATGAAAAGAAATTATCCATTTCAAAATTAATCTTAATACTGGTATCTCCCGAAATACATGCTTAACTTTACAAATCTTAAAAACATACTTTAATATTAAATATTTTATCTAAATTCCCCCTGCCTAGAATATTAGCTTTTCCTTCAATCACTGCAATGTTATTCTGTCCACATTATCTACTCTCTGCTGCTCCCCAATTTTTCCACTGAGTGTTGTTCTGAGTGTTACAAATTTTGTAATGTCCTTTAAGAGTATATTAAAAAAAATAACAAAGATAAAGAAGTTCACTGCTACTTTTTCACTATTTTCTTTGTTCATGCAATATACAGATGTTCACCAACTACTTATTTTTGATGGAATAAAGCACCCAAGCCCTCCACCTCCACACTCCAGAGCAGCAGCAACAAAATGAGGGGGAATGGCGCAATTGGTCTGGAATGAAAATTATGTGCTTTGTCCAATTACAAGTGAAGCAAGAAAGCAGGAAGGTGTTTTGCCAGGGTTTGGGGTTTTTTGTAGTTTTAGCAACAATCTCACAAGAGCAGATACTTAAGCAGGCCAAAGTACCAAAACCAAAAAGAGCTGTGTGAAAACCTCAGCGTCTACTTATTTAAGAATGTTCAGTCTTCATGCTTATGGCACAAGGACTGAAAACGTGCAATTAATGCAATTCACAGTCTCCGAGAGCAGACAGAAAGTAAAATGAATCAAAAGGTGTTTTGTTCTTCGATGAAATTGTGTTTCTAGGCCATTCTCGTTAGCTTTTAATGCCCTGGGTAGACAATGTGGGAAACAGAGGAGGAAGGTGGCAGTGGGCTCTGCTCTGAGTCGCAGTCGGCTCCTGGCTGCCTGCCCTCCCCAAGGGCTGCACTTCCCCTGCTCTCTGCAGGCAGCACAAACCAAGGGAGCAGATTCCTTTCGAAGAAACTGGATTCCACTCAGCCGTAAGTCCTGGGCTGACAGAAGCTTCTCACAAGGCTTATAAAAAGGAAAAAAAAAAGGGAACAACCAAAGGAAAAGGCTCCAAAACCCACGACGCTCATGATATATAGGAGCTGGCAGTGGTACTCCTGCCACTGCCAGGCTTGTGAGTTTATCTTTGCTTGATGTTATTGCCCCTCCCCACATGTGGTCAATAATTCACTCATTCCTTTCAAGCACACGCCTCACCCCCTTCAGCCTCCCTACCCCAGTGTGGCTCAGATTCTCTTTATTTTAATGGGGTTTTAACACTTTGCTTTCCGAGCACTAATCCTGAATCTGCTATTCAATTCCTTGCCCCAGTCCCACTTGCTGTCAATAGTTCTCTTGGTCTCCCATATCCCACCTCAGGAAAGTTCCAACATTTACCAGCTCTTTCGCCTTTCTCTTGAATGTTTTTATTTAGCCACAGTCTCAGGAAGGATCCAGAGGAAAAAAAAATACTGCACAAGCCAAGCTCTGGCTAATCTCTCAGCTACTGAAATCCCCATCCTAGTTTTGACATATCCTACTATGTTAAAATCACTGTTTTTCAGCAGGAAATTATTGTTTCATGGAGAAGACTTTATGCCCCATGTCCTGTGCTTCTCTAATTCCTTTACCTTCACTACCAAATGCAGAAACACAGAATTGTCTTATACTCAACTCTGAAAGAAGCAATGCAAAAGTAGCTCCACCTACACCTCCAGCTACTTCTCGTGGAGGCTTGGGTTCTTTTCTGTCTTCTAGGCAATTTCTGCATTGTCTGTTATAATACACTCTCATAATTTTCCTATGTCTCACATGCCTAAAGCTACTTTTAAATTCACAAACACTTCCATTTTATTAGAAAGTAAGTTACTTACATCATAAAACAGAACCAGAAAAGCTTACTAAGATAGAGATGAAGCTGATGAGTATGAATTATTTGGAAATCAGCTTCAAAGCTACTTCCAAGAGTTACAGTTTTAGGGCTCTATGGAGTCACACTTTATCCTAAATCTTGACACATTTCCTCCAATCATTACACAACCATCAGCAGTGTCTGTTATTTCACATGCTGTATTTTCTCCTTAAGAAAATGAAGTCAAGCCCCCAGAATTCAGTCCTCCTACCCCTGCATGACACAGCGTCAGTGGCAGCACTCCACAGACAGTGACACAAAGGGCTGATCAAAAGTCACAGATCAGAAAAGGCTTTTTTCAAGACTCACTTCCGCAGAAACCCTGACATCTGGGCTTTTCCCCCCTACTGTTATGAGGACATCAATGATTTCTGCAACTCACCCCCATTCTGCATCTAAGTTTGAAATCAAAATTTCCTAGGGTCAGAGAAACCTCTGATTCCCAATTAACATTTTCGTATCTCCTTGATGCATTTCTTTCCAAAATGTCAGAGACAGGGTCTGATCACTATTATTTTAATTAAAAATTAATAGTACTAAGCTTTTTAATGCTTTGATCAGCCAAAGCAATGAGGCCATAATAGCCATTGCATCCTGACTGATCAAAGTCAACACTTTCAGTTGGAAGGAAGAGTAAGTTGAGGGCAAACAAGGGTTGGCTCAGAACCAGGCCAAAGTTTTTTCAGGAGACTGCTGTCCAGCTTTTAAGAAACATGTTTATAGGTATGGAAAGGGCTGTAATCAAATATTCATGATAATAGCAAAAAAGTAACCTTGAGAAGAACAGAGAGCAGATGAAACAGCACTAAAATTTTTGCAAACGATCCAAAACAGGGTCAAATAATGAAGCAAAGCAGCTGCTCAGTTCAAGTTGCTCTACATATTTATTGCAATTTAATATCAGCCTTGGAAAATTCCATCAGGAACAGAAAGTTTTGTGTATTTCACTCAGGTATACGCACAAGACCTATTTAACTGAAATTCTCCATAAGAAGGGAAGTAGCTCTTGGAATCTAAGAAGTTTGTGAGCATATGAAACATGGAAATTATATATGCATCAAGTAGATTAAGTAATTTTTTGTGCATGGAAAATATGCTCTGTGTTGGATTAGGAGGAAGCAAAATGATGACGACAATTCTCTCCAAGTCTGTCAAAATATAATTACACCTGTAACTGTCTGGTAGCTGGTAACAGCACTTTCTGCAGCAGGAGAGACCTGCTGCTGGGTTAGAAGCTGTTATCAGAGCTTCCACAGAGAAGATCTGCTAGAACTCTGTGACACCATTTCAATGGTGATCACAGACAGCGTGTTCTGGTTTCCCTCATTTAACATAATTAATACTTTCACTGCTTTTAGGCTAATTTGTATTAACAAAAAGTTTAAAAATACCAACGTTGTTTTCTCTGTTATAAATTCCAAAATAAGGACGAACACAGTAGATATGACAAGAGATTTGGTTTACTTTGTTCCTGAAAACACACTCATACAAGATGAAACATCAAAAATAATCTGCTAATACACCATTTCCTACACAGCAGGAAGGCTTGAGTAATCACATTTTATCTCCTATCACTTATACCTCTTTTAATTTACCCGGCTAATATGCTGTAACTCAAGGGTTTACCAGAGCAGACTGAGGACAGCACTCCCAGAACAAGCTTTTCACCTTCATCTCCCTGTACTCCAATCCAGGCACCAACCCCAGGCACTTCAAAGCAGCAGCAGCAGCAGTCCCAGCCCTGCACCCTGAGCACTCTGCAGCCCAGAGCCTGAGCCCCAGCCCTGCCCTTGACTCAGCAGCTGCCTCCTCTCTCTCACTCACTCACCTGGTTTTGGCTTCCACACCCACGGAGGCGGTGGAGCTCGCGGACTCCTCGGACACGGAGTGCTGAAGGACTGGTGTTAGCTGCTTGGTGCTCTCCACTTCTGTCTGGGCATCCTCTTCTGCAGACTGCTCTTTGACTTCTGGGTGAACAAATAAGAAAAAAAAATTATTTAATATTTTATCTACGTGTGGAAGCTTTCCCTTGTGCTGCAAACATCCATTTTATTTATAGGCAAGTTAACTCATGTAACTATATTCTACCACACAACAACAAAATTAAAAGAGTAGGGAATTACCACTTCTAGCTAAAACATGAAACTGAAAGCCTATACATTATTTCCATAACACAAAGTACCACTGTGAACTAAAGCTGTTCAAGAGCAACAAGGAATGGGGCGAGGAAAGACTTGTTCAGTGACAAACTTTTCATACAAGGCTGAAGTTTCAGACATTCCCATTCTCTCTGCATCTCCTCTCGTGAACCTGCTCTGTCAGCCCTCAACAAACATCACAGTGAGCACGCTACTCTGGAGTACATTTAACCTTTTTTCTTTCCCTATTACCTTTAATTTTGTTCAATTCCCTGCACAAAATCATTCCTGGTTACAGTCACTATGCTGGCACTGGGTTGAGGACATGAAAGAATGAAGGACATGGTTTATGCCAGCCTACACTTCATTCTGAACTGAAGGAATAAAACCCATTTCTTAGCATCCTTTTACATTACCTTCGTTGTTAGACAGAAAGATATATATACATCTACAGCTGGCAATGCTACTATTTGACTAGAAAGCTTGGTTTTGCTCTGAAACATGAAACCAAAGTTGCCTGTGTCTGTGCAACTTCAAATCCTCTTCCCAATCATTTCCCCCTTTGCGTGGAGTGAGTCAGGGATTTACCAGAAGGACATGGCAATGTGCTGTTCCAAGTGCATCAGAATTCACAGGAACAAGGGTCAAGGCTGTACAGAAGCAACAGAATGCGGTGTTTCTGCACTCCTCCAGACTTTGATTTTGAAACCTAAGCAACATAAACATCACAGGACTCTGACAGATGTGCTTTGGCATATCCAGCTTAAGATACATGTGCCTCATGCTGCCTGTGTCCACGGCTGCTATATCTGTCCCACAGCAGTGCCAGAGCAAGGACCTCCACCAGGGTCACATATTCCCTAAAACTTCCAGAGAACATGGGTTGGAGCTAAGAGGCCAGGACGTACAGCTCTTACGAAGAAGTCCAGTCAGAGTAGAGCAGCAGATTATTCAGAAAACTTCAGCAGAAGATACACTCACATTTAAAAAAAAAAATTAATGTACAACATGTCAAAATATAATTAAATATTGCAAAGGATAAATGACAAGTGGAGAAATGAATGTGTAGAAGAATCTGCGACATGGGTGGGCATGCACAAAAACCTGCTACAAGCTTTAATCTTATAAATAAAACCAAGAAAAGAGAGGAAAATTCTCAGAATGTTCAACTGCGCAGCTTGGTCTGAAATACTGAAATCATATGCCTGCTCCAGCACATGGAAAAGGGGAAATCTGTCTTGCTTCATGCACAGAGATTGAAGAAAGATTACTCTTTAACCTAAAGTGAACTCATTTAGGAAGACAATGTGTAACATTGAAAATCCTCACTGAACGCCCCTAAACCATATTGAAGAGAAACACGAAATTACGAAAAACAAAAAAAATCCTGTTCACAACTGCATGTTTCAGATATTTATTTGAGCTGGTGTAAACTGAATGTGCTTCACCTATTTCATTTAAACTACTCAGTAACATATATCTAACATGTTTTTTGGACGTCCAAAAATGATGTGTCCAAAATCCAAATGGCTCATGTTAAACCTCTTTTACCAACCTATCCTGAACAAAGTGCCAGATGATGATTTGACACTAAATAAATATCCTCTTGGGAATATATCCCTTGTAATAGTAAATGCTCTGTACAGAGAACAAAACAAAATAAACCCAAACGCCACACCCTCAGTTTTTGGCACATCTGAACAAACATCCCTGGATGTTTCCTGGATGAGGATTCCCAAAACAGGCAGCGTCCAGCGGAGCCATTCAGAATGGTCTGCAGTGCGTTTCCAAGTATGTTGGATCTGAAGGACAATCCTGTGCCAGTAACCCCCAAATTTCTAAATGCAGCCTCAATGAAGAGAGCAAAACATGAACACCTAGAAGACAGGCAGACGCCAAAGCACTCAAAACCCACAACACAGCCCAGGACAGCCACGCCTGAAGCGCTCCAGGAAGACCACCGGAAACTCTGCTCTTGCTCTGATCCATCTTGGCGACTTTCTTTAACCTAGTTAAACTTTGCAAGAGGACTGCTTTATTGTGCGCCTGCAGCAACTTTCTATCAAGTAAAAGCCATTTACTCTCTGCCAGCTTTCATCTCATTACCATTGCTGGGCACCAGCACACTGGGAAGGAAAAGTTCACGGGCACTCACTCCCTCCCAGAACCCTGGACTGTGTGAGAAGACGCAGATTGTTTCACTACACATGACAACTCCATGAGCTTACATCCTTATGGTGCCTTTCTCCTGCTGTTTCCTTCTTGAGAGAAGGAGGGACCCAAATTATACTAAATGAGACAAACAACATCTCAGTTGCTGTCTCTGCAATAAAGCAAACTGTGCCTCAATATGCTGTTGGAAGACTGAAAACACGGTGCTCACTAAACAGCATGTAAGTAGTGTGAAAAAACTTTGTGAAAGTTTTCTTGAAGAAGATTAAGGAAAAACAGGAGTACTGCATTTCATCAAATTCCTAGGAGATGGATTCCAGCCCTGGCATGGCAGAGGGACATCTCAGGTACACCTCAGAGATGCTCTTGGAAGCATCTGACACAATGTGTTTAAGGAACACTCATCAGATTTGGTTAGGGCATTCTACTCTGAAGCTGCTGGGAATGAAGGATCCGTGGATGATTAATACATGTGAAGCTCATTTGCAGATTCATACACAAGGCTTTATTTTTCACCCTCTTTTCATGATTGTTTCTGGCACAATGAAGGTCTTACCTATGTTAGTGGGGGGACTGAGATTTTAAAAAGCTAACTATACAATTCTCCACTGTCTCTGTTATTCTTAATGCCATTATCCTTTACTAAAACTTTAGAAAAATACCAGGAAACACTGCACTTAAAAATTTTTTATTATTTGAAGACAATTATATTAGTAGTTCTTTCTCACCTGGCTGGTGAGGACACAAAAGCCTTCTTTTCTTATTAAAAAACATCCCCCAAAAGTACAAGGACTAAACTTCCTGTCCATATGAGCCACCAAAGGGTTGAGACTTCCACAGACTTTACAACTTGGGTAACTCACAGAATCACATCTGGTTGAGGCTGGAAGGCCCAGAGTCACCTTATCCAAACCTCTGCTCAAGCAGGGCCAATAAAACCAGCTGCCCTGACGGCTTCTGAGCATCTCCAAGGATGAAGATATGAAGTACTAGGCAAAAAAACTGAATTGCCTAACACTGACAGGGGACAGATATGCAGGAAAGTCACTGTGACTGGTAAGATTTACAATATGTGTATTAAATATCTCTTTTAATTAACACTTTCATCACACTTGCTTTGAAAGTATGTACACAGTGGTGAAAAGACAACCATTAGGTTTTATACTATTTGTTATCTGATTTTTTTCAAATTAAGGAAAAACTACTTTACAGAGGTTAAAAAATTTCTTCTAATTTTTGTTTTTATTCCTCTCTCTAGAGAAGAATGCAGAGAACACTCAAAGAAAACAACAAACAGCACATAGCACCCTCAGTTGATTATGTGGACTACCCACCTTCCTCACACAAGTTGGTCTACTTCCTTACATGTCTTATGCAGATATTTACAACATTCTGAGTGATGACTGTGTTGACAATTTCCAATTTTCCTCTGTCTTCAGGTCCCTTGGAAACCTCTCCCCAGGCAGACACATGGGGGACATGCAGACTCACAGGGGAAGCCCTGTTTTTTGTAAGCCCCTCCCTGTGGCAGGGGTTCCCCTGCACACCATCACAGCCCTCCTTGAGGAAAGGAGGAGACTGGGGATGGCTGGGATTTTCTGACACGATCACAGCTTTCTTTGGAGATGTGATGAAGCAACATCGACTTCAGATCTGAAGTGTTCTTTTGTCACAAACAATCCTTTTCTGTTTTCCAGCAATCACAAGGCCCTATTCTGAAAGCTGCTTGGGTAAACATACAGCAAAAGAAGGAGGTAAGTGTGTGGGCTCTGCTGTGGCAATCAGACAAAGAAAAGATACCAGCATATCCAAAAGGTTTTCTTTCAAATACTCAGAAACTACCTGTCAAGTCAAAACCTGAAAATACCACAAGGGTTCTACCAGAAAAAATGTCCTTAAAATCTTATAATATTCATTATAAAGTGACACTGAAAAAAAAAACCAACCAACCAAAGAACTGTCATAAACATAAAATTAATATTCTGCTGCTGCTTAGATGCAGCAAGTTAACTATTTAACCACTTTATTCTATTGTCAGACCTACTGATTTGGCAGAGAGTGAAGCACATGTTATGAGCTTCCAAAATTTTCACTAAGAACACGAAGTTTTGCAGGCTGGAAAATACCAGTATCACCAAACACAGTAGGGACATCCTGGGGTCTCAACTGTTGCTTACTAAGACCTTCTCCAAGAGGGAGTAACAAGCTTTTGAAGCCAGACACAACAGTAATTTTTGCTCAAGGAAGGGATAGTGCTGGGTCAGAAAATACAGCAGGACCAGGCACTTTACACAGCCTCACAGGGGTCTGCAGAACTACAAACTACACCAAAATCCTGTAGTAGTTTTGACAGATAAAAACCAGGTCAGTGTAGCAACAATATGAGAAGAAATCTTAACGAGGGAATGCAAACTGTGAATTTAAAATGCCCACCTATCCTGGTTTTGGCTGGGATAGTTGATTTTCTTTTTAGTATCAGTACAATGCTGTGTTTTCAATTTAGGATGAGATTAATGTTGATAACACACTGATGTTTTAGTTGTTGCAAAACAGTGCTTACTCCAAACCAAGGACTCTACAGTTTCCCATGCTCTGGCAGCAAACAGGTGCACAAGGAGCTGGCAGGGAGCCTGGCCAGGACAGCTGACCCAAAGTGGCCAGAGGGACACTCCACACCACAGAACACTGTGCCCAGGATATCTCAGCATGGTTTGGGTTGAAAGGGACCTTAAAGATCATCCAGTTCCAACCTCTCTGCCATGGGCAGGAACACCTTTCACTAGACCAGGCTCAGAGCCCCATCCAACCTGCCCTTGAATACTTATGGGAATGGGGCAGCCAGAGTTTCTCTGGACAACCTCTACCAGGGACTCACCACTGTTCTTAACTCAGCCCAGGGGTTTTTTTACTTTCCCAGTTCTCCTCCTCATCCCACTGGGGCAGGGAGTGAGGGAGGACCTGCATGGTGCTTGGTCAACAGCCATGGCACTATCCAGTAATATAATTACCAAATTTCACTCGCTGTCCCAATTTAGGGAAAAAAACCCAAGTTTCCACTACTCAGAGTTCATAATCCTGTTAATGTTCTGGACATGATTTGATAGAAACATCACCTCTCCTGCCTGTGTCTGAGAAAGTCACCTGCAGAGACCTCTTCCGTGCAGAAATCTTTCACAATAATCTGAAAGACAGTGGTTTTAGATTAACTATTAGGAAAAAAGTCTTCCCTGTGAAGGTGGTGAGGTCCTGGCACAGGTTGCCCAGGGAAGCTGTGGATGCCACACCCCTGGAAGTGTTCAAGGCCAGGTTGGATGGGGCTTGGATCACCCTGGTCTGGTGGAAGGTGCCCCTGCCCATGGCAGGGGGGTTGGAACTGGATGATCTTTAAGGTCCCTTCCAACCCAAACTATTCTATAATTCTCTGATTCACTTACTGCAACAGGTGTTAGATGGAGATGAGAAGAAAGCCTGCACTTATTCTTGGTTTGTACATTCCACTGTGTATTTTGATACTTTTCATTCAAATAGAACTCCTAATTGTTAAATAAATTTCATACAGAAAATAACTGTGTAAATTTTCTATCAGTTATAAAAACAAGGTTCTCAATGTAGGACCATTTAAACTGTAATTCTGGTCACCCTGAAAACATGACACTGCATTATGGAGAACCATAACATAGAACCTCCATAACTGAGGAACTTCCTAAGCTAAGAGTGGTATTCAACAGCACTCATCTGATTATTTTTCCACTAATTTGTTTAGGTCTTTTTGAAACCCCAAATGTCTAGTTGTTCATGTCCAAAGCATCCAGCAGCAATGAATTCTGTAATTGCAGTAGATGCTGAGTGCAAATGCACCTGCCCCTGTACTCTCTGAACACAACCTAATGTCCCCTAATTTTTGTGCTGCTAAACAAAATGAATCACCCTGCCCTGTTCATTTTCTCCATAGCACACATAATTTTTTGGATCCTATTACATTCCTCCTCAGTGAAATCACTTCACATTGAAGGCTTTTACCTTAACTGATCCCCACACAGAAGCTATTACTTACTTCTCATCATACTTGCTGGCCTTTCCTGTACTTTCCCAATTACAGCTCATCCTTTTGGAGAAGGGAAAGCAGAACTGCACGTGGCATTTAACAAGCCAAGGATTTATAAAGCTACAGTAAAAAGAAAAAAAACTCCTCGCTGACGCTTTATTCCACTCATCCCTTTGCCAGTAATTCCTAGAATTTGTTTTTCTCTTTGACTTCTGAAAGCATCTGAAATTCTCAGAACTGAAGCACCTCTTGATCAGGTAGCAAAAGCTATTTGAGAGTGGTTTTTGTTTATACGGAAGTAGGATGGTAATTTTGCCCTGCATGTTCTTTTACAAGAAGTACTACTGAATTAAGAGTAATTCAATTTTCTGTGGTCACTCTTCAATGCCTTGCAAATGAGTACCTCTTTTATTATCTTAAATAAGGTCGTTTTACCCACTACTTTCTTCTCCTTTGAACCTGAGCTAGAAAAGGGCTACCAGGATAGGTGTTTGTGGGACTTCAACACCAGCCTAGTTTATATTATGATTTTAATTCATCAGCAGTGAATTTCTCTGATATTTCTTCTACCAAACTGAAGAGTCAGCCTCAACACAGCATCACTAAAAATTAAGACAGGTCCACAGAATTAGCAAGTTGTTCCTGCTCATGGCAGAAGGGATGGAACAAGATGATCTTGGAGGTCCCTTCCAAACCAAACCATTCTGTGAACTAAAACATACAAAGAACAGCCCTTTTTCCAGTGAGGGGAAGAGCATTTAGCACACAAAGCACATGCTACTATTTCAGGGTATTTGACTGGTAATGGCCATGCAGATTCTTCCATCATATCACTAATGACAAAGCAGCAGAGTTAAGCTTCAAGGTAATGAAGAAGTGGGATATCCTCACTCTTTGAAAAGTTCCAAAACCTGTTATGTTTAAGAAAGCATAGCTTGATACCAAAACTGTAAAAGCACTATTGAATAAATAAGCCAAAAGGTTGCATTTCAGAAATAACCTCCAGAATGAAAAACTCAGTGAGGTTAAAATTGATTTGGAAGTAAGAGATTCCACCAGCTCTCAAAACACCTGAAACAGAGCTATCGGTCAGAAGGCAAAAAAAATCAGATTTTCCTAAATGGCCCATTTTAAGTGTGCATGATGATAAATCACATCACTGAGTAAGCCTGTAATGGTTTAAAAGCAAATATCAAATAACTTCCTCTTGTGTTTACTTTCCTCATTACAAACAAATTACCAGAATATAAAACAAAAATAGTAAGATGCTTATAATAATTACAACAACATGCTTCGGTTCTGTTAATTTTTCCAGTGGCTGAGCAGGTAGGAGTCAGCAGCATCAGAAAGAAGAAATTACTCCTTTTCTAATGAGTACATGGAATATTAATTGCCTTAAAACATATTTAAGTGCATTTCTGAGCACATATTTGCCACAAATATATATGGCCAAGTTTAATCTAAAAGCAAGCCCCCAGCAGTGTTAATTCTTCCTTTAATTAATTTTAGAAGGGATGGCTGGTAAGTGGCCAAACTATCTGCCTGTATTTTAAAACTACTTTGGTATTAAAACATTGCCAAAATCTTTTGCCATTGATTCACCCAAACCAGGACTTTCTCTCAGGTGTGTTTTACTTTGCCTCAATGAGAGGCTCTGCTCAGTATGGTTCATGTAATTGCAGCAAAGGATGCCTGTATTTCCTTTAGTAGGATATTGAAGAATTTTTTTCTCTACAAAAGTGCTTTTCAGGCTGCTTCAAAGCTGATGAGATTCTGAACTAGTCCAAAATTCCCTGGCAAATTCTACATGAGTAACTTCCCTCCACTGAGAAGTGTTTGTTTCTGGTTCTTCAGTGCTTTTCCCAGAGACAAATGAGGCTGGGCACAGGAAAGTTTATCTTCAGGAAGTTAATGTGAAGTCCAACAAGAAATCAACTGGCCAGGCAACGTCACTGGGTCTGATAAAAACATTTCTAACAACAATAATGTAGATAAGGAGCTATTGGTTGATAAAATCATGCAGGCTCTTTTATCTATTATCAATTCTGAAGCCTCTGAACACCATGGGGAGTTGAGGGTCTGGTACTGCTGTAAGAGCTGGCTGACATGGTATGGATAGTAAACAGAATATTTGATGGATTTACTAGTAATTTCCCAAGAAACTCAGCAGTTCAAATAAACTTTTTTTACTGCATTTCTCCCAGACCAGGATCTGAATCTCAACATTTTTATGGGACACAGACAGGAAGAATTACAGACTCTAGAATGAATTGGGATATTTCACAAGTGTTCTCCACCCTGCCCCCCCCAAAAAAAGGAATAATCAGATAATTAACATAATTAACACAGAGAATTCAGTTTCAACTTAAAGGCAGAGCCAAGAAAATATCAAGCACAAAAACTTGCTGAAACTAATAGAAGATGGGGAAAAGAAGCAGAAGCCAAGTCTTCATTAGTAGCAAAAGGGCTACCAAACCTACAGAAAGCATATCAGGAGCTATTTGGTATATTATTTCTTTCTTTGGATTAGCAATTTTATATTTGCATACACATGTGTGCACAAAGCCACATGCTTTCCAGAATTTTCTGGTTTGTATTTTTCTGGCCATTAGAAAGTTACTCATCATAAGAAAACTGCTCTTATGGAGAGGAGCAGAACAAGAGGTAACACAATATTCTGCAACAAACACCATTTCACAGACAAGTAGAAAGGTTAAAGCTGTTGACAGCTGGAAGGTCTTGACAGGACCAGAGGCAACAGGCACAAAGAGAAACACAGCAGGCTCACTCTGAACATCAGGAAACCCTTTTTTTACTGTGAGGGTGCCTGAGCACTGGCACAGGTTGTCCAGGCAGGCTATGGAGCCTCAACCCTTGGAGATAAAAGCTGTCTGGATGTGGTCCTGGACAGCCAGCTCTAGGTGACCCTGCTTGAGCAGGGTTGTGGACCAGATGATTGCCAGAGGTCCCAGCCATCCTTAACCATGCTGTGGTGCCAAAATGATGGAAAGAATGGGTAACCACAACATCAGCTGGATAGAGGAATACCAGTGTAACATCACTGAGGGAACCACAGTGAAGACAAATGAAGGAGCAGACAGCTGGAAAGACCAACACAAAGCTGAAAACCAGAAGAGACACTAAGTGTGGAGCCAAAGGATCAGCAAGAGAGACAGGGCTGGTGGGTAAATGAAAGGAGTCTGTCCTGAGGTTTACAAGAAGCTGAAAATCTATTGATTCAGTAGAAACAGTTGTCAACACCCTTTTTTCAGGAAAAAGTTTACTTAGTTCCAAACAGACCTTTTTTTTTTTCCAAATTCCAGAATTTCCTTTCTCCAATTCCAAATCCCTCCTCCTCTCTTTCCGTCCTTAAGAATTCATCTCTACCAAAGTGAACTTAGTACTTGGCAGAGAAGGGAGAGGGCTCAGGAATCGCTGCAGTTGGCAGGGAGAAGGAGCCATACTGAACTGATCAGAGCAGCACACAGCTCACCCAGCTCTGCTTCCAACTCTGCCTCGTTTCACATGTGAGATTACAGAATTTTGGGAAGGGCAGTGACTTGTTTCCCGAACTGCAATTAAAACCACTGTGCCTCAGCATTGCAAAAGAGCCCCTTCGGGGAGAATTTTTGCCTTTTTTTTTTTTTTAATGAACATTTGTGTCAACATTACAAATGGAAATAATGTTTGGTACTTGCACACCATTTGCTTTTTTTTTACCCATTAAAAACTTGACAGCTACTAAACATTTCTTTATTTTAAGTGGGATTATATGGGGTATCTCCTTATTTCCTCCCTGTGAAAGGAGTTCTCATTCCTCTTGCATTGCCCTCTTCTCTAAAAGCAGAGCTCATTATACTGAATACAACCTTACTAACATGGACTTCTCTCATTTTACAAAACTTATTAATTCACAAAAGGGCACCAGTAATGCAAGACTCCATAAATAAACCAAAACAGAAACAACCTCAAAAACCCAAACTCACAGAGTACAAGAATTCCTGATTATTCTCAACATATGAGCCTAAAAATGGAAAAGAAGCTTGAAACATATAGACTCAAAATATGTCACAAGTTACATGTCAAGGTCTCTAGACATTTCATTTCAAGTTTTGTAATATTACTATATTGTGTTTTGGTTTGCCAACTACTGCAGAAAATTGTCGGCAAGTCCACTATTTGCAAGAAAAGAAAACGAAAACCTTTTTAGTTGAAGCAGAAATTAATGAACTAGTACACACATACCCTTCAATTTAATTAACACAGTTTTAAACAGAGCAACAAACTGGGATTATTCCTTCTCCCGTACTTTTGTACTAACACAGGTAAGTGCTTAGAATACATTTTAGAGGCAACAGCCTTTTCAGATAATATGATTAAACCTCTGGCAAGTCACATGGTGCCCAGCTTTTAAAATAACATAATTGTGATTCTGTCTCTACCAAAGTGCTCAACATGATAATGCTCTTTCAAGTCTATTTTGGTTCCCCTGCAGAAATGGGATTTCAGAGCTATGTACTTTTACTAGGCATCTTTTCAGTGAAGAGTACAGTCTGCAAATCCATCCTGGGCTCAGCACTGAAGTGATGGTGGCTCACTTCCAGCAGCAGAGCCAGTGGAGTCTTTGTCCATTGGGATTTCCAGCACAGTGCTCCTTCTGCCCATACCTTTAGATATGAGTATTGGTCCCCTGTGACAGTCACGATTATTTTGATGAAAGATGGTAGAGCAGTATGGAGTATCTATAAGCAGTTTCAGAGCCTTAAAAATAATTAGCTGTGTCCCTCTGTCTTCTGAAGCAAAAACTGCTCTCAGATTTCTGTTGAGGAACTTTGTTAATAACGACAAAAGCAAAAAAAAATACATCTATCACTGGATTCCCTACACAGCAGTGTACCAATTGTTAAGTTTTAATTTCTTTTTGGGTTGGTTTTCTTTTTCTTTTTTTAAAACATATTTGAAATTCATAAACTTATCACTTATGATCACACTTTCCATCCCTTTTGCTGATTTTCCTAAGAGTGCTTCTACCACATAGGACAGGAAGAGTAATCATCACCATCATCATCATCATCATCATAACATAAAAATAGTAATAATTGTAGTAGTAGTAATAATAATAATAATAATGATGATGTAGTAATAGAATTAGAACTATTTTTTTCTTACCTGACTCTGTTTTTCTACACACAAATACCTGCTCCAACTTTTTCACTATGTTTATTAACTGGTAATTACCCACTTGTAGAAGCTGCAAAAGATGACCCAAGTTCACTACCACCAGCAGTTCATCAGAAGGGGCAGAAAAACAATGGACAGAATAAACCAGTGAAACATCCCTGTGCTAAGCTTTAATCTAGACTCCCTCCACATGCCACCAACACTTAAATTCAACACAAGTTGTGACTAAACACTCATGACATCCCCCAAAGCCTCGAGTCACAAGCACAAAGCCTTCTCAGCATCATTCACCACCTAGCAAGCAGGAAGCAAGCGACCAGCACACACAAAACCCAACAGCAGGAGGATTTCAGCCTCCTCCTCTGTGGCTTTCACCACAGCAGCCATGCTCCTGCATGGCCCATGAAAAATGCTGCTGCTAAAATGGCTCTTTTGGGGTCCTCTACTTGTTCTGCTTGTACATCAACACTAAGCACAGATCCTTGCCTTCATCCTTAAGGATTTCACTATTTTACCTCCTCCACTCAGCAGCTTTGAGAAGAACTGGGTGACTCCCTTGACTCAGCTGGTACTCCCATGACATTTCTGCCCTGACCACCAGCTTCTGCTGTTCGTGTCTCCGTGCCTCCTGCCACTTCTCTCACTACACATGTAAGGCCACATAATTAAGTTTATAAACCCTTGTGTCTCAATGCATTTTTAAGGCTTATTTCTGTCAGTAACCAGCAAACTTCTGCAAAGTGGCCACAGCATCCTCCTTCCTGGTGGGTTTCATCCTTCTACACTCAGCCCTTGGTTAAAAACAGGCAAATGGCTACAGACATGTGCCTGGCAAAGAGATGACAGCTCTTCACCATGGCCTTTTATCTCATGTGTTGGCTCATCTGTCTGTCTCTTTAGGCTCCTGAACTGCCAGAACAGAAATCACAAACTGTTTCAACAGTACTTGGTCCAGAACAATGAGCTCCCTCTGCTAACTGAAGCATTTGGGTACCACCACAACAAATATTTACCAAAGCAAGAAAAGAGATTTATCCTGTTTCCTAAGCAGCAGCAGGAAGCATTAACATTTGGTTATCCTGGTTATCCCTTTGGTATATAATCTGCTGAAGATACAGGTCAATAAGTAGTAGTGTATTTTGGCAGGTATTCCAAAAACAGCAGCTGCCACTTGAGAGCTTTTATGTTTGTTAGATACAGCCTTGCAAAAGTAGGAAAAGAACCTCTACACTACAAAGACATTCCCATTAAACTACTTAAAAACAACAGCTTCAATAGCTTTAAATTAACATAGCTTTAAATAAAGGGTTTTTCCTTTTAAATCTGCCCAAATGCACACCTCGTACTACAAAACTAAAGAACTATTTCTTGTCTACCAAAATCCTGCATAACTAAATGCATTTCTGAGAGAGAAACAATACCCAGAGAGCACCAGCACTATATTCTCAGTACCTGTTTCCACAGTGTTTTCTGTTTCTGCTGCCTCCAAACCATCCATACTGTCTTCATCCTCCACTGCAGTTTTTCCTCTACTCCGAGGCCTGCAAACGTAAGAAAGAAAAACTCTTTTTAGACTGAAAGCATTTGTAAAATTAGGATTTAAATCACTTCATTTTGAGGGATGAATGTCAGCACTAAATTATGTAACATTTATGCTAACCCATGATTTCAGTCTTGTACAAACTGGAAGTTTCCTTCCCTTTTTTCCCATTCTAGGAAATATCCCCAGCAAGGTACACTTGAATCAGCAGTTAGCCCCTTAAGTTTCTCTGATTCTTCTTACAAGAAAAATACAGTAATTAACTTCTACTCATCAAACAACAGACTAACTCAGGCAGATTTTGATACAAGCATCCTGTCTGCTCCATGTAAGAGGTAACTACAGAGAGGTAACAGAGAACACTATCCAAAATCTGGGCAGTTGCTACTCTAAAATAGAGACTGATCTATGCAGAGCACCCTCGGAAGAAATTTTCACAGAATAATAATCAAGCTAAAGCAATGAAATTGAAACACACATTATTTTCAGTGAAACAATATTTTGACACGTAAAGTAAAATGTTATGAGAGATGACTAGATGTCATCACATTATAAAAGTCATCACGTGAGGACAGCCTGTCAAAACTCAAATACCTGGCAGATTTGTTTCAATTTCAACCAAGGTCTGACGGAAAGCAGACAGGTTTGTGCCACGAATTCCAGCCTTTTTTCCCTGCCTGGCTCTTCAGCAACTATCATGGTGGGCTGTTGAGAAGCCCAGGCATCCAGATCCCCAGCTGTTCAGCAGCCCATTTGAAAGGGAGCCAAGAGCTTGGCAACTCGCCTCCCAAATTTTCAGGCTACTTGGCAACCTGCCTGGCGTGCTGACGGAAAGCCTGGGAGACCCTGGGAGCTTCTGATTCCAAGTACACAAATTCTGAGAGGTTTGGGGCATCTCAGCAGTTCCAACGTCCCAGAGCTCCCAGGCAACCATTCACCCAACCAACATGCCTTGAATCGGGATGCCACGCAGGCCAGCACATGGGCACCCCGCCTGCCCCCGCAAACAAAATCGCTCCAGTTCCTCTTTCACAGAGCATTCTGAAAGGTTTGGGTTTAGTTCTGCCTTGGGGAGAAAAGGTTTTGGTTTTTTTTATTTTTTTTTAAGTGATTAAATCATTCCAAAACCAGCATTTCCCTTTTTTGTACAGTCTGTTATAGCGCTTAGGTCTATCCAAACTACTTCCGCAGGACTGGATCTGCTCAATCAGCTACAAAAGAAATGCTATCATGCAATGCCTTTGGTTCTCTTGCATCAAAGAGCTGGGCAGAACTGGAACCATCTCTGGAGCCTATACAGGGTGCTCTCCTGCTAGAAGAGGATTGATTATCTTGGACTATCCAGCAAGACAATCCCTTCAAATTGTGTTGGGACCAGTTTTGTCTCTGCAAAGGAGGAAAACAATTGAAATGAGGCTCAAACCAAAGTCTGAAAACTTCCCACTCAATTTATGAGGGAGCTGGGGGGGGAAGAGAAAAGCAAGAAGAGATTAAGGACAGGAGGGCTTTTCTTGGCATCCCTGTAAAATTTGTTCAGGATAATGCTGAAAAACGTGAGCACAGTGGGAACCCTAGGGATTACAAGGTTATCTTTCCCCTTGCCTGCTTATCAACAAGCAGTGACAGGACACCAAGAACACACAAAATAAATAACATTCTTCCTATGAGAGACAGAAGCCAGCATCCCCTTCAACTATTTGCCACTTCACAAGCTCCCAGAGTAGTCTCTGAAAACCTGCGTTTCACAAAAATTCAAACCAGAATAAACTGCAGTGACCAGAGGAAATTGTCTTGCACTCCTCCCTTCAGCCACCACATCAGCCCATCCAGGAGTACAGTGTCCAGTGAGCTGGCCAGAATGGGGTGTTTTGGAAGTGGGAAGGACACAAACATTTCTGGCAGCAGCATCTGAGGTGGTCACACAGATGGATTCCCACCAGTAATAACAAGCAGGGAGTAGAGCAAATGGAATTACAGAGCCACTGGACAGAACAGGCTCTTCCAGCAAGACTGAGATACAGCAAGGAAGGTAACACTCTTCCAACACTTAGAAAAACAAAGCAGCAGGTGAAGAAACCAAAGCATTTCAGTATAAAATTTCTTGCAGTTCTTCACAACATCCCAGCACATCACCCAGCACCCAGTGCAAGGACAGGAGTGCAGGTGAGTTAAATCACTTCCCTTGGTGCAGGAATGCTCAAAAGCTTTGCAGAACACAGTCAGCTAAGAACAGGGATTATTTCTAAATCCTATCCCAATTATTCTTCTACCAACTATCTGTCTGCAATGCAAAGTTACAAGTCTGTACTAAACAAGGATTACTGTGAAATCATCACAAACATAAATAATAATTCTGCTTTTTCACAGGAACCCCTTTTCAGTATTCCCCAACACGACCCTGGAGGCAAAACTTGCTGGATAGTGGATGATGGTTGTTTATGTTTATTTAATAATTTACAGATGAGTTTAGATTTTCTATTAAACTACAGTTCATGTATTAAGCACCTCACAAAGCCTTCTTAAACATTTTGTTTAAACAACAGCAGTATTCACGCCTTGAACTCCCTACTGGATTTTAGGAACCTATTTAACACCATGGAAAAGCAGAGGTTTCAATTAATTAAACATAATTGCTTCTTTCAGCAGAAGATATAACCATGTCTGGTGTTTCCTTGCCATTCCCCTCCCCCAAATATTCTAGAAAAAGCTTTCATAATATTGTGTAGGTTTTAAAAAAACTGAAGAACCAGTGGAAAGCATGGTAGATTATATCATCAGCTTATTTTTGCTGGTTACATTCATTACCCAATCATCAGAAGAGATTTTATAGCCTACAAATTTATGTTTGGCTTAGAGAAAAAAATAATTCAAGTCACAAAATAGTGAAATATACACTGTACTGACAACTATAATTTAATGTTTCCACAGCAAACGCCATTTGAGAAGGCCATATAGCATATATAATCGCTGCAATCAGCATTTGTAGTAAGAATGGATTGTTTCATGTTATTTGCATTAAGTTTATACATTTTATTTACTATTTTATACATAAAGCTTTCGGCTGGTTCACATAACACCACATTTTTCCACTGACAAACCCTGTTAAATATTTTTTTTAATCTATACTCATTTCCACTTGCCCTTAAATACAGTGGGGAAAGCAGCCTGTGCTCTGTTGTTTGCTGGGGCTTTGTTTCTCAAGTTTATCCTTCTGAAGGAGGATGTGAAAAGGCAAAAGGGGAGAGATGGTGTCAGGGCCAGTTTTTGCTGCCTTCAAACAATTACAGAACAACAGTCTGTGACTACTGCCCTTCACCCACATGAAACCAGGCTGCACCAAACCATCACTGCTGTATGAACATCACAACCTCAGCTCTGCTCTAGATCTTGAAGCCCAACCCCAAACTTTCTTACTAGGAAGGGCAACTACATCACCCTTTCATGCAACACCACAAAAGCCCCAGCAGCTTGGCATGGCAAAAGCACTGAACACAGATAAGCCACATCTCCTACAGCTCACAAGAGACCCAGAACAAAATGTCCAGGCAGAGCCTGACCAACAGGGACTCCAGCAGCAAACAATAAATATCAGTCAGTGGGCAGGCAGGGAGCTTGGTACGCAGGCTGAAGAGCTGCCAAGGTCTCTGCCATGGCTTCCTCGCCCGCCTTTTTCCTACAACAGAGTTCAGTTTAGAAGGGAAAAAAAACAAAAGCACTTCTATTTCGGCTTAAAAGAGCAGATCCACTGAGAGAAATGTAACTTCTTGAGGTGTTTAAAGCACAGACAACATTTTATGGAATAAAATCAACAACAAAGACAAAACTATACTTTTTTATTAATACTGGATTCCAGTTGAATGTAATTACTGTCTACAATAATTTTACTCCTACTTCCATAACATAGTCATTTATCAAAATCCTTTGTAACCCACTCCTGAACTTATCAATTAGCTTTTTTTAACTAATGCCATTCATTAATCTACATCTTTAAATATACTACAGTAAACAAAAATCTCATCATTCTTCTCTGGGTAAGCAACTAATTAAATTTAGCCCTGAGGGGGGGAAAAAGCCCAGAAAAACCTTTCCCAGGGCTCAGCAGAGCATTAGGTAATCCCTCTGCACAGGGGGAAAGCCCTGCTGAGGCTTTCTCAAAGCCCTGAGGACTTGGGTAACACTGGGAGATCACCAAGAACCTGAGCAGCTCCTGCTGAATGCATGGAGAGCAGCATGGATATTTAATGTGGAGAGAAAATGGAAAAGTCTCTTTTTCACCTGACAGTAATGAGATACGGTTTCTTTTCTTCTCTTTTCTGCATGATTGGGGTTTTTCTGGTTTTTGTTTTGTTGTTTTTTAAAGGTCATAGCAATAGCACCATAACTGGAGAAGCACAATGTAGGTCAAAAGTACATCTTGGATCTTACTCGTTCTTTCCACAAAGTGATCAGGAATAAGGCCATGGGCCAACATTTCCTGGAACCACATGAAATAACTGACAAAGCTACTATCCTCAGATGCCTGTCACTGCCAGGCCTAGTTTATGATTACCCAGAAGTTACTGCCAGCCACCAGTTTCTACAAGCCCTCCCTAAGTTGCTACCAACAAAATCAGGTGACAGCTCGTTCAAGACCATCCATCAAAAACTACCTCACTCACTCCATTTTTTTTCCAGGCTTATGAAAACAGGTACACATGAGCCACTCCAGAGTTTCCCCCTTTTTCCAAAATGCTGAAACCTCAACATCATTCAGGAAAGAGACCACCTTCCCTCCTATGCCCTGCAAATCATGGAGCAAACTGATGGTACTAAATATATAAAACAAGGCCAATAACCTTAAAAAGCAGTGTAACATCTGGGATACAGTAACATCCTAAACCAGCACAGATGTCTTGTTAAATGAACATCTGTCCCCAGCCTTACGCTGGAAGATGGTACAGCAATGATTTATAAAAAGGTTCAATTAGTGCTGCCATCAGCACGGCTAGGCACGAATTAATGTTCACAGGCACTTTCACAAGTGAAAGCTGTTACCCTCTTTTCAGGAATCTTTCTAACAGGTGTGCAAAAGCCACATGCTCCCACTACACTACTACTGAACCGTGGAGTCCTAAATACAGCTGTAAAAGTTTAACTGTGCTTAAGCAGAAGCTAAAATACCTAGGGTGCAGCTGGTAGCCCCAAGCAAAGAGAACCACAGCAAGCAAGAATACATTCATGGAAATACCTGTGAGGAAAACTGGTTTTTTCTCCCTCTCTGAACACTACTTGACTCTTTAGGACTTCTAAGAGTTGAGAAAATTCTACATCCAAGTCTGGATAAAATGAAGAGCACAGCTCTGGAAGCAAGGAAGATGCCAGCTCACTAGAATTAATTTCAATAGCCCTAAACATTAACAAGTCTAAAAGAGGAAACTTGCTTTATTAACTCCAGCTTCAAACTCATTCTGATTTAAAAGGTTCTTCACATGATTTTTCAATTAAGCAATCAGTAACAGGTGAAATGTTTTCTGCATTTGCCCTCACCCTCTGTAGCGTTTTCTTTTGTACATGGTAAAAAAAAATGCACCATATAGTTTCTTGCTATTTATTTCTTGTATTAAATATGTGTGTACTAAAGAGATCATGATGCACGGAAAAGATGTTCAACTGAACCATCAGAAGTGAAAGGTGACAAAAAGTTGACCGTTTACTGAGAGAGAGAAGTGAAAACTTTCTTGTTTAACATCTACTGAACCAGGCTTTTATTAGAGGCTCACAGAACTTACTCAACCTTCAGTTTCATTATAAAACATCTCAAAAATACATTTGATATTGCTAATTAGTCTCCTGGTATAATCAAAGAAAAGTGTGCTTCTTAATACTTCTCATTTATAAATCATAATGATCTTTTCATAAAATACTACATCAAAGAGAAGTGACCCAGCTTATGTTTAAAACCAAAACATTGCAACTTCCCATCTTACACCTCCTCTAACCAGTAACGATCTAAAAGACATTATTCAGTCACTCAACATTATTCCTTCACACAGGCTGAAACATCTTCAGAGCTGAAACTTTTTCACATCTATATTTTATATAGTTACCACTGAGAGCAATGAACACCTGACAAAAATAATATAGCCTTTGCGATGTCTGAGAAAAAGCATTAAAAAACCTACCTCCACTGGACAATTATCAGCTAAATTTTTCCAGTACTCCCATGACAGGGAGATTTGTCACAGATTTCCTACACTACCCAAAGTAATGCAAATAGAATTCTTTTTAAGATTATTTGTATGAAATGTCATAGATGCACCTTTGCTTTCATTCTAAGGTACAGTCACGGTTGACAGAAAGTAAGCAAAAGCAAAGGAAAGCCACTGGTAAATGCTGAGCTCTTGAGGAAACAAGCCTGTCCTGAGAGGTTGGGAGTGAAGTATCAAAATGAATCTGCATTGCACAGTTCTAACAATTTAAAAGCCAAATGAATGAAATGTACTTTTTAAAAGTAAATGTGAAGTTTGGTTTATTTATATTTTTGATTTCAGTTGTCCTCGCAGAGTTACCTGTACTATGGAGGTTCTCAGCCCCATACTGTTGCAAGTTTACTTTCCATGGGAGACTGAGAAAATACAAACAGGGTGTGCTGGCTGCAGGCACTCCTCAGGATTGTCTACCCAAATCAAAGAGCCATAATTACTGCAACAGGAATGTCATCTCACTGTTGGAAAATCTTAACTCAGTTTTGCAGAAGGCCACCAGATCCAGGAGCCTGAAGCTGCTCTCTGTTGGGGGATGAGGCTGCTCTGGACAAAGCCACCATCATCAGTGTTTTCTCTGCTCATCCCTGATGTTATTCACAGTTGTTCTGTTTTAGTCTGAAACTGCTCTTTGAGGAGATAAAGCTGATGAAGACTGTCACAGCTGAAACAGAGCCTTAGTAACAAGGCCATGAAGTCTTCTTCTCAGCTTGTTACCCATTTGGGAACATCCTTAGTGGGTTGGGAGGAGAGACAGAGGGTCACACCAGCCAAAGATCAAGCCAGGAAGACTCACTATCACTGATTAACAGTTCACTAACAGCTGCAGGTCCATAAAATAACACTTTTCTCATGAGCCCATAAAATACCCACGAAGTTACAGCTTTGCAACAGCCAGTTTTGGACTGAGACATTGACAAGCCTACTCCACTGCAGTGGACTTCTACACACCTTTTTGTGATACCATTACATAAGAAAATATGAGTTTGATGTTCAAAGTATGAAGCTAGGTTGTCTGATCTACATGTATGGACTGTTCAAATTTGGAGACAGTTCCCATAACAGAGTGAGAAATGATATAAAAGGTTTTCAGATTTTTCAGCTTTCTTTTTTACTTTTCAAACTGACTGCTTAGGCATCTATAAATTCTGTGAGTGAAAATTGCTTTCAGTCAACTATCTGTCACATTAACCCAGCAAGGCACAGCATCAGAAACTGCTACAGGTTCTCCTTTCTCAAGAACCACATTCCTTCTGATATGTAGCCTCATTTATAGTTTTAGCTCGGTAACACCACGTATTTTACATGCAGACCTTAACAATTACAGACATTTTTAAAAAATTTGCAAAAAAATTTTGGGTGCAATTACGACCTTTCAACACATTATGTATCTGCAGTTTTGCACATACTGCATCCTTTCTGTATTTGTTACCAATGCACTTGGCCATATTCACCAACAAAATTATGCAAAACAACACACCAAAACTGCAGTATTTGCAATTGTTTTTAAAACCTTTTCAGGAGTCAAATTAGACAATTTTTTGGGAGCACCAAGAGCTAGCAAGCAGAGGCACCTGCAAGTTTCTAATCCCAGCAAGCTCTGTCTATCTACCTGGTTTCAGATCTAGTAATGGCTCTATTCTCTAGTTACTGTGAAGCTCTTTGGTAAATTTACTAAATAACGTTTAGCAAGGCCACTGACTGTTTTCACATGTTCTCTTTTGAGAGGCAAAGAGAATGAAATGGCAACACCAAGAGCTGAGAGAGCACTGCCATTGTCAAAAGCACAGATTTCTAACCTCTGCAAGACTTTCATGTGTGACAAATTCAACCTGCACCGTTCAATACTGCACTTGTCCACACTCCCTAAGTAAACAAAATTGCATCAAAATATGCTACTGCACCCAACACTGCATTTTCCTGATGGGAAGTGTAAGCATCCACTTCGATCCAAACACAAGATTTGTTTCTCCATGACGACGGGCTATGCCAAGTTCTAACTCCTCCAATCTTGTGAACAACCATGGTGCCCAGAATTTCTTACCCACACCAGCTCCAAGCTCGTGTCTTTTTTAAGAATTATCCCAGCTCCTTGCTCTTTCACATGCTGCAGGGTTTGCCTGCTACTCTCTTCTGTATAAAGGTGGAAACACAATGGTAAGGGCTGTAATTCCCATGTCTGGTGATTTCAAGATCCTGTACATAAAATTCAGCGGATCTGAGTCATCACGCATGAGAAACAGCTGCCAAGTACTTGGAACTTGGTAGAAGTTTTGGTCTCTGTGAACAGATTTTTGTAATTTTAGCACCATTAATTAGGAGTCATTTTGAAAGACTTCCTTTTGGAACTTTACAGTCTGACAGAGTCTTATCACAGGAACATCATGAAGATTGTTGCAAAGTGCACTTGTCTCCTTAAGTTAAATATTCTCACTGGATATATTTAGGTGCCAGGGAAGGCTGTGCTCTCTGTCACCCAGCCACACGCAGGTATACAAACCAATAATCTAATACTAAAGTTCTTACTCAAAAAAGGGGTTTTATACCCAGCAAGTACAGTCTACTTGCACTGCTTACAGAGAGCTCTAACCACTGCCTTTATTTATCATTACTTCAGCATGGACATGCAAAAAAGTATGCAAACATTCAACTGCTATATTTTAGATAAACTAACCCCACACACATGACATCATTTTGAGAGGTTTCCAGATCTTGTATCTATCAAAATGCATCAGTCAACTCGGAACATCTCCTGCTTTCTCATCGAATAAAGTTCAGAATCTTTTGTCTCAAGTCAGTTTTACTAATATCTTTAGACTTCATAGCAAACATAAGCCTTCCTGTAGATTACATGAAAAATAGCTCCATTCATTCTTACGTTTTTGAAATATTTCTGATGCCACTAATACCACAAAAAAAATCCCAGCACTTGTCTCTCCCTCAGGTGTGTTACAGGATTTCTTGAAAAAGGCATCTTCCAGTCCACCAGTTTCACCTGAAATTATGTTTACAAAAGGCAAAGAATCTACGGACAATGATACTTAAACTTCAATCTTAAACAAGCATTTAAGCTTCAATTAGAAGAATCAGGACATGAAAGGAAGGGCAGTAGCCAAAGAGATATAAATAACCAGCTTTTATACAAGATGCTGGCCTAGAATACATTAGATAGAATCTTCTTTATAATACTTAAATTAATTGATAGCATGTAAGAAAAGTAGTTCTTGCATGTCAACTACGGTTTGTCATTACCCATCTAAAATGGATTTAGACAGGAAAAAAAACACAACAGAAATGAATGTCATATCACCACGTATCTTTTCCATCTGTTAGCACCCTTAGTGCTCCTTATAAAGAAATGCATTTTTATTTCAGATAATGTCAACAAGTATTATGAAATATTTCTCTCTCAATAAAACTGCTAAACCTAGGAAAGCCAAAGGGAAAAACACAAGATCTGCTTGCTAATTAAAAATCCATTAAAACTTAGTCAGAAGGCTTGGAAAACCTCAGAAGAATAAAAATAGATTTAAGAAGAAAATGGGCAATGGAATCAGATGGGTGTCAGTGTAAATTTATAATTCACATGAATTGTTTTTCTTTTAATGAAATTGTTTTCTAACTAGATGTAAATCCTAAAAGCCAGATCATGGGAACTATTTTTATAGCAGAGTAAATAAAAGTCTGGAAATACTATTGTGAAATACAAACAACAATACAAGTAGCATAATAAGCAGCACTCTAAAGCACAGACACAAGTAATACAGATCTTCAAACATGTTTAAAAGCTTCTGTATAAACAGGCATATCAATCTCTAGGGGCACTGATGAGGCAGAAATTCCGAGTCTTTTGTTATTAAATTCTGCTAACAAAAATGTGCCAACACCTTTTTCCATTCCTGAAGAAGATTCTTCTCACCTGGAGACATAAATTTGCCTTCTGACAATTACAGATAGCTTACGAACAGCTCCAAATAATCATAATAGAGTACTTTTAAACTTACCATTATTTTACCAGTACTGTTAAATTACCATTATTATTTGGGACAATGATCATTGCTGTTCACCAACATTCCCAAAATTTCACCTCTTTTTATTTGAAGCCACTAACAACTATACCAAGCTGCTTTGCGTATTTTTTCTCCATGCCAGTCTTCGGCCCTTTAAGATTAAATATTTGAATTAATGGGGTTTTTTTTATTATGGGGTGTGGGGGGGGAGTCTAAGTCTTAGTTCCTTATTTCTTTAATATGCCCTTAAAGAAGAACATGAAAACAGTTAAGGTAATAAAAAGATGGGCTTCCCAGCACGAGATGCTGGAGGAGTTCTACAACCTGATCCTCACCTTCACACCCCTAACCCTGCCCAGCCTGGGAAGGGCTCAGGCTGTGTCAGGACTGCCAGCAGGAGAATGATCTACTGCTCAGCCTACGTCACCCGATCCAGGGCAGAGTTATAAACAAAATTGTCTGTGTGTCACACGAGAGGGGCACGTCCCCAGCAAACCCTGCCGCAGCAGCTACTATAATGGAAGTCATCCAAGAGCACCAACTGATACCTCCTGCTCAAGTTCCTCTGAGGCCACCATCCAAGGACACAAGGCTGCTAGCTCAGTCCATTTACTGCCCTGCAACTTGCACAGGGCCCTCAAGTTCTGCAGCTTCTCTCCAGTCCCACAAATACCCTGCTTAAACATTAAAATCTGGTTTTGATGTGATAGGAAACCAATTGGCAAAATTTATGTTCACTATGGAGAAAAACACGAAAATGTTCAAGATTCAAACATGCTGACCTGAACACTTGGAAATTATGCTAGAGCAAAGTTTAATTAACACTGATTGAATTTATACCCAGCAAAAGAGATAATTTTCATTCACATCAGTCTGTTTCATTCATTAGAGGTTCACAGACGTTTGTGCTGGAAGCAGCCAGGGAGAAGAGCAGGGATAGGAAAGGGTTACTGGAGGAGAGGGAATAAAGCAAGTGAAGCTTCTTTTAGTGACAGTGCAAGTAACATTGTCTAAAAGGATTTGGAAATTATAATCTGAATCCCTTTGCTTCGTAACTTTTTTTCTGCAAACCACCAGAAAAAAAGTAACGAAGATAATCAGAAATGATCCTGCAGCTGATTTATAACGGGACTATTTGTATATTTACCTAATCTTTTCCTAGCACAGACCTTCTGGAATGACAGCTTCTTAGATATTTATACTTTTATTTCAGCTTGCTTTTTACATATACACATATGCTTCTAATTAACATTTACAGCATGAAAATTCAGTTCTACTCACCAGACCACACCACAGAACCTTAAAAATTATCTTAATCAAATGTTTCAGATGTACTTTCAGGTATAAAAACCTGGCAGAGCAGCTCTGAAAGAGCTATACTGGCAATCACTTGTGAATATGACACAGACAGGGAAGCACATATGTGTAACTTAATGGCCCTAAAGCTACTCAAATTTACCCAAGTATTGCCTTGGTGTCATGACAGGACAGAGCAGTTACTAGCTCACAGCCAAAAAATTTCAGCATTAGAATCATTAATTTTTCTTAGAGTATTACTTCTGTGTAATTTTTTTTTTTTTTGGCAATATTTTTGCACACTGAGATTTCTCCTTGAAGTACCTGAAAAAGCCTTTATGCTAACAAAAAGAACTACAATTGAGGTATGCCACGTCCTCAGAACCTTAGAAACCATTTGTCTTTTGCAATCAATGTATTAAAGATTACGTTTGAAAAGAATCTTCAGCCACAAAGGTGTTCAACATTCATTATACCATCCCTGGAAAAGCTGCTACAGGGAGTGCTATCAAAACAGAAGTCCGACTGCTCAGAGATTCACTGGACACAATGCCAGAATCATTATCCATGTGAGCCCAATATCCATAACTATCGCTCAATAACCGTAATTGATTGAAGCTCGTCTTTCAGAAAGCCACTCACTTCGCCATTCCCTTTGTCATTTGTTCCTCCTTATGAATTCGTGCTCGTTTCCTTTGTGAACTTGTCTGGTTTCAGCTTTCGACCGCTGCTTCTTGTCCCTTTTCCTCTTACATTAGGGATCCCTTAAGAACTCAGTATTTTATCTGCTGGAGGTATCATTCACTGTTCTCTAACCACTAGGGTTTCAATTCCCCACCCCCACAACCAAACAGACTGAGCACCTCTGCCTTTCTCCCCAAAGCCATCTTCTCCAAGCTTTCTACAAACTCTGGTCCATTTCGTGACTTTTTGCCAGTATTTCGGTCTTTCAGCTGTGGACATCTGAATCACATTGAAATGGCAGCAGCAAATCTCACATTCTCTATGATAAGCAGAGCTTCAGTGCACAGCCACAAGCATCCCACACTTTAAATCTCTTTGCCAGAAATGCTCCTTTCCGGACTGCAGCCCCATCCCTAAACCTCTGTATGGCAACACCATCCCCTCTCCTTATTCTGAAGAGCACTTTGCTTATCTGTGCTCTTCTGCCTCTTGCCTGTGCTCATCTATGTCATTCCATTCACAGATTTCAACAGCAGTAATTGTTATTAATATTGACTAATACCAGACTTCACTGCTGGAGGACCACCCAAAAAACCCAAAGCAAGGCGATGACAGCTCCCAAAGACAACAAAGTGCTTGGTCAGCCAGTTCTTAACCCAATTACTGCAGGCTTTATTCCACTGAATAATTCAAACAAATAGTTTTAATCAGAATACAAAACACTGTTAAGCCCAGCACCTTTAAAGAAATCCATTTAAATTACATCTTCATAGAAAATGATGGATAAAGGACCACATCAGATGACCTAAGATCTACATCAAAGGCAACTTGTAAAACTCACACAGAGGATAAAAAGATGAAAAGGAAGGGAAAGAATAAAAAAGAAGCCCAGAAAACCTAAGAGTTCCTGCCTCTAAAGAATGCAGCAAATATATTTACTTCCAAAACAAAAAGTATCCATATCTCCCCAAAAGTCATGCCTTCCACATTCTCTTCATTTAAGCAGAAACCATGGGATTTCACTGTCTCACAGAAGTGAGCAGCATGTATTTCAATATACTTTGTAGCATAATAAAATATTCTATTGAAATTACGAGATCTAAAAAACAATTACTTTATTGCTTCTTACAACTTTTTCACTGTAAAATTCAACTCCAAGGTAGTAATTGGCAGGGACAAAATTATGTAGCAATTAGGGCATGACAGCAAAAGCAAACAAGTACTGAAAATGGGTTCGACACTTCTGGTAACAAGCAGGTAATTATCACAGCAGCTTGAAAGGGGCATAATCAACCAAACTGACATCATCCCTCCCACATAATAAAATGTGAAATCCCTTTACGTGCAGTGTAGCTCTTACACACAGCTGGTAAATGCTGCTAGTCTAGTCTCAATGTTTGTGTGTCTGCAGACCAGCTGAGGTTACATTTGGGATGGTTCAAGAGTGGATAATTTCATTTATTTATTTAGAATGGTAATAGCTATTGTATGTTTTCATCCACTGTGGACTACAGATATTATCACTAGAAAACGCTATTTTATAAAATTGCCCTCTCTTGTCTAACTTTGTTTTCAAAGTTGCTAGAAAATATAAAAAAAAAATCTCTGCTTACCATTACCTTTACACCAATGCCTACAAGACAATACAGGTTTAATATTTTTAATGTAAAAATAGAAAGTTGCTAGTTTTAAATATGCTTAATTCTTAACTTCTACATTTTACCAGCAACACTTCTTTCCCCACGATGTATTTGTTTAAACTCAGGTGTGAACATTAACTGTTGTCTCAAAGCAGCACTGTGGACATGCCTGTTGTTATCTCAACACAGTCTAACTGCAAAATTAACACTAATGTATTCATCTTCATCATGGATTTGAAGTAATTAAAATAGGATTTTAGAAACCCATTCATTTATCTGCTGTGCCCTTTCGGCACTATTTTACAGCAAGATTTTCACTCCCATCAGCACAGTGTCTGGAAAAGCCATCAGCCCTGACTGACTCAATCAATGGTGGTTATTTCATCTGTTAGAGCAGCTTGGGGGAAACCTCCTTCTTCCCTGTTTTGTATATTCCTAACCTGTGTTCTTCCCCATTTTCTCTCTGTGTTGACAAATCCATTTACCTCCACACTGTCTGTCAATATCATTAACTCGCTGCTTCCACCTTTTTCCAGCTCATTAACAGCCAGGCTGAACCCAACACTAATCCCTAAGTCCGCCGTTAACTATTTCCACACAGCTCCCCCTTTCAGATGGGTTTCCTGCCTTGTTTCTTGGATACAAACAATTTCAAACACACTGGGATTGCAGCTCAATTTATATTGATTTTTCACGACGAATTTCCACAAAACATTTACAGAATATCTGCACCTATCATTTTGTAAACTGTGCTGCAAGTACCATAAGTAAAATGTATGAATTATTAACCCTTATTTTCTCACCTTTAAGAGCTCAACACTAACACAACATTAATTCTTTAGACAGCTGTTATGTTAAGCAATCTATTTTTAATCTATTTTTTGTTACATTTAGCCATACTTTTTTTGCACAAAATTCTCACAAAGGTAACACAAAGCTGGCTTCCTGGATCTCAGATTCTGCAAAGTACTGGAGTAGTTTTGAGTATTCCACATAAAAATTAGATTTGATGAGTGTGTAGCCTAAACATGGCATGCCTTGGCTTGTGGAAGGTTTAATTTACTGGCAAGTAAAGCAGATGTGGGCACAACAGGAGATATTTAATTGCTGACTATATGTTACTGACATGATAAAGATGTTAATAGTATACCAAACCTTGTCTTTTTTCTTGCGTGTCTGAACCATTTTAAACCTCAAACTACTTACAAAGGTTAAAATTGTCCAAGTCGTATTGTCAAGAATTCTCCAGCTAGACTAAAATTTTAAAAGCCCAAGTTTATAAATTTAAAAGTATACCGTAGTGAAAGAAAATACAGATCTCAAAGCTAAAAAAGGTAAATACTAAATAAATAATTTAAAAAGTTATTTGCAAACCAACTGCCATCGATAAAACCTATTCCTTTTAACAGCAAAGCTTCTCTGCACACTGAGATTTTACTACAAGACTATGAAAAACAGCTTCACAAGGCAACCACACAGGGTCAAAGCAAAACTACCAGTTCTTGGGCAAGAGTCAAACATTCACCTGCAGCACCATGTACCCTGGACAAGCTGAGGTGACTGTCAGGAGCAATTCCCAGGCAGGATCTCCACGCAGGCATCTGAGCACTGCCCTGGCAGAGCAGCGGCGCTCAGCAGCTGCAATCAAAGGCGATTGCCCAAGTCGCTGCTGCCAGCAGAACAGATCTCTGCAACCGTGCCCTGAAATGCCCTCTAAATACAAAGCTAACTCGAAAGTTTCCATTACCAACAAAGCACGGGGAGGTGAACTACCAGAGAACAGGTCCTCAGAAGTGATGAGGTGGGAAACCTTCAGTAACCTTCACCACCTTCTCTTCCCCACGTATCTTTGCTCTGTTTCAGTGACAGATTGCACCAGAAATGCCTTTTTACGGAAAGCTTGAAGCTACAGCAGCATCCAGGAGCTGCAGCATTCAGCATATTGGATAAGGATATTCTATGATGTTTTAATTCTAAAGACTTGGGGGGACATGTAAGACTCATGGGAACGCCAGGCCCCATTCTGATCCACCAGCTCCAGAACAAGCACATAAAGTCATCTGATAAAGGGACAAATATTGGTTTTCTTCTTTGCTGCTGGATTCTACACTGAAGGTAACATGGCTGGTTCAGGGTCCCCAAGGGAAACTTCCCTCATCTGAACAGCTGGAAAGAATGTTTTGTTGGGGAAAATTACAGTATTTGGAAGTAGAGATCCTCCCAATAAAAGCTCTGAGAGGATGCCAGGAAAACAACGTTAAGAGTAACACCGAAAATTTTACCTTCTCTACACACAGACACACCCCAACACCTGATTTTCTTGCAGCCAATTCTACGTTCCAATCTGCAGATATGTGGAGGGTTTACCTCTTCCAAAAATGGAATCATTAGTTGAGGTTTAGCATCCACTGGACAATAAAAACTAATGTGGGCTTGACTCTTATTAGACACACTCCACATTAGCACACTCCAATATTTAATTTATTGCAGAGTAACACTAAGCTGGTAATGCACAGCATATGAACTTCAACTTTAAGAAAGAAAACCCAAAACTGAGAAAGTGTGCTACCATTAAACAGAATCTTTTAGCAATGCCCCTGAACTCATTCTAAGCTTAATACAAAATATCATCAAATGCAAACTTTATTAGCCAAGTATATTTCTGTTGTTTTTCTTCCAAGTCAAATTCAAGAACTGTTTAAATGCTTAGCCTTGGATGAGCACATTAAAATAAAAATACATGAATCTGAGAGCCTGACTCAAAACCATCACACCTGCACATGCAGGGCTGAGTAATTAACCTGTGGGGTTTGTCAAGGACTGCCTGAAAGCCCTTTGCATTTTATGCATTTTGTTATCAGCATCATTCAGAGCATTTGGATGAAAAGACTATGTAACTCTAAACTATTATGAATTTTTTTTTTTTTTTTGTGGATGAAACACTACAAATTCTGATGACTTCTTTACGAATTCTTTTCCTGAAGAATTGTGTTCTTTCTTTCAAGTTTCCTTGGCCATAAATTTTATATTCGAGTTCATTCAAAAGAAATCATACATATTAAAACTGCTAAACTTACTAACTAATAAATATACCATCACTACAACAGACCATGGAAGAATCCATCAATGGATTTAATTTTTAAAATTAATGACGGCACATCTTAGAAAACACACTGCTGAACAATGAATGGTGGGGAAAAAAAATCTCTGAAAAATATCATCCACTCTTGAATATCTCAGATAAAAATAAATTTGCTACCCTACTGCACCAGCAGCAAAATTCCATCTCTGCTGCCTTTACACACTTGGAAGACTACAGGCTTCACATCATCAGGGAAATCATGGGCCAAATACAATGGTGGTCTGACACGTTACTCACCGACACCTTAGAAAGTGCTCTGAGTGAGTACACCAACTACACATGTTCTTAACACACAAGAAAAAACTCTAAACTTTGTAAGATGTAAGTTTCAAAGAGACATTAACAAAAACTACGAAGGCAAACCAGTTCTTCAGCACGAGAAATGTATCAAAAGAAAATGTACTTAAAATAAGTGTGACTCAGATAAGCAGCTACTATCAGTTTACTACAGGGATCCTGTCTGAATAAAAAAAAAAAAAAGAGTTAACAGTATTCTCCCACAAGCAGATTTTTAATACTTGCATTAAAGCTAAGGAAAAACTCCTTAGAAGTCAAACTCCTATTACATACTTTTAAAAACAAATTCATAATAGAAGTCTGTCTGAAGCTAGATCTTAAAAAAAAGTAACAGCCAACAAATATTTATAATTTTTCATCCTATTATTCAAGAAGATCTAAGAATACCAAAATATTTTAAAAACAATAATAGAAAGTAAAGGTTTAAGCCACATTAGAAAACCTCCCCCTAAAGCTTACAGCTATTGCAGTACTTCTTAAGGCAGAATTTCATGACAAAAATACTCGTTTTGTGTGCGGCAGAGACACACAAAAGGATTCTTCGGGATGCCAAACACTTTCAGAACTCTCCAGTGATGACTCATCCTGTTATGTATACAAAGCTTTCATTAAAAAAAAAAAAGTCAGTTGGCATCATTACAGATCCTCAGTTAGCAATCTTCAACTTACTGTTAGTTCTTGTACAAAGTATTCTAAACACTGCAATGAAGTATTCTGGTATGCTAATTTTGGGGAGGAAAACGTGCAACTTCACTTGAATGGCCTTTCTTACACAGAGTTTCTACTCTACTTCACAAACGGCTCCAAGATGGCCTCAAACACAGTTTTTAGCTACACAGAAATTCTTTGTTGCTCCACAGCAGTTCCTTGCCAGTCGCGCTGATCAACTATTTTGCCAAAACCAGAAAAATAAGTCTTTCAAAATGAGTCTTGATGACTGGAACAAAAAGAACCACTTCTTAAAAGAAAAAAAAAAATAAAGAAGCAGGGGGGGAGGGTAGTTTAACTGCTCCTAAAAACTTTGAAAGCATTCCTCCTGGCTCTCTCCTTGGAAGTGCTGTTTTAATCCCACCCCCAAATCAATTTATTTAGATAATCTGTTGTTCTGCAGCAAAAACCACAATAAACTAAAACTGCCACATAGCTGCAAATAACTGTGATGAACTGTGCTGCTATACTGACAAGCATTTGTTAATAAGACAGCTTTCTTTTTTATATATACAACTTCTTTGAAATGTGGTGTTGGTTTTTATTTTTAATTGGCTGTTGTTTGCTTTACTTATACACATGAATGTTTGCAAGATGTACTGAAACCAGAAGCCTCCCACAGTGCTACACACAGCACAAGCAGCCTGCTCCTCACTCCATCAACTCTTCCCAGACTTTTCCAAGTCAAGAAGGCCATTGTCACTCCTGCTCATCTTCTACCTGCAGGCAGCCACCTCCAAACCCAGCTAACAGGGAGCTTTAGCTCAAACAAGCACTGACCTCCTGAAACTCAGATTCACTCCACACAGGCAGCAAGTCTGGAGTTCACAGCCCTCCCACAGCATCATCTGGCCAAACTCAAACAAACAAGCGAGATAGAAATAATTTCCTTTATGTTCAATCCCTTCAGCCACTCGCTTCTCTAATAATTCAGTTCCTAGTGTTGATCCTTTTCTAAATATGGCCACACAAGCATAAGCAGCGAGCCTCAGTGCCAGCTATGCAATTTCTCTTTCCCACTGGGGACAAGCTTTCCAGCATCTCAGATGTTTTCAGAACAGACGCCTCCCCCACCACTGCCACATATACATTTTATTTTATTTCTTATGAACGCCTCTTACCCACACCAGTTACAAGTGCCAAATCATCTGATTTCACAGAGTGTCAAAAGAAAAGCCAGATCTAAGAACTTATATAGCATTTTCTATCCCTTCTTCCTCTGCAGCATGTTGATTTGGAAATAATACTCTTCATTTGCTCAAATTCCAGCTACCACAAGAAGTCTGCTGTCCCTCTCCAGTCATTTACACTGATCACAGGATTTAATCAACTACACCATGTTTCTGATAAGTTTGTGCTGTCCATGGGTACTGTCAAGGCTATATGTGATCAAAGATACAAACTAAATTTGTAGATTCATGCTACGTGTCTTTGAGCTTGAAGCACACTGATTTCCATGTTTCACAAAAAATAAATCTACAGAACAGCCCATTTTTTTCTGTTTCCAGACGAGCTATGAAGGCTTGTCTTAGCGTAACGAAATCCTTTTTATTTTTTAATTTAGTCTTAAGTTTTTGTTATTCTCTCATTATTTATGTACTACCACAGGTGGTCATGGCAAATTACCAACATAATTTATGCTGGTTCTTTAACTGCAAGAGTAGCTTACTAATTAAATACCAGAAAAAAACCCAAACAAACACAAAAAACCCCACACCCCAGTCTTCAGTAGTTAAAAGGCAGAGGTACAGGAAAGCAGGAGACACCCCCAGACAACAACAGAAGCTTCATACTTGTCTTTACACACTATGTTTAAATGAAAGCAGACACCATTTTAATTTTGTTGCATTGAATCATTGGTGAATGGAAGAGGGGAGAGGAATAAGGAAAAGCAGCTGGACCTTCAGCAGAGGTTTGGCCAGGGTTGGGTCTGGGGAGATGAAGAATCAGCCTCACAATGAACAGGAGGCATTTCCAAGCACACAGCACAATCATAATGGAGGGACCAGAGCAGAGCATGGGCTTGGCTCCACTGAACAAACAAAAGGGGATACTTTAATCATATTTTAATGAGGCTCTGCACGTGACCTGGTCCATTAGATGCTGAAATGCTGCTGCAGTTACTCTACAGCCACCTTGGCATTTGGTGGCTAATGCTCCAACTGGCCCCTACTGTACCCTTGAGGAAGGAAAAATAAATAAAGCTGCTGCAGCAGCTTTGGTTGATAACAGCATTAATACACTGGGGGTTTTAAAGATCTGTAGATCCACAGACATCAGCATGATCAAGTGTGAAACCTTAACTCACTAATAACCAGTTCTATCAGGAGACATATTGCACGGAATAATTAAGTCAATTTATGTTACATAAAAACCAGGTTCATTATCCAAATACAAATATTATTTAACTAATAGAATGAATCAAAACCTAAGCTATTCAATAGACATTTAATATCAGAAAACAAGATCCCATGATTCCTTACGGCTGCAGAAAGTGAAAAAAATTCCTGCCTTAAGAACCACAGCAAAACTTGCTAACAGTCCAGAAATTCTGCTTTCAGAGTCTATTTGTCTCTTAATGCCTTCAAAAAGCACTCCTGTAACACACACACAATTTCTTTTCAGTTTAAATAAAATTTCCCTGATGTACCCTAGTGCTTTCAACCACATCTTTGGAAAGTATATGGTCTGGTTTTCCCACACACATACATTTTCACGCATCTTGATAATTATAACTACAAGTCACATTGAAACGGTGATCACAAAATCACCATTTACTGTCTCTTCCAACACTTACTACACAGCACTGAAGCTAGGAGGTAAAAGGATCAAGAAAATCCCAAGTGAAAGCCTGCTGTTCTCCCAATATGCAGCTGAACTGTGGAACTCCACGCTCAGCATGCTGGAAGCTTGTGTGATCGAGGCAGAGGCTGCACACACTCAAAGGAGATTTTTATGCTCAACAGATCTACCACAGCAACACCATCCCTAACTCCAAAAAATCCCACAGTTCTTTCCCAATCTCCCGCAATTAGAGGTTTGAGGAAGTATCATTACAAAATTATTCTTATTTTTCCTATTAACCACTGCAGGACACATAGTGATGGGACATCCACAACTCTGATCCGACCTGGCACAGATGCTGTTGTGAAATCATTTCTCCGTATTATTTTACAAATAGACTCTGAACCAACAAAGCTCATCATACTGCCCAAGTTACTGTCACACCTGAAGAGTGACCTTGAGTAACACTAGACTTCATTTCCAGCCTTGTATTCAGCATCCTGAACAGTGAACATGCAACTATGCAGCCTTTAGCGGTTTACTGAAGTTTCATTCCTCTAAAAGACTGGTTCCTGATTTCTGACACCCAGAGACTCTCATGAGGGTTTCCAGAGATTCAGTTCTGCATGGTGGGAAGCAGGGGGATGAGGAAGCAAAGAAAATGCCCAGGCATCCTACACACCTTCCCATTCTGGATCTTTGTCTATACTGTATTTGAAAAGGTTATACACCTTAACCCTTAGTCAGGTCATCACCTACCACAGTAAAAAATAACCTCAAGAACAGCAAGCTTCATGTCGTAATCATGTTTTTCAACAAGATGCTTTCACAGCCAAAGAACACCTATTCTTGTATTTAAGCAACACGAAGCTCTTCTGGCAGATCAATGGATTCTAGTAAGTCACTTATTCCTTGCACAACCTCAGAAGTAAGTTAAAGTCCCTGTGTCGTGTAAAGACACTCAGGTGACATTTTGCAGCTATTTTCTAACTTGAAAAAATACCCAACCCATAAGCATTCTAGCCTTACTTTACATTGGAAATTCGTAATTTTTTGCTTCTTCTTGTCACTTAAAGACTACCAAGAGAGATTCATGCAATGTTGTTTTGCCCCTCACCCTGGATCAAGTCCTGATTTTCAGCACTCAGGTTCATCTTTTTGATGGAATCTGGCAAGCATCTTTGAATGTCAAGACCAAAGAGTCAAGGAAGGAGTTTTATGAAAAACAGTTGGTGTTTACTGACTGTGGGCAAGTTCATCCTCATTCCTAAAAGTTGCTTAATTTCATCCATCCACTTTCCATACGGATGTGGTCGATATTCATGAGGAAATCTAGTAAAAGACAAAGCGTATTATGCAGAATCCCATGACCTGGGTGGTTCTGAGTGTGTGCACTGGGGTGGCAGGGAGCTCTGTCAGCAAATTTCACTTTTGCTGCTCAGGTACAATCAGGGTATAGGATGATCTGCAGAAAGTTTAGTTCTGATGAGTTTAGCAGGCTTACGAGGCTGCTGGAAGGACTGGAGAGGAGATTACAGGAGAGATTATTTCAAGATACATCTTCTTTCAGTACAAGCTGCAACCACTGAAAGGATTCTCCAAATTGATCTTGGACTTTCTAAAATGCAACCACCTCCCCCCACCTTTGCTTCTCTTAAAGCTTCAAGAGACGTAACCCCACCACTACTACTTTTGTGCCCCTAACTATACCTAACTATGTACTTACAGCACATCTTTCAAATTCCTCAGAATTTCAGGCTCAGAAGATGCCACAGAACAGTGAGAAAAAATTGCCATTATGAAGTCCTGAAGAGACCACAACCATCAGTGGCTTTTCCATTACAAAGCAGGCCTGGCAAGACAACCTTCCCCAGAAAAAGTCTTCTGCTCTTCACCTACAAATATACATCTTACTCACCAGGGAAGCCAACTAAATAGCTCTTCTTTACATGCCTCCTGGCCTGAAACTTCTAGCACAGGAGATGGTAAGAAGTGCAAGGACAGGATGTGGAGTCCTACATGCAAAATTATTCAGCCTTACATCATTCTGGTAAAACTCAACACGTACTATCAGTTTTTCAGATGCTGACTGTGTTTGATAAAATCAAGTATCACAGTGGGCTGGGTCTCAGGCATGAAATACACATCTAGCTCAGGAAGAAATAAGCCTAGTTCTCTCCAAGTGACCCCAAAGTGCCTCTTTTCTCTTTGTACACAACAGAACTGTGATTCTTGCCAGCCTCTGGGAAGCAGTGGGAGTAAAACATGACTAATTGGCCAGTAAAAGAATAATAGAGAAATCAGGAACAAGTTTATGCAATTTATAATTGTTGTGATTTCAGCTTAGCACTGTTTCACAGAATCTAAGTTGACATAAAACTGTTCTCACATTTTCTTGATATTTGAAGAATGAAAAACTATTCCACAATGCCTGGTTTATTTTCCTCTGAAGCATCCTGTTCCCCACACTTTTTGATTGTGCAGAGAAGCAATCGGTTAGCACTATTCAAAACAGCAGATACAGAACAGTCTGGGCTATCGAATTCTTACTTGTACTGATGAATGTTTACTCTCATGACTATTTTATTTCAATGGAAAACTTCCTATTGACTTCACTTGTCTTTGAAACAGAATTGTGTACCTTAGAGAATACCCTATCATGCTGATTAATAATTAAATGAATCCATACAGTACTTATTCACTGACAGTTCTTTATTTGGAGGTCCAGAGCCATCAATAATGAAAACTCCTCTGTCGTACTGGCAAAGCTGTCAGCAGCAGACGTTGAGTATTAGCCAGCCATAAGAAAATAAATAAATATAATGGTTTACATGTGAACTGTATGTAGGTCTATCAATGATCAGGGGAACTGCCTCCCCCTAACCTCTACATCTCTCAGCTTTCACCAGAGAAAACAGCAGCCAACCATCTTCATCACCATGGGTGAATGCAGATGTCAACAACTGGCTACACAGCACAGCCCAGAAACTCTGACTTTCCGGTAACAAACTAAACTGGAGTCAACCGATTTCAAAACATCCCAAGGGAAGCAATAGAACTGCCTGAAATAGTAGCTATTCATCAGTTCAGCTCCAGGATTCTAAAACTTCCTATGGAAAAGTGACTCAACCATCTCAGTTACTGAACCATAAGCATCAAGACAGATTCAGTACCTACATGCATTTCTGAAAAAGGGAAGAAAGTAATTAACTTACTAACTCCTCATAGCTAAACATTCTTCCTCATTCTAGATGGATCTCACTATCTGAAGACGAATATACCAGGGAAAAAAAAGGATGTGTTTAACTATTTTACATCTTATTGACTAACACATATCTAAACAAAATATACAGGGCAGACTCCCCAGCCCAGTTTCAAGAATTTATTAAAGCAGGGCTGTACTCTGATCCACACAAACCACCTCAGGAATCTTCCACACTTCCTCTCCATCACTCTCTTCTTCCAAGAACTAGACTTCAAGTTGTAATAGTTGCTACTTCTGGAGCTGCATAAAACTGTCTTCACATCATTCTTCAAACTGTTTTCTTTCATTTAAAAATCTTAGCTTCCTTTAACAAGGTGAAAACAAGGATATCAAGGGATAAATGGAAGGAAAAACACAACTAAATACATGTAAGAGTAAGCACTGCTCACAGGCAAACTACCTCACCAAGGTGGGTTAAGGTGAAAGAGAAAGACTGAAGTCCATGCTCCTCAACCTCCACCTCCCATCTGTCTTAGAGATTATATTCCTCCTATATGCAATTAGCCTTCTGCTAAAATACTGCAAAGCCAAAGTGGAATTTTCCCAACAAGAACAGTCTCTCAAAGGTTAATAATAGCACTTACTGCTCAACCCTGACCTCCATTTTATGGTAGTCCTGAACATACACCGAATGACTTCTGCCACAACTGTGACTAAACCTTCTGTACACACAGCAAGGCTGACATGGCAGTGACAACACCTAGCACACCTATTATTTGACCCAGACCAAGTAACCTCTGGAAAGGTTAGAAAATATTCTAGGCTCATTCCCTCTCCTTGACCACTGCTGGTGTCTCCTTGCCTCTTACACACATTCTCAATGGTGCCACAAAACTATGCTGCCAAAATTGCCCCACTCAAGCCTAAGGGCAAGGGGAGTAAAATAAAGCTCCAACCTTATTCCTCCTCATTGCTCCAGACATGCCATCCTTGTATAGCTCCACCTAATCCATCCCTTTCCCCTGCCCCATCCTCTTTGTTCTGCCAAATACGTCACATCCTTTTGTCCTGTTTCTTGTGCTTCAAAAAAGCCTTCAAATTGTATTAAATTCAGCATCCTCACAAGCCACTTGATTCAAAGAAGGCAAATTTCTGCAGAACTATAAGCATAAATAAGAATTCTGTTTGGGGTTTTCTGATTTCTGGAAAAAACACAGCTCCCTTTCCTCCTGGTCTAATCTCACCTCAAACAGATCCCTCACAGAATGATTATTCCCAGAACTGCCCTCTTCAGAGTTTGTCCTATTTTTCTCTATGGCACCTGATGTTAGATGCTAACAGGAATTGCAAACTGGTTAACTATAAACTATATATAAACTATACAATCCAGGCAATAATAACCTGCTCTCACAGGCTCTTCTTCCTAAACAGTCTTCCAAAAGCAACCTACCTTCTCTTTTTATAGCAAGGGGGCATTTGGGGCCCAGAAATTAAAAATAAGGAAAAAAAAAAAGGGGTGGGGGGGAGAGAAAAGAAGATCTACAGTAAAAACAACATGGAAGTGCTCGTGGTTAGAAGGAACACATTGAGCTCCATCTCCAACAAAGAAATCATTCCTGAAACTGAACTATACCCAAGAACTGCAAGTCCTGGCTAAACAAACAAATAAATACGCAAGTGTTTACCTTTTAATGCTTGGAAATCAGGATGAAAACATGGGACAAAGAGGCCAGCGTGAAATCTTTTATTTTCCAGCTGTGTTATAAAAGCACAAGCAGCACAAGCCACACTTACTGTGTAACATTTCACCATGGAGTACAGACAAGAGGGAGACTTCCCTGAAGAGACAGACAGAAATGCAATGTGCTGTGACTAACTTCCAACAGACCTTATGGAGGAGTCAAATATCTTCCAAACGAGTGATATCATCTATGCTTGTGCCTGGCATTGGACCTCAACACCGAGATGAAAAAAAGAACCCTAACAAGGCCATGTATAATTATGCTCCATTTTTTTAATCAAAGATCTTTCCAAAGGACGAAGCTTAACTGAGATGTTTTGCCACTGATCTACGCCTGAGATGTCAGGAAAAAGAATCTGTCAAGACCACTAAAAGACACATCTGTTTGCTGAACACATTGCACGTCAGATTACCAAACACAAAGACGTGAACACTGGCAAACAGAAGGCGCTCACCTATTCCCAAACCCACGTGATGTTTCTCTTTCCCTACCGAATTTCCCTGACATTTCCTGGTTCACCTCAGCCGTCCCAGGGAGCACCACTGCGGCACAGCAAATGCCATGAATCGCGAGGAGACATCTGATATCTGTGATATCACACGCTGGGATCCTGCCAGAGAACCACAACATGCCAAAAGGATTTCGCAGAGGAAAGGCAGAATTATAAAAGACTAGCTGAAGGCTCGCTGTCAAACTGGATTTTAATACTTCTTGCTGCAAACACCTTCCATGTCCCAGGATTTCCAGGAGCTTTAGTAATTACTAAAATTGGAACTGCCCAAATAAAACAAGAAAGTGTCTTTCAGCTTGTTTAGAGTGTGCTTTTGACAACACTCCAGAGTCAGTCCCCTTCCTCTTGGGCTCTGTATTTTATACTAAATGGTATCACCAAGTATCTAATCCTCCATGCTAAGAGTTTTCTATCCGCGCTTTAGGAACAGGAAACCAGAATTGCGAAGCCATGAGATTTGACGGCAGTGATGAGAAAAGCATACTTTAACCATTATTTCCAAACAGCTGAATAAATTAAATAAAGTAAGGCTGAAAATACCCATAAAGCACATACTGAATGGTCCTTTTAGCCTGAAACAAAGGGAGAAACAAATATACGGCCGTTTTTAATTTTTGCTCAGCCATTTACCCTTAAGAGATCATTTTCAGGCAAGTCCAATGAACGGCCACACTAAGAAACTGTACATGATGCAACTACTTTCTACTGGCATATTATGTAAACGACAATAATGCCACCCCCTGCATCCTCCCCTCGAAGGAAAAAAAAAAAAGCTTCCAAAGAACATTTTGCCAAAGCTCTGCAGGACTTTCTGCTTGGGAAAGAAGAATGAAGTATAAGAAAAAGGAAAAAGGCAAGGAAAAAATATATATAAATCAACTGAGTGCAGAGTCTGACAAAATAATTATACAAAATTAAATACAATTCCTTCCCCAAAAAAAGTGAGTATTTTGATCTAAAAGCATCTGCATTTAATGCTGGCAGAATATTAGATATTACTTTGCACAGAACAGACACAACAAAAGAAGAGCCATAAAACAGTTTACAAAGATGACCTGCAAGTGAGGCAAGCAACTAAAAACTACAGAAACTCAAACTCCAAGTATAGTCTCAAAAGAAAGGCCATTTACAACAAAGTAGTAAAGAATATATAACCAAACCCTTTAAAAACAAATGTACTCCTCAGTGAAGTTGCTGAATGGCACTTAGATGCACCTGATCACACAGCACTAAGAAAAAGAGTCTATCTTGTCTCCTGCTTCTATCCCACAAGTAGATGGTTAAAATATTTGCACTCAGCAGTCTGGGAGCTGCAGTTATTTTCTGTAGCAAGTGTATTTCATTGTGCAGGAGCATCAAACACTACACAGGACCATCACCACGATATAGAGAGAGCACAAAGAGCCCTGCACATAACCTCCAGCTCAGGAGCTGTGTGTACTTCAATACCCAGCATTGCACAGAGTCACCGAGAACCTTTAAATGTCTGCCCAGTTGTGTCAGTTTTGCCACAGGAGTACGAACCCACTATTGCTTTATTTCCTCACATGAAAAAGCCCCAAATCGTTTTCATACTCATCTCCAGTTCTTTCAACAACTCTAAGCCAAATAACACTATTCTTAGGGGGGAAAATGAAGTTAAATAATAAACTGAACTAACTCAGGAAGGTTTTTTAATTATGTAAGAATCTGGTTATAGTGTTAACTAATGATTCACGGGTGAGTGTGTAGTGTTTAGTATCCAGAATTAGGCACACGACCGAAGGAGTTTTTCAGGAAAATACAAAACACTACACAAATTAACTGGTTCATATTTTGAAAACATAGGTTGTTTTGTTGGGTGGGTTTTTTAATCAACCTGCCAGAAAGTAAGGCCACTGGAAAAACGGATAGCCAGCTTCTCATACTGTCCAAATAAAAGAAAAGGAACAGACTTTTTTCTTTGCCGTTGTACCAAGTTTGTTAAAGCCAGTCAGTTATGTAACATTTACTTTGACTTATGACCTATTTGCTCATGGCTCATACAAAAATCATCATATATGATGGTCTGGCCATCCATTATGCACCAGAAATAATAGTTTATTTTTTAAAGTGGGTTTTTTTTTTCTCAGTATAAAACTACAGTTTAAAAGAGTGGGAGGATCACCTAAAATTAACACTATACAGGTACGCTTTGAAAGCATGCAGAATTAAAATGGCACGCTCTTCAAAAATAGCGTGTGCAGAATACTTCAAAACACTAAAGAAAAATTAATCCTATCTCCATTTTCCATCACTCCAACATTAACATCAGAGAAGTAAAAGTGGCAGGGAAAAACAAAAAGGGAAAAAAATAGTTGTGCTATAGCTAACCAGAAAAAGTGTTATTTTTTAAGGAATACGTGCGAGCACACGTGTGTAGGTGTAGCCAGGGCAGCGCTGACCGGATGCCCGGCTCACGGCGAGCGGGGCTTTTGTGGCTCTTTCTCCCACCCACCACCCTGTTTTGCCTTATTTTTATTTTGTAAACGGCCGCCGATTACCCAGCGAGCGTGTAACTTGAACCTCTACACCCACGGCTGGACGCGGCTCCGGGTTTTTTCTGCCCGAACGGCGTCGAATTGCCCGTGCCGAGTGTCAGCGGCGCCCAGCCGCCACGCCAAGTTTGCCGCCCGGTCCCGGCGGGTCCCCTGTCCCCGGGGAGCCCCCGGCCGCTGTCACCGCCTGCCCTCCATACAAAGAAGTTCAGCGCCAGCCGTACTCACCCCCGGCGAAGTGGCTCTGCGCGACATCGCCCAGCGCCGCGGAACCGCTCGCAAATCCCCTCTGGAAAATGGAGGGGCTGGCACCGGTGCGATCCGGAGCGAGGAGAAGTTATTTACATGTCAGGGCCCGAGCCCAGCGCGGAGCGGAGACGGCGATGCTCAGCAGTGCCCGCGGTCTGCCATGTTCGCGGCTCGCTCGGCTCCCGGCCGCTGCCCCGCGGCTCGGGCGGCTCTACAGGGCCCCCCCCATGGCGGCGCCGCCGGGCAGCGATGCGCCACAGCCCCGATCGCCGCGCAACTTCGGCTCCGGGATCCTCCCCGAACCAGCCTGGGGCCGCCGGCGGAGGAGGGCGGAGGGGGAGGGGAGCGGGGGGAAGGGGAGGGGAAACGGGAAAAAAAAGGAAAAAAAAAAAAAAAGAAAAAAAGAGGAGGAAAAAAAAAAAAAAAAAAGAGCCGAGGGAGAGAAAGTAGATCCGACGCAGCCGGGCGCCGCCAATGTGCGGACCGGAGCGCTGCGGCAGGAGCGGGGCCGCCCGCGCTCGGGAGGCGGAGCGGCGGCGGCCGGAGGCGCAGCGCCCCCGCCGGAGGCTCCCCGGCCCGCCCCCGCCCCGCACCCTCCGGGGCCCGCCTGTCCCGGGGCCGAGCCCGGGGCTGAGCCCGGGAACCCAGCGGAGCGCCCGGCCGCTCCCCCGCCGGCCCTGCCCGCAGCACCCTCCGAGCGCGGCGGGCGGCAGCGCTCCGCTCCGCTCCCTTCCCCCCGCGCCCGCACTTTGCCAGTTAACAAAAGCGCCGCAACCAAAAGTTACGTTTCCACAGACGCCAGCCGCTTTCCTGGCGGCCCCTCCTCGGCTGCCGGGCTGCTCTGCGAAAACCAGGGTTTCGCCCATGAAAGATTAACGGGGCAGTTCGGGGATCGCCTTTAGTTTTTTTTTTCCTTTTTCCACAGAAACACAGAACTGTTTGGCTTGGAGATCATCTCCTTCAAGAGCCCTGCCAAGGCAGCGTCACCTGGAGCAGGTGACAGGGACGCGCTCAGGTGGGTCGCTGTCTGACCTCCCATCCATGACCTCCCTGGGCAGCTGTTCTAGTGCTCTGCCACCCTCAATGTACAGAAATTCTTCGTCGTGTTGAGGTGAAACTCCTTGGTGTTTAGTTTTGTGGGTTTAGTTAGGGTTTTATGTTCTAGCTGTCTTTTCTTTCTCCTCCCCCTCCCTCCCCCCCACCATTTTCCAGGCTGCTCTACACTTCTCCAAAACAATCTGGAATGGACAAGCTAAGAAAGCAAAGCTTGACAAATGTCCATCTACAAATGGCTCTTTCCTAATCCTCCAAATGCTCCCTGCCAATTTTATTCTCCTACAGAGAGAAAAACAAATCAAGAAAACATTACGCAAGTGTCACTTCACTTGTATTGATAGATACTTGCAAACCGATGGGTCCCGCCAGTTTGAGTGGTAATGCAACTATCTTTGTTCAACTTCCCTTCACGCAAAAACCCCAAAGCAGCTGTTGAGTAATGCCTTGCTTCTGTCAATCCCAAGTTTTCCTAAAATTTGTGTGAGTATCAGACATCTGCAAGACACAGGTTAACATGTTGACAACAGTAATCTGACTTGTCTGCCAAACAAAAGTAAAAAAAAAATTGCATCTATTTTCTCACTCATCTTAATATTACCCTTATCAATTCTCTTCTGTCACACCAAGCTGCAGCTGGACATAGTTAAACTTGGGCACCATCTGTTGTGGACAAGCAAGTACAGTATTGCCTTACAACTACTGGTTAGAGAAATTCTCAATAAATGCACCTAGGAACTCAAAAATACCATTTCACTTCTAACACTGAGCAAAACAAACCCAAATTCCCATACTGATTCACAGAGCAGGACCTACCCAGGTAGAGGGAGTGGACCAATGCTGCCTCTCCTAACATTTTCAACTGAAACATGTTCTAGGTGCCCAGCCCACAGGAAAGTTTTTATCAAACCCATTCCCCAGAGATGAAGATAAAATTTTAAAAGGAAAGCACTCACATGAAAAAATCTCCAGGTGTTTACTCTGAAACAAGTAACTATTGTATAAGAGCCATTGTGCCATGTTAGTACAGGCACGGACACATAAATGTATTTGGCTACAAGGAGCTATCAAGCTCTGGCTTATCTGCACATCTCTGTAACCACACGTATTGGCACACTCAGTCTGCTGCAATGAGAAGGTTAAACATATTCATCTAAACCTTAGCTGATGGTGAATGTCAGGGGTTTATTCTGCAGCAAGAGTTGGTTGCTTTGGTCCAACCAACAAGTGGTGAATTTCAAAGCCCCTACTGAGACATTAATCACTTTGCCTACTCCCTTTCACACTCACAGTCCTTCAGGCTCAACCAGGACGAGCCCCTGTTGCACATTCGTCCCTGCTGAGTTTAAACATTTTTCTAACCAATCATTCTGAGATCAACTAAAGTAAGCTTCTCTTCAACCAAAGAAGATACAGAACAGCAGACAGAAGCTGTGTATTTTCCAAACTGTATTAAATAAAAGGAGTGTTCAGAGTCAGTAGGTTAAGCAAGGCTGGAGCACCAAGTTTACTGTGTGTCATCTATCCCATAACTGCCTGTTTTGATGAGCTTCCATTACAGCCCTGGTGTGGTACCATTCCAAGTGATACCCCTGCATCATGACTGACCCTCCATCAATTCACAGGGCTGTCTGTGCTGCTGTTCCTTAAACCTGCAGATATTTTCACCTTACACTGTTGAAAAGTGTAGGTTTTAACCTACCAAGTAATGGGTCACCTGACAAGTTTAAGTATGCTAGCACAAACAAGTTGTAATTTAATAACAGCTGGTTAAAATAATAATAATAAATTACTCTCAGTACTTTTCCCTGCTGTTCATGTGACCCAAGACCCAAGCTTACAGGTATGAAGCCGTATTAGCCAGCCTTGTTCTTCCCCTGAGCTTTGAACACGGGGATGCGTTTTCTCTCACATCAAAGGGTGAGATTTATTTGTTTTACTCTGAAAGCACATTAATTGCCATAAAAATCTTGGGAAGGACAAATGTTATTTTACTACAGCACAGTCAGACACGGTCCAACACCAGTCATGTTGACTGATTACTCCTTCTCCACACAAACTGCCCATAAGTTGCATTTGTTAGGATTGTAAGTTCAACAGCAGCTCCAACTGAAGCTGATCCCACCCCACACCTCTTCTTCCCAGCCCCAGAACTGTTCCCATCCAGCTGAACGCTGGATTGTGAACCAGACACATGGATCAAACCTGCTACAGAACAACCCAGCAAGAAGCAGCAGGGCTGGACACTGAGAAAAGGCAAAGCAATTGTGTCTGCAGCAGCTCCCTGCCCCGATTCACACATCTCCACAATCATGTGTCACCACAATGGCAAGGCAGGGACTGTTTATGCCAATGCTTCTGCCAAGAAAATGTACATGGGAAAAATGGGACCAGTCATCTCTCCTAAGACAGACATCTTTCTTTTTTTTTTTTTTAATAAGCAACAGAAGTGATAGATTTAATGATTAAGATAAAAACTTATGTCTATGCATATGGTGGACTGTTTTCTTCCAAGCTCAAATTGATTAACTCAAGGATGCCACTCTTGAGTTAATCAGGACACATTGAGCAAAGCACAGCCTATCTGTTTGTGATAGGCCCTGTTTACAATTCCTAACTTTGGGAGAATGTTTCTTCACAGCAAACAAGAGAAATTCGGAAATAGGCAAGTCACCAATTCCAATATATTCTTATCAAAATTTCTGATGGAATGCACATACAAATAAGAGACATGGGCTTCTCAACGGAAGTATTACTTGGTTACTCTAACTAGGTCATACATCTGATTTGTTACTTCATTGATTTTAAAATGTACAAAGACCGATATATTAAGAAGCACAAAAATGTTTGTCTTTCTTAGACATTTTCCTTAAATCCTGCTGACCTGCTATTTCCAAAATATGCAATAGACTTCTGAAAATATTATTGTTGTAAGAACTTGAGATTAAGCACTAAGTACTGAGCTACAAAAGGACAACAAGCAGAAAAGAAAATGCAAATATTTCTCCTTAGCCTGGCAATTCTACTGAAATGTAAAGGCATTTACGTTCTAGCATCCCTTTATGCTTCCACGCTACGTAGCAACTCAAACCACCCTCTTCTGTGAATAATTTCTCTGTAAATTCCACTTCCCATGCCAAAGGATTAAACAGAAGATGACTGACTTCTTTTTTTACTGCATTTGAAGGCGTTTGGAAGTTCCTAGTTTCTAACCTGTACTACAACATTCTCTAGAGATAGACTCCATTTCTAAAAGCAAAAAAAATTTTTAAAAATTAAAAAAAAAAAAAAAAAAGTTCCAAACTGTTTCCAAACAGTCTATTTCCTCTCCCCTGCTCTCTCTTCTTGTGAGCATGAACCAGATCATATCTAGACCCAAAGACAGGCTGGCAGCATGTCACATAGCCAAGAAACACATTTTGTGTATTACCTGCATACCCACATTAACATACTGTGAAAAATTTGATTTAAAGCCATTACATCTAAGATGTCATACCTAGCAAGCTTGCTTTTAGAAACAGAATTTGAACAGCAACGTAAGTCAGGTAATTGAAATAGCTTTCTATATGGAAAACATCACATTCTGTCTCTTCTCATGGCTTTGATTGGCAAGTTTTGGCAAATATAACTGAGAAGGCTCAAAGTGGGTTTTTTTTTCCTGACATCTTTCCATGCTTCAGCCAAAGGCTACCATCCCTGTGACAGAGATGGCAGAATGGGTCATTCCAATTACCTACCATTACACTTGATTGACTGATGGGTGTGAATTTGAAGCAGTAACAACAAGCTGGAGTGTCCCCTTTTGCTTCTACCTGCAGAGCATCAGCACAGATCTCACAAGGGAGCTCAAGCTCACAAGGTGTTATCAGCGTCCAGTGCCACAAGACAAATGGTGGTATCAGTGGAGAGACGTGGGCTGATCACATTAAAAAGCATTTCAAAACCAAAATACTTGAAAGAAAAAATAAAGACCTTCATCAAACCTTGCATTACACCTCTGTAAATCAGATTTCCCTGCACACTTCTTCCCTATTTCCCCTGGCACTGAAGGAGTCCAGCACGTGGTGCTTTCTTACAGAAACACTGCACAGGAGACAGAGTCTCACAACCTGTGTCTGTTTTACACTGCTGCTGAGTGCTGCTAGGGGTAAACTGTCACATAACTGAAATGATCATGCAGTATCCCTTAGAATCACAGAATGGTTTGGGTTGGAGGGACGTAAATAACCCACTTCAAACCCCCTGCCATGGGCAGAGACACCTCCCACTAGACCAGGTTGCTCCAAGCCCTGTCCAGCCTGACCAGGAACATTTCCAGGGATGGGGAAGTCACAGCTACTCTGAGCAACCTGTGCCAGGGCCTCACCACCCTCCCAGTAAAGAATTTGTTCCTCACATCTAACCAAAACCTGCCCCCTGTCAATTTGAAGCCATTCCCCCTTGTCCCATCACTGTTCCTGATGACAATTTTATTTACACCAAAAAGAAATAAAGGGGTGAGCAAATAAATTCAGTGAGGACTAGAAACTAATATGGATGAAAAGACCACAAGTTCAAAAGAAGATGCAAGAGGAGGAGAGGTAGAAAACAGAAACACTTAAATGCTCCCAGGCCTTTAGAAAATGACTCATTGCAAGTGACATGCATTGTCAGCTGCCAGCACAGGCAGGACAAAACTGTTTTCAACAGTGCATGATGGAAATCCAATGCGAATATAAATTCTGACATATTTGCTTTAAAGTAATCAAAATAGCCCTACCCTTTTCCAGCAGATAAACTTTTAAATATACTTTTTAAAAAGAAAATCTGGAATGCTGGGTGACACCATTTCTGAAAAAAAAATCCCAATGTGGTAAGGAAGCAATAATTTATTTAGTATATGTGGAATCACACAGATTAATAGATAAACCAAGTATCAGGTGTCAAAGGAAGTAAGAAACACAGACAATGAAACAAAGAGATTGAGTAAACTATTTTCTTTCCATAAACAACACAGGAAAACTCCATCTAGGAAATAAAAGCTATTACACATCATTCACTGTGTAAAAGCAATGAGCACAACATAAATAATGGACATCACCATCAGAAGGGATGCTCATGGAATAGGATCACACAGTAACTCAGGTTGAAAAAGACCTCAAAGGTCAGCCAGTCCAACCTCTCGCTCAAAGCAGGTCAGAGACAGTTCCCAAAATGGTTTACAAATATTTTGAAGTTCAATTCACTGTTTACATAGCTGTGTAATTACACACAGTGCTGAAATCCGATGGGGGGACCCTATTTGAAACAACTTATGCCAAGTACAGACAACAGAGATCACGGCATAAAGGTGATATTCTGACAGACTAAATCACACCTAAACACCTCTGTTTAGTATTTCTTACTAGATGGTCCCTGCTCAGACTCAAGTCCATCTCAATTGCACTTCAGAGATAACTACTTCATTCTTCTGACTAAGCATAAAAAACTCAGCAGAATTTGAATACACGTCCTCGTTTCATTAATAAGCTCCTGTAGAATAGTAAAATAAATATAATTATTCCATTAAAGTTTTGAAAGAAAACAATCCAAAGAGAAACTAGACCATCACAACGCTCCTAAAAAAGAAACCTAGGTGGCATGACTACAGGAGCTAAAACTCAGCCTCTGCCCTGTCCCCAAGGCCCATTACTAATAGCTGTTACGGAATATGCTCCCACACCACATGACGTGATCACATCCATGCAGATGTAAATTCCCCAGGTTCAGTTCAGGCTACACACAGGGGGACAAAAAGAAGAAAGAAAAAAAAAGAAAAGGGGGGGAAAACCCCCAGAAAAATTCAACAGCTTCATCTAACATTTATAGTCTTTAGATAAAAGCCAGCTAACAAATGTCTATCGCAGTACTTTTTCAAAATTCTAGCCACACAAGGAAAACAGTGCATCTGAGAAGATACAGAAGAGCTGAGAGCCCAAGGTTCAACTCAACAAGTTTGAACATGTCCAAGACACCTATGACTTCACTTTTTCTAAGGATGAGCATGTTAACTAAGAATAGATAAGAAACTCTCATTGGTCTAAAAAAGCCTTTAAAATAACATGGTCAAGCTAACGATGTAAAAACAGGGGGTTTTTTTTGTCTATCAAGACAGTCTAAAGCAAGTAAAATTAAAAGATACACGTATTTAAAAAAAAAAGTAAATTGAAAATATTCTTAAACAAATATTTATTTAGATTATCAGTAATTTAAAACTCTTGCTGACAGCGTCTAGTTAACGAGCCTTGAGATCAAGATTTTCTGCTTGTCCATAAAGTGGGTTCACAACCAACAGTACTTTCTCTGTTCTGCTCTACCAATATATCCTTGTCAGAGAAGACCACATAGAGAGCACACGAAATGTCAGTTTACCAAGCTTTTATGCTTATTCTTTACCAACGAATACATTTGAAGTGAGTGTATTTCCAAGCTGTTCACAGCACACCACAGGACAAAGAATACTCTCCCATTCCATTAAAGAAAGAGACAACAGCATAGCCAGACATGAGCCAGCCCTTACTACTACATGAAAAAGCTCAGAGATTATTTCCTTAAATAATTTTGCTAACAGATCATTTATTTCTTGAGTTACCCTCCCATTTCTGGGCCCAGTTCTGTCCTAAAGGGTTTCTGGAAGACACAGGCAGAAATACAAATTAGAATTCCTGCTGAATGTGTTTTGCACTTTCCTTTGTATAAATCTCTACCAGGATGCCTGATGCAAGGTTAATTACTCAAAACATGAACCAGGCAACATGGTGTGTCAGAAGCCTGAAGTAGCACTGAAAGCCAGCATTTCCCACAGCCTCATGGCTTGTACATCCCATCTCCTCTGCTCCCTCTAGAGCAATTCTGCTGTGAGCTGTTCCTCCTAAACTTACATCCCCACGGGTTAGAGAACATTAACTGTGGCACACTGTTTGCCCAGGAGGCTGAAAGTGAAACTGATGAGAATTCTATCAGTTTGATTGAATTCCTCCTTAAAAGAAAACCAACAACAAAACAAAACCACCAGTTATAGTCACAGCAGTACATTGAGCATGGTTGGTGATGTTGGCCTTGAGGCTGAGGAGCACTGGACAGCCTTCACCCACACTTATCTAATTCCCAAACACCCACACGAAGCACTGGGAGCAGCATGTGGACCACAGGAAACCTTGGGCCAGCCTTGAGAAATGTATGGCAGAGTGGTCAGAACTGTACAAGCAACCACTGGAACCATGTGACACACTGGGGACAGCACTGGGGACAACAGTGTCCAGCAGCTCCAAACATTCCTGCTGGGTTTTCCACAACCACGGGCAAGAAGCTGAGTGCTTCACAATCCAGAACACTATTGCTGGCTGCAGCCAAGTCACCAATCCACACACAACACAAACACAGCCACAAATTAGCTCCATTTTAAATGGTTAAATTTAAGGAAACTGAAATGATCAGTTCTTTTTATTTTTGTTTCAAAATTCCCATTTCCAAGCTTTTCCTTACAATGAAAAGCATCTGAGAGCCACAGAAAGAAAAAAACACTTGCTTTTATTACAAGGACGGGGAAAGAAACAGAGAAGGAAAAATGCTGGAGTAGAAATAAACACATAAGCAACAGAGAATGGGAACTCGGGAATAAGGAACTGGGAAGTCTGGGAGAGAAAAATCTGAGGAAGCTGTTGAGTCTTTGGAATCAGCTAACAGAAGCTTTCAGAGCACGTATCTCAGAGGGTAAGAGGAGGCCTTCATCATCCATACGTCTAATAGAAAAGCAAAATATCAGAACAAGCAGCCCAACATGTTTGTGAAATCGCTGAGGACAACTGTTTCACAAAGTTGAGGGTGCCAGAAGAGCAGTTACTTCACACTTCACTCTATTAGGGCAGGCTCCATTTTAAACATCTCAATGTGTACAGTGATTTGGCTGGAAGTGGTAACGAGAAGCACTCGCTGTGCCAAGGAAGGGGGAAAGCGAGAGCAGCAGAGAGAGGAGAGCAAATTTTTATCTTCCATTAACTGAAATAAGAAAAGCAAATTTCAACAAACTCTTTGAACTTGTTGCTGGAATCTCTCGAGACTGCAATTTAAAGGAGGACTGGCAGTTATTGTACTGGAATAAGCACAATGGCAAAGTACTGCAAAGCAGGGGAGAGATTGGAAATGTATATGAACAATACAGGCTACATCAAAAGCAGCCAGTAATAAGGGTCTGAAACTAGAAAGAATCATATTAGGAATGGAAACAAGGGCATTTTAATGAATATAAAGGAACAGCATAAACTGTCAGGGATAAAAATCAGAAGAGATAAAAGCACAGCATGCAGTATTACCACTGTGCAGTATAAAAGGCAAACAAAGTTTCAGAAATATTTTAGAAGTAAGAAGAAAAACACAAAAGTCTGTACAAACAGTGTTTAGAAAGAACAAACGGGTAACAAAACAGACTCAAATGCCATTTTCTGTATTTTAGCCTTCATAAAACAGATTTATTGTAGCTAATACTAAAAACTGATTTTGCTACTAGACTAAATAATCAGACAAATTCAAGTCAGCAGGACTGGAAGAATTTCACACAATGCTTAAGAAACACAGAGAAGTAATCTCTAAACTATGAGCAGTCATCTTCCCTAATACAGTCCTGGTGAAAATGCCCTAAGAGAGGCTGGCAACAATGAGCTAGAGCACTCAGAGGGTTTTTATTTGGAAATTCTTTTCAATCACTGTAGGAGAACATAGGAAGTCCCTTCCTCCGGGACCTGCATGAAGACATTCCCACACAGGAGAGTTACACAGCACACACGGCAGAGGCAGGGGCTACAAATATTTTTGAAGACAAGATCTTAATAAAAATCATTCTGATAAATTGAAAAGTGGCTCATATCAACCAAGTGAAACTTAATAAAAACTAGCAATCTTTTGAAGAATAAATCAGTTAAATCAATATTATGTTGCTATAGAGGTTAAGCTTGTTCAGTGCAGAACAAAGGAGACAATCACCTAATAAATAAAATTTCTGTATAAAAATTGTTCTCCATTTCAGCTCTGGAGTTCTTAGCTGTGAGTAATACAAGACCAAACTAGCTTAATCAGCAGTAAAGAATGTTAATTTTATACTGTACAAAATTAGTTACTGAAACCAACTGCCTAGAGATACAGGGGAATTGTATTCACTAAATACTTCAAAAACAAGTCGGAGAACCATTTGTCAGAAATGGTACAGATACACAACACACAGAAGGATGAGTAAGATCACCCTGAAGTCTTTTTTGTCCATACAGTTTCATTTATCTCTGGTGAGATAGGAAAACTAAATATTCCTTTTATTTAAAAGAATTTCATTGTGCTTCTGAACTCCACACTTCGGGGAAAAGAACCCTAAATAATTCACATTCTGTGTTTATGAAATGGCTTACTAATAAATCTCCCACATTTTAAGACAGAATTACTCCCCTCTTTATTTATAACAATATGGAGCCATCCTATCCTGTTCTATTGAGAAAACATTCATTCCCTAAGAACACTGCAGTCAGCCTTCACTGCCAGACAAAGGCAGGAGGGTAAGACACCATTATTGGAACATCCAGGTTCCATGAACACTGGGATGTTCCAGAAGTCATTCTGGATCAGCAAAAGCTTCCAGACAGTACTCTCAGTCAGTCACCTCAGATGTCAGTACATGTTTAGTGCCAGAGACTGCACATTTGGACCACATCTTCGTTACCAAAAATCCCTTTTATCTTACTGTGCCATAGGAGTGACTCAACTGCCCATGCTCCAAGGAATATAAATATATGATAGACAAAGTAAAAAAACTGGCAGATTTTCCTAAAGCTGACTTTTTTTTCCTGACAGCCTAATTAAAACTAGTTTTGGCAAGACTTTATTTTCAGTAATAATGCAGTAGAAGAGAAAAAGGCCTTTTCTTTTCCTCCCCCTACCCAATGCCAAAAGTCTGGGCGGACACATCTTAGGTTTGATCGTGCTTCCAGCAATTTCTTCAAGAAAAGCAATTAGAATGTTGATAAATACAACATTGAATATTAGTAATTTTAAATTTATATTGGAATGGCTGGCAACAGGATTGGGTGCATGTGTGATTTAAATTTAAAAATACTTCAAAAAAAAAATGGGAAAGTGAAAAATATTCTGAAAGAAGCAAGGACATGTGTGATTTTATTATATTGAAATACTTGTAAGAAGGAGCTTCCAGAATACCAGAAACTGTTAACATAAAACACTTTACCTACCCTGTTATTGTAGGGTACTTTAAATACTCAATTTAAGAATGATTGTCGGGATTAGGATCGAAGTGAGAACTGAAATTTTTTATTTAATCAATGCCAATGTCTGGGCCAAGAAAGATGAGAACAACTCCTATATCTATATGCCATGAAGAACCCTCCCAACATTATTATTTTTTTTTAAAACAACCAATGAACCAGCATTATGTGACTACAGGCTGTAAAAACCTCAATCACCTGAAATTACTCCTGTATTGGAAAACTCAAAGTAGTGAGCCTGAAAACTAAAGATCCTCAAATTTCAGCCCTCCAGGGCTGTACCTTCGCAGACAGCCCTGCAGGCTGGCCGTGCTGCCAGGAGCCACAGCTCTGCCTCCCTCCCGCAGCCTGGCCCTTGCTCTGGCCTCCTCCCTCGTGCTATCACAAACACATTTCTTTGCCAGGTTAGCTCTAGCCCAGCTCAGTTTCCCAGTGCAGCTCACCACAGCCTGGGTCAGCACAGGGGAGAGAACAAACAGCTGGTAGCAGAGGGAGGGCAGAGCTGCTGCTCCTTTTCACTGCCAGAACCAGCTTAAGATTTATGGTGTTTGGGGAGAATAACCACCTGATGCACTCCATATACTCACTGCCTATGTTTAACTAATAAATATTCCAGGTTTTAAGGGGTTTTCTACTTCATCTTACTTGCTTTCAAAAGCACTGATGCTGTTAGAAGAACTAACTCAATGTAGTTCTTGAAACAAGTGTCCAAGCTCATTTTGCCTAACAGAGGAATGTCATGAACAGCAATGTCTGGTGCCATCCTTCCAGTGAAAAACAAAACCAAAGCAAAAAATACAGAATCCAATACAAGTTACTTGCAAAAAAGTACTTGCTATAGTAAAATCTTGCTTCATGGTATTTATCCAAACTATATGAATCAGGCAGATTGTATGAACTGGTGATCAAATATACTAAACATAGAAAGGAGAAAAGCTTTCAGTATTTCCTGAAATTGTCGGTCATTTAATTATTTAGCAATTCATAACATTTTAGTGTACCTATGACAGCATTTCTCAAAAAGATGATTTCACAGAATTAGTGTATTATAAGGGAGCGATCATTAGTGGTGGATAAGGAAATCCTATTTTATAATTTTATAACCCTGCTACTCCTCAAATACTGCTGTGATGCAAGGAGTTAAAAAACAACTCCAGCCTGAGAACAGCAGAGTTCACCTATTCTCAGCAAGCCAACTGCCTTGGAAAAGCATCTCTCAACTGAAATGATGACAAAGAATAGAAATGTCCATTTCCAATTACTTATCTTATGAAAGAACAATGACAAGAAGTTAGTAGGAGTTGAACATGCTAACAAGAAAAAAAAATCCACAAGCAAAGCCAAGAAAATGGTAATGTTTTATTGTTCTAAGCTGGGAAAAGTCTCCTGTGTCACTGCATACAGGATGAAGAGATGTCTGGCGTGTAGATGGCTCAAAGTAGCAACCAAGAAACTGGGTAAGACACACCTTGTTATCAATTTGTCGAGATTTCAGACTGCCATCACACTTGATCTGTCACGATATTGTCCAATACCTCTTGGAGGGGCTCTTCAAGTGCTACAGAAGTTCAATAGATCATTAAATACAAACATAAAGCAACTAGCAACTGCAATGTCAAAATAAAGTCTCAGAGTCCTTCACAGCAAGTGCAGTCTGTCTCAAATTGTGGAAACTGTGCATCTATTTCCAGCATTAAGCCTAACTTCACTCACCCTAAGACACAAGTTAGGACACCACATGAATCCACGCTTTAACAACTCTGAGAATGTGGAAAAACAATTCCATAAACCCCATCCATCACACAAGCTCTCTTCAAGAACTGAAAAGCTGAAGATTAATACAGGTATCATTCACCTCCTGAGCACTGTGACCAGTTCATGCCCAGCTCCTATGCAAAAAACACATTGAGCAGTTGGGAAATTGCTTGGTAATTCAAATATGTTGGAGAATGTCACACAACATGAGCTTCTGAAGAAAATGGCACAAAGTTCAGCCCTGCTCTGCAAAGAGCCAACTTCAATCCTCACACCTCATCTCCTCACTCTGTGTTCTACTAGTGCCTTCTGGCTTTTGGCCAAACAGTTTGATACACGTGGCTTGAACAGGCCAGTGTTTGCTTTAATACCTTAACCCTTTTCTGTGCAACAGTTGGACAAAGCTCATCCATCAAAAGACCAGGTAGTGATGACCTTCCCTGACTTCAATCGTGTATTTTTAGGAACACATTTATTCTACAACACAATATACATCTTACATTTGCAAATGTGAAATTTTGAATTGAGAAAAGGGCAGGCAAGTAAAGACGCAAGTATCACACAGAAGGTGTGTGATGAACTAAAGAAACACAGCTGAGCTATAAAGCTCCATCCAACACGTTAAGGTTCTTTTGAAATAAGCACAGATATCTTAAATATTAGCCTACCATAATGCAAATGCAATTGAAGTGATGATAAAATTTCTCAAATAATCATTTCCTGGCAAAACCAGTATGTTTAAGGGTCCTCAAAACTATATGCATGTGTGAAATCAATGGCCTTTGAAAACCCACTGCAGTGTGCATTGGCCAAAGTAATGAAAAATTACTATGGAAATTAAAACACAGGTAATTAAAAATAAACACACAAAATATTTTCCACAGTTCTGCAATCATCACATGCTGCTTTAAACTACACACACTTGCAAAAATAATTTGTGACATACATCAAGATCTTACGGATGCTGAAAATAAAGTTTAAAGTGAGCTCAGACACTGATCTACAAAGTCTCACAATCAATGAAACTTCCACTACTAAATTTTGCTAAAATGCTGCATCTGTTTGTGCTGCTCTTAACCTGCAGAGATTAAGAAAGCTCTACTACCAAAAACTGATTACAAAAATGTTTACTGCACCTGTACAATACTATTCTGATATATTTTCATGAATAACCAGCTGTTCATACAATGGCAATACAGTTAAAACAGAACTCTTCCTCTACAACTTCTTTTTGATCACATTCCTATTCTTCAGGTCCCTACCCTGGAACTTGAGGTATAATTCAAGCAAGAGTTAAGTTCCCAAAATTCCAGGCCATACAGTGAGATGGCACTTAATTATTTCTATTTTTTCCCTCTACAATACCAGCAGTTCTTTTAACCATACATCTGAAAGCTTCTTTCTTCTCCATCATGTCCTAACTTCACTAATGCAACTTTATTATCCTTTTTTTACTTTCATAAATGCAATCTCTCTACCTTTTAAGGTAGAAAGGTGGTAGTACAAAAAATATTTTCCTCATTCACTGCTAGGTATAAAGTTCTGTGTGTTCTTCCTGATGCACCATATCATGAACAACCTGCTTGCTCTCAATTCCAAGGCTCTGCATGGCCTGTTCTTGCCCCACCTCTCAAATTCAAATTGCTGCTCTATACAGATATCCCCCTTGGTAAGATGTAAGGAAGAAAACAGGAGTGTTGGCCTGGCAGTTCAGGCAGGAGAACAGCTATCTGTGAAAATCCTTGGGGTGACAATTTTACCTCCCCTCCCTTAAATACATCCAGGTCGGATGCCTGTGAATCACTTGCCAATGCTGAGACAGACAGGGTGCTTGAACTTCTGCATGTTCTTTTGCTCACAGCGTTCTCACAGCTCCCTTGTGCTTTCCCAATACATTTCTTACATTTACATGCTCTCTTATCTTTACATTTAAATTAAGAAATTGTTTGTGCAGGAGCAATCTTTGCTTATGCATTTGTACTGCATGTAGTATAATGGTGCCCTGGCCTCTAGGCACAATTACAATATAAATAATAAAAATGAACTGTTCACCTAAGATTAGCTCTCCTGACAGGGCTACCATGAACCTACATCCTTCAAACAATGGTAAAAGGCTGTTCTAGCACCACATCCTACCATCTGCACCTCTCTCCAGGTACAGATGACACTGATTCCCAGTTCTTCACCTACAGGAAATACCCACTGCTCCCTGTACCTCTAAGTGTCCCCAGCATTACGGGAATTTTTACTGATAACCAGTTAAAATGCAGAATGAGATATGGCAGGCACTGTCCTACCAAAGAACCCTCTGCTCCCTTAACATAAGCCTGCTTCTGGGAAGAGTTGAGAATCCCTGGTATCTCACAGGAGCAGATTCAAGGCAGTTTTCCATCTGTCTGCTTAAACCCATCAAATTTGCTTAAAAACACGGCCTTCAAAGAAGGTAAAGTACCAACCTACAGCACTCTCCAATATGGCACTGCTGTTTAATGGAAGCATCCATAGCTGAGGAATTATTCTATTCTGGCTTTGCCAGTTTAATGCAGGGCTCTTGGTTTTATCATTACTTAGACTGCACTTAGACTGAACATTCAGTGGAATGTTTCCTATAATGGGATAAAGCGGTTGAACAATTTGACTGGCTAATAGTGATTTAGACATGTGATTACAGTACAGAAAATGGTCTGACATATGCTCTTTTATCTGGTTTACATGAGGCACATTAATCCAACTGCAAAACACAGAAGTGAAAAGGAAGACAGGACCAAGCTCTCTTAAGTAAAACTATTTTGTTTTTTCCTTGTCTTATTTCTGTATTTGGTAGGCCAATTGTAATCAGTATTTTGTAAATAGGAAAACTTACAAAATAAAACCATTTTCTTCACAAAATGGATGCAACTACAAACCACCAGTCCATATGTATGCTATGCAAGCTAGAACATAACTATTTTTCATAAAATCTTGGTTTCAAAAGCATTTATGACTTATGTCATAATGCCTTTACAAAAGTACAAGATTTCCACAAAGATGCAGAAGGACAGTGAGCACCACACCAGCCAGGAACAATCAGAGTGTGAAGAAAAAGAGTATTGATTCATTTTAATTTTTGTCTCATTTCATTTCCCACTTTTACAAAAACACTTACAGAATATTCACTTGTCAGAATAAGCACATATTTTTCAGGGATATTTTATTTCTTCCTAAACCTAGCCAACAACATTCCCACGACACCAAAAACCTAACTGAAGGCAAGGCATTCCCTTTTAACACACACTTTTTCTCAAGAACACAGACACAACCTCAAACTGGCCTACCAAGCTGCGTCAATTTTGACATATAACACAATTTAGGTTTTTTGTGCAGACAAAACCTTGCTTGTGCAGGAAATCCTTTAAAATAAAATACTCAAAGGTTTCCTATGTAAGGTTTGGATTCTGTAGGGAGAGATGAAACCAAAGTACGTAAAACTAAGTGTAAAGGAGATAAACCCAACAACTTCAGCACGTGTACGTGTTTGCCAACTACTTTCGACAGCCCCTATATTAAAACTTCCATCAAGCAAATACATAAAATAATGAAAAGTGGGAGCTGCAAACAACACACTTTCCCCAAAACCAGAGGTGACATGAAAACCTTCACAGGCAAACTTTCATCAGTGACAACAACAAAAAAATTCACGTATCCCAAACGATAATTCTGTCCTGGGATACTTACATATTTGTAAAAACAAACGCACACAGACGACGCATAACCTTTGCCTGCGTTTAGCTCCAACCCAGCAGAATCCCTTGTCATGCTGTGGGCTTCCACTGTGACCTTATGGCCAGGCTTGACCTTAAAGGTCTTTTCCAGCCGGAACGATTCCGGCACGGAAACTGGCAGCGAGGTTTGGGCTGGGCGTTCAGGGAAGCGCCAGCAGCTCGGCAGGACAGCCACGGCAGTGTCACACCGAGCGCGTCCCCAAAACAAAGGGAGCAACCTCTGCACGGCGAGGCTCGGACAGAGCCCACAGCGCAGAGCTGTTCGGTCACATCCTGACGTTCCTGCTCCGAACGTGCCGCCCAGCTTTGCCCTATTACCGCTGCCATCAGCTATGCCATGGCAAGCTCCGCGCTACTCAAAAATAACCCGCGGGGAGCGCGGCCAGCGCCGGCGGGGCCTCTCCCCGAGCGCAGCCCCACAGCGCTCCCCGCCCGGCCCGCGGGGTCCGCCCGCAGCCAGGGGAGGCCCCTGGGGAGAGGCCGGCGGGGCGGGGGAGCGCTGGGGAGCGCTGAGGCGGCCGAGCGCCCGCGTCCCCGGCGGGGAGAGGCCGCGGCGAAGGGAGCGCTGCCAGCGCCTGGGAAGGGGCTCCCCCCGCCATCCTCCGCCCCCTCCCTCCGTGTGTTTGTTGTGCTCCGGCACCGTCCCGCCGGCGCGTCCCTCCGTGAGGCGGCCGCTGACAGCTCCCCCCGCGCCGCCCAGAAACTCCTGCCTCAACTCCGCGTGTGCGCGGGGGTGTCCTCCCCGCCACCCGCCCAGAACCGTGCTTTCCTTCCCAAAAAGAGGAGGGGAAGGGGGGGCACAACAAGGGAAAGCGACGACGAACTGCCGTCAACGCACAGGGAGTACCCGTGCGACGCTGAAGGCAGGCGAGCGTCCTGGAAGGGAACGGACCCAAAAAGGAGAAGGGGGAAGGTGCAGAGGCAGGGGGAAAAGGAGGAAGAGGGTGAAGGGGGAAGAGCTAAAGAGAAACTCCGAAGGAGGAGGAGAAGAAAGGAATAGGGATGGTGAAAGAAAAGTGGAAAAGGGAGAGCAGGCGGAGGAAGACAAAGGTGAAAAAGGAGGAGGAGGAGGGGAAAGTGCAAAGGGGAGAGGAGGAGAAGAAAGAAGGCCCCTTCTCAAAATGGCATTAGGCAGAGGGAGGGGGCGACGAGCAGCGAGTCTCCACTGACAGCTCTGCCTGCGCCTGGCCGCCTGCCCCGGCCCCTCTCTGCCTCGCACACACAAACGCTGAACTTACTTCTTTCTGGCTCTCTGGAAAGGGGAAGCGCCATCTTTGCGAGGCCGGCCCCTAGGTCTTTTGTCTGTGGCTGCTGCTGCTGCTGCTGGGGGGGGAGCTCCAGGCTCGGGGGGCTGCTGCTGCTGCTGAGGCGGCTCCACCACCGCCACCACCAGACTCTTGTCCTCCGTTGACATCCTAGTCAGCAGGACGAGAGAGACACATGGATGATGATGATGAGGATGAAGATGAGGATGGTGATGGGGATCCCGATGCTCCTCCTGCTCCCGCGGCTCCTCTCCTCCTCACCTCCGCCTCCTCCACCTCCGCCTCGCATCGCTGGCCTCAGCCGCCGCCGACCAGCACAGGTAGCAAGGGGAGCAGCATGGGGAGAGCGGGAGGAGGAGGGGAGGGGGGGGCGAAGAGAAAGCGCAGAGGAAGGAAGGAAGGGTCTCACACACAATAACACCCTCCCCGGGCTCGGCGGGGTCTGTCGGGGCTGGGGGAGGTGAAGAGAGCGAGCGAGAGAGACGCGGCTGGTCCCGCCGCTGGGCGCCCCCGCTCAGAGGCCCCGGGCGCTGGCGGCGGCTCCGGCTGCTGCGCTGCCCGGCTGCGGCGGCCGCCGCTTCATTGTACCCTGGCCCTGCGCCCTCCCCCCGCGCAGAGCCCCCGGGGGCGGAGGAGGAGCGGGCGGCGGCGGCGGAGGCGGCGGGGGCCGAGGCCGAGCGGAGGAAGTTTTGACAGCTCCAGCTGGCGTGTGTGTCGAGGGGCTGAGTCCGGCCGGGCTCCGCGTCCCCTTCCCAGCCGGGCCGGGAGCAGGAAGTTTAACTTTGGGGAAAGAAGGAGGAGGAAGGGTGAAAAAGGGGGAGGAGGAAGGGGGAGGAGGAGGCGGCGCCCTGTTCCCTCCCCGCGGGGTGGAGAAGGGATCCCGGCGCTGCCCTGGTGTGTAACCCCCCCCTCCCCGCCTCCCTTCCCCCTGCCAGTGCGACACATAGACACAGCGACCGCCCGCCCTCCTCCTCCTCCCCTGCCGCGGCCCCACACTGCGCCTGCCCCGCCCGCCCACCGCCCGTCCCCCGGCGCAGACACCCATCCGCCGCCTCGCTGACCTCACGGGCTGGGCTGGTGCCGCGCCGGGCTGCGGGGAAACCGCGGAGCGGCACCGGACGGGACGCGGCGCCACGGGGCGCTCCGCGCACCCCACCCCTCACCGCGCCCCGGCCGCTGCCCCAGCGCTTCCCCACCCTCTCCCCGCCCTTGTGGTTTTTTTTTTATATTTATTTCCCCGTGGAAAAGGAAAAGCCCCGTCTGGATGAGAGCGGCCGTTCCGCAGCGGGGAGCCCCCGCCGCGCCCCGCACACGGGCTGCGCTCCGCAGGACGCGGCTCCGGGGGCAGCGCTCCGTGCCCAGCGCTCCGTGCCCGCCCCGGCGGCGCTCGCTCCCCCCGAGCCCCGCGGAGTCCCCGGGGAGGCGGCTGAGCCCGGCGGCGGGAGCGCTCCGCTCCCCCTTCCCCCCGCCGCGCGTCTGCGGCTCGGGGCGGTGGAGGCGGGGGGAGCCGCGGGCGCCCCGGGGGATGGGAAGGAGGGAGGGAGCAGAGTTCAGCGCTGTGTGCGAGGGAGACAAAGTCTGGGGAGCGTGGCCGCTTTCCAGCAGCTCCGGCTGGAACAGCTGCGGGCGCTCGGGGCGGGGGGGGCTCCCCGGGCAGGGGCCCGGCTGGCTGCCTGCCCGCCCGGCTGCGGGGCGGGGTTAAGCCTCATTACACGGGATTTAACGTGTCCCGGAGGCCAGCGGAGACTCGGGCTCCGAGGGGAGGCGGGGAAGTCCCGCGGCGTCGCAGCCGGAGAGAAGTCCGGCCACGGGGCGAGGAAGCGGCCGCGCCCCCGGACTTTCCTCCCGGGCGCTGCCCGACGCGCTCCGCTGCCCGCGGCGGGAGCGGCTCCAGCGGAGCGGGGCTGCCGGTGCGGAGCGGCCGCTGGCCCGGGGCCCCCGCGCCGAGCACCGCCCCAAGGGCACCCCTGAGCCGCCCCCGCGGGGCCCCAGCCCCGCCGGCCCTCCTTCCCACCCTTCTTCCTTCCCTCCCTCCCGGGCCCGGAGCGGCGGGTGCACAGGGAGCGCGTTCGGGGCGCGGATGCTGAATCACGAAACGGGGCGCACGGACAGAAGAGCAACGCGGTGACTCGTGCTAGGGCCGGGCGGGTTCGGGAACTTCGCCGGACACTTGAAGATACAGTGGGGATAGATAGCTCCAAAGGTGCGAAGTAAACACATCCCGAGAGCCCCGCGCTGAGCGTGTCTCAGGTGGCTTTTAGGCTTCTGTTTGAATCCCAGTTAATAAAATGGCCCGAGGTATCGCACAGGTACAAAGAGGGAAGGAGGAGCTGATGTTAGTTGCTTTTTTTTTTAACGTAAAAACAAACACAAAGCAATCCAGACCTTTACAGTGCTCTTTATTCTCCAATTTTTCACTTGTCAGCGTCACAATTCTAAATTAAAATGGTATGCTGTGGCAAATAAGACTTTTGCTGGCCTGTTTCCCACAGAACCACTTCATAACATGAAACCTTTGTTGATTCCTTTTCTAGGTTTGTGAGTAATTAAATAAGACCTTTGTGACATTTTCATACAATGTATGAAATACATCAGAAAATAACACATTTGTCTTCACTTATATATGTATAAAATTATAAAAAGCCATCCCTATTGTTCAGCCATGCAAAGGGAACAGCTGGATTCTTGGTATGGCTTTCTTGGCCCTGTCACTGAAAATGCACTCATTTATGCCAAATAAAAAAATACGTCCTGAGTTAAATGTTTGTGTTATGAAGTCTGCAAATGACAGCATAGATACACTGCTCATGCAGTTTCAGATATGGGATCTTAATGTGTTTACATATTGTCTAACAGAAGAAAGTGCCTTTGAATTTTGTTAACTTGGGCAAGTTAGCATAATTTAACTGAAAACATTTAATGCTATACAGGCCCAGGCTTGGGTGGAGTAGAGAGAAAAAGGGCAGGGAGAGGGAAGGAAAAGGCCACAGCCTCTGCACAGTGGGATTGCTGGTGTGGCATTTGCTGGAGTTGCCAGGTTGCCATCTGGTCTACTAAAAAAAATGGCCATCTCCTGAAACACTGGCTGTGCGTGTGCGGAGCCAGTGCACATGCGCCACGGCTTGGGTGAGCCTCGGATGTGTCAGAGCCACTCTGCATGTGCAAATTGATTGGAGCTGCGACACGTGAGCACACCGTGGGCTCACATCAACTGCTCGGTGTGTGGGGAATAGCTGTCACATCCCACGGCAGAAAGGCATCCGGCAACAGCACTGGGTTCACTTGTCCATTCGTGGTTCATCCAGCCCTCCCATGGAAACGTTTTTAATATCTTTAGATCACCTGAGAGTGGTTGAGCCTTGGGCTTTGTCTCTTGTACAAAAACAGATGTGCAATTTAAATTTTTTTCTCCTCTTGTTTTCATTAATACATTCATTGTATGTATCTAACTCAATATAAAATGGGAGTGGAGGCAGGACGAAGTCAGCTTTGGTGCAGTGTGGTCTAGCACAGGAATGAATTAAGGGACTTAGCCTATGAGTTGTGCTGCTGTGCCTTACCTCCTTACGTGTCCAAACACAGCTGGGCAGGTCTGTGCCATGAGCGGCTGCAGCCACTGCTGTGGCAATCAAAGGTGTGAAGATCTGTGTAGGACTGAGAGAGACTCGTGAGCAGGAACCTGAAGCGGAGAAGGAATTGGAAACTGTATTTGCTGGCGTTATCTATCTCTCAGAGAAGGCAGGGGGACGAGCTGGGAGACGTGTCACCACACATAAATCCAGTGTGGGAGTGCTTTGTTGATTCAGGATATTTGAACAGTTCTGTCAGGAAAATTTTTACGTTTATACCTTGGCCACACTAACCACCTATTATAAATTATTGCTGTCTGGAAAACACACATTTTTACTGCAAATATGTAATATTGAGTGAACAGTTTGTCAGCTTTACTGAATGTTAAGAGATCGTCTAGTTCATTGTAAACTAACTCAGGTGAGCTGACACACCTGCTTTTTTTTAACTTTCAAGGACAGGCAGCGTTGAAACTTTCAACTAGAATTTTAAATTCTAGCCTTCCTTAAAACAAACATTTCTGTAGTTTTGGAATTGTTTCTGAAATGTAAGAAAGACCCTTGCAGTACTGATTAAACAAGGCATGCTAGCAGTTTTAACTTCCAAACATCTTAAATTGTCCCAATGTGCTTAATAACAAAGGGTGATACTTTCATAATAGAAAAAGTTGAAGACAGGATATTGTCTTAAATCACCTAGTTAAGGAAAATGATCCTGTTACAATTAAAGGAATTAACTGGAATGTAAATATCATTTTGTCTTTATACAACTAAAGCTGTGTATGTAACGTAAATAATAAAAAAATAATTCTGGATTCTATCAGGAATGGGATCCAGATACTTTCTGGTTTATGACATTAGTTCAGAACTCTGCCGGTTTAATGACTGTAAATAAAAGTTTAATTTTTTTTGTTCTTTTTGCACTTGTGTTCCTATTGCAGAAAAGTCCAAGTTGTCACAAAGGCTTCATTTAAGCTACATCAGCAACATGCTAACATTTCAGATGTTCAGTATATTGAACCACTTTGTCTTAACTTGTACTAAATTGGTAATTGTCTGTGTTCAACATCTGCTTCCTTCAGTGTGCTGCTGTGAAAGCTGGGGAGAGTTTGGTGCTGCTGCACATCCCATATGGCTCTCCTTGTAGCAAACTTCAGGATTAAGGTGCAGGGGCAGTTGAGTGCAGCAACCACATCAGCTGCCTGGGATATTTGTTTTACATCTGCATTTATATTCACCCAAGTAGTTCAGAAGTAGCTGAATTACTGGTTCTTTTCAGTAGTGAAAAACCAAGCCCAAGATAATTTAAAGGAGTTCTAGACAAAGCCTAAATCAAGTGACAAAATCAGGATTGCATCATACAAATACGTGACTTCTAGTTAATTTGTACTAAACTTGGCTGGACTACAAAAAATGTCAGCATATGTTAATTGTCATATGATAACCAAAGGGTTGTGGAAGCCTAGTTTTAAATTTTAAATGTTTGTTTCTTCTTTTTATCAGTTTTGCTTACTTGTCATCTCGTAGATCTGCCATACTTTAGGCAGCAGCACAGCCTGGGTAGTGGGTATGACACACAGACCTTTGAGCACTGGGGACTCTCCCAGTAGTTTGGGGAAATGCTTTTTGCTGCCAAGGTGGGGAATAAGCCTCGTTTCTCATCCTGAGCAGCATTCCCATAGCCAGCTGGAGAATTCCAGTTGCCAGGGGCTCTAATGCACTAGACAGATAAGAGTGGAGGTCCAGTCCACCCAGAATCCATCTAACTGCTCTCTTTGGAGGCATTCCCAATCCACAAAGAAAAAACATTTCATTCTAGTTCATGTTTTCTCACCTGCTCCCCACTGAAATATCCTGACTTCTGTTGTACAACAGCTGCACCCTCCACGATGGGATCCAGAGTTTGTAGGAACGTGGGGCTAACACAGGCCAGGCTCCCCATCCCTGCCTGCTCCCCCCATCAGCTCAGGGTGTGCTGAAAGCAGCAGTGCCCACGCTGTGATGGATGTGCTGCCTCACACCTCTACTCCTCAGCCTCACCAAACCCTAAGGCCTTTTCATCATATTAAGCTCCTTTGACTGGGCTAATGTGACTGAGAAACACACCTTTTTTTTATCCATTAAGATGAGGCCAAAAATGTTAAGTGCTCAAGATGCAAGCCCCTAGGGCTTGTCTATATATCGAGTTATTACACGTGGAGGCTTTTATCTTCATAAAAAAATGTTCTTTTTGTGCACGCCAAAGTGTGAATTTAAAACCAGTGGTTGTAGTATAACCCTCATGCAGACTCACTCATTCTGGCATCTTCTGGCTTTTTTCTTCTTTTTATTTTTTTTTCAGATTAAGTCTAATTTCTTTAATTCATTTAAGTGAAATCAAAAAAAGGTACTTGAAGTGAGTTTGTCCACATGAGGAATTATGCTTGCTGGCCTCTGGTAGTAATATTAATAATACCTTCCTATGTGGAGAAGCTTTGTCTATTAGGAATGTTAATTTTGCACGTTTGCACTTATTTGCATTTGAATCATCCTATTTTGACAAGTGGTAGCTGAGGCACTCTACTGAAATTCATTAAGTTATTCCAAACTGAGGCCATGATCCTGGGGATGCTAAATTAGGCAGATAAATAACTTGATGCATAAATAGGTTCACAGAAGACAACTACCTCCTGAATAAAGTTTGTTCCATGTTTAAACATTTGCAGAAATGCCAAAATTCTTCCTAAACTGGCAGTTTATGTAATTTTTTCTCAGAAGAAACAATGAACTGTGCTATGTTGTATTTTTTAGCATCCCTGTGAAGTCACAGTTAGTCACAGTACAGTCTACAAGTTACGTAGGAACTTCTGTTCCGTTCTTTGTGATTTCCTGTCTGGTTTACACATTTATGAAACAGGAATTTTATAGACTTTAATATTCTTTTCTTTATCTATGTGGTGGTGGGCAGCAGAGAAATAATCTTTCATGACATATTATTAATTGCATGGGGGTTTCCATCAAAAAAAAAGGTCAAATGCTAGTTTGAGTAAAATCAAATTACCTGAAACCAGTACATGCTAAACACTGCAGATGGATGGAAAAACCCAAGCCCCTTTGTGTGCACCTCTGGGGAAAGACAATAGATTGCTGCAAAGTTGGGACTTTATCATGCAGAAAGTTAAACAAATGTCTGAGTAGTGTTTGCAGGAGTGGTGCGTTACACTCAGATTACTTAACAGAAATGATACAAATCTGGTCATGAAATGGGGGAAGGATTTGTTTGTCTGTAATCATATATTGGGGTTTTATTCTGTGTTTTGCACAGCACCTCATGGACAGAGGTCCTGGTTCCTTATCTGAGACCTTGGGTGCCATGGATAATAGGAATTTAAACACTGTTAGTAGAAATCAGCTTGCCACATATTGCCAGTTTTGCACGGGAATAATCTTTGTCCCACATGGGATGGCCTCACATTCAGGGGAGTTGTTACAGTGTGGGAGAGGCCTTGGGTTGCAGTGAGGTAAACACCTGGACACAAGTGCCCAATCCTGTTTACAGCTGTTTACTTCAGTAACATTGCGTGTCTGAGTAAGAAGGGCAGCATTTGGCCTTTGGTTTTTGAAGTTAATTGCAGACAGTTAATGGGGACATGGCACTTACACGAGTTCCAGACAGAATTCTGTCCTTCACTTCTTTAATAACTAATTTTTTAAACCAATTAGCTACATACCCCTATGGAAACAATAGCAGAGCCTTCACAGCCAAGACTATACTGAGATTCTAAATTACATATATAATAAAGGTTGTGCATGTGTTTTATGGCTGAGAACCATGTTCTGTTTCAGCCTCAAGCAAAAATTTTCTCCAAGCCATAGCCCCTCAACAAAAACACACTTTTTAATGAAAGTCCTGACACCACCTTAATTACAGTGCAGCAAACATTACCATCATAATCCCATTTCATCCTTAGGCAAAGAGAGCATCCCTGGGGGCCTGGCTGCTAGTGACCAGTTTTACAGAAACAACCTTTTCCCCAGTGCATTTTTTAATTTAACCTGGGCTGTGCTGCTCAGGGGGCAAGATGTGGAGCTGCTCATGCTCATGTCCCCACGCTCCTTCCAGCCCTCCTGGCACTCCCTGGAGGATCAGCCAGCCCTGCCTGGGAGGATCAAGCAGTACCCAGGGATGTCCAGCCTGCAGCCACCTCTTTGGCTTCCCCACACCTCTGCCTGTCTCCTGTGGGACCCAGCAGGAGACAAAGTTCATGTCCAGCACCCTTGTAGCACAGGGGTTTCACCCTGACCCTTTCCAGCAGCCCCCAGGCTGTCTTTGTGGTTTATACCAGTGCCCAGAGACAATCCCCTTTTTTGCTGGCTGCCACACTTGAGTAAAATCCTTGTTTTGGATCCAGCAGTGCAGGGGGGAAGGCTGTCCCAGTGGCAGCTCTAATCCAGGTGGGTGAGGACAGAGCTGTTTGGAAAGCAGGGCTGTGCTGTGCCCAGCAGTGATGTGTTCATTTGAAGCAGCCTTCAGTGTCTCCAGGCTTTCACAGTGTTTGGGTGGGTAAGTAAAATGTGATTATTTTCTCATTACCATGTCAATTCAGTACATAGATTTTGTGTGGGGACTGCAACACTGACAGGACAAGTTTGCAAGGCTGTGTGAAGCTGGGATATTTTCCTACCAGAAATTCCTACCAGAATATATATATATATATGTACATGTACACAAGGGTATACTTGTGGTTTTTACATTTTTTCTCCTGCCTTCTTAAATCAAAGTAATAAATCTGTATGATCAAAAGAGTTAGAATAATCAATCTCTCCAAACTGATCTGAAAATCCTAGTTAAAGGCTAGAGGGAAATTAAACATGAGGTTTTTTTGTTCTCTCTACAACATTGTCAAGTACAGTACAGTTTTCTATTATGGAACTCCTAGAATTCTTCTGTACAGAGTAAAATCATGCGGCTGAGATACTGTCTCTAAAAACAAGGCAAAGCCCTGTGTCTGCTGGGAGGACATTTCTGTTATCCTGTTCCCTTCTATTTAGGTTCTCATATGGTGTTAATCACCATGGTATCTTACAGCTTTGTAAAAATATAGTGCACCATATGTGATAAATCACTAATATTAAGAATGAAGATGCTGGTAAAAATACTGTTCCCAAATCTAAAGCAGAAGACGTGCAGTAATGGACATACCCAGACAAGCAGCCTGAGTAAAAGGAGCTTGAGTACAGGAGATGGGGTCAGAATCATTCCTGAGGTGATAATATTTCATCCAGTCACTGTTTGTGAGTGTGAATGGCACACTCACTCCTTTCTTCCCCAACCTGTGCTACAGCTCACTAGAGCACAGCAATTATGTTCCCTCCACTGCAGACCAGTGCCTGCCTTGTATTGTTCAAGGGCATCAGTCAAAAGAAGATAATTTGCCAAAAAATGCAAAGTGAGATTGGACATTTGGTGCTAATTAAGTGCACACATAATTACAGTCCAAACATAAAGCAAAATGAGGCACTGCAATTCCATTGGAAAGAATGCACTAGGAGTGGTCATAAGTTATCCCCCCAACTGGTAATCTCAGTTACATATTTTCTCATGTTTTTTCATTTCCCACTTAGTTCCAGCCAGATCTGTTTTCTATTTATATTGTTAAGTGTCAACACATAAATAATTTTCTCTGTTGTATCCCTCACTACTACATTCTTTTTCTTGATAGAATAGCAGAAGTAATTATATTTATAAATGGAATGGCTGTTTTGCCTAAGTACTGCATATAATTCCCTTCTGTAAGAGGGATTTTTATAATTCCTCAAAAAATGTCTTGGCAAGGATCAACCCACCAGTTGGTAGCGTGGATCCAGCCTTTAGGAACAGAACTCGGGATTCTGATCCCTTTGGCCAACAGGCAGGAGGGTACGGCAGAAAAAAGTGCTCTTGTTTGTTTGAGAGAATGATGCTGTTGAATATGTGCAGTTATAAAGCACCCCAGAAACTAAATTCACTGAGAATTGCTTCCCACCTGTGGATTCCTCTGTTCAGCTGAGAATTATTTTGGCAACTGAAGAATTCTTCATTGTGGATGGCTGTGGGAAGATATTAATCCTGTTCTTCAAGTAAGATGCATTCACTGATCCACTAGACCTGCTCCACCTCTACTGTTTCATATTGTGAAAGGAAATCAAAGAAATCTCAAGTGATAGGATGAGTAATCTCAAGTCATTCTTATGCCCTTTCTACCTTCTTTTTCAGCTGCTTTCTGCAGACAAGCTCAGGTGTCCCTTGCTCAATAGGAACGGAGCAGAGGGAGATCTGTTGTGAGCTCTGCATTAAGGGAAGTTCAGTTTTCCATCTCTGGGCACTCCTTGAGAAAATCTCAATCAAAATCATTGTATGAGGATGGCAGATCCCAGCCATGGACAGTTCATAGCTGCTTCACTGGTTGGAACAGCAAAACGCCTCCTGGAGCTGATCTGCAGTACAGGAAAAGAAAATAATGGTTTTCTTACTGGGTTCTGCTGTCTGTATGTGCATGGGTGTCCTTTCATTACAGTCTCTCTAATATTTGCTCTGATTAAAGGTTATTCCAGAGCACCTATAAAGCAGTGAGCCATTGTATTCCTACAGATGTGGCAAGCTTGAAGAGTGTTATGTTGAAGCATTCAAAACCCATGTCCTGTGTGGTTTGGGAGCTGAAAATGTGGATTTCTGTGTGGGAGAGATGTGGACGATGTGGGACAGGTCCTTGGCCTTGGTGAAAAGAGTGCCTGAACCTCTGGGGTCTCACAGGGATTGAGGCGTGACCCAACAGTGTGGTCAGCATTTCCATGGCACAGTTCCTCAGCTGCTGGAGCTTCCACTACCCAGTTTTCATAGGTATGATCAGCAGAACCAAACACTCACTGCCCCTGGAGCTCAGCCGCTCCCAGTCCAGTATCTTCAACACAAATCAGCTTAAACTAACAGGGAAGTTGCATTGCCGCATCAGTGACTTGGCAGGCAGCACATTCCCATCTCCATCCCTGCAGGAAGGGGTCCTGAGCTGGAAAGCAGGGATGTCACGTCCTCAGCCACTGCAGTGCCATCCAGGAGGGCTGTGAGCAGAGTCCCTGGAGAGCTGGGGCTGCCGTGGCCTACTTTATGCAGATGCTTTGAGCTCGCCTGGATGCTGCGCCTCCAACAGCGTCGTTCCAGCAGTGTCAGCTACAGAATCCATCAAACTGGGAATGCTCCTGGGTGCTTAGCCCTGGCAGGCCGTGGCTCTATTCCTGTCCCCTTGGTAAGTCTGATTTAGCTCCTTTACAGCTCTGGCTCCACAAGCTGCAGCCTCTGAAGCACAGAGAAACCCAAGTCCATTTCCCACTTCCCTGTACATTTATTCAGAGGCCTCTCAGAAGTTTTAGACTCTTTCCTTTTCCCTGTGTACCCCCACTAAGGGTTCATGTTTATTTAAGATTTAACTTTATGAGCAGTTTTCTGTCTCTCAGTGTACATGGTTCAAATTTGGTCTGTTCCCTCAGCTTTTGCATTCAGCTGGTCTGACTGATTTAATGTTGCTGATTTACCAGTATAATTTAACTTCTCTGAAGGGAAGGAAGATTGATGTTGGCTGAAATAAAATTCTGAGATGTCTATGGAGTTTTATTGCCCTAGATTTTTGGATTGCTGTTTATTCAAAAAAGTGGGAAGAACTCTGACTTTAGATTCTTCAGGAATGCCTCCATTATGTCAGAGCTGCTAATTCTTTGAGTCAAGTCATTGTGGTTAGCCAATCTTGTTTTCTGTCTCTGTGGTAACATTTTACATCCAGAAGGCTAACCTCAATGCTCCCCCACGAAAGCAGGCAGGGATGACGAAGCATTTCCTTCTTTGACCTCTGTAGTTGAGTTTTGTAGAAAGATGAAATCTGTCAAATCAGACCAAATGCCAAATCATCTGCATGAGAATGAATGGGTCAAACCCTGTAGCAGTATGTGGAACAAAAATGTACTGAAACATGCTTTTAAAAGTAATTTCTCTTCTAAAATTTTCACCCCTAATTCAGACTATGAACTATGAAATTCTCTCATGCTTGTAAGTTACATGTGGTTTTGTATTACGTCAGAGGAAACTTGCAGTTATTGGGATTTTCAAATTGTGCATACTTGTCTTGAATTTTCTGAGTTTGTAATGTTTTGGGGGGGAATAATTCTAATACTCTGATTTCTTTATATACCTTTATATATGGATCCCTTCTGCAATGATAGGGGCCACACTACAGACCCTCAGCACCTCCTCTGCCTTCACACAGGGGCTGTGTCTCTCCTTCCAATTAGCAACATAATAATCCATGAACTAAAGAACTCCATCCCACCCAGATGGGTCTGGAGCTGGCTTCATGAGTGGAAGATATATAATATCAGCATTATGTCACATAAAAACCTTTGGCTTGTCACCATGAAATTCACTTGCCTCTACCACTGGGGCTGCACAAGGCAGCTGAAGCGACCTGGCCATTTGGACCAGGCTCAGTTCCTGCTTTAAATCCAGGATTGTCATGATAGAGCTGAGTATTCCCTGTGCTGGAGCTGCCTCCTCACTGGCCACTCTGCTGCCCCAGCACTGTCAGATCAGTGACATCAGACCGGTGACAGCAGCTGGGTGACCAAGGTACCTGCCCCTGACAACCCTTTGCCTGTGGTTGGAAGGACTGGTGACTGCACAATTCCCTCAAACTGGAGCATTTCAAACGATAAAACCACAGTTTGGAACTGCCTCTAACAGTGGAGGGACAGCTGACCACTTTGTCACTGCTGCCACTTTGGCATCACAGAAGACTGACCTGAATTCTTGATCTGGCCAGTCTGTTGATCTATAATCAGAGCGATCCGTTAATTACTTGACTTAATTACAGCCAATTTATTATAATGAAAGGTTTAACTATACCTAGCTTTGTGAGTTTCCATGTTATTTTTCATTGATGTAGTTTTCAGGCACAAAAGATCCAGCAAGCAATGCCTTAAAACAACCCATTCCACAAAGAATGTGGAGCTTTACTGGCAAATTCTCCGTTCAGTATTCTCCGCTCAGGCGGTAAATATCAGAGCCATGAGAAACATCCTGTATTCTTCACACACACACACCCCACAGGGGACTGGAATCCCTCTCAATGCCGTTTTACCCATGCACTCATGACCTGGACTTCCATAATTCCTCTTTGCTGTGATAGGAGCACCAGGTGTACCATCAGAACACCTACCTTTTCATGTAATCTCTGATGGAGAGATGCAGTTAGCAAATGGCATCAGGTATTAATGCAGAAGTGACCTTTTAATGTCATGCACAGATACACGACGATAGAACTGCCACTGAAAACTTCTGATTAAAGATAAAAGTAGACAGCCTGTAAAAACATTAAGATAAAAAGTAAATCCATTTGCCCTGAGTTTCCCCTGCTATCCCACCTCCTACTCTAAATTGATGTTGTCAGCACTCATGATTTTATCACAAGTCGTGTGATGTTTGATGTTTCACTTACACTCCAGCTACTACAGTTGTGTAATGAGGTTAGAAACTCAGCTTTCCTCTTTCTTTAATTTAAAGTAAGTTTCTAGTCCTAATGGTTAGAGTATAAAGCTTGCAAGTGTGACCCAGGTGCACCCTAACAGCTCAAAAACCAGAAAGCACAGTAAAAGAGCTCCACATTTATCGTTTTACAGACAGGCTTGTGATTTTGAGGGTCAAACTGTAGTTCTTGAACATTTGGAGCTAGCAATAGCAGCTTGGGAAAAAAAAGTGCTTGAACAAAGTCCCACACCATGTTGCATTTTCCAGGGAGGCATAGCAGTCATTAAACCACAGTGATAATTCCCTTTTCAGACATGCATATTTTCCTATTTACTTTGTTATGCAGCATTTCAAGGCTCAGCCCCAGCCTGGCTGGTCTGGAGGGGATTGTCCTGGTGTGTAACCGTTTGCTTGATGTTGGAGGGCTTGAACTGCTCGTTGTGCTGACACAGAGGAGAGGTTTTGCAGCACTCCTCAGTCCCCACAGACCGGCAGGTTTGTGCATAAAAACCTGCAAAACCAGGAATGTTCTGACTTCCAGTCTAGGAAGCTGATCTGCCTTTCCTAAAGCTCCATCAAGAAACCAGGAATACCCCACCCCTGCCAATCCAACAACAAAGAGGCAAACAACCAAAAAAATGCAAATATGGAAATGCAATAACATTGAAAACAGGAGGTTTGACTTACAAAGCCCAAAATGTGCCAAGTGCAGGTTTTGATGTACAGACCAAGAATACTCAGCTGTTGGTTTTGGGAAAACCAAGCTCCCAACAGCAGCAACTCAGATTTGAAGGAGGCACGATATTGAAATAGAGTTCCCAATTATCAAAGAGTTCAAAGTACATCACTAAAAGTATGAATTTTACCAAGAGATGGAGGGGTATCCAAAGGAATGACTCTCCAGTCACAGACTGGTGGTGCCAAAGGTCCCTCTGTGCTTGCCCTAAATGATGGTGTAATCCATTCTGGAGGTGACAAAATTATAAACAACTGTGACAAAATCTAACTGCAAAGAAAAGGTGGAAATCCATGAGACTCAAATTCTACCTGAGTAAACAGAATACCGAGGGAGGTTTTCTGTTTCACAAATACAAAAGTGTGAGAAACTAAAATTGGATCACCTTTTCAAAGAACTAAAGAAGCTCAGTTGATCCTAAACTGCACCATTACTGTTTTTGCCCCTGAATTCAGCAGTAATTTCCATGTGGTGATTTCCATGAGACTAACACTTTGCTTCTAAACTGCTTCCCCTGTAAAAAGCTGAAGAAACCATTCTTGACTCTTGATCCCTTTGCTGTGTGTTTCAGAGGGCACATACATTTCTGTGCATCACAAACCACATTATTTAGGCCTATGGACTGATATTTTTTATCTGTTAAGTTAAAGTGCTGTGAAAAATCTCTTCTGTCCTCCAATAAGTGCATTCTTTAGCCTTAGGAACTTCTAAATAACTTGGAAAAGGATATCCAAAACATCAGAATCTTCATCTTCCTTATATTAGTTTCTGTGAAGAGGAACTTCATTTTTAATCTTTTCCAGCTTCTTTCTAGCTATGCTATCTGTAATTACTTTCAAATACACCCAAATCATCATCCCTGTATTGAAATTACCTGTCTCTTACTCTCACCTTTCCAGGCCTCTGGTGCTGGGATAACAATGTCAGATGTATTTTTGAATTCTAAAACAAGTAAGGTTTAAAAGATTTTCCCACCTGTATTGTCCCTGCTTCCAGGACAGTTTGTGACAGGACAGTTTGTGACAGGACTCCTGGTGCTACGGCAGGACAATTTAATGCTGGTTTTTATTTTTTAAATAATGGAGAGTGTGTACATTCCTTGTGGCATGTGTAGATAAAGCTGCGTTCAAGCCATTGATTTGACTTTGAAACTCCACAACATTTGAATTAAAATGCTGGCATTGCTGTCCCCTGAGTCTGTCTCCTTTTCTGCCTCACTAAGCATTAAATATTGTGGTCTCGACACTCTGTTCTGCCCTTTTTCTTCTCTTTTCTCCTCCCCACTGTCACTCCCAGTGGCTGGGGAGTCTTCCCAATAAAGCAGTCCATTTCATCCCCCAATAAAGGGCCATCAGCCAACACATTCTGGGCCTAAATTCATCTCATAAATATTGGTACAGGCTGGCTTTAAAAAAATGCAGTCCCTCAGTTAATGCACTAGATTTCAATAGAATTACATGGGGAATTAATTTTCTTCCGTTTGTAGTCTGAAAAACAATGAAATAGGGAAATGCTTAGAATCTATGGCTCAACTTTCCAAACTGGATGAAGGATGGTTCTGCCCATTAATGAAGACAGTAGCAATATACTCCTGATGGTCATGTCTTCTCTACACAAACACATAATATTTTAGGCCTTACTGATACAAGGCCTGAAGGATCTCTAGGTGGCAGCTGCCCTGACATCAGCCTGTGGACCTGTCAGGTATTTCAGTATGTGTCTGTAACTCCTGTACATGTAACAGCACATATTGTGGAATGTTTGTGTTGTTGGATAATAATCAGAGTTTTCATTTGTGCAGCACTTTACAAAGTACCAGCAGCAGGTTCAGGGTCAATGTGCTGAGGTCCAGCAGAGTGTGAGCAGCTGGCCTGTTGTGTGCTGCTGTGGGTAGCACTTGTTCACTCCCTGTGCCTTGTGACTTGCTCTGTACCTGAGAAAAAAGCTGAATATCAGGATATTCCAGTACAACTCGATGGGAAGACACACAAGTAAAGGACTCGTGATGAACTTTTCAGCTAAAACTTCATACCCTTTTTTTTTTATTCCATTTATTCATCTCCCATCTTTTCTGCCTGCATATTATACACTGCTCTGTTTCTTTGCCATCTTTTCCCCCGTTGCTCTGTGCCTTTTTCTTCCCAGATAAAACATCCCTCTTTTTTCCACTGACTGCCCTTTGTAGGTTCTCTCCATATAGCTCATAATTTCTCTCCCTCACCTCCCCCACTCATCCCAACATCTTGGGCAGGAGTGATTGAAGGGATGGAGTCTGAAAGAGCAAACCAGTCTCTAGAGAGAGAAACACTGCAGATCATTATCTTTCTCACACTGTTAATGGAGAAACAGAGAATATGTGAAGTCAGCTGATAACATAATAAATGTGTAGATGAAAGTCTTTTTGCTGCAAGAGGTATAATAAATATAAGGCACCTGCAGGTATTTGAGCTGAGCAAAGTCTTCCTTGACTCAGTATTCCCATTCCTGGTCCATGTATAGCTGATGTCTGTAGGAACACACTGAAAATCCAGATGTGTGCATTAATTAAATTAGTGGGGTTTTAGTGTGGAAGGTACAGGAAAACATTTTTAATCTCTTTCACAGTGGTCAGCCCACAAATTCCAATAGCTTTCATGGTTTTTGTTACCATGATAAACCTGATCTGCCTAAGAACCTTTTGCTGATTCTTCATGGATCAGTTAGGTCAGTTCTCACAGTGAAGGTGCTTGAACTGTAGTGTTACCATTTCAAATCATTTTCTAACTTCTCTCTGAAAATAGAAGAAAAATAAGAATACAATAGTAGAGACCTCTTATAAAATCTTCCTAGAGGAGTCCGAGGATACTCACCATTGGTCTCAATGGAGCTTTCACACATCTTTGAAAGGAATTCATTAGGCTGGAAAAGCTGGCTAGAAACCAGTCTTCCTATAATGTCTTCCATAATTTGCTCCAAGGGACACATTTATAGTCACTCAGCCTTTTTTATAGATCTTGTGCAAGATGAAGGGCTGGGTCACAATTGCAAGACTTTAATGAATAGATGTTTGTTACATGCCACAACCCAAATAATTTTTCAAGCATCTCAGCACTGCACAGTCTTTTCAGTCTGGACTTCCCCAAGGATATGGGATAGGATGATAGCTGCAGCCTCTGGAATCACAGGGAGGTAGTGACTGGGTTTGTTCCTTCTTCCACACTCACCTATTGAGGTGCAGAGGGAAAACATCCAGCAACTGCAATTTCCACTCTGGATTTTGTTCCCCAAAGATTTGAAGATTTCAGTTATTTATTTTTATTCATACTAATTTCTCTACAGGCTTATATGGATACAGATTACAATAGGAAGGCTCCTCCAATTAACAAAACTTTACTGAAATTTTTAATATCTATCAGTCATGGCCAGATCCCAGGATAACATTCTGCTTTTCAAAGAGTCCTGAAATCTTATTCCTGAAGTCTGTTTAATTTTGTGAGGATTGTCTGTCATCTCCATTCCACCAAATGCTGCCATTTGGGGGTGTGAATTTCATAGGAGTTTTGAATAGGGTGACCTTTGATTACTAAATACAAATTTAGTCACAAACTTATCTGAAGGAAGCCCAAATTAAGAAGTAGCTCCCTTCCTAATTCTCTTTATCTTTCTGAGAAAACTGGGCACATGGGCACTGGACTTTTTTGCTGGACATTTGCCACCTGGCCACAAACACTGGAAGTCATGTCTTAGCATGGTAAACCAAGTAGGTGTTGCACAAAGAAACACTGAATGCATTTGTATATTGCACCAGAACCAGCCTTGAGTCACCATATTGATATACAAAGGATCAGATAGTAAACTTTTCATTAGCAGCCAGGAATTTCTTTTGAAAATTATTCCTTTTTTGACATCCCTACATATGGGCTGAAGGATGCTGGTACTGTTCTCCTTCTATCAAAATAGGATATAATGTGTGACTGTGTTCTAGAAAAGTGTTACCTTTTTTAACAGATTTATAATTTTTTAATGTCAGACCACCACAGAGCTTTCAAGCGATAGCTGCTGGCCAAAATTACATTAGGGAAGTGCACGTTATGCTCCATTTCCCTCAAGGAAGGGGAGGTAAACATAGGCAATCTGGACTGGGAGGGCCAGAGCAGAGGTAAGGAAGCAGCCAGCTCCCCTGGCTCTTACTGTGCTCTTCCTGGGGCTGCTGCTGGATTGATCCATGGCAGCTTCAAAGAAAGACAACAGAGCCTTTCCTGGAATTATCAGTCCCTTGCTTTCATGCCTGTATCCATATTTAAGGAAAAAGTTGTGTTGCTGAAGAGCAGTACCTGGGCCTCAGCTTTCCAGGGCAGCTGCTGGGCTCTGTGCAGACAGAGAGAGGCTTCTTCTGCCCAGGGCTCTCAGCAGGAGTGTTGGCTTGGGCACCGAGCCATGCTCACACAGCCCCGTGGCTCCTGCACAGGGCCTGGCACGAGTCCCCTTGGCTGGGAGTAGGGGCAGGGTGAGCTCACATCTGTCTGCACCTGTCTGTGCTGACAGAGTTAAAAATGGGGGCGGAAAAAGAAACAGGAGCAGAGCTGAAGGAGCACCTCTGAATCCACCTTGCGCTGGCAGCCGGAGTGCTCCAAGCTGGGGCTGCTGGGCTGCATGCTGCCTCTGGAAGAGAGACAGGGAGAGGCTCTGGAGCCTGCTGCTTCCACACTGCCTGCAGGAACTCAGCAGGAACAGCAGCTCTTGCAGAGTTTCTGCAGGCAGCCCATACACCCATTTCTTCCCAAAATGTCAATACAAAAGTAACAATACAAAATACCAAAGGAGGGATATTGTGTTCTGCTGGATGGCAGCTACTCTGAGAAATGGGAAACACAGTGGGATTTTTGCCTCCTGAAGGAGAGATGGAGACAATATTTGTGTGGGGAGGAAACAATATTTGTAGTGAATTAGCACTGCTGACAGACATACCTGGTACACAGGGCTGGTGGAGGCTGTTCTTTCCATCTGCAGGGGAAAGCAGCGCACTGTAAAGCTAAGTGGCATTTTGAAATTCTTTTAAAATCTGTGCAGCACAACCTGAAACTGTTATTAACCAGTTAGTGACAGTGCTGCTAATTGCAAGTTACCTTAGACCAGGGAAACTTGGTTAAGGAACTGAGCTCAGGAGAAACGACCACCTGGTTTAGGCCCCCATTAGTCATCGCTGAAATTAGGAGACAACTCCAGCGGGACAAGGCAGGTCACCTTGGTTAGGTATTTGGGCTTCACATGCAGAGAGTGAGTCCAAAAGGCAGTCTGCTTTGCTGGGGAATGGAGGTGTTGGGGGGATGCAGACAGTGCTAAATGTTGTGTTTGCCTTCACTCCCCTCCTTTCTCCTCCCTGAATTCCCAGCACTCGCCTCAGGACTGCCCTGGATCCCTCTGGGATCTAGTCCCTCAAGGAACTTCTGCTGGGCACCAAGCTGACCTGGGCCCACTCTTTATTAACAGCCAGTGGCACTGGGCTGAGCAGAGCCTGCAGTGCCCTTTTCCTGCTTCCCGTGGGGTGCCCAGTCTGATGTGAAAGAAATGGGCAGAGATTTCACCTCATCACTGTTTCTGTTAGCATTTCTCAGTGCTTTCTGAGTGAGCCCTTCTGGTGATCTTCCAAGTTCTTTGTAGGATCTGGCCTAATTCTGGATTGCAGGAGAGTTTGGGCTGGGAGACTGACCAGGGCCCCTCAGGGATGAGGCAATGATGGTGGTTAGACAGTGCTCTCTTTGGCACTTCTGGAACTCAGGTGTCTAAATTCTGTCCAAATCCCAAGGTTAAGGAGCAGGGATGAACCCTGACTATCATTCTAAAAAAGCACTCATTACATAAATTGCTCTCCTGCCCACAGACAGCCGCATTGTTTGGGTCAGTGGCAGAAGGAAGCAGGGTCAGGTGTTTCTTTTGTGCTCAGTGAAATGATATCTGTGAGCCCGAGGAGCTGGAAGGGATATCTGAGGTCACTGGGTTCAGCCCTTCACTACTGCAGACAAACATGATGTAATCCCTTTCATTACATGGGCAAACTTCCATTCTAAAAGTAGTTTTGCTTGTTTTCCTTTCTTTTCTCTACTTGCTTTGCTCTCCTGTCCTCCTGCAGTGAAATTATGCCCAAACTTACATTTAGTTTTTCTAGTTTAGTTTCTTCCCAGCTAGTTCTCCTGTTATACTCCTACATCTAACCCTTGTCTCCACATTTTTTGGTATTCTGGTGAGTGGAAATGGAAGATGATGAAATCCACAAGAAGCGAGTTCAGCATCTCTATTTGTGCATATTAACTACTCAGCCCACTAGTGCTTGATTAGACAATTCTGAGATACAGGCAAATGATAATTACTTTGGTCACAATACATTTAACTGAACATCTGAAGTATCCATTAAAAGGAAAACCCTTCTAGAACAAGAACTTTTATTTTATTAAACAATTTAGAATTTAGTCATATGGCTCTTGAAGATACTTATAGCTGAATTAAAAAGTAGTTTATTTCACTTAGTGTCACTTTACATTTTACCAGTTGGAAGATCTGCAAAGTGTTTCACAAGGCAGAGATAAGTCCCCTGGAACCTTCCAATTCCATCTGAAAACCCTGAGCTCCTTTGCTCTCCCTTTGTCTTAGCACATTTCAGCCACCAGCAATGTCCCTGTCAGCCAGAGCCCCCACCAGCAATCTGGCATCTCTTTGCTCTTCATCTCTGTCACATCAGACTTGGGAGATGGTTTGAAGCCAGTTTTGTAATGGAGGTGGAACAGAAAAGCAAAGGCTTGGGAGCAAAATGATGAGGGTAGAAAAATGTTCTCTTAAGTGTGCGCAGGTGACTGTGGTTAAAAGGAAGTGTGAACATTTGCTGGCTTGCCCAGCACAACAGAACACTGCAAGCCACCTTCCCTTGTGATACATTCGTGGCAATTTTATTCTGAATTTCTTTCCAAGTAATATTTTAAACTTGTTTTCTGATCAATTTAACACATTGGTCCCTGGGACATTCTGCTCAGTGCCTGTAGGGCTGCTTGTTCTTCCCATCCATGCTCAAATCTTGGCTCTCCCCATCAATTAAAAAATAAAAGGACTTGGATGGGTGTAATCAGCACTATGGATATTGATTCACAATAATACAGGACCAGTTGGAATTTGTATCTGTGCACTATCAGCATGTATTGACTCACAATCATGTGAAGCCAGTTTGAATTTAAATATATGCATCACCAGCACTGCATGTATTGGTTCACAAATACAGAACCAATTTGCAAATACATACATAGCCCCAAGTGGCACATGGCCATTTGGCTGTCTCAACTCATAGTTTTTGCAGAGTGGTCTCCTCTTTAGCCCAGTTCTCTGAGCGGTTCCAGTTACACACAGGCCTGGATGCACCAACTGCCTCTGTCAGACCTTTTTCCCTCTCCAAGGCTTGGCTGCCAGTGCTCCAGGCCAGCTCAGATGTGGTGTGGCTGCAGCCTGGGAGCAGACTGCTGGGAAAAGAGAATGTGGGAGGAGCTGGGAGAAGCCCCATTGGCAGCTGACCCCTTCTCTCAGGAGCTGCCATGCTCCAGCTCCCACCCCAGGTCCATGCCCAAGTAATGCTGCAGCTCCATCTGAGCCTGGCCTCATCCCTCATTGACCCTCACCTTGCTGGATTGTGGAGCAGCCTCATCCCACATCCATGGTGCTCCCTGACCCTGTGCACAGGGTGGTTCATTTGCCTGAAGCCCAGAGATGTGCTCCCCTTGCCTGTTTTGGGGCAGGGAAGGCACAGGCACATCTCCCTGATATTCAGGATGAGCAGTACTGGGCCCTGTTCCTGAGCAGGCACCTGAGTGCTGTGGTCATGTATCTTTCTATAAATAATTACTTCACTTCATCACTCGCAGCCTCTTTTCATCACCTCTTTTCCCTCAGAATGATGACTGTTTTGGGATGGAAGGCTTTTTTCCTCTCTAGCTGGACCAAGGCCATTCAATGGAGTGAGCAGCAGGAGGTACTGAAAGAGAGATACTGTTAGCACTGTTTCCACATGCCCAAAGACTGATCTTTATGCAGCTGAGACTACAAGGGATATCCCTTAAAATAAAGGCCAGCTTATTACCCATCTTCTCCAACTCCTGTGGAACTAAATATCCTGAAGTTGAGAGAAGCTGCTGCACAAAGCGTCTTTATAGCTCTCAGTGTGCCTTCTTTGCTGGCTCCAGCTGCCCCTACACTCTGTTTTTCCTCAGTCTTTTCTTCAATATTTTTTCCAGTTGACTTAGTTATTACAGTACATGGACCAGACTGAGGAAAATACACTGAAGGTTGGAGCTGGCAGAGCAGGGAGAGCAGCGAGGGAAGTGCTTTTGCCATCCCATGACATCACCCGTGCGTTAATTGGTCGCATTCCCGCGGATGGGAGGCACTGGCCAGTGTCCTTGGGCTCACTTCCGTGATACAGAACAGAGACACTGCCTGTCTCCTGCCAGCCTCTTTCATTGCCAGCCTTCTGGCAAAACTCAGGACATTTATAAAAACAGTACAGTACTTTATTTAGCCTCTAGTGAGAAAAAGTCACTTCACAGCTCCAGTTTAGGCACAAGGCACTCACAAGCAGATTAAAAAGAATATATCCTTTACATAAAAACATTTCAAATGAATACGTGAAAGTTGATTTGTATTCCAGATGACCTCGCAAACCAGGAGATTGAGCTGTGCCTTTTATCTCCAGAGAAATGTGTTCAAATCCTGATTAGCCCATAGAGGAAATTCCATTTAATGGTGTAATTTTGGTGGGCTGAAAAGCTGTTCCCTGCCTAGAACCACCATCTATTATGGTGTGATTGGCAGTCTGTGTTCAAGACAGAACAAGAACTTCACCTCATCTCTACTCCTATTACTTCAGCCTGCCATGAGCTTGCAGTACCCAACCCTCAGCTCCCACAGAGCCTGAGAAAAGAGGGGATTTGTGGCATAAACAGTCCCCACAGCTGTGCCCAGGCAGGGCAGAGCCTGCCTGCGGCTACTGGGGGCCATGGTGGGGCCAGGAGAATGGAGAGGTGGCACAGGGGAGCCTGAGAAAACAAGGAAGCTGTTGGAGGGAAGTTTCAATGGTAGGAGATGGAAACTAGGTGAGAAGAAGAAAAAAAGGAATGAGAATGGACAGGGAAAGGATGCATGGATAAGCAAAGGGTGGGATGAAGGTATGCCCAGAGCTGAAGGCAATAAAGCAGAATAGGTTTAACTCTATCTAAAGAGCAGAAGGAAAAATCAGCTGTGGGAGGGAGTCCCACAGGGTCGTGATGTCACTGAATGTTCTCACTGTGGCTGGTGGTCCTGGTATAGAAATGCCCTTAGGCCTCACAGGATTGTTGTTTTCCCAAGTTTACATACCTCAGAGCATAAAACACTGTTTTTGCAGGGAGCAAAAAGTCTGCAAGACATCAGCAGCCAGCTCAGGCCTCCATCATATCTTTGCAGAAGCCACAGATTAAGCAAAGACAGGCTCATCTCCAGTCTAATCAGTGCAATATTTCCACATTGTCTGGCTGTATTTCTCCTGTCAGTGGGAAAAGCCCACCTAGGGTCCTGCCAGGTGTTCTCTGTAGGCAGAGCAAGTGGAGGAAAGCAACAAGAACTTTCTCTGTGACACTGGTGAGCCTTATGACCCCATTCGGTGTAGGGCTGTGAGAAGACACAAAACTGTCACTCCCATGTGGTGCAGGAGTGGATGAGGACCTAGAGGTGATGGCTATGAAAGTATTGCTGCCACACCAGGATAGCATTTCAGCCAGACCTTGCTGTTCTCTCTGTCCTTTTATAACCACCTCGGGTGTGAGAACAAGGGATGTGCTTACAGCAGACCTGTTTGGGGTGGTCTTACTCGAGACAACAAAGTCTAAATTTAGAAGGACATTGATAATGAGGAAAAATGTTATAAAGTCAGCCTGATGATGAAGTGCAAGCTACAGCACTGGGGGAGGAGAAATACAAAAAGAGGATTTCCCAGCTGGGCAACAGCATCAGGAGGGACTGAGGGTGCAGAGGGGACAAAAGGCTGAGGATAAGGACAATATCAGGTTTCCTTTCCTGGCTGCAGTTCTTCCAGCAGCGAAAGCCGCTGTCCATAACCCTGTTGCTCATCATCTCCTCCCACTTCAAATTTCAGCTTTTTCATGCCTGTTTATCCTCATCCTCACCTGGGCCTGATGAACTGGTGATCAGGAAAGTGCTGTTATTTGAATTATTGCCTCTAACCTGGACCATTCACCCAGCTTGTGTTCGGAGCGATGCCCCGGCAGTTACACTGCTGACCTGGGAGGGGGAGAGCCTGCAGCTGAGGGGTGGTGATAAGCAGCTGGAGTGGGTGAAAAGAAATAAACTTTTCACCCAGCTCAGCTGCAGGCAGAACAGGATGTGTGACTGCAACCTAAGACATAGGAGATAATTATTCTACTCCACTTGGCACCGGTGAGGCCTCAGCTGGAATAGAGTGTCCAGTTTTGGGTACTGTGCTGTAAAGAAAAATGTAGACAAACTGGAGAGAATCCAGGAGAGAGACACTAGAAATATCAGAGGCATAGAAGGAACAACCTAGGAGGAAATGTTGAAAGGATTGTTTGTTTAGTCTGGGAACAGCAGAGTCTAAAGAAGAGCTGTGATAAAAATCTTGCAATATGTTAAAGTTTATTGTAAGGAGGATGGTGATAAATCTTTCCCCATGCTCTTTGGGGAATAGGAAAAGAAGAAACCAGCTTTATTTGCAGCTAATAAAATTTAGGTTTGACATTAAGAAAAACTTTCTAGATAAGAGGGTGATGCAGTAAAGCCAGGCAGGGACTGCATGGGTCTTGTTAAAATTCACAAGGGTGTTTTATTTTAATAATGAGCATCGGAAGAATAAAGATGTTTCTTGTTTAAATAATGCTTCTGGGCTAATGCCTGGGACTGGGTTTGCACACATCGAGAGTCCAACCATGTGGATGCACTTGCAAGGAATAGCTCTTGGCCTGCAAGCTCCAGGGCATACACTCTTCTTCATGAGCAGCATGTGCAAACCCCAGCACCTTGTGGCTGATCTCTTTTTGAGGGATTTCTACATATCCCTGCAATACAAATAAGCCATCATGGAATACAAGGATCTGAATAAAATTTTACAAATGCAGGAATAACCTTTCTCTTATTATTTCATTTCAGGTCCCATTGTATTTTTTTTCCTTGCAGGTTCATATGCTGTCTCTCTAATCCCTTGTTTGTAGATTTGCTGTGTGTGCACAGCCAGAGATATATCCCTGATTGCTGTTAATCCTTTGAGTGTTTTTACATTATACAGCATATGTCCAGGGAAAGTTCTGTCGTATGCTTTAATGATACTCCCTGATCCTCCAGCGACACTCCTGGAAACAGAAAATCACACCATCCTGTTTCCATCCCAGGGTGTTCTCAGGCTGTGAATTGGGTTTTTTCTTCCACATCACAGAAGCAAAGAACTTCTGAATATTTTCAGAAGTTTCAGCCTGACGTGTTTGCAAACCTAGAAGAGAAATGGAAGGTTGGTCTAGAGGCTGTGTGTGGAGGTAGGAAGTCAGCACACAAAGGCCCCACACTGTGTCTTTGTGTCTTTGGTCTTGCCTATGACCTTGGAAGGGGTCAAAATCCATGGCTGGAGCTGGTCAATTTTTTTTTTTTTGAGGCTTATGAGGCTTATGATAGTATGTGTGTTTTTCTCATGAAATAAACTGTACCAGAGAATAAATATATTTGCTGCTTTGAGGGTTGTGAGGCACTGGAACAGCTTGCCCAAAGAAGTTGTTGATGCCCCATTTCTGCAAGTATTCAGAAATTCATGTTCAGTTCATGGCCAGGCTGGATGTGGCTTGGAGCCCCTGGAAAGTGTCCCTGACCATGGTAGGGGATTTGGAATGAGGTGATCTTTCGGGTTCCTCCCAGTCCAAACCTTTCTATGATTCTAACATTAATTGGTTTGGATTTTAAGTGTAACTTCAGGAATGAATGCTTTGGATTTTCTGTTGCAGAGTTTTACTTTAGTTGCAAAATCTGTCAGACGTGTTTTACTTCAAATTCCCAGTATATGTGCTTAACCTTCATTCCACCTTGAGGTAATTTATCTGTAAATGAACACTAATCAAGAAACCTGAAGTCATGTGGGATGCTTCTAATATTTTGAAGATAAGTAATATTAAGCCTAAATCACATTTAAAGAGGATATTAATGAAAGTAGTAGAGCAGGACAAATCAGTAAAACAGAACAGCCAGTCGAACTGGGTTGTAGTTGCTTTGCTTTCCACAAAAGCACAAAGCACCCATGGGGTATTAATTACCATATTAATTAATATTTTTTACAGTTCTTTGCAGAAGATATGTGTCTACAGCATCTGTTGTGCATAAGGAAGAAGCGGTCAGTCTTGCCTATTAAACTGGGAAAGGAAGCCATATGTCAGAACCTCCTCTGCTGAGGGGTTGCTGGGTCACAGGAGAACTCCTTGGGATGGTTTGAGTCTGCAGCTCCATGGTGAGACTTCCAGCCCCTAACTCTTGGCACTTCTGCAGGGGATTAGGATAACTGTGCTCCCAGGTCTTCCTGTCAGAGCTGCGGCAACATGAAAGGTTTACTGGGATAGAAAGAGAAGACAGGAAAGGGTTGGAGGGAGGAGAGGGAGGACTCATCATCCTTGATGTAGATATTGAACAGCTGGACTTCAAAGACTCTGTTAGTCACCCCAGGCTCCACATACAGTCAGTGGAAAGGAAAAGGAACTCAAAGATATTTGTCTCCTTTCAGGACAGGAAATGCCTGTTTCCCTGCTGCCTATAGAAGACATGTAGGTACCTGGATACTGGTGAAGTTAGCTGAGGTGACCTTGCATGGCCTATTGGTTATGACACTCTCCTGGGAGGAGAGATGCTGAGCTCTGGTCTCTGCTTCAGGGACTTCTCATGGAGTTTGTGCAGATTACAGATCACATAGACACAAGCATTAGTAAATGCAGTGTCCCTTCTTCCTCCAGCCAAGGAGAGTGCATTATCCCAGGGGCTAATGCATTATCCCAGGGGCTGAGGTACTGCTTAAGAAAGTGGGAGATGCATGTTTGAATGTCCTTTTACAGGAGAAGGAACTCGGTCCATGTGCTGCTTCCTGGAGAGTGCTTTGACCATTAGGCATCTGGAAGTGGGAACCACCTCCAGTGCAGCCCCTGCTCTGCGAGGCAGCAGCAGCTGCCCTTACCTTCTGCAAGGAGGAAGACCTGCCAGGAGGTCTTGCCATGACCCAGCAGCCTGGACAGACTGGTTGCTTCAGGGGGTTTATGCTGAAGAGCAATTTCAGAGCCCCAGTGGACTTGGAAGTGAGCTGGGTGCTCAACTTTCAGGCTTGTCAGGCCTGAGGCTCTACCTAGGGAGGAGCATAAGACGTCACAGTTAAAAAAATTGGCTCTTCACTGTCTGTACCTGACATCTGGGCAGAGCAAACCTGACATTGCTCACATGGGTATCAAACCCAGCTCCTGTTGGATTTCCCTGGGTTTCTGGCAGCCCTTGGACAATCCATGGTGGATCATGGGGATGAGGCAGCAGCTGAAGGGCTCTGGGTGACAGCTGCTCCAGGGCACTGCTGTTTTTCCCAAGCCTTGCAGCACACCCCAGTAAAAGCCTTGCAGGCAGAAGGCTGTGCTGCAGACCAGTGGGAGGGAGAGCAGGAGGAGGAACGACACAACACATTACAGCCAGCGAAGAGAAAAGGATTCTGCATCAGGGATTATGTAACTTTTGACATGTCCTACATATCACAATCCAGTACCAGAGAGCTCACACTGTGCCCTGCCACGTTAGCAGGGCTCACTGGAGACAGTCACTGGTAAATGACATTCTCGTCCTGTCAGAGCTTCTCCAATTTCATGTCTACTACATCCTTTCAGGGCAGCTCCTTGGATCCCACGTGCTGTGTGGCACCAGGCTGGAGCTGCATGTTGCCCATGTCTGTGCCTGGGCAGTGCCAGGGAAAGCTGCTCTTATCTCCTACTTCAGCTCCCTGCAGAAGGTGAGAGGCTTATGGATGAGCCCTTCACCCCACTGCAGACCAGCACCCATTAGGACAAGGTCTGCATTTAACTGCACCTCAGGAGTAGGAATCCTCATTTGGGAAGCAAAATCCTTTGGCACTGTAACCAGACCAAACCCATCCCTGCTGGCTTAATGGCCCCTGATGGCTTTTCCACATTTCACATGGGACTGAGCTCTCAAATGCATTTTACAAACTTGACCAACTCCCTCCAATGCCTGCTGGTATTCTTTTTCCCACTGATATTTTGCTTATTCCAAATGAACTTCACACCTTGATTTGTTTTTCTTTATTTTTTTTTTCTTTCAGCAGAGAAATGGGCAAGTGAAAGTGCATCACATGTACAGTCTGGGAAGAGCACAGAGGCAGCCAGGCAGCCATTGCAGGGGTTTGGCACCTTGCTCAGGAATGAGCACATGCAGGTAGAATGTTATTCTGCTGCTCCTGCTGAGCGCTCAGCAGTTCAGTCTCTGCTGAATCCCAAAGTCGAGCAAAAAGCAGCTGGTTAAGCTGGAATTTGAAAATCAGTCATAAGATAAACAGGTTGCAACATTAAGCACTCTCCAAGGGAAAAGCAGTGTGCAGCATATGTTCTTACTTTGGAAGATATTTAAAAAAAGAAACAACTTTAATGGACTCTTCACTGGCTTATGGTAGTGGAGCTGTTAATTAATTAAATAACTATATGTGAATGGCATCCATTGGGAAAGAGCCTTGCAGCTTCCAGATGCCAGTTATTGGCCCCATTACGGGCCTAAAACTATTACAGTAAATCATTACATGCTCCAAGATGAACTGGCACACGATTGCTGAAGAAGGATAGAGCTATTCTCACTTGTGCCATTTTGTGCCACTTTTTATCTAGTGAGATTAATTAGTACTTTTAGAAGTGCAAGTCAGAGCTATAAAATATTAAAGGATATTCCATCAATGGAGAGGAGACCTGCTTAAGCAGGGCTTTTAAAACTTTTGGATGTTCACAGATAGATAGGAGCTGGAAGAGATAATTAACAACATCTGATTTTGATTTTTTTTTAAGGAAGGTCAGATTTATAGCTAGTGGGACTGCATGAAACCTCCTTTGTGTGCTATGGAAATACTCAGAGGAGGACATTAAAGTTTATCACAGAAGTTCAGGTGCCAGGTAAGCAAACAGTTTCTCAGGCCAAAACCAATCATTTAAGGCAGTTATTCCAAACAGAAAATCAACCAGAAAGTATTAAATAACCTTTTAGCCTGAATCCCCTGCTGGGAGGGGAACATTTTCTGACATTGGATGGCAGCCTAGAATCTATGATCTGGCCTAGAAATGGCTTTTTTTTCTTCTTTTTTTTTAATTAACAAGCTATAAATTTTCACCCCAAATGACCACTATGGACCTTTCTGTCTTTTTAGGCTGTGAGGGGGAAAACCACTGAGTCACCTACATCATCGCTTGCCCAGACAGAGCCTCCTTTGAAAATCCTCTTGCCTGCTGTCTGTTTTGAAGCCCAAAAGCTGAGTACTGAAGAGGCACTCCAGGGACTGTTTATACAGTTTACCCAATAATTAGTTCTTAGAGACATTAATTCATGGATAGACACTTCCTCTGAGAAATTATTCCACAGCTGAAATTCCTCCTACAGCTGGACGAGGCAGGCAGAGCACGTGGAGCTGGAGATTTAGCAGTCCATCAGCCAGAGCTGGGGAGGAGCAGTGCTGAGGGATCTGCTGCTGACACTGTCCTCTTGCTCCAACTCCCAGACCAGACCACGTGTGAACTCTCTCGCCTGAGCCTGAGTTCAAGCAGGGTTCAAGTGGGGCCAGAGGGGCCAAGGAGGCTAGAAGGAGCTGCCACCTTTGCTGGTGCTGCTAACCAGGCCTCCCACACAGCCCTGCTGGGGCTGACTGAGAGATGCCATCACTGATAGGCCTCTGCTGCTTAACACAACAACCTGTTTGTCCAGAAGGACAGAAAGGATCTCCCTCGGCTCAGTGGGAAAGTGTCCCAGACTGTTCCGGAACAAAGAGCCTCCACTCACGGCCCCAGGACATGGACCAGAGGTGGCAGTGGGGCTGTGGGTGAAATGCAGCTCTGCTGCTTGGCCACATCACATCCAGCCTGGCATGGAGGACAACATTCCTCCCCTGCACCACGGTGTATGGGATACAGGGTAGATGGTGAGTCAATAGCTCTTCATCACGGGTAGAAAATTCAGGTGTTTATTGGGTGGGGGTAGTCACAAGAAAATGGGTATCTCAGGAAAATCAACCTCATCTCACTGCTCCTCCTGAAGCAAAGGTAAGGCCACATCCACACAAATCCTACAGGGAAGTGGGACCTACTGTATGAGAAAAGCATGAGCGAGCGTTTGCTGACTAACCCCTAGCTAAAGGAAACAAATTGATTTATTATATGAGCATGACAAATTGAGGCACCAGTCTTGCAGGTTGGGCTGTGTGAGCAGCTCCCCTTGTCCACGTGGCTCTGATACAGCTCAGTGAGGCTGAGAACTAGGAGTTGTAGTTGCCAAACCGGGAATATTGCTGGCTCGATCGCAAAAGGTTGGAAAGTTTGTGGTTATACTTCTCTGACGCGCCTGAGATTTGGGTGGGAGCCATGGGAGCTACAGCTCCTCTGCTGAGGCACAAGGACAGGCAGCTGCTTTGTCAGCCTTCCCCAGTGTGTGTGCTGCTAAGAAAGCACAGCTTTTTCTGTTTTTAAATGAAAACAAATTGCTTTTAGGACCTTGGATCTGAAGAGGGGAGTGTCATCATGTGTCCAACACAAACAAAAAACCGAACTGAGCCAAGACCAGCCCAGTGCTTGTCTCCCATTCTCTGGCTGTAAACACAAGAGACTCCTCTTGGCTTGTGTGAGAGTGGGAGGGAATGCAATCACCAAGCAAAAAATGTTGTTTCTACTTGATAGTTTAATGTCATGTCAGGAGTTGTGCTTTTCTACTGAGCATTACTTCTCTACTCCATGGAGTCTTTGACTGGCCTGTCTTTGTAGTAGAGGAAAATAAAGTGAGATAGGAAAAAATGCAGCTAACTTTTTTCTGGAACACAGATTATTACACTTTGTTGGATTTTTTTCCTGCGTGGAACATATATACCGAAAATACCAATTTGGTCCTAAGCCGTCAACACAATGATTGATGTGTTTGATTGGAAAGAGCTCCAAGTCACTGGGGCATGGAGAGTACAGGGGGGTGGGGACAGAAGATGTTTACATTGTGGATTTTGATCCAGAACAAGGTGGCAGTGAGTGCCAGTCATCACAGGCTGGGAACACAACACTCCCCTGTGTGCAGTGAGCCTCTGGATACCACTAGAGGCCTCGGAATCGCTTGAGACAACAGCCACTGTCAGCACAGCCCCACGTCCTTCTCCAGCCACCACATGCTCTGCCTGTGCAAGTGCTTCCCTAGCCACCACAGTAATTTTTTCATGCCCCACGGTCTGAGTAATCTGGGAAAGAAGTAGGAAAAAGGAAGAGAGCCATATATAATGATTGCAGAGTTAATGGTGGATTTCGAGTTTCTAGGTGGAGGAATAATGGATTAGTGTTGGAAGTCTGGTTCAGTTATGTATGTTCTGGCAGACACAGCTGGAGGAAACCTTGGGGTGTAGATGAAAAGTCCATTTTCACTTTGTAAAGATGTATGCACACCCTTAACTTTAAAGGTATAAATTTTCCCGTTGACTTCCCTGGAACTATTCATGCATTAAACATATGCATGAGCCTTTCTAGAAATAGAGAATATAAATGAGGCCACCAAAATAGTTAACCAGAAATACTTTCTGTACAATGGAATAGAAAAATTTACAAGAGGTGTGCACATAGGAGCTCCTAGGAACAGATAAATGCAGACCACACTGTTAAAGGACAGGGCATTGTTGCTTGTGTATGAGAGGGTGTTTCCAGCTACCTATAGAGCAGACTGGAGTGCAGTTTGCATTCGTTACGTTAATTAAGCAATTTACTGGAATTTAGCATGTGGCAGATTGGCAGGAGGCAAGTTTAACTTGGGTTGTGTGGCTGAGATCCTTTCATTGCGTTGACAACCTCGAGTCCTGCCAACAGAGAAGCACACTCAGTGCATTTCTGCTGGTGGCTTCTGTGCAAAGTCCAACTTAAACAATTCCATTGGGGCCTGACAAAGGGAATGGATAAAAATGAACAGGATCTACATTACTTAAGCAGTCTGTTGTGGGCAAGATATCCCAAGTCTGTTCACAAGTAATGAATTTTCATTCAAGGAGTAGCTTCCCTGGGCTAGCAAGAATTCTGTTAGTTATTAGTCTCTAATTATTTTTTTAATATTCACATGGGAAAGTTTTGTATTCTTATTTTCTGCAGCTGTTCCTTCACATTGTTTTTCTTGATAGGTTTATTGTCTAGGTTATGCTGTAGTCATTACCATTTAAATCTATAGGTTGTTCTGGAGTTACCATGGCCTGTTTGGGAATGTCAGCTACCCAAACTTCCAGCAAATAAGCTATATTGAGATTTGAACTGGTGGTTGGAGAACAACATGAACCCAGCCTACAGCACTATCAAAACCACCTAGAGGCCAAAGACCACTTGTCTGGCAAACCTGCCCTATACTTAAGCCTTTTAGACCCGTATTTGTTAAACCACCTTAAAAATCAGACCTTTAAGCTTTGCTGTTTCATGGCAGAAGCCTGGGCAAGTCGCTTCCTCAGCCATGTTCTATGTTTCTTTTGATGAATTAAAAATGAGTACTTGAACAAGACCATCAACTAAAAGTCTACAAAAGAAGCAATTCCTTATTCAGGAGTACTTAAAGCTTTTATACAGTTTCAGAGGATTGGGGGGGTTTGGGTCTTTGTATCAAGACTATACTCTGACCTCTCTTCTCTTCTATATTCAAAACCTAATGTCACTCTGCCCAGGATTATCCATATCTGCTTTTGAGTATCAAGACCAATGAACTGGTGAGAAGGAAAGCTGTGGGGGAACAAGGCAAATCCAAAATGAGATCAGGCTCCAGTCTCTACTCCAGTCTCCACTTGTATTTATTCTGGTTTCCAGCAGGCTTCTTTTGGCAAGGACAGATTTACTGCTTGAGCTTTGGCACAGTGTTTCAGACAGGGAGGAGATCTGGGACAGGAGACTACAGTGTAAGAAAAAGTACCTTGCTTTCAGTTTTCATTAAACAAAAGGATTTCTCTGTTGCCTTTGAATGTCCTCTTTAGTATCATGATGGCTTTGCAAGATGAAATGTCTTCTGTCCTATCTTGTGTGTTGCTGTTGTTCACAAGAATCCTGGAGGCAGCTAAATATATGTTTTAGTCTGTGTATGAATTAACATTTTAGTTTTAGTACATCCTACCCCATAATTATCCTGAATTGGTTTTGGAGAGTCGGAAAGCCTACCTGCTTCCCAAATATAATGGTTTTGGCTTCAGATAAATGACAGGACAACAGTGACACTGAAATCATCCAAAGCAGAGAATAGCCAGGACCAATTCTACATTCTGGGAATTCAGTAGGTTTTGAACTTTTGCGCTGATATTTGATGATTTCTTATCCTAACAGAAACCACTTTTATTTGTGTCACCTTTATTTACCTCGAAGCTAAACCTTGCTCTTGGAGAAAACAAGTTGTAGGATCAAAAGATCTAGAAAACCTGCCTTGTTATTCTGTGTCTGCATTTTTATCATCTTCAGGATCTAATTCAGCAGTGCTGTACATGTAAAAGTGCAAATTCAGAAGGAATAGTTCAAAGTTTGCCTTTTGGCTTTCAGATCCTGCAGAATTTGGTTCTCTTCGTATCCAGTGAGTTCATTTAAACACCTGTCTGCAGTCCTGCCTGCTCTGTGCTCTAGCACTCCCTCCTACTTTTCCCATTGTCCATGGTACCTTTGATCAATCTATAAGTGGAACAACACTGTTGAGGGATTTGCAGCCCAAACTGGAGTATGGTTTCAGTTCAAAAAATAAACCCAAAGAATGTCCCTTTCTTGCCTTTGGGGTAGGATACCACACACACTCTATGTCTTACGAGAAAAGGAAGTATTGGGAAATTTTGTTTCCTAGAAGAGATATTAGAAGCAGCAATAAAACACAAACCAACACAAGGAAAAAGGCCTGTTTTGTAATCTGGACACTCTGTTATGCTGCTCTTTTTCATTAATATTTGGTTCATAGCCAGCAGTGCCATGAGGGTTGGGTGAATGTCACTGAGACTGCAACCTCTGCAGTCCAACCTTTGCAGGTTTGCAAAGGATGCAACCTTTGTCCTTCAATCAGAGCAGGAAAACCACTTGAGCTTCTTTACAGAACAGAAGTGACTTTGACACAAAACACAGGCACAACATCCCACCAGAGCAGAGCCATGAGCAGAGCTATGGAATTCGATCAGAATGAGAGAAAGGGGCTTCCTTTAGCAGTGTCTGTGCTCTGTGACAGCTGTTGGGAGTCACTGCCACCACATGCAAGTATTGTGCTGCTCTAGAAGGGAGCAGGGCTGGCTCTCCCCATGCCAGGAGGGATGCCAGGAGCAGTGCCCTAGGCCAGGAGCCATGCTGGACCTCCCAGCAGGTGCCTCCAGGTGAGTCTCCTTCGGGCTGTGCTGCAGTGCTCAGTCACTGGGGTGATTTACTGACATCGGTGTGAGTTCATCTGCAACCAGCAAAGACCTGAGAATGTCAGAAATACCCATTTCCACCACTGAGAAAGGTTGATCAGCTACTGTGGCGTGGTGAAAATCAGGCATATTAGGATTTCTCTTCTGAGTCCAGGGGGTTCTCTCTGACTCCTCTGCCATGGTGGGAGATGGAACCTTTCCTGAGCATTTAGCAGCCAGCAGTGGATCATGGACACTCTCTGGCAGGCATGAGGCAGCTGAGCCCTGCCTGCCTCCAGCTAGCACTGACTGCTCCTTGATTTAACCACACCTGCGGGAGCGAAGGAAAGAGCTCAGCCAGTTGTTAGGATACTTATGGAATCCCACAGGACATTTCCACAAAATTGACAACTGTGCTAGTAAGTACTTTTTTGTGTCTGCTCGAGGGACTGAAATGTCTAAGTTATTATCTGCAGCAGGGACTTCAGGCTTAATAGGCTCGGAGTTCTTGTGCAGGCCATACAATCAATGGGAAGGGGCATGTAGTGTCAGCCTGCAAGATTTGTTGGGAACAGGATTGCAGAATAATCATATTTGGAATGCCTCCATGGATTTTAAAGATGGTGAGCCCTTTCCTCTAACTGTATGGGTTATTCAAATTCCTGGCTGCACTGGCTTCTGTAACTTCATTGCCTATGCAACTGGTCTATGGCATTTGCTTAGGGGATTCATAAATTTTTTTTAAAGCATCATTTTTTTCTGATAGGTGAAAATACAAGCACCTGTGTAATTTCACAAAATGTGATTTTATTGTCAGAAAAGTGCCACTGATGCATATGGTAATTGAAATGCAAGCAGTGACAGCAGTATCACTGCAGAGCCACTAAGTTAAGGCATTAAAATAAAGGATGAGGGAAAATTCAGCCATGACCTTGGTAAGTGAATGCTTCTCATCACGGGCAAGACTGCTCAACAGAGTGGGGATAGGGTGGCCTCCCACCATGTTCCTGCTTCCCAGAAGGGGCTGAATGGTGTCCCATCTCCAGCTGGAAGGAGCTATGACAGGAGCTTCCAGTGGCAGTATGTGCTGTTCCACCACGACATGCTCATAGGACCTAGGAGGAGCAGAACAGCAGCTCTGGGGGTGTCTCCTCTCCAGCCAGGTTTTCCTCTTCATGGTGGCCACAACCTGCTCCTGCAACCTCTAGACCTTTTCAGAGTGTGCTGTTTTCAGCTATGCCATCTTTTTGCTACTATGGGCATTTTTTTACAGGCTCTGCAGAGAAATGGAGACCTTTTCCGGCCAACTTTTGATGACCAAATGGCTCTCCTGTTTTCCATGCTCTAGCAAAGCCTTCAGGAGTTTCCCAAACAGCCTCCCCTCTTCTCAACCCCTTCCCCTCTCACCTCCCTCCTCACAGAGATACTGGGATGGTGACAGAACTGTCAGTGATGGAGTCTGAGATGTGCCTCAGAGATAGTACTGCTCACCACAGCACGGTTTTCTCTATCAGCAGCGTGAGAGTGTGCAGATACTCCAAGTCAAAATTCCTATTCATCCCTTCACAGGAGATGTAGAGTCTGCTCCTTGACCTTTGCCAAGCCACCTTTGAAGCCCTGACTTCTGTCTGCCACTGCAGGAACCTCACAGCCTTGCTTGGCCTCTTTTTGGAACAATGGCCTAAAATCTTGTCCTTCTTATGCTCAAACCCCAAGATTTCTTCTCTTTCCAATCTCCCCCACGGCTAGGAGATCTTTAGCACAGGCCCAGCGAGTTGTATGAGAAAGAAGCCTGGCAAAAGGTTTAAATTAACTCTAGTGGTTGTGCCAACTCCTGCAGAACGAGAGTGCCAAGATCCAAACATGGCTGTTCACCAGCATTTGGCAAGGCGGTGACATCTTGTCACCGCTATCCTGGAGCACTGAGGCCCACACAGGTACAACGACCAGCTGGCTGGGGCAGCGTGCAAAGCAGGGTGGGAAAGCAGAGGGAAGAGTGCCAGACTTTTCCCAAAGGAAGTCACAGCCCTGTTTCTTCAAAATCATCTACTCAAATGTGACATTACTCCTGACTGCCAACAGAATCAAGCCTCCACAGCTATTACCAGTTACACTGACGTGTCACGTCAAGCTTCCCTATCTGGGTAGTCCAGTCTGTGCTGGTAATAAAGAGTGTACATAAACTCTCAGCAAAGAGAAAACTACTCACTTTCAGTGGTGCTTGGTCCTGCCACAGAAAGCTGCAAGAGTGCTTTGGAGCTAAGTGCTGACTGTTGGGAAGGTGCCTAGAGCTGGAGGGAAAAAAACCCCCAATATAAAGTAGGAAGTCTGTTTTTACATTTAATTCCTCCTGGGTCCAGAGCAGCAAGGTTTTATATTTTCATTATAAATAAGCTATAAAGCATCTACATAGTGTAATCCATATTCCCAGGTGGGAACAAGCTGCAGGTTAACTCTAGTCAACTCTTTCTCTTCGAAAGCATTACCATGATAGACATGTCAGTGAACAGTTCACGGGTCCTTTTGTCACACTGCACAATATTCATAGCCCAGTGCCACTCTGCTGTCTTCTCTCACACACAGGGATGGCCAGACCTTTGATTTCAGAGACTGCTGCAGGGCATCAGATCTCCATCCAGATCATGCCCATGCCTTGCACTGATGCCTCTTTCCCAGTCTGAATTTTTTTTCCATTGTCAAAGTCTTCCAAGCCCTTCCAGTGTTACCCCTTCTTTACAAAATGCAGGGGTCCTGTGCTACTCTGTAGTTCCTGAACACATTGCAACTGTCTGCAGCTTTTACACAGGTGAGAATTCACTGCAGCTTCCTACAGTGGAGTTTGGTGCTGTGGCACACATTTCTGCTGAGGTGGGTGTTCAGTTTGGCATCAGGCTTGGCAATGGCAAAATGATGTTGTCCATTGCCCCAGTACGGTATCTGTGTATTGAAAGTATATTTGAATAAAGAGGTTCAAGAGACATTTTATTAGAACAGCCACAGAAAATACAAAGTCATGTTCCTCTTCAGACACAGTCCAAAGCTTCTATACAGCTGCCATCAAAGTGGTATTTCTTCTTCCTTTGTCCATTACTCCCCAGCAAATATACAACGGTAGATGTATTTCCACCAGAGAGTATTTATCTTCTGCCATGTCCAAACTCCAGGGAAAATCAAGTTTCTGAGATTAGTTATGTAAGAAGCAGAAACTTGGATTTTATATGCAAGTACAAACTTAAACCAAGCAAACTCTTATTTGTATTTTATTTGCTCTATAAAAAGTCGAGGAATACAAAGACCTTTTAACTGAATATAAAACTCAACATTTTCTTTCCAGGTGTCCATAGAAATACTAGTTTAGTTGAAAATAAATATAAAACCTGCAAAATACCTTAATTTGGTTTTGCTAAGAAGCTCTCTCATTATGAAAAGGATGGGGGAAAGGGTGAACTAGTTCCTCTTTATTTCAGCCTTGCTGCTTTAATTCCATGTTGCATATGAAGTAACAAACAAAAATTCTAAGGAATGTAAGAAGTTCCTGTGCCTACAAAAGCCTTCATAATACCACCCTGAGCTGAAGAACAATGGCACTGACATGAAAGGATTTTCATTTCTAAGAAATACCTGGCTAAATCAGAGTTCAGGAATATATGCATTCCATGCTCTTCTGCAGGGCTGATTTAGCACAGACCTACTAACCTACCATGTGCTTCCTCCCTGGGAGACTGAGCTGCAGCAGCTCAGGGCACCCCAGGTGAGACAGTGGGTGGTACCTCCAGTCTAGGTGAAAGGAGGAGAATCTTCATTAAACAGGATATTCCAGGGATAATGCTACATTTCATACACTGTTCCTGGCTCACAAGGATCAACTGCAGTCTCCACTAACTACAACTGGTACAAGATATCGAGAAAATTCTCCACTTAAAATATGGCAAACCCCATTTTTCATACCCATAGAGCTTTAAGGTACAAACTAGATTGCTGCTTCCCAGGTTCTCTATCAATGCATCTTTCTTAGACTTGTATCCTAAAGGTCCATTTTTCCAAATGGCATAATTTTGGCAGAGGATGAGGTCAGTGCACTCCCAGATTATGTACTGCCTATCCCTCCTGCAGTATTACAGGGATATGCAGATGCTCAGCACCTCGGAAATCCAGGCTTGCTATACAGCTAAGACAAGTGTGCAGAGCATAAATATCACAATTACCAGAGAACTAAAAAAATCTGTCCGCATTCAAAGTAAAAATAAAACTGGGAAATTTCAAAATTTCCTGAGGTGCTCTTTTTGATCAACTAGAACTTTGGCTTCCTTTCAATTTAGGCATTTCTTTTACAGTACAATGCAAAATACAAACTACATTGTGAATAATATGAAAGCTTTTTTCCAGACGGGAATGCCAGAACATATCCATTGTTTTTTTTCTCAACCATATTCTTTAGCAAGTACAATTCTGTGAAGAAGTTAATCATCAGTGGAGCTGTATTCTCCAATGGAAAGGGGGCTGTTTGGTTTTTTTTTTCCTAGTAGAAATTACATAGTCCTAGAATTTTCATATTATAAGGTTTTCTAGTTCTACTTGAACTTTCCCTTTTTTTTTTACAAAAAAATCAAGAATACCTTTTATCATAATTCATGGTGGGAGTGTCTACTGATGGCAAACCATTTAACTTGGGTCCACTCTAGGCTGAATGGTTGTTACATATTTTTTCATGGATTTGTGTACTTCTGCAAGTTTTGAAATAAAATACATGTTGGTGCTGATGGATGAAAAAGCACAAATGAAATGACATTCTCTAAGATCATCAGCTCTGGGGAGATATTGAAAAGGCAAAGTTTGCTGATGTGCCACAGTAAAAGAACTCACTGGCATGAAGAAGTGATCAGATGGAAGGTTTAAAATGAGAAGAAAAAAAAGGAAGCTTTCCCATGTTAAGAATAATTAGACTGAACTCATTGTGAACAGACACGTTGGAACCCAAGACTGTGTAACTGAACTATACACAGCTGAGATTCCAGACATACATTCAGCTCAAAAAAGCTGCTTCAGAAGTCAGGAAATTCAAAGGTAAGTGTCTCACAACAGAGTTTTTTAGGCATCTTCCTCAAAAAGATACTGAGCTAGATACTTCTTCTTAATATGCATTTTTGTTAATAATCTCTTCAATCTAAACTATAAAACGTGCTGTGCAACATGACTGAACAAACATCGCTGTGAGAAATATTTCCCCCTTGTTTGAGTAATTTGAATTTGTAAGCTAATGTAAGTTTTTGTATTAAATAATGTACTGTGTGCAATTTTCTTTCTTGTAAAGCACTTTGAAGCTTTCAAAGGGCACTCTAGGTTCATAAATAATATGGTGTTCTTTGCCAGAACTGTAGGGCATTTCTCATAAGTTCAGAATCTTCTTTGCCAGAATTGCAACATGTTGCATGCCAAATCCTGCACACAAATGTTCTACATGTGGCAAATACATATTGGTAAAGACCAGAGGCATGGCATTCCTGGATTTCTTAGAGAGAGTGGGGAACAGAAAGAAGTGGGAAGGAACAATGAGGGAGGGCAGAGAAAAAAAGTCTGTGCATCATTTAAAAAAATCCCAAACAACCAAAAAACAACTCGCCACTCTCAAAACAACCCATAACTTGCACTTATTTATTTTCAAAATCTAAACTGTTTGCTGTATGCAGCACAAACTTACAGGTAACTTCTTCAATTATGGAAATCAGGCCCCTATTTCTTTAATAACTGAAGATTCTCCAAAGCCAGATGTTTGTAAGGGACAGAACATCTGCAATCCCTGCTCCTCTGAGCATTTGCAAACATAAATGGAGAGGCTGACAGCTTGGAGAAGCACAGGACTGGAGAAGTCAAGATTGCCACTATTTAATAGGCTGTGAAAATGAATCCTCTTCTTCGGGCAAAATCATGAATGCATTTCTTATGCCCAAGGCTACAGGGAATAAACCAAGACCAGTGTTTATAAAGAGTGAACTTTGGCCTCTTTGCAACCTCTGCCAGAGACAACCAGGCTCCTACTTCTGGAGCTTGGAAGAGAAGGAGTGTAAAGCAGCAAGAAATTCCAACAGTCATTTGGCCACAGAGGTTAGATTGCTGAAGGATACCAAGAGTTTAATGTGTCTTTGGTTACCATTTTCTTGATGAAGCATAAACACATAGTGTTAACATTCCTCTGTAGTTTGGACTGAACTTCTGAATTAAAAAATTTTACAATTCCCTGCCGTTCACTAAATTTTAAGAAAATGGTGACAAAAATTCTTCATCACCCAGCAAAAACCAGCTAGTTGAAAAGTTACTAAAAGCTACTTAGACCTAATCAGGCCTCAAGAACCAGGATTTGATAAACATTTACAAAATAAACTGATGTTAAAACTGAACTCCACATTCTGCAACACTAAATGAACGTTTCACTATCTGATTTCTTTTGAGGTGGCAAGAAACTACTGTAAAACCTTTGCTGTTGCCAGAATTACACTGCTTAGAGAAAAATATCCTGTGAGTTACCATTTGCTGCCATGATTTACAGAGATACGGTTTGTAGTCTGCATCAGCTTCATGTGGAAGTTTTAAAGGGAAAAAGCTTTCTGCAGAGTTTGCAGATTTCTGCATTAGTGTCTGTGTTGTTGCAAAGAGGACCAAGTGGCGCTGTGTCACAAGCTTTTCAAGGAAGTTAGCACATTTCTTCAGGTTCATCTCCTGCAAGGTAAGACTCCCCCCTCCATTGCTTCTGTCTATCCAATAAAAAGCTGATAAACTGTCTAAAAGCAAAACACAGAGCAAAGGGTGAGTGCAGAGTAGGTATTCTAGTAAGTAGAGAGCGAGGAGTAACTTAGTACTACTTTTGCAGCTCACAAGGAAAAGCCTTCTCAGACATTGTTTTATCACTTCTTCTGTCCCTTGTGCCAGTCTGTTCTCAAGAATGGTGACCAGACGGAGCATATCAAAATGGTAATCTGTGTCAACAAACATGACTTCTACTTCCAGTCCTCCTTCTGCTTTGGGAATGATGCAGCGAGCTATTAGGTGATAAAGCATTTCTGTTTTTCCTGTCCCTTCTGGGCCATGGAATTCAATCACATCTCCTGTTCAAAAACAAAGCAGCACATTGTCAGGTAAGAGCATTTACAGCCCAGAATTGGTTTTCAGTGTTTTCTGAACCAACACTCACTATTCCACAAATTGGAAAATGCATTTTAGAAAATTCGACATTCATAAAACTGTTTAAATCCAGGTTAGCATCTACCAAAAGGCATTTCAGTTTTCAAGAAAGGCCTCTGAAGTGAAGTAAATTAACTGGGAACAAAGGTTGAAAACCTCTGCCAGCAGTATCTAGGAGACTTCTGTCAGTAAAAGGTTGGCAACTGGATTTCATCTGTATCATTACAGGCAGATGAAGGCAGAAGAGGAAGCTGCTCCACACAAGTGGCAAAGAAACCATCTACACTGTGCACACACAATTAAGAAATAACAAAGCAGAGGAAAAACAAAAAAAAAATTGACATATTAGAAGTTATATCACATAGATGTGACATGATGCATGTCACAAGATTCCCACAGGAACCTGTGACTGGTGAAGACAACACCAGTAAGTTTATTTAGCACTTATATTCTACTGTGGTGGTAATAATGTGAAACCTTTCGACAAGGGAGACTCAGGGATTCCTTCAACTCCAGGCAACAGCTCTGTCTGAAGCAAAGGCTCTCTGTTCATAAAAGGATTCCACCTAATTACCTCATCCATGTGGGTCATAAAATACATATCATAAAAATTTAAAATGTTAATTAAAAACAGCATTATGCTTCATTAGGAAACCAGTTCTTTTGTTGGATGTGAAGGCAAGATATTCTAAAGCCTTATTCAAAGTCTTCTGATGTCTTCTATCAGAGCAAGACTCTAAAAAAAGTTAATTTATTGGCTGCTCTTTATAAATTTCTAATTTTGGGAACTGGATTATTTATTTGTGACATTTTGGATTTTAGGCAGAAAGGTAAATACATGCAGTAAGGAGAACGACACAACTGTAATTGCAGGAAGGTGAGAGATTTCTATGGCCTTGGCAAGTGCAAATGGCATAACAGCTGTCCATAGGGGGATGTGAGAGTAGAGAATTAACTGCAACTTTCCTTAAACATGTTTGTGCCTGCCTGAGGTAACAGGGTTTTTCAAGTTACTGCTCAGCTTCCAGAGGATGTCCTCATTCACAAGCTCCCATAATGTCAAGATGCAGCTTGGGATGAGTAGAGGAGGGTGGGAGGGAAGAAACCAGGCTCTTCTCCTTTTGCGAGTGTTAAAAGCAATTTACACCTGATGTGACAAGTCTGTCCATTTCAGTGGCACTCAGAAATACCATTTCTATGAATTTCTGATACTTTGAAATTTATTAAAAAGCTTGATTGCCTCCCAAGCCCTTACTAAGCTGTTCTGAATGGCTCCCTCACTTCTGAGATGAAAGATGACTACACTTCCTGGGACATAAATTTTTATTTTCTCTTCCTGTCCAGAGGTCACAGTGCCCAACTCTGACACACAGCCAGTGGCTCTGCTGTCACACAGCCTGTGCCAGAGACATAACCACACCCTGGCAGTGTGAGATACCAGCTTGGAAGAACTCCTCCTAAATGTGCTGGGTAGGTCATTCCCTCATATTTTGTCTCTTGAAATATTTTAGAACAATTGCGTAAGGCAGCTCTTACTGTTAAGGAACAAAGTGTATCTTTTGCCTCTGGCTGTGGCACAAAACTTCTGCCACCCTGACTAGCATTTCTGAATCCAGACCAGTAACTGAGTGGGGCCAACAGGCAATACACACTGCTTCACCTGCCTTTACAGCAAAACATGACCTGTTTGATTCAAAAATTTTTCTGGGAAAGAAATGCTTCACTTTTTCCATTTGAAGATGTTCTAGCAGGATGTCTGCGTGCTACAGAATAACACTGGATGAGGTTTTTTATTGGCAGAATTAATAACACTTATTTAAGTAAAAATTCTAAGTTGAATGACAAAAACCATTCACAGAGGTTTTTGTGGTGGTGGTTTATAAATGTCAACAGCAAGACAGCCAAGCACCCCCAAAGTTTGTTCAATATTGCTGAAAGAGATACACAGCTGCCTTTTAGTTTGACCAAGACACTTGTGTTACTCTGAAAACAGTAACAGCTTGGACTGCAAGAAAACCTCAAGAGAGCTGGGGATTTCTGTGCCTTCCTGATTATCCAAGAGGCTGCCCACAAGAAGAACGGGTGCAAAACAGGAGCCATTTATAGCAACATCTATAAATGTAGGGTTTCATTGAATTAGCAACCAGGCTGTTACAGTAAGATAAGAGGTGAAATTCATTTCTCTGGATCAGAGAGGAGAAACCATGACACAGCAAAGGAGGAAGTGAGGCCAGCAACATTTTCAAGAAGCCTCTGACAATAGGTCACAGAAGAAACAGAGTGATCAGGACTAGCATCATCCATTAATGTCAAAACAACTTTGAAAGGAGGATTAGTAAAAAGATGCTGTCACAGGATGAGAACAGGATAAAAGGGAGACCAGGAACAGACACTTTAACATGGAAGAAAGTTAATGGGATTTTTTTCTATTAGAATTGGTGTTGGCAGACGTTAAACGTATCAGTAGATGAATGTTCCATTAGCTTGGCAAAACATGCAGAAGACAAACTAATTGGGTTAATAAAGACTTAAGTTTGTGAAGATTTAACAGATGGAGATGGATGAGCAGAGCAATTTCACATGAAATTCGGCACTGGTGAATTCAAGAAGTAGGTTTTAAAGACTCCCCCAACACATTGCCTGGCTCAGGGCAGTCTGAACTGGCCCACTATGGGCAGACTAAAGAGAACAATAGTGCACTGCTATGAATGGGCATGCAGGTTAAACTGAATGATGCTGTAGAAACGTAAATATTTATGTAACACTAATATATTTTCAACTGCAACACTGTGCTCAGTCCTGGTTATCAATCTGGTGTTATTTTTTGAATGAGAAAAGCCTTATTTTCTCTGTAATCAATCCACCAGCAAATGCTGGTAAAACTGTTTTCTGACACTGCAGATACAAACAGGCTGTTGGAATACAGAGCAATAGCTTCGTGTGTTTCAGTCCTAGGCTACCTTGAAGTTCCTGGGCTGGTCATTTACAATCCTGTGCAGAAGCTGTCACTAGTATTTATAACCATTTGTAAGTGAAGCAGAAAGGCCTAATACTTATTCCAAGTTAATGTTGGGTGTCATGCTATTGCTGAACATCAGAGCCTTACGTTGACACCCACACCTTCATGCCAGTGGCACAGGGGAAATATGACTGGCAATAGTGGAAGATTATTTAATGCTTGTGTCGCTTTTGCTCCATTCCAGAGGAGCTTAAATGGTATGTAATTAAAGTACTTATGTGTTCTTAAATATGCTAGTCCATCATAATTAGAGGCAGTGGTTAAAATATCACATTAATACTTATATTACCTGTCCCTATTTTACAGTACCCTGACATGCAAGTTATGAACACTTAACTAAAATGTAACCTTTGGATAGTTTATTGAAACTTCATATATTTGTTTGGTTTAAATACCATCAGAAAAAAGAATAATTTAGGTCCTTGCATTGCTTTAATCACAGCATTTTAGATGAAAAGCTGTTCAGTAGGGACTTCATGGGCAACATATTACAGAATTCCACAGTGACACACTAAAAGTCAAGTTCATGACAAATGGAGAGGTAGGCCTTCAACAGGGATTTAAGACTGAATAATGAGAACACACATCAAAATAACACATGGGCTCACATGAATGCTGTGGTATTAAAAGACAAAGCAAAAACGTAATAAAAGGTGAAGTCCATTTATATATATACACAGCTAAAGAGCTGTGCTAATATGTTAGGCAGTTTCATTAATGTCAGCCAAAAAGCATGACCAATACGGGTAATAATTGATACCATTTGTTGAAAGCAGAAGAAAAACACAAGTGCTTCAAAAGCTCAATGACTGTGTTGGCACAGAGAAACCAGTGATGAATTTGAGGTTTCCAGCCATCTTAAAACTGAGATTCTGGAACAGTCTTTGGACAGACATGAATGACCTATAAAACTTTAAGATAATTTGACATGAAATTATGCAATGCTATGAACTGCAGCAAGGGCAGTTAGTGATTCCCAAGAAGACTTCTTGAAGTCTGTTTGACCAGTACACAGGCAGTTTAATCCCAAACTTTGTTTCTTGTGGGTAAAGTTGACTAAAAAATACCAAACTTCTAGAGTAAAAGATCAGTATTTTATATTTATGGTTTGAAAAAAATACAGTAATATCTCATCTTCTAAAAAAATTAAGAATTTGAGAGCCATGAAGCATACAATTTCAGTCCTGGTCCTTAATTCTTCTTGTGAGTAACACAGCAGTTCAGAAATGAGAGTATTTAGGTATTCCTCTGTGCTCTACTTGCACTAGCTTAGCAGTATTTCTCTGTCCTTTATCTTTGTTATGTCACATTGGAAACTTTCAGGGCAGGAATCATGTACTGCTAAACCCCACAGGTGTTCTCTAGTGCTGCAAAACAATTCATGAAGAGTCTCACAGTGGCTGTGTTTGTAGACTAAGCATCATCTCTCATCCAATTATCCTGATTCTTTTTATTGCTTTTTCTGCTATTTCTTCTGAACCTTCCATATTTGTGGGAATTCAAATTGCAGACAAGGATGGTGATAACCACTGAAGACACATACTTGCCCTATGAAATCCACTCACTCACACATAAATTCCACAGTAGTAGCTCACCATATGATCCTTACAGTTTGCCACTCATATGCCTTTTTTCATATATATATTTTAGTCTTGTGTAATCAGAGTTGTCTCTTCCATTGTGAAATTAATGAAATTTTACACAATCACAGAATCAGTCTGACTTCCTGAATACTGTGTTAATTTCTGCTTAGGTTGGTAATTTCTTTCATTAAAATATCCAACCTTGATCTTAAAATTTCTTGTACTGATGTCATTGGCAGGTTGCCTGACTAGTCTGATTTTAAATTCTTGTTCATTCACTCAAGGTCTCTATAAGCCATGTTAATCGTAACATTTTGAACTCATTCAACTAATTAGTACCCATGTCCATAATGGAATTGTTTATAAAGTTCTACATATAATTAGGATTTTTCAGGCCAAGACTGAATGGCTTGATGACTTGGCTTTTTTGAAAAATACTGTGTGCTCATGCCCCTTATCCTAACTTACCCAGACCACTTGATATCAATGAACTCTGCTATTTACTGAACCTCATGTCCTTTGCAAATTTCTGCAGTTATGACTTTGTGGTGGCTGTCTGGGCCGCTGATGAAAAAAAACAAAGTGGTTTAATGACTGACTCTAGAACAAATTGCCATTAAACTACTAGACACTGACCAATATGCTTGGTATTTACTCACCTACACCTGTGTTTTGATATGCATAGAGTAGATTTTAAGGCTTTAAATGTTTGGGATGGTGACTTTGAATTATTCCATTTTATCTAGTTTGCATAAAACTACATCAACAATTAAAATTCTGATCTAGGGCAAAAGAATTTAGTTGTATGCTTATCTCTGTCAGACTGCTCTGAGAATACTTTTACATGGACATTTTTCCATAAATGGGATAAAGACACATTTTTACCATGAACAGGAGATCCTTCCTCAGCAAACAGATGAGGTTCAAGATTCTTCAGAGAACTTCTGTCCTCAAGTCGTGCAAGCAGCTTTTAAAGAAAAGACAAAGAGCCATGCTGTTAACTTAAAATAATGGACCCCAGGAAACATATTTAAAGGATTCTAAGAACTGACAGTTTTCCATGACAGTACTTTAAAAAGATCAGCCTGATTTAAAAAATGTATTATTAAATACATGTGGAAATGTATAGTCTGGACTACAGCAACAGAAAGTTCCATCCTTACAAACAATGAGCACACAGATTTAGAAGCAATGAGGACTGGAGATGTGAGGAGAAATAAAGCTGAAAAAGCAAAGGCTGCTCAGGTATATTAGTGAGAAGGATTGCCTCCAGTACACAGCAGTGCTGCCATGCCAAAGAACAAAGGGAAAGAACATAATTTGTAACAACCATCACTTCCAAAAAAAATATTGGCAGAGAGGTGAAACCTTACCCATCATCAATCCCCCGAGTCAGCCCCTCTGAGCATTTTTAAGTAGAACCATGTGCATTTCACCTGAAAAGTTACACAGGACTCCTCTGGGCTACAATCCTATTATATCATAGCTACTTGTTCAAACAGAGTATGGATTAAGAATGCTCAAAAGTAATTAGTCACCAGTGGCTCTGCAAGAACCTTTCTAAAGCAAGCTCGAATTTGTTAAGCAAGTTCTCCAAAGCCCCTTGTAAAATAAGTCCATTGTAAAACGAATTAGTTCAAAGATCATGAACAGTTTCTTAAATTGAGAGGTATTTGCATAGCAAGTAGACAGGTATTCACATAACCTGTGCTATTAGTAGTTCTGGCATACTGTACAAAGCAAGAATGAAAATTTCCCCCAGTACTTGAGCTGTTGTTCCCTACATTTTTAGCACATGTGGGAAAGGACACAATTGGGATGCTCAGTGTCAACAGGGCACATACCCTGGTGCCACATACTTCATTCTCCAAGACAGCCAGCTGTCATTTAAAGATCTGAACAAAACAAATCCTGTTCAGTTTTATCCCATCCTCAACACCAACAGAGCAGTGAGCACACACCTTTAAACTGCTGCCTTCTCCTGCTTTCCTCCTTGCCACATCCATGAGCAACGTTTGCCCTGATTTGCCTTAAAAATTCTTCAAACAGTTGTGTGTTTGCCTTTAACAGTAAAATAAAACTCCTTTAAATGGCCCTGAATTTACTTCAAGTGGTCACAATGGGAATCTAAGTGTGACATTTTCATTGACATTTTAAGAGTCCCTTCCATTAACAAAATGTCAATGTGCTTGCCTGGCCTCTTCACACGTATGCAGGAGTTTTCTGACTTGTCCACTGAAGGGCCAGAAAAACACTCCAGTTGACCTTGCTCTGGACCAGCAGATCCTCCCATTACACTTCACACATTTGTGCAGCACAGAAAGCACATGGTGAACCCTTGGGAACCAGCAGGGTTCCATGATCTGGACAAAGCAAAAATCCAGATGGACGCGTGCACACAAGAATACAGGAATCTATCTTGAGGTGCATAAACCAACAGCTCTCAACTACCAAGAGGGCCTTGGCAGACCCTGTATGTGCAGCTCTTCTGTGCAAGCAGCTGCCAAGGCCTGGCCCTAGCCCCCAGCAAGGAGAAGGACCAGGAATCTCTCACCCCCTTGTCTGGCAGTGGAAGTTGAGAGAAAGAGGAAAACCACCACAGGCTGCTGCTTTCTGATGCTCTTCACTTCTTAGCAGAGGAAGCACTGCTGCAGCACTCAGGGATAACAGGGGCTCAATGATGGGCACTGCTGGGGCCAGCAGTCACAACTATTGCTTGCTTAAACACATTCCTGCAGCTTCCTGCTCCTGAATTAATTTGTACATTAACAAACACATCCTCTGCGGTTTATTTCTTCAGCAAACAGTGAGCCCCTGTCTCCTCTTAGACCATCACCTCTTTTCAGTTTACTGAGAGAGCTTTGGAAACACACGGCAGATTGATCGCTATCGTTTAAATATGAATCTACAGTTATTTAAATGACAAGTTTATATATTAATTTTAAATAACTACAGGTGCTTTCTCTGAGCACTGCTCATGTAGGTAATTTATGGTAATTTGCTGATGATAGCGCACCTGTGTTTTTATCAAGCTTGTATTTACTTCCGAGTTTTGAAGCAGAATCTCCAAAGGCACTTGCCTCATTAGTGCCATGCTGGGAGCAACGGGGTTCCTGGCAGAAACAGCCTACAATTTTCCTTCAACTCTCACAAAGATTTGTCCACACTGCAGCAGAAGTGACGGAAGCAAAGCTGAGATGAGACACTACACAGGCATCCCTCACCTCTGCCCACATTACAGACAGGGACAACATGGGCTGTTCCAAATGGAGCAAGAGCCACCTCGGCTCTGTTCCGGGGGGGCATTTCCATTTTGCCTCCTCACATGTTCTTCTGTAAAATGAGAAGGGGAGAAATCTACAGCATGTAAAGGGAAATCTGGAGGGTACAAGTCAGGTGTCCCAAGCTTTGTCGCAGAAAATGCACAGAACACAGCAGTACGGCACCACTGGGGAGAATCTTGGGAGTCAGAAGTGCTTAGAAAAAACCCAAGTCAATTTCAAATCCCATATTAGAGACTTCAGATTCTATAATCAAACTGTACATCCTCATCTCTTCCTTCATAAGCGTCTCCATCTTCTTTTACACAGAACACCACCTTTTATCAACCTACTAGCAATATTCTCACTCTTACATGTTCTTTGAAAATGTACTTATGCCAGCAAGCAACTGCACATTTGTGCAGCTGCATGTAGAGAACAAGCTGTACAGCAAGAGTTCAGCAGCAGCTGGGTTAAATGTCATTAATGACAAAGCTGAAGGGACTCAAATATTTCAACTATGCCTTTTATAATTTATCATCCTTTTAATAAACAAATATGCATACGGACAGTCCTACTGACTAATGCATGATGTGCTTATACTCTGTTGGTTTCAACAGAGCTGTGCATAAATGGAAGCACACACGTAGGTCTTGTCAAGAATGAGAGATTACTTCATTAAAATGTTAAAGAAATTCAAATTAAATACTCCAGCTCTGTTAAAGGCTGTGAGCAAACCTACAGGCTATTTACACACACAAACCTATCTCGAGTACTAGACAAAATTTAATTCTCAACCACTATAACCGCTCTGAGTGAGCTTTTGTAAACTTTGGGCATGAAGACATATGCAAGCTATTTATCATTACTTTTATTGTGATATACCAAAGGTGTTTTGCGAGAAGTTCTAATTTGTTGTATTAATTATATTCAATAACAGAAGTACAACATTGCGGTCTCACTGTAACTCAGTAAAATCTGACTTTACACGTGAGACTATTTGAGGAAGTATTGTTTTAAATTAAGCGTTTTCTGTTTCAACCGCTTTTAAAATTTTTTTCTGCACACTGTATCCATACATTGACCTTTCTTAACCCACTGGTTGTCAATTCCTCCCTTGTTCCAGGCTGGATATCCATCCATTGCAGGCAGTCGATGCCATGTGCATTCCCTGTTGGCACCACTCATGTGAACAAATAAATGCATTTACCTCTTGGACACAGAGCACAGCTCATGTCCTTAATTCCTGTCTATTTTCTGACAGTGGACATCTGGTACTAATTTTTTTTTTTTTAAGTGTCAAAAGGGCTTAAAAGCTCAAGTCCCACTAAAAACACACAGTGCTTTAACAATACATAAATAAATACAAATATTATCTCAGTTTTCTGTTTTATATGAACTATTCAGTATGTCCTGGCACAGTTACACACAAACTTCCAACCAATTAAGTTGCTGATTGCGAGTGGAAGTTTCTAACAAATAAACCAGGCAGAACACAAAAAAAACCCCCCAACAAACCCTAATAAAACAACACAACAAAAACCCGAAACTCCAACCCCTTTTCTCCTGAGGAAAGCAATTCCACCTTGAGTATTATTTATTTATAAAGAATAAAGCAGGAAGTGACCTTTAAGATCATCAAGTCCGAACCTTTAAATCAAACCTTCCTCACACATCCTCCTCCTCAGGCATTCCCTCCAGTGCTCGGGAGGGGAGCGCGAAGGGAACATTGCAAAAGGAATTACCGAGCCACCTGAACCAACCTCCCCCGGGACTGCAAGCAGCGCCCATGGCAGGAGCCCACCCGCCCCGACACAAAGGCAGCACAGAGACCCACGGGGCCCCTGATCCCTGCTGGATCCACGGGAAATCCACCGGGAAAGCCCGGCGGCGTTTCGGGGGGCGGAACTCCCTCCCTCCCTCCCACGCCACCCCCTCAGGAGGCCCCGCGGGGCTCCCCGCGCCAGCCTCGTGGCCGTGAGGGGGGAGGCTCGGCGCTCCTCCTCCCCCCGCTGCGGCCTCGCCCGGCGCTCCCCGCCCGTGTGGCCGTGCCGGGACCGAGGGGAGCGGGGCCGAGGGGAGCGGGCTGAGGGGAGCGGGCTGAGGGGAGCGGGGCGGGGGCCGCGCCTCACCTGCGTGCCCAACTCCGCCCCGCCGAACGCGTCAGCCATGGCGGCTCGCGACCGCACCGCCGCCGCCCCGCAGCGCCCCCGCTCGGCCGCGCCCGCTGCGCCTGCGCGGCTCGGCCCCCGGCAGCGCGGGGTGGAGCCCCCGGGCTGCGGTGTCACGGGTTCGAGTCCCGCCTCGGGCTCAATTCGCCGCCAGCCATCTGCCCGCCCGTCTTCCGCGGTTTGGCATCCCTTGGACACCGCAGGGAGAAGCACCGAGTCAACTAGTTCGGGAAAGACCTCTGAGCTCATCGAGTACGACTTCCAACCGAGCACCACCATATCAACCAGACCATGGCACGGAGTGCCATGTCCAGTGTTTCCTTAAACCCCTCCAGGGACAGTGACTTCACCACCTCCCTGGGCTGCCCATGTCAATGTTTAATCACTCTTCCTGAAAAGAAATTCTTCCTAGTGTCCAACCTAAATCTCCCCTGGCACAGCTTACAGTCAGGTACTCTCATCCTGTCCCGAGTTATCTGAGATAAGAGGCTGACCCCCAACCGAAGGCAGCTGTTCGTCTATTTATTTTTAAGGACCTGTCTTTCTGCAGGTGTGTGAGCTTTTTTTCTGCTGCTGCTGGAAAGGGGCAGGTGGCTGGGCTGGTGTGACTCAGGGAATGCTCCACTGTGACACCGGGGCAGCCGTGACTCAAGGGAAGCTCGTTCGCGTGGCCGCAGTTAAACTCTTGACGCCTGCGAAACTGCTCTTCGCCTAAGCCAGCTATCAATTACAGCTTAAATTAAAAGGGGTCTAAAGTAATTTTAGTAAGTCTCTGGAATGAACTGGGCTTGTGTGGTGTGATGCTCCGGGGCAGGATGATGGTCAGTGGCTTGGTCATGTCGGTGTGCCAGTGGCCAGCAGCAGGACCTGCTCCTCCCGGCCCACGGCCTGTCCACTGCGGCTGTGCAACCTGGGCAGGCAGGAGGGATGGGCACAGGGAGAACACGGGAGAACCTGTTTGTGTTTCCCATAGGCTAAATGCAAAACCAGCAGGATAAGAATAGCAGCTCCCAGTATCTGCATATCAAAGAGCAGTAATGCTATCATCCCTTTGGGTCTAGCGAGGTTATCGGTGATACTGCACGTCCTTACAGCTAGGAGGGGAAACTGGTGGTGGAGTTCTCTGTTTCTTCAAAGAAATCGTGTTTGTCTATATAAAAGAGTTTCTACTAGCATGCACCACAATAGAAAATCTAACCTCAGATGCAAGGCATCAGCTTTGTTTACTCTTTCAACCCTCTTTCAGCCCAAAATACACAGCTCCAATACAAAACTCACTGCTGTTGCCACTTGACTAACTCAGGTGCTAGACGGATGCCACCAGCTAGATTTAACCCAACTCAAACCTCCAGTTTTAATGTCCAATCCTAACTCTGCTCATTAAAGTACAGAAGGGAGATGGTTGCTTTGCATAGCCTGAGTAGTCTTTGTCTTTTTCTGAGTATGGATATCCATGCCATATTATCGGGAGCATGGAAGGTGGTTCTCTAGTGAGAAAGACTTGGGTGGCTGTGTGGAAGGGACAACCTTAAGAGCTGTGTGCCTGAGTATTCTTACAGTACCTCAGCAGTCTGGCCACCTTCCCTGGATGAGTTCAAAAGCTTTGTTAATTAGTAGTGATTGCCCTTGAAGCTGACTGAGGAGTGACCTAACCCAAGAGCAGAGTGGACTCACTGTGACGACAAAGGCACTACTCACTGCATCAACCACATGATTTTTTTTTATAATTATAGGTTCTTCGTTGCTCTTCTCCTCTAATTAAAGACGTTGCACTAATTTTTAAAAAGTGATTGCCACTTGAATTTAGAGCCATAAAACATACAGCACAGATAAATGGCAGTCGACTGAAGCCCACTCCTACCTCATCACTTACCACTGTGAGTATCCCAGTAGGGTTCTGTGGGAGCTCTTCTACTGCTCGGCTGAGCAGAGCTTTGGCATTACAGTCTGATGCAAAATGCAATTTTCAGTTCAATGGAGATCAAGCAACAAAGATTCAAGAGAGAGAGAGTAAAAACATTGAATTCATCTGAGCAGCAGCAAAAAAAAGGATACTAAGGATATTTAATTGCTTGAAATAGTTAGTACATAATAATTAGAAATGTGTGAATCAAATACACTGGTCACCTTGATAGGCAGATTGCACATCAGCAGTCAACATTTCTTGCTTCTTACTACATTTTGTAATACATTTTATCAAAGCTGTCTATGTAATTTTCATAGTTCATCTTTTTCTTTTATTTGTTTGTTTTTCTCTCTGCATGATAAACTTCTTCATTGACCTTGCGCCTCTGGAGAAAAAAAGTAAACATAGGTAAGGAGAGAAATCCTTTACCATTGGTTTCAGCAGAGCTGAGATTTTAATTGCACCCTCTATTTTTTTGGCTTCTGGTGGGCTTGTTTATTAATTTCTATTTATTTATTTATTTATGATTCATTCTTTCATATTTTTCTGTAGCGTGTGTGAGTGATAGTGGGTGATCCAGGAGTACAGGATCCCACCCACCCCTTACTCTTCTTTCTTAAACAGCAGAATCCTCCTTAAAGCAGTACAGCTCTAAGTTGCTCCTAGTTCCCAGGGTCTCCATGCCCCAGCACACCTGTTTCTACAGGCAGAAAATTAGTCTTCCTTTGTTTGGCATGAGGGGAGCCTGAGGGAGCCCCTGGAGCCACAGCACTGCTCATGGAGCAATTCAGCAGCAAGAACAAGGACTTCCTAATAGCAGAAAGATCAGGCTCTAGGGCTGAGCAACTCTTTATGAAATGTGTATTCTGGAGAAAATTCCTCTTTCCTAATCTTGATTTTGAACATCTCCCACACTGGGATGCTGTATTTTTCATTGCGAGAACAAAAGACAGTGCAAGAAAGGAAGGTATTTAAAGTAGAGTCACAGCCCTGAGGAAAATTATTTTTATTGTATTTTTAAAAAAATATTTGCTTATTCATACATTCACTATTGTTCATTTCAGCCAACAGAAGAAAACTGGGATGGGTTCTGGGGAAGGAAGGACTAGCCCAGGTGCCCCAGGGCTGTAGAGAACTGAGTCTACTGTATATATAAACATTTAATTTATTTTTAAGATGCAAAGTCCTAAATTTAAATTGCCAGTTGGTCTACAGTAGTCTCAAGAATTAGATTATTAGACTTTAGATGCTAGTCTAAAGAACTAACCCCTATCCTGGAACGAGACCTGAGGTAAGAGCTTAAACAAAAGGGGAAAAGCATGAAGAAAACCAATATGTTGACAAGAAAGTTAGATTGTGTGAAGATGTTTGCAAAAAAAATACATCCGATTTTTATATTTAATTAATAGCTAATTAAGAAACTGGAATGTAAATGTTTCCTCCTTTGAGCAGTTTTTTTTTCCGCCACAGAGATTTTGCTCCAACATAAGCTTCATCATTTTCAGCGTATTGTCACGTAATGTTCCCTCACAAGATTTGTGTGGGTGACATTCCAGCACAAACCAGCTCCAAACAGATCTTCTAGCTTGAAAACAGTTCGCTTCTGTTCATATAGTTGAACTAAACTCTTTCAATTAAGTCAGTGTTGTTACCCTAATTAATGTCCAGACTCTTAAATACCTTCATTCCAAAGGTGACAGATTGACTCTCCCAAAAGTCATTACACAGGAAAATCACTCCCAGAAATAAAATAGAAACGTTTCTAGTTGAGTCTTATCTCCTCCTTTGTGTAGTAATGCTCAAACCCTGAAAGGTTTACCAACTAAAGACCATCTCAAAGTTGTAAGCAGACCTAAAAAAGGATTAATAATAATAACAGTAGTAGTAGTGGTAGTAAAAATTAAGACTTAAAGTATGTGTTGAGTCTACATGTAGAGAATTCCATCAACCTCTCTGTTGTGTGACTCCTCCAGTTTCACAGAGCTCATTTCAGCCTCACTGTTCCAAGTTTCTCTCAGTGAGTGAAGCGATCTGTCACTGGGTTTTATTAGCTTTTTTTCTTTTATTTTTTAGACCAGATGGCTTATTCTTTTTACCTGGAGAGCTGCCATTTTCTTTAGATGCATCTTGGATTTTATGGTAGTCTAATTTATCTGTTTATTTGAGAAATAAGTAACCTAAATTGCAAAGGTGTTATAATTTTACTGACCTTGGAAAAGCTGATAGATTTGCTGCACAGATTTCCTTAATTTTGCTGAAAAAATAAAAACAACCCCACAAAGAGAAAACAATTTAATCCATTGGTAGCTGGACTACTAGCCATGAAAAAGCAAGTCCAGGTCATTATTAGTTCTGGCATATGTGGTCATAAAATCCCAACATAGTTTGGATTGGAAAACTATGGACCTTAAAGCTCACTTGGACTGGACCTTAAAGCTCACCTAGTTCCAGTCCCCTTACCATGGGCAGGCAACTTTCCACCAGACCAGGCTGCTTAAAGCACCATCCAACCTGGCCTGGAACAGAGTTTCATAGCCAGTTGCTGGATATTCTGCTTTATATTTCAGCTTGCAGACTTACATCAGAAATAAACTTGCTCTGTGTAGCCATTCACCTGTATTTATGCCTAGATTTATTTGCCTTTCATCAGCTTGTATACCAAAGCTGGAATTACTTCTTGTTTGTTTGTACCCTGTTGTCCTTTTCCTGCAGCTATGTCTGTCCTGCCTGAATAATTCTGTACTGGATCTGCAAAGTTGCCAGACACCCCTTGCTTGGACAGGGTTTGTATTGGTGACCTGGTCAAGGGTATTTTCTTGCTTGTCTGTGGAAACTGTGGGCACAGTTTCAAGTTAGCAATAAGTAAGTAAAGGCTTACCGAGCAAAACACGTGATTTATAAAGCCACTTTCATAGCCAGCAGTGACTACAGATGAAGTTTCTCTTTGAGTACTTGAGCTCTGACCTGCAGCCCATGGAGGGAGAGGTCTTGTGTTTGACCTTGTGAACCTCTTCTCTGCCCATACCCCACTGATGGGATTAAAGCAAATTTTGCCTCAGTGAAACGTGCTTGTGAAAATGTTCTCTGCCTTCTACAGTGCTGTTTAATAAAGTATGAATGATCTATCTAAATTCTACTCCTGTGGGTTACCCTTTGCTGGAGAGTTGATGCCCTTACAAGCCCCAGGTTTTACAAACAATCCATGCAGGCACTATCACCCTGCTGAAGAATTCACACAAATCCTAGGCCTGTCAATAGGAGTGAATCAGTATCTTAATTAATTAGCTGTTTATGCTCCCCTAGGCACACTGCTAAAAGGTGCATCCTCTAGTAGGGTAGTTGGAACTGAGTTCAAGCTGACTGGTATTCCTTGGTGAAAACAAACCACAATTTGCCTGTGTGGCAGAGAGAACTAATGGTACCTTTCAAGTGTGCAAGAAAAATAACTGTGTAATCCAGGCCGTTTCTTTCTTTTTCTTTCTTTTTTTTTTTTTTTTTTTAACTGACTAGGGAATCCCCATTTTATCCTTTTTACACAAATTTAGCATTAAAGTTTCTGTTTTCTGTAATCCCCACAGACCTCCTGTCAGCGTGGAATATACATCTATTTCTTTTCTTTTTGATCTTAACACTTGTAAGTAATAAATAATTGATTTCCCAAGGAATTCTGGGAATATATTCAGCCTTAAATTGAGCACTAAACTATTTGCAAATGTGCTTAGGCACTGGCCCAAAAGATACATCAAAAGAATGTCAATGGATATTGGGAAGTGAAGTGCCATCGTATGTTAGAATTAGGAAGCATAAAATGTAAGTAGAGAGATAACACTGTCAGATCTGCTGCCAGTAGTAATAGAAAAAGGTATGTTTTTATAGAAGGCTATAAAGTGTTGTTCAAGCTAAACCAGACTTTTACCTCACTCCAGATCCTATTCAGGGAATGCCTCGTTTTTGAATGTTGTTTTAAAACTGGGACTTGACAGTGCACTCACCCCAGAGATACCTAAAGCTGAGCCTGAACAGCCTGAGATCCATCTGTCAGAAAGACCTGGGGTACATTTACTGCAGTGACTGCCCATCTTTGGCACTGCACACAGGTTTTTTGTGGCAGCCTGATTTCACCATGGCTCCAAGCCCCAACATAAGCTTGCTCAGTAAAGCTGACCAAGTCTGTGCTGCTGTGGGTAAACTGTAGGGTCTGAGCTAACCCCACTACACCTCCACTGCTGTGCTTGCAGCAGTCATACCCCAGTATCTGGGCATATGTGAATAAATTTAGGTGTTGTGTGATGTTGGCCTTGCCACTGCCCCTGAAAGTCAAGTCTGCTCTTCATGGAGCACAATCCTCTGGGAATCCACTTACAAACACACAAATGACAAGATGGTAGCAACAAGTGAGGGTGAGGATGGATTTATTTACCAATGGTAAATTGTTCTTGACCAGCCTGGTTGCTTTTTATGGTGAAATGACTGGCTAAAAAGATGAGAGAATGGATGTAATATATTTTCTCTTATCTGAAAGATGAGAAAATACAGCTTGGATGAACAGACTGTTAGATCAGATGAAAACTGCCTGGACCACGAGGTTTGAAGAACAGTTATCAACAGCCCAAAACTCGGTAATTATGTACCCCATGACTGATGGTGTGTAATGTTTTCATCGTGATCAGTGAGAATGCAAATTCTAAAAACTTGTGTGTGATGCTAAACTAAGGGAAATGATTACCACCCTGAACAACAGAGCTTCAGTCCAGAGGGATCTTGAGGTACCTGTGGATTGGACTTTAAGACATTCAGATAGGTGTATGAAGCTTGGTACCAGGAGCAGAATAACCTCAAGCAGCAACACAAAGTGGTAACTTACTGTGAAACGTGGAAACTTTGAGCAAATTTGAGGGCAAGAGCTGCAGTATGCATCTTGGGAGATTCAAATGGGACATTAGCAGAATTTCTTCAGCAGGAGGACAGTACAGCACTGGAACACATTTTTTTGAAAGAGTTGTGAAATCTTGGACTCTGAAGGTTTTCAAGACTTTTATTTTATTTCCAGATAACACCGTGGCTGATTTGATTTATAGTTGGTGACAGTCTGTCTTCGAGTGGGAGGTTGGTTCATATGGCCTTCAGGAGCTTATTCCTGTTTCTCTGATTCTGCAATCCTTGTTTCCACACAGCACCTAGAGAAGTCTCAGGGGAGTTTTCCTGTGACCTGTCTAGGTCTGTAGGGTTTCTCTTACTTAGAAGTTTCTCAGAAGTTCCAAACTGTCCAAACTGGACATCTGTGACCACGGATATGGATCAGAGATGGCTTTGCAATGGCTTTGTCAGAGACTTTTCTGTCTCCTGGTACTGTGGAAAGCTGCATCATCCATGATGGGTGTTACATCAACCTTGGAGAGTCTCTTGTGTAAGGCAACTTGCAGTAACTGCTGTGAAGTTGCACATGTGGAGTGTTGCAGAGAACATGCTGCACCCTGACACGCTTGTGGTTCTTCTCTCGTGATGATGGAAGATGGCCATGGGAGCAACACAGAACTGGGTCAGTCAACAGCTTAAGGATCTGTAGTTCTGCTATCAGAGAATACAGTCTGGCAAAAAACAAAAAGTTCTTCTGGACTCTCTTGACTGAATAAAAACAAGCTGGATGGATATCTCATCTTCAAAAGCATCAGGTAGAAGTTAACCTTCATAGGTAAACAATTTGAGTATGAAAACTTCCCCATGAAACATTTTTTCTGATCTTAATGTTAAATACACGAAGATATTTGAATGAAAGGAGGCCATAGTTAAAATGAAACACTTAAAAAATGTTCGTGTTGGCTCACTGGTGAATGAGAGTACAAGACTTTGCTCTTTGGGTTTTGAAATACTGAAACTCCCCTAGGATGGGAAACCTCTTCCTACTGTTTGTTAAAGAAAATAGCCATGTAACATTCTATTAGGTTAGATGGCTTGTTGTGGCCTGGGAACATCATCCTCTGTTTTGATTTCCTATATTCATCATGTCCTGACACTACTGCAAAGATTCACTTTGGGATAAGTAGCATTTCTCTAATTTTTAAATGTATTCACTTTGCTTATGTTCATGCCTATTTCAATGCTCGATTTTCTGCACATGCCCTCACAATAAGCTGCTGAAAGGAATGTTCACTGAAGCAGCAAACCTGTAAGGCAACATTCAAGTATATCAGCAGAAAAAATATTCTAAATAAATAATTCTATGTAAATATATGTAAAAAAATATAAAGAACTTTTTTTGCCATGACCTGTATGTTCTGTACACTCACATAGGCAGTGATGGCCTGATTCTTCTGATGATGCATCTTTATAACAAACTTGCTGTGGGATAGGTTACAAAAAGAGTTCTTCTCACAGAAACATTAAAAAAAAAGTTAGAACTGAGATTTGGTAATGGTAGTCTCTGGGGGAAAAGTATGTGCAAGTATTTCTCTGCAAATGGGGTTTTCTGACATACTTTTTCAGCTTATGTAGATCATGAAAACATGTTCACCTCTTTCCCTGCCATAATCTGTGATAATCAGTGCAGCAGTGAACAGTGTTCTATTGAAACATTAAGCACTTCACTAAACCACACCTGAGTAATTTAAAATTTTCGACGTGCAGGCTAAGGCTGCAATTGCCTGACTGCTTTAAAACAACATAAACTCAAGGTGCTCCTGGAAGATGTGAACCCTCTCTGGGCTGCATGTTCTTGCTGCCTCTTTGGGCTGTGCTGGTGGTCATGCATGAACCAGTTCAGCCCTGTGACCCTGCTGGGACCTGATGGAGGTGAGAGGAAGGAGGTTACCCCTGGTTTTGGTGCTCAGTTCCCTGGTGCAGAGATGGCATCATGAAACCAGAAGTGAGAGAAGCCAGGACATGCTGGCAGCCTGTATTTAGGTTGGCCCAAAGTGACTACAGTTACAGGGAGACCTCAAAGCACTGTTAAATCTCAGAGATTAATTTATCCTTAACTTATCCAGTCTCAAAAACAAGGCCTGAAATTCTGAAGCATGAAATGAAGCATCCAGAAGAAAACAGCCTGTTGCCAGGCCACCTGGAGGTGATCCAAAATGGTTTTTGTGCCTGACCCAACACAGGGCAGTTTCTACCCTTTCATTTGTGCGGGAATTGCGATAGATTTGTAGGCTAAAACAATTTCTGGATAAATCCTCTGATGGCAGCAGAATTTCAACAAGAGTGATTTCACACATAGCAACTGCAGCAACAAGTGTGTTACAGTGCTTCCCCCAAAGACCTGCATGCAAGCACTTGCTTGGATTGATTAAACAGATGCTCAATAACAAAGGAGATGATCTAGGACAACTTGAAAAGTTAGGAAGTAGAAGTAGTTTGTGGAAACTGCACAGCCCGTGACCATGGCTTCCTGAGAGCCTCTCCATGTCCAAAAGGTATTTCAGAAGTTAACTGAAATACTACAAGGATCCTATGCAGTAAGAGCAGGGTTTCTGGCACCTCACAGCCATCAACAAAGGTCCTGGATTTCTGAGAGACCACTGTATTTTCCATCGAGTCTTTCTGTTGCAGTTGGCTGATCAGTCTGTTAACTGGAAAATCTGCTTCTCAGGATGCAGTTGTAGGAGGAGATGGGACATGGAAACATCTGCAAAATATGTGCATCACTTAAGTGGAATCACTGGTCTGACTGGTGCTGAGGATGCTGAGAGCAAAGGAGTAGGGAAAAACAGGGCTGGTTTGCAAGAGAGAGGAAATGGGGGCTGATGTGGTTAGAACTCTGAGATTAACACCACAGCTTCTAGTTGAACATGACAGCCCCTAATATTGCTGATTTTTTTTTTTAAATTAAGGATAACATGAGTTATTTAGAGGGTGACAGAGTTATAGGGGCCCAGAAAAGCTCTTCTCACCCTTTAATCAGGAGACTTCAGCAAACTGTTGTGTTTGCCTGCCCTTCTAAAGTAAACCTAATAGCTCCTTTAAAAATAAAATAAAATAAAATAGCCAGAATCTTTCTCTCTATTCCCTTTTCCCTCTTACCATTGGCAAACAAAGCCCTAACAGGCCAAAGCTTTCACTAAAGTAATCCCCAGTCTCACAAATTAACTTAAAAAGTAGCATGGAAATGAAAAAATAAATGTATAATTTGGGTGATTTTACCCATTATTACAGCTGTATGAGCAAGTGCTCTCCACACTCTCAAGAAATGAGGTGCCTCTGAGAAGTTAAATAAAGCTGCCTCAGGAGCAGTGAAAGGGAACACAAATAGGTCAGTTTGCTTCCCTTGGAAGCAACTCTGCTCATGTTTTAATGGTGACATAAATGAGAATGAACAGGAAACAGTCCTGGTAAGTGTGAGTGATTGTAGAAGTATCTTTTGGAGGTAGATTTCAAACTTTATCTCCATCTTCAGTATTGTCCTCTTTCTTTTGGGATCCTGTCTTGGAAAAAGAAAATCCCACTTCTCATCCAATGTAATTAGCAAAAAAATTATTAAAATCATTAATTACAAGCATCTCTGCTTACATATGACCATGCATTGACCTCTGTATGGCTAGATGAACTGTGCCACCGCTTTCTTTTATCATTTGATCACCTTTTGTTTTCAGTCTCTTTTTCCTTATGGACAAAAAAAAAAAAAAAAAGTGCTGTCTCTCTGTGCTTTGCCTGTGGGATATTTCAGTCCAGATAGCAGCCATGTGCTCCCCTCCTCACTGGCAGCTCTTTGACTTGTGTCCTTTCCTACCGCCTGCTCATTCCTCAGTGGCAGCAGTGTCTTGGCACAGAAAACGATGCTTGGAGGATAACCAGAGCACTGTCTTTGCAGGGGCAGCCAGGTGTTGACTACGGCAGGAGGAATAAATGTCCATTTTCCTCTTCCCAGGCTCACCCACTACCTTTCAGTTAAACAGGAGGTGAACCAGGCCCAGCCAGTGCTGTGATGCCTGCTGACCTTCTCCAGCTGTGCATTCCTCATCTGCTTCTGTTCTTTATTTCCCCCCCACCTCCATTTTGAAGGATGAAAGTAATGACAATGTGGGATTCTAAATATAACCGAGCCGCTTGCAGGTTCTGTGATTGTGCTGTGGGCTGTGCGAAATCTGAGGCTACAGAATGCTTACAGTGTTGCTTTAGGTGAGAATCTGTTTAGTGCCCTAAGAAAAGGTTGGAGACGTACAAAAGCCCAAAGGCCAACACACTGAGGGAAATGTTGGCAGTGGTTGCCTGAATCCCTCTTTTACAGGTAATGTCCCTGCTGGAAAATGATGCATTCAGAGGCAGATCTCCATTACAGCAAATTAGGTATTTGCCAGTACATGAAGATTCATCAAGTGAAGCATTTCAGGGAGTGAGTACATCCATCCTCACAAGGGCACCCCAGGAGCACTTGATCCCTGTGAAGAAGTTATTTTTTTTAGGCTGCAGGCCTCAGAGCTGAAGAAGTCCCTTCTGCTCCCTCACCTCCTCCTACTTCCAGCCACTTCTTCCCACTCCCTTACTCCTCCTTCTGCTACTCTGGCACAAGCATTTGGGCATGTGGTGAAGTGCAAAGGGAGAGCTAATCTGACTTAAAAAAACTCTGGCTGAAAAAGAAGAGGTGGGGGGTTAACTAGCTAAGCTCCCTGCTCTAATTTATTTGCAGTAACCTGGGAGGTACAAGGAGGAACAATGTAGGAGCAGGGACTCCATTAGCAGACAAAGCTGCTCAAAATAATGCTCATCAGGCTATGACAGGATTTCCTTTTGGTGATGACTTCTTCCTGCCACCTGCAAGGAGACAAGACAGCCCTGTGGCAGTTTGCTTGATGAGGATGGGGAGGAAATAACCTGCTAACAAGTGCTGGGTGTCAAACTGGGCATCAAAGGGGAATTTAGGAGAAACTGTCAAGCGACAGTCAAGATCTATATTCTAGTTTGACATACAGTTCAGTTTAAAATAAAAGTTTTCAACTAGTGAAGTTCTTCATGGTTTGAACCTCACTACCTCCAAACAGAGAAACTACCGTTTAGTTCAAAGCACTGATAAGAAAAACCACCGGAGCATTAGAGAATCCGCTACTGAAAAGGAAATGTATCCTTGGTTTATATCAAGGAGTATCTCATTTGTACTCCAAAACTAAATGGCTTAGTAATTTGTAAAATATCCTTCCATGCATTTTTATTCCGATGTTAAATATTATCATTGTGTGCACATATATATTTATATATACCTTCTTACCTCCTCTGTTTTTCTATATTACTCACCTCTTGTCCTCGAGATAACTGGAGGCTGTAGAGAGTGTTTTCAATGAGTCAGTTTGAAAGTGACTCTGGGGATCTGAGGTTGCACAAGTGCTTTTGAAAACATGACCAAGGACTTGAATATATCCAGTAGCTTCAGGCATTAGGTTAAAGTGAAAAAATACTTCAAAACTAAGTCCTGGCCATCAGGCAGTGATTCCAAGTGAAGACAGATAGCTCAGAGGCCATGTCAGTGTGCTGGAGGCAACACCTCTCCTTTTGTTTGTAAGGAATCTACAGGATGATGAAGCCTGTGGGCTGAGGAAGAAGCTCTTTGGATAGCTGATGAGATGAAGATGTCTCTGAGACCAGGTGACTGACTTGATAGGATTGCCTGAGGGGTGTCTCTGTCCCTTGCAGATCAAGAATACTGAGCTTTAAGAAGGTAGGTAATGATAGGTGGACTCAAATGGAAAAACACAAGCAGTCACTGAGTGCGAACCAGATTCCTGCCTTCTGGAGTGTTCATAATTAAAGAGTCAGATTGATGCTTACTTTCTCACTGGCCCATTGAATGTTGCCCTCTTTGCAGCTCAGTGAGCCAGCTGCCATAGGAGATGCACGGGAGTGGGACTGAGCATTTTATATTCTGATGGCTGGAAGATCTTGCTAGAGAAAGATCTTCTCTAGCAAGGGAAGGGAGCTGTAAAGGGAGCTGTAGGAAAGAAAAGTCTGGGTCTTTAGCACCCTAGAATTGTGCTGCACAGACTGAGTTATCATCAAAAGGCTACCACCATCATCTCCACCCATGCTCTGCAGTCAACTCATGTGTAAGGTGCACTTGGATATACTAAGATCATGTTTTATTTTACTTTTTCTAGGGAGTTTTGCAGGAAGTAAAATTATGAGGCAGCCTTTAAGGACTCAGTATGATTCTTCTTTTTCAGACCTCAGGTAAGGTTTATTCCAAGGTGATGAGAAAAGTTGATATTGAGATATATACATTCATACATACACACATACATACATACATACATGTATTATACATTAAGTTCCTCCGGGAGTCACTTGGTACTGCAGTAAGTGGTCAGGATCACTGTTTTGAGTTCCCCAAACTGGCTGATTTGCTGGCAATGTAAGTAGGGAGGATCTGGCCTCCTGGCTCTTAAATCAGCAGGCTTTTTTTGTTGTTGTTGCTGTTGTTTTTTGAAACAGAATTGTATTAAAGAAGTCAATTCAGAACAATATAGAACCTTGTATTTCATTTTTTTCACATTCCAGCAGGAATGCTGGTGTCAGGGGTGTGGTGCACAGAGATGGCCCATGACACTGTCATTAGAAAGTAAGTAAGGATCCGCAAAGTGATGATGCAGTGACTGTGTCCCTGCAGCGTGCCCGGCAGACTGTGACTGCTGGATAATCTTTATTGCCTCATTCTCTGGAACTCTCAGCTCCTGAATTACATTAGAATCTCATATTTCATCTACAAAGCTGTGAGGCAGATACATTTTTCAAACACTATGAACATTTTTCTTTCCTGTTTTTTTCAGGCCAATTCCATACCTTTCCTGAGGGAGCCAGAGTGCCTGGCTAAGTGGAAAGGTAATAGTGCATCTGCAATAAATAGATAAGATAAAAACTTGCTGTATTGAAAAGGGTGCAGCTGCTTGATTGCATCTGCTTATTTTGTCAGTGTGTGATTCCCACTTTCCTCTTGTCAGGCTTTGAGATTATTAGTACTGAATCTTCACCTCACTGCTTGCATCTACTGATAGTCTTTCTTACTTTGAACCTCATGGTGTGATAGCCTGTGCTGCTGTAATGAGAGCTAACTTTATGCAAAAACCCCCCACAAACAACAAAACAAAACCAGCTGAGGAAAGGCATGGCACCCACACAAGTCCCAGAGTAGTAATTCTTCCTTAGCTGCTCTAAAGAGTTGCTGCAAGCCTTTCTTGGAGTGGGAGTATAGGCAAGAGGAAATCTGATAGGCAAGGATTTACGGTATAGTGGCCATGCATGTCTGCCTCAGCTGGGGGTCTGCTTGTAGTGTGGGTAAGTACATTTAATTTAACTTTGATCTACTTTGCTTGGGCAACAAGCAGGGTGAAGAGATCAATGGAAGCACCACCCACTTGGTTAATCACCCCCAGCCCACTCCACATGGCTGCGCCGTCACTGCTGCCCCTAGCTGAGATGTAAAGATTAGGAATGGTTTGCATATGTTACAGGTGCTGAAATTGTATTTTTATTTCCAGTTGCAGAACAGACCTGTTGCACT